>NC_139023.1:37140141-37810470 GCF_964662115.1 Mustela nivalis | reverse complement strand
ACCAAGTTATTTATTTTATCTAGATCTCAACTTCCTCATTTATAAAAAACACAGTCATATCTACCTTACACAGCACTGTTATAAAAATGGAGTGCCACATAAATTAAGGGTCAAATACAAACAGACAATTATTTTATTTGTGAGTTCTAAGCCCAGAATTTGTCTTCAATAAAGGTATCTCCATTTTATTTGTAAGGAATGAAAGTATTTGCACCAATGATCCTACAGTATACACTTGGTTTAGAATGAATGTAAATATTTACCAAGATGCTGAAATGGGTTATTTGTAGCAACAGAATCTGGTTGAAACTACATTTTGAAACTACACAGTAAAAGAGCAAAATAAAAGTTTGATTCCTAACCAGAAAAATTAAAGAAGGGTTTGTTAACCCCAAATTTGCTGAAACTCAAACCTATTTTTGGAAACACTGGATGCCAGGTTTCCATGCCAGAAATTTAAGAACTTGGTGCTTACACATTTGTTGAAAACAGATGTGTCATTGTATGACACTGGCACCACATTTCCGGGGAAACACCAGATGCAGAGTTTGGCCAGATACAGAACCCAGAGAATCTGAGGCCACCACCTACATCCTGCTGCTTCTTTCTGTGCTACTCAACCCACAGCCCTATGAGGTCTATTTAAATTCTATTAGAGTTTCATCCCCGTGCCAGACACCGGGAACACTATGTAGGGGGAACGAGGGGGAATGAGTCTCTTGTTATACCCTGATTTGAAAATGTTTAATCAAGTGAATTTATATAGTTAAATCCTCAGTGCCACAATTATCATTAAATGGATGCACAGACCCACCAAGCAAGACATCTGGTTGTAATGAATTCACTAATACTAACATGATCCTGAAAAAAACTCATCACAAAAAAAAAAAAAAAAAAAAAAGAGGGAGACTGGCTGTCAGAACAACCTAACAAATGGAAACCAAAGCCAATTATCTTAAATGTGCCTCACATCCATTTGCAGAAATTTCATTCAAATAGCAACACCACATGTATAACACTTCACATACTTCAGTGTACATTCAGATTTTATCTCACTTAAAATTTTAAATACTGGCGTATATACTACATCCATATCATGTCAAGACAAATAAGTTCATAAAATAATTATTTGCCAGAATATCAAAAATCTATAAGCTTTGAAATAAAAAGCAGTTTAATGATAATAAAATAATAAATGCAGTTTAATGATAATAAAATTAACTGATAATAAAATAATAAATAAAATTAATGATAATAAAATAATAAATGCAGTTTAATGATAATAAAATTAACTGAAGAATGAAAAAGTAAACGATAGCTCAAAAAAGCAGTTATAGAAAATGAACTGATGATTAATTATCTTTATTATATAAAGAGCTTAAGAAATTGTCAGAAAAGACAGTAACATCCAAATCAATAAATGGAAAAATAAAATCAAGGGACAATTCACGGAAAAGAGAATTACTTAAAAATAAACTTTAAAAAAATGGTGAGCTCTATAGACAAGACAACAGCTGTGAATGACCGCTCCTTCAACAAGCTCTTTCTGCAAAATGTTTACTGAGTGTCAGCTACAGGCTTGAAACTTTTGAACACCTGACAGTGAATAAACCATCACACCATTAATTTGAATATAAAAATTCTAACACGTTTAAGGTTAAAATCAGGCTGGTACCTAGTTCACATAGCTAACAGCATTTGAAATGTAAACAATTCTTTACGAAAGGTCATGAAAGTCCATGCCAAAAAAAAAAAAAAAAATCAAAAAGGAAGAAAAGGCTACGTACAGAAAGCTACCAGAAGTCTCATTTATTTATCACAATGTGTGCTACCCACAGTGGAAGCTGAGACAACAGGCATCTTTTGGTCACTGCTATACCCCTAGAGCCTAGAGCCATGCCCAGAAATGAGAAGGTGTCCAGTAAAAATCCATTTTGTAAAATGGATGAATACAGAAACACAGGAATTTGTATAGTATAAGCCACACAAAATGAAACACAACTCATTTTATACAAAGTTGAAATAACACTGGAGAAAAACTATCATAATTATAATACCCAAGGCATGTAAAACATGAGAGCAATGTTTATAAAAATTAAACACTGTGTTTATGAGATGGTGTTAAATAAAGAGATGGCACGTAATTTATGTAGTAACAGCGCCACAGTGTTTCGCAACTGAGTAATTAGGTAGAGAATTTGTGTCTGTTTCTACTTTGCCAAACTCCTTTTTTTACATATCTCTTCATTGTTCTTTTCAATTTTTATAACCTACTGGGCAAGGGCGGGGCGGGGGGGGGGGGGGACATGACATCCCCTAAGGCATTTCTCCCACTCAGTGAAGAGCTACTACAAATTTCAGTCCCCACAATGTATTAATGAATGAAACGGAAAGACAGAGATGAAAGAAAAAAATGAATCTTTGAACCAAGTAATTGGGAAAATGAAAAGTTAATTCCACAGTGTTCAGACCTGTCCGTGAAATGTCCAAGAGGAGAGGCAGATTGCCATCCCCCTTGCTAGCATGATACCATAATATCATAAAAATTGAGATCTTAGCCAAAAAAAAAAAGTAGCTATAGTTCAAAACTATGCACAAATAGTAATAGTTCAAAATCTCAAAATGTATTATCACTAATCATAATTATCTTAACTTTCTAATTAAATGTTGGCATATTTCAAATGTTCAATGAGGAAAAAGATCCCTTCCAAATGAAAGTTAATCACAAAAAGACATATAATAGACCCAAGTTGTGGGATGATGAAACATTCAACGTTGCTGAAGGCTATTTTTACACATTATCCAACCCCAAAAATATCTTGCTCTCTTTACCTAGATACTTATCATTTTTTTAAAGAAAAAAAAAAAACTGAGAGCAGTGTTTGTATGTAGTTTTTGATACATGTGAATGGCTTATATAAATGTGGATTCCAACATTCTATCTCCAGAAATTCTAAATCCACAGTCTGAATGAGCCCAGATATATGGAATTTTCACATGCAACTTACATAATGGCCTTAGGAATAATAAGCTCTCTTCTTTACATTGAGAAAAAAATTCAAATCTAAAGACATTAACTTAATTACCTGAGTCAATTAGTAGCAGAGAAAAAATTAAGACGACCCAGAACTGTTAACTCTGTCCAATCATCTCTGCTCTAAAGGAACACTGCAGCTTCCTTTTAAATAACTCTTCAATATATGCTACCTTTCCACCTCTATCCATCATCTGTTTACTCTCTCTGGAGGGACCTCCAAAGTAAATTTATAAAACTATCAAAAGAGTCTAGAAAAATGAAAATAATTCACATGTTAGGGTAGTGTGGGTTGATTTTCCTTATTTTTATTCTATTTATACTACAAATTATGTGGGCAATAAATTCATTATTTAAAAAAAAAATTTTTTTTTTTAAAGATTTTATTTATTTGTCAGAGAGAGTGAGCGAGAGCGAGCACAGGCAGACAGAGTGGAAGGCAGAGTCAGACGGAGAAGCAGGCTCCCTGCGGAGCAAGGAGCCCGATATGGGACTCGATCCCAGGACACTGGGATCATGACCTGAGCCGAAGACAGCTGCTTAACCAACTGAGCCACCCAGGCGTCCCTATTTAAAAATTTTTTAAACTGAAAACAATTTAGTTTTGATGAATGAAACTCAATTAGCTCCAATGCAAATTTAGATATGGAAGTTCAAAGCTAACACTTCTTTTAATTTTTTTTTTATTTTTGATATATCAGTATAATTGATGTTACATTAACCTCAGGTGTAACACAACTTACATTTTTATGATAAGCAGATTTTTCCATATTTAAAAAAAAAACATGATTACTTAATGTACTGTATATACAAAACTTTCAGAAGTTGCATTGAATGTATATCTTTTAGTGTTTTTCCTAAATGTAACCTTAAAGCCCCTTGCATTCAGGAAAAAGACTCCCCATTTAGCATGTCACCCAAGTTCTTCACACAATCTGCTCAACCATGTGAAAAAACCAATGGGCAACCTTCCTCTGGAGAAAAAGGCATACATAGCATGTAAGCACAGATAAAACTGGAATGGTAAATTAGGGCCTAAACATAGAAGGCCTTCCCTAATTTATCCATCCAGTCTTCGGCCAGCTAGTTCTTTAAGACTTGACTCAAGATCATGTCCCTTAAGACCCAGCTCCATATAAAATAATGCAAGTTTTTTAAAATAACACATGCACAAGCAATGGTATGTACGTTTTAAGGGTTGATATAAAGGCATGTTAATGCATAGAAAAGGACCAGAAATATACATGCACTGAAAACAGATTTATGTCTCAAAAGATGAGGAGGGGTCCAGCACTAATGTTTTCATTTTTCAGAAGAATGTATTCATTGCTCATGTATGTGGAAGTGTTTCTAATTTCCAGACTTCATTAATTGTCCTTTTTTGTACTTCTCTACAACTCCTGCACAAGCCAAATAAAGTACTAGGCTCACCATCCATCATAAACAAAGGTCTTGTCAGACTTTTCCTCCTGGAAGATAGGACTTAAGTCCTCAACAAGCACACCCCTTGTAGAATGCCTCACCTGGTAGAAAGTGTATTACTCAAACACACTTACACTCCGAACCTCCTAAGCAACTCAGTTATTCAAGAAAAGCAGCTTAGACTATTTCTAAGAGGTCACAGGCCAGAAATTTTCAACATACCCTTTAAAGACATTTGGGTATAGTTGCTAAGATGCTACCACTTAGAGTCATAAAGTTCTGGTTTTGTTATGCATTACAATCTACAATCCTTACAGAACCTTCATTTTCCTCATCTACGAAACATGGAGGAGAACATCTTCCTCCCACATTTATGGGCAAGATTAAAAGGAAATGTTTATAAATTAATTAGCACAATACTCACCAGCTGCTAGTCATTCTTATGCTTTTTATGTGCAATTGCTAATATTAGAGCAATAATTTCATACAATTTCTTTCTAATCAGTGAATGTTAATAAAACTTTAAAAAACATCTACTTTGGGAGAATAACGTAAACTCAGACAATCCAGCTAATGGAAACGATGAAACTAATAATTTGAAGTCCATCAAATCTGTGCAAGTAAAAAATGAATACCTCAATTAATCTGGCAGAACAACTTCCATACTGACAAATGCAAATTATGCATTTTTAAACTCCATTCCAAGGAAAAAAGTCTTAATCATCTCACTTCACAGACTGAAAATGTTCACATTCAGTTCATACACATTATGAGCTGTACATCCCTCTTCTTCTTGAGGGATACGCTAACTATCCAACTTATTCATGTGCCGACAGTGCTCAATGACTCCTTCCACAGTTAACTGGCTAAGAAATCTTATCCAGAAAACCTAATGAAAAAGATCACACTCAAGTTCAGAAGATGTCTTAGATAAAGATTTCTAGTTAATATTTTTGAAACTGACATTTGAGTTGACATCTGTATTTTTTGTTATGAACACAGTAGGCATTATTATCCCAGCCTGTCATCACTCATTATAGTATGTCACCAGTGAGTTCATCTTAGATCAGCTGTCCAAAGCACACTGTGCAATTCCACAAATTACTAAAAATCTAATGTATTCCAGGCTAAAAGATTAAGAACTCCTTCCCCAAATGGGGTATTTTCTTATACATATTAAAAACCAGGAATGTGAGGGGCACCTGGATGGCTCAGTCAGCTTAGGTCATGATCTCAGTGTCCTGGGATCGAGCCCCACAGCCAGCTCCCTGCTCAGTGGGGAGTCTGTTTCTCCCTCTCCCTCTGCCCAACCTCCTGCTTGTCTGAGTGCACACATGTGGGCTCTCTCTCTCTCAAATAAACAGAATCCTTAAAAAAATAAAATAGTAAGATAAAAATAAGAATCAGATATGTTAGAGAAAGGAAGTCTACTGAATCAAATAAAGTTAATAGAATTTGTTAGAACTTTAATATTAGTCTCTTCAAAACACAGAACTTCTCTATAAAGTCTTTCTATATTAACCAAATTCAATAAGTCAACAATTCAACTCTACTTTATTTATATGTGGTGTGTTTTGTATATGCATATATGAACCACCTGCCTATAGTAAATTATTTCCTCTGAAACTAACATATCTACTTTTAAAAAAATGCTAGAAACTCACAAAAACGTGTTACCTGTGCCTGCTCTTAAAATTTTCTATTATAAAAGAAACACAACAGCTGCAGAACTGGGCCATTTCATCAACAGCTGTAATGATTAATTGGTTTCTGATTGTTATCTCATAGAATTACAATATTACAATATTACTTCAGCTAAGGAATATCCTTCAAAAATTATTTTCAAGATTTTATTTTCTCAATCCCTTAAAAAGGTGATGTCTAGCCTCAAATTTGATGTAGATTACTTTCCTGTCACAGGAGGAACTGAGAAAATTCAACAAAACAACTCTTTGTTATATTTAGTGCAGTATTCAAGGCAAAAGCAAGAGGCTATAAGTAAAAACACTAATAAGTCTAAAAAGCACAGTTGTGAATGTAATCAAGGCACCATAATTTGCAATTACTGTAACACAGCTCACCTGTTCATTTTTGCAAAGCCACACGCTGCTTCCACTTAAGACAGTAAAAATTTTGGCTTTATACCCTCTCAGTTCAAGATAGCCACATTTCTCAGGTGTAGCGGCTGCTTGAGACTGCAAAGCAGGGGATTGTGATTTCAGTGCATTTAATAGGATGCTGATCCAGTCATTTCTCTCCTCTGAAAATGAAGACAGGAGAAAGTACATACATCCATATTCACATAAATTATACAGACACAGAAACATGGGCAAAGGATCTATTCTCACTGTAACACATGATTTACAGATTCTTTCCCACAACCACAATCTAAATGCTACTGCAGTCAGAGCCGATGGCCCAATTCTGTAAGAGAAAAGAAATAACACTACCCAGGTGTTCTGTAACCATACTGGCCTCACCTGGGAGCTTATTAGAATGCAAAATCTCAGGCCCCACTCCAGACCTGATGAATCAGAATCTTCAGTTTAAAAAGATCCCCAGGTGATCTGAATCCATGTTAATATTTAAAAAGCACTCTTATAGATTATTCATGAGATTGGATTTTCTCTTTTAATAGAAGTAATGCTGAGACCAGTTAACAGATTTTACCTAGTAATTAAGTTGCTCAAATGCCCAGAAAATCTTACTCTTATTTCTGTTACTTAGAGCCTACTCTACTTCAGAGTACACGCTGACTTGCTATTCAACCATCCATTCCATTCTCACCACAGAAACAGAAGGATCTCAATTTGGTAAATTAGAATTTGGTTTTCTCCCTCCACAAAAGCTAAGTGACCTTCAACGCGGCATTGAAACACGCTGCATTACAGACACAGAAATCTGATCTAGTCCCCAAAGAGCAATCAAAGTTGTAAGTCAAGTTAGATATGAACATATAACAGAACACAGAGTACTATAAATGTCATACAAATGATATCAAATAAAATATGAGTCAATTCAATGAAGGTAAGTCATTTGCTGAAGGTCATACAGCAAGTTAGCATTAAAATTAGGAGAATCAAATATTTTAAGTCAAACAACTGTTCTCAGTACTATTAAAAAAAAGTATTTGTGCTAGGTCTTGAAACAAGGAGCATAACTGGAGTTTGGTGAGGGAGGAGCAGAACTTCATGACTTTTAGCAGAGAAGAACACAAGAACAGAGGCAGAAAGAACCAACATCTGCTCAGAGACATATAGACAAGCCTATTGATAATTTTGTGCGTTGGTGGTATAGTGGTGAGCATAGCTGCCTTCCTATTGATAATTTTGAACTCAAGAGGAAACAGGAAATATGGATAGAGCTTCTGCAGTACCTGTAATGAATTTTGCCTCCAAACTTTATTACAGAGGGGAAATAAACAAACAAAATCAAGGCAAAATTCTTAGCAAGGAAATAACATGATTAGTAGGATAATATGCAAACCAAACTGGAAGCTTGGAAATCAGGAATAGGGCAAGAGAGGCCTGAAGCACAATGAAAATGTAAACAAAAGAATCTAAAAAGTCAAGACATCAAGGGATGGAAAAAACAGCTGAAGCTTTAAATATGTTTGACAGGTATTCACAAAAAAATTTAAATTATCAGAATAAAAGGTAGCTTAGTACCATGGCTTAACCAAAGAGGATAGAAAATTCCATTTTATGAGCAGAACCACCTCAGGTCTTCAGGGCCCTAGCATGAGCATGTAAGTGGACAGATAGCATCGTGAGAATGAAGGTAACCTACACAAAAGAAGATCCATAGAGGCAGATAAATGATTAATGGGAAAGGAGAAGAAATGGACAAATGCTGAGGTACAACTGTTATCTATGAGGTAGGAAAATGGGCTAGCAAAAAACAAATGAGAAAGTGATTATTAAGGCAAAAGGAGCAAAAAAAAACAGACTGAATTCCAGGTAGGAAAAATTATCAAGAAGGAAGAAGGGAAGAATAAGCAGAGCCCAGGCTTAGAAACCTGAGTAGTATCTCAGATCTAAGATGTGGAAAGTACTCCACTATATGGACTCAAGATCTTCAGATCTTAGTCTCAGCCTCCAGATTAGACTTGCTTCCATTCAAACATGAATCCTAGGTTACTTTATAATGAGATGTAGTTTTTAAATTCTCTTTACTTTTTCACCTTCCAAACTACTAAAAATAGTTTTGTCTTTAATGACCAAGGCTGAAGTATTTATTAAAATTCATTCAACAATGAATTACTCTGCATATTACACAATCTCTAGGTAATAGTTCCCATGGATCAGGAGGAAATATTTACCCAACTTCCCCAGCATCGTTAGAAACTGAAACACATGAAAATGTTCACGTGACTAAGTCAATGTCAGTATGCAGCATCTGCTCTACATTTTATATCTATATGAACAGATCCAGACTGTATTAGAATAATTTATATTTTCAGGAACAACAACAAACCTTCCTTCCATTGGTTATTACTTGTGGTCATTAGTTTCACACAAGATACTCCTGCCAAGTAAACAGCATAGAATGTTTTTTGTCTGTTTCTATTAATCTACATAAATCATTGTGTTTGAAATGTGGGTCATATTTTTACTGAAAAGAAACCCAACTTTTTTTTTAATTTTCTTTCAGTTTTTTATTGAACTATATTCAACACATTAGTTTCAGATGTACAATATGTTTCAAAACTTCCATACCTTACTCAGTGTTCATCAAGAGAAGTGTACTTCTAATCCCCTAAACCTATTTCACTCATCCCCTCCCCACACATCCCTTCTGGCAACCACCAGTTAGTTCTCTGTAGCTAAGAGCCTCTTTTCCTTCTTTTTTCATTTTGTTTTGTTTCTTAAATTCCAGTGAGTGAAATCATGTGGTATTTGTCTTTCTCTGATTTGTTTCACTGTGTAGGTCATAACCATAAATGAGGCCCCAGTGTTTGTGGCTTCTACATTATTCTTGGTCTGTATTTCAGTTTCTCAGGAAAATAATCTGAAATTGGCACAACTACATCTGCTGGACTTAAACATATGATGGCTGCATCTCAACAAATGGTTCTTGTAGAGCCTAAAAGTGTTATCTAACTCCTGAGGGCCTCATTTACTAATAGGAAGTAAGCAATCATGAATAAGTATGAGAATTAATAGTTACATTCGGTTTATTCTTAATTACCCATGCAAGTGCAGATAAACAGTGACAGAGATCATTCAAACAATAAAACAGATTACAAGCATCATTGGCATGTGGCTATGCAATGTGTGTCTTTAGACAAGGGGAATACGCGTTGATAAGCCACAATATTCCATAATCAAATACTGATTTTCCCTTGGGCTATGTATCTTGGACAAAGCTAGATACTATGCTAGCCTCTGCCTGCTCTTCACACCAAGGTGCTTTTATTCTTTCCAATAACAAATATTTACTATCTTGATCTTAGCAATGTGCTAAGACTACTCCTTAGAGAATATGCCCTGACCTAGGTAAGGCTTTGTTCAAAGTAAAGCATTCTGGGGTTGGAAAAAAGAAAAAAAAGGGGGGGGGGGTGGTAAAGAAAACAAAATTGTCACTTTCTTATAATTATGCTAGAATATAAATAAAAGATAATAGCAATTCCCTCAAACTAGCCCTTGAAGTTTCCAGGAATGAATGCCAACTACTGTTAAGTATCAATAAAGTACATAAAAAAAAAAAAAACCAACAACAATAACAACCAAAAAACAATCAGAAAGACAATATTCTCTGACCACTGGATTTAGCGGTAGGCATATTCTTTAGTAACATAAAGGATTTAGGCATTACTACATAAGGCCTCTGTTGTGTAAAAGATTAGTAATAGAATCTAACAAAGTTTATATGGGCCTTTACTTTTGATATGCTAATATAATTGAACTAAAGATTCCTCAACATAACCCATGATCAATTTCAGAGAAGGAAGTATCTGTACACCGTGACTGTTCCCGAAATCATTAGGCATTCATTGGTACAAATATTTACCGAGTGCCCACTGAGTTCCAAGACCTTTCTGAATACCAGGAACGGAAGCATGAACAAGAGAGACCACAGCCTTAATGTCCTGGAGGCTGTCCTCTTGTGAAAGGAGGAAGACAACAAAACATAGCTATATAAGCTACTACACAGTGACAAGTGCAATGGGACAGAATAAAGCAAGGGATGAGGGACACAAGAAGTGCTCCTTTATACCTGGTACTAGAAAAAGCCTCAGAAAGAAGGGAGTGGTTAATCAAAAGCTTAAAGGAAATGCAAGTGACAGAGCAAGTCAGGAGAATGGCTGCAGGAAGACCATTCTCAGATAAAGGAAGCAAGTGTCAGTGCCCTGGGGTTCCCATGGAGGAGAACAGCTCAAATGTAGTGAGGGAGGGAGAGCACAGGAGGAGACAAGATCAAAGAGGCCAGAGCCAGATCACATAGGGGCTCTTGGATTTAAGTACTTTACTCTCGGGCAGATGGACAGACAACACAGCATCTGAAGTGGATTGATGTGATCAGACTTCTTTGATGCATGATCGCTGACAGCTGTATAGAAAACAAGACTGTAAGTCGATCAAAGGAGGTTATTACAATAACCCAATAAAGGTGGTGGCTTGCATCCGAGTAATAATGACAGAAGTGTTGAGAATCAATCAGAATCCAGACTTATTTCCAAAGTCAGAAAAGATCAGATGTGCTGATGGACTGGATGTGCTGATATAAGAGGAAAAGGTTCAAAAACGACTCCACCGTTTGTGACCCACTATGTCGACCAACACATACAATGGAGAAGTTTTAATTCCCCTGACTCTCCCTCCATCTAGTAAATGTTTCACAGCTTGCTTCTAGAAACACTGAATATTTCAGGGCACCTGGGTAGCTCAGTCAATTAAGCGTCTAACTCTTGATTTTGATTCAGGTCTCGGGGTCATGAGATGGAGCCCTGTGTCAGGCTCCATGCTCAGCACAGAGTCCACTTGAGAGTCTCTCTCTCCCGCCCCCCCCCCGGCCCTCCCAACTGAGTTCTCTTTTTCTCTCTCAAAACCAAACAAAAACAGCAACATTAAATATTTCAAGACAGGCAAGTCTGCTTCCCCAAAATAAGTAAGGGAAATTTATGTTTCTTATCCAAGTGTTCTTTAAAAGAAACAAAGCTTTGCAGTCCCACAGCTGCCACTAGAGGGCTGTAAAATGCTGTCTGGAAGCAGGGTTGAGAGGAAAAAACATCTGCTTGCCTACCAGGGATCTAGAACCACCTGAGATGGACAGGAACACAAGACCACAATTGAAACCCAGCATAGAAAATGGTCCAGGAACAACAAATGACCACTCAGAATTCTTAAGCCCTTTTCTCACTATAAGAACTGCCAAATGAGGGGCGCCTGGGTCGCTCAGTTAGTTGACCATCAGCCTTCAGCTCAGGTCATTATCCAGGGTCCTGGGACTGAGCCCCACATCAGGCTTCCTGTTCGGTGGGGAGTCTGCTTCTCCCTCTCCCTGCCACTCTGCCTATTTTTGCTCTATCAAATAAATAAAATCTTAAAAAACAACAACAACAACAAAAACTGCCAACTCAAAACATCACCTGCTTTTTGAAGTCAAGCATCTGCATGTGTGACCGCCTCTGCCAGGGGAATAGACTGGAGAGATCATTAGTTGTTAGGACCCTCTGACCATCTCCACTGGTTCTGCTTTAGGAAAAAGGAATCCCACCAAATTTTTCATTTGAGAAAGTATTTTTAAAATGTAATTATTTCAACATAATTCACTTTCAACTAAGAGCATAACAATACTTCACTGGGAAGCATGGGGGGAATTGAAGGCTTTGAAAATTTGTGGGAAAAAAATGTCAAAGTATAATCCTGTCTTAGCAGTGCCGGTGGGCAATGTAGCAGTTGGAAACAGTGCTGCTGGCTTCAGAGGACAGGCCATTCAGAAACCTTCTCACCAAAAATGGAGAATTCATTTCTGCTAGGATGTCAAACCATTTCCCCTTTGTGTTCTAAACTTCTGTCTTGCTTCTTGATTAGACAGAAGAAAAGTTTCATTTAGCTTAAAAATTAAGTCAAATATTTCATAAGCCACTATGGTTGATTTCTCACTTCCCCCAAAGTCAAAAATAGTCAACCATCTGTATACATGGAAGGAGGAAAAAACAATCAAACATACTTACGATCTCGTTGAAGGTTCCATACTAAATACATAGACACATGTATACTATTTACACACACACACCCCTCTACATTTACCCATCTCTGAAAACATTAGTTACAACATTAAAATGACTTTTTTTTTTTTTTGAGATTTTACTTATTCATTCAAGAGAGAGAAAGAGAGAGGGAGGCAGAGGAAGAAGCAGACTCCGGGTGGAGCAGGGAGCTGAATGCAGGACTCGACCTGAGGCGAAGACAGGTGCTTACCGAATGAGCCAGCCAGGTGCCCTAAAAATCATTTTCAATGAAACCACCTCACTCAGTAATCCCATGTGGATGGTCTCCGTTTTTAAGAAAGCAGTGCCTTTTTTTTTTTTTTTTTTTTTTTAGTATCTTCATGTTTTAAGACTTAAAGACCTAAAACCTATTTAAAAACTAACTTAGGGGCACCTGGGTGGCTCAGTGGGTTAAAGCCTCTGCCTTCAGCTCAGGTCATGATCTCAGGGTTCTGGGATCGAGTCCCACAACGGGCTCTCTGCTCGTCGGGGAGCCTGCTTCCTCCTCTCTCTCTCTCTGCCTGCCTCTCTGCCTACTTGTGATCTCTGTCAAATAAATAAAATCTTAATAAATAAATAAATAAAATAAAAACTAACTTATACTTGGGGCACCTGGGTGGCTCAGTTGGTTGAGTGACTGCCTTCGGCACAGGTCATGATCCTGGAGTCCTGGGATCGAGTCCCCCCAGTCTGCTTCTCCCTCTGACCTCCCCTCTCATGCTCTCTCTCTCTCTTTGTCTCTGTCTCTCGCTCAAATAAATAAATAAAATCTTAAAAGAAAAAAACCTTTAAAAAAAAAACTAATTTAGGGGCACCTGGCTGGCCCAGAGGTTAAGCCTCTGCCTTCCGCTCAGGTCATGATCTCAGGGTCCTGGGATGGAGCCCCGCATCGGGCTCTTTGCCCAGCAGGGAGCTTGCTTCCCCCCGCCCTCTCTCTCTCTGCCTGCCTCTCTGACTACTTGTGATCTCTGTAAAATAAATAAATAAAATCTTTTAAAAAAAGAAAAAGAAAAAAAAACTAACTTATACCAAAGTTTTAATGAAATTCTTATGCTGTTTATATCACAATTACGTGATACATGAACTATGAACTATCTATGAACTATGTATCAGAGCATGTAATTTTTAAACATGTGGGTTGATATATTCTACTCAAACGTGTCTATTTAACTTTTATATACAGTACATAATTATGGCTAAACAGATTTTCACACAGGTGGGAAGCTTTATTTAGTATGTCTACCAAAATGCAAGCTATGTGGCATACGTGAAATTCATTTTGAGAAGCCAAGGGAAAAGGGACTAGCACCTCAAAGAGACAGGCAGTCACCTTCTGGACAGAGGAAACCAAAGTGTAAGGAAAGACTGTCACAATTCCCAGTCAAGAGAGGAGTATCTTGGGCCTTCCCAGCCAGGTAGCCTGCAGCTTCCCTGCGCTGCCACTGAGGCATAAAAGGAGCCATAGACAATATGCAAATGAATTACGGAGACAGTGATAGAACAAGACCTTGTTTACAAAAACAAACAGCAGCCAGATTTAGGCGATAGGCCATGGTCAGGCCAACCCGGACTAGGCTATAGGTCTCAGTGATTAAATAGCAGCTCAAGTAAGAAACACTTTTACTGCTACATACGTGCAATATGCACACGGGTATGTTTCACAATACTTAATTAGAAGCGATGCACACTGATATTTCTTATTCTATTTCATGTTTGGTTTTTTTTCAGTTTTGGGGGGGGATTTATTTTAGTATCTTCAGAAACCACTACATTGATTTCATCAATGGATAGTCATTCACAGTTTGAAAAATGCTGCCCCAGTGTGAACAGCAGCTGGACTCACGCATTTACTCATTATGCCAAGGAATAGTGAAAGCTTTCTAGGAACATACAGGATTTATTGAATGTTTTCTGTGTGTCACACACTGGTATATGGCCTAGGAATCTAGCAGCATAAAAAAGACAAATATTGCCCCATCATATCTAATGCTGTTGTAGTTTATAAAAGGGTAAAATGGGTTCTGTGTAAAATGGAACATTATTTTTTATTTTTATAAAATGAGATAACTGTAACACCTAATCCCTCATAAGACTATTTTGAATAATGAGGGGTGCCCAGATGGCTCAGTTGTTAAGCGTCTGCCTTCAGCTCAGGTCATGATCTCAGGGTCCTGGGATCAAGCCCCACGTTGGGCTCCCTGCTCAGTGGGAAGCCTGCTTCTCCCTCTCCCACTCCCCCTGCTTGGTGTTCTCTCTCTGTCTCTCTTTCTTTTTCTCTGTCAAATAAATAAATAAACAAAATCTTTAAAAAAAAAAAAAAGGCTATTGTTAATAATGAAGTCCAGATGATCACTGCATATATCAAGAATTTAGTAAGTTCTCCAGGTCACCATTATTCAAATAATTAAGGACCAAGAAGTATTTTCAAAATTGAGTTATAATCTATACTAAAATAGAAGCTTTAAATAAATTAAAATTATAATTCTTTAATTAATGACGATGGACTTATCTGTATCACTTAAAAGTAGTGAGAGATAGAGTAATAACATGTTGATAGTCAATCAAAGTATACAACAGAGAACTCTTAGCTCTCCTGCTCTCCCTCCCTACCCTCTCCAAAAGTCAGAAAAGATCTAGAGGTTTAGTCCCTACCCATAAAATCACATGCCATCTAAATTTCACCATCAAGTGTCCTATAGCAGAGGATGAAGGTAAAAAGAATTGAGAAAGTACAAACGATCCTCTGAAATTTGTTCTAGAATGATTACTGGTCCTATGTGTTCAGTTGAACCTGGCAAGCGTAAACTTCCCTAAAACCAACACTTTCATCGTGAGAAAAACTGTGTTTACATATTAAATAACTACTCTGCCTTGTCAAACAACAGCTAAAAAAGGTGGACTCCACAGGAGCAGAGACTTTTGTCTTACTTTTTCACTGCTAAACATCCAGAATTTGGAAGAATTCTCGGCACGTAGTAGAGTCTAAGTATTTGCTGCATGCAGGAATAATGAGCCAACAAATGACCTGTCGGCTCGTTATGGCATTCAGGAGAATATCAAGTGTAAAATTACATAAAAGTCACGTATTCTAAGGCTTCTTGACGTGTGTAGCTTCACTAGCTTATGAATCTTCTGATTGGTCAGAAATTAATGTCTATGAGTGTTTTTTCAGGGATAAAGAAATAACCTTACCTTCTTTTTCTACTCTGAAAACAAAAGTTCTTTGTGTTGTAACAACTTCAAATTTGTTGTCTCCTTGAACCCGTACTGTAGATATAGCGGAAAGAGGAATGATTCCTTTTGAATACTTTTCCTGTGTTGGTTAGAGAAAAAGATACATGAACAAGACAAATTAAAATGAAATTCGTGTGACCTTATCAAGAAAAAGAATGGTACAAACACTATAAATATTTACAAGCACATTGTGCTTCTCCTTAATAATTTTAATCTAAATGTTTTAAATAACATACAAATAGTATATCTTCTCAGACATGACCTGACACCCCAGAAAGGAAAATACTTTACTGGCCCTTCCATGTGAAATGTCTTTTCAATTTTCTCCTTTTTTGGAATTAAAATTAAAAAGCAAAGAATCAAATACAAACAGTTGTACTAGGTCAGCAATATATAGTTCCCAAAACCAACAGTACGTTTTTTAAAAAACAAGCTGGTCAAAATGATTTGATGGTGTTTGCAGGCATCTGCTGGCCATCATGGGTACTGTAACTAAACTACTTCAAAACAACTGCTACTACATGTGTGAACAGGAACACATCTCAAAACAAGACTGTTGCAGTAGAGCAATTAAACATATTACCCAATGATTCTAATAATTATCTTAATATCACAACTGCCTCAGTTTACCTTTAATTCCCCAATGAAAAATTAATGAAAAAGACAAAAGAATTTTTTTTAAAAAAAGGATCTGGCAGTTTGCAACCGGCAAATGCCTAATACAATTCTGGCAGTTTGCAACTGGCATCTGCATTTTACCCTTTTGCTCAGGAAGGTCATTCTGAAGACTCTTGGTAGCTTTTTCAGTCTTTCTATTTCTGGATCCACCAAAACCCTTTGTCATAAGAACCACCTGACAATGCCCGCTATTTACTAAGGGTGAAATATTTACTGGACCTTGTGTTGGAAAGAAAATTCAAATAGTATTTATATATTCAAAGAGCCTCAAAATGAAAAACCAGCCAATGTAGTGGGAGAAAAGTTTAAAACAGAGTCTGAGCCACGGAACGTATGAGTACAAAGATGGAAACTCCCAAATTCTGTTTAAAAGAGGTCAGCTATTTTCACAGACATGAAGACATCAGAGCCTGACCTAAAGAAGCTTAAGCGCAACCACACAGATAGCGGGTTGGGAGGCCATCGTGACTGGAAAGCTTTAATAATAGAGGCATATTAAGTAGAGAAATAAGAGCAGCCATGGGGGCAGAGTCAAAGAGGTAAAGCTGGAAACATACATCAAGGGCATATATGGAAGGTCTTAAATATCAGAAAAGTCTGGACACATCTTTGTGGGGTTTTTTCTACCATTTCCTTCCAAAGAATGACTCATGGAACCTTCATATTTTAGCAGATCCCAAGTATCTGAAGCAACTGGCTAGGTTAAAAAAAAAAAAAAATGTATTAAACCATCCCACACAGAGAACAAGTGCCAAGGTCATATTCTTCCTACTGGTAAACTCCTGCCATGCATATCAGATAGGTACGGGGTAGTCACTGTCAGCAGCATGGTGTTCTACTAGGAGGTTATCCTAGGCCCACTGAGAAGATATACTCTGCTGTCATGGCATTCCCTCTTAGCTCTTTGACAGTTTCTTCTCTTCTAAGGCCTCTGTTTCAATCTTTTATCCCTGACTATATGTATGCATCAAAATCCTACACATTCTTCAACACCATTTTAACTACCAATGCCACAGAGGCCTTCCCACATCTTCTCAGACAACCAAGATGGAATACAATATTTGAACTGTAATTGAAGATGAGTGGGCAACCTCATAGTAAAAGAAGGATGTCAAGAAGTAAGTAACTTCAAGGTAACTTCTCGTTTTCCACTTTTTGTTTTCTTTTATCTTCTCTAAGAAAATCCACTCCTACTATTTCAACAGCCAAGTTTATGAGGAAAATGCTAAAATCTGTCCTTCCTTCCTTCCTTATCCATTTTGGTCAACTCCATCATTATATTTCAAGTCATCGATGATACATGAAACTATCCCATAAGCCCCTCAAACTTTAAATTATCTCCTGAAAACATGCCCCCCCCATATCTGTTCATTAAAATATTACTCTTCTAAGTCAGTCTTACATGGTCTTTCATTTGTGTGGCTCGTTTGTACCCATATAACTTAGGACCCTCCCTACAGTAACATCGTCCACTTCCTTCCTGGCACACTCTGATTCTCTCCACTCACATGAGCCTTCTTTGAGATTCCATTAACACACGTATTTCTTCCCAATCTCGTGCCTTTGCTTCCTCTGTTCTTCAAGGAATGTTGTCCTCATCCAGCTTCACATGGTTCCTGCCTCTCCATCCCTCACATTTCAGCGTAAGTATATGCTTCAGAAGAAAGGTTTTCGACCGGCCTCTTCTCATAGGCCCCCCATCCTCACTAGGCAGATAACCCTAACTTAATAACAATCTGTATTTTTCCTTTATAGCAATTACTAACTATAACTTAAACAGTGATTTTTTTTTTTTTTATATTTACTGTGTGGTCATTTGATTAAGACATTCTCCCGAAATAGACAGTAGGTCATACATCTATTTTCCTCAGACCTTTCACATAAACGGAACTGCAGAAGTATTTTCTCAGTGGATGAATTCTATGTCCAATCAATCACAATGAAATCAAACTCTGACAGCTCATTTCTGATATTTTTTCTAAATTCATTTTTTTAATACTTCCACTGGCATACACAGCCTACACCCAGATAACTAATGCCAGATTTACCGCACACTCCCCTGATTTGCCTCTCTACTTTCAGCATCTCTTCCTTCTAACCTTTCTTGCATATGATTGTTCAAATGTCATAGCTAGAAAAAATAAAAGATTTGTAGAGGGGATTAAAAAAAAATGGATCTTCAAGTTTGCACAGAATTTTGATGGATGGCCATGGCTCTGAAGGTTCAGATGGAAAAGAAAAACAAGGAGATGAAAATACAAGAAAAAGACATGTTCACACTCCCCACAGTGTGTACCCAGATACCACTGCAAAAGGTCATGCAAAGAAATACAAGACTGACTGGCTTAAAGGAAAGCCACTAAATGCAGTCGGGTATGGTGGCAATGTGAGGCACTACTAGACCACTAAGAGCTCCAGGAATAAGAAACAGGGGAAAATGTCTTCCTCATGTCAGGAAAGCTCAGATATAGGAAAGAGCATAATACCTTTGGGGACAGTACAAGAGCCTCTCTAGCTGTAAGTCTAAGTGGCTGATATCAGACTGAAAAATCTAGAATGTCCACATTTATGCTACATCTCTTAGATGATCCATTCTCAAATCTCAGTTTGCTTAAGAATTAAAAGAGCTTATAAAAATAGATCTCTAGTAAAATAATTAACCATTTGTGGAATAAAAATGTTACCATGAATATATTTTTCAGTACAGAAAAATCAAGCAGCACTGTAGGAAACTGGAATTTTAAAAAGGAGATTTTTCCCTCTTCCAGATCTGCTTGAAGAGATTAAAAAACAATTCCTTACAAAACTGTAACCACCCATGTGCCTATAATAAGATCCTATTTAGCAGGTAAATACTCCAGAAAAGTAACAGAAAAATAAATAAAATTCCCCAGGAGTGATCAAAATGTACTTAACAAGCTATCATGTCATATTAACCTCTGGAAGTTACAGATTCTCAAATAGCTCATTCATAACCTATTACGAGATCCCAAGAAATCTCATAATTTTTAACACTGTAGAGTTGACTTGGTATTTCTCTTCAAACAACACATGATAAAGACAAGATAGAGGAAAAAAAAGACAAAAGACTCAGAGTGATTGTGTCTTTCAGAGTATAAAATTTTCCTTTAGGACAGAAATTTTAAAGCATCCCTAGACTCTGAAACACACAGATATCTAGGCCACGTTCATCATTTATCTACTACCACTTTCAGACAATGAAATGACCACAGGGCAATTCTGCCCACAGCTGAGTGAGAAAGAGGGTGAGTGAGATTTCTTGGCAGGTGACAAGATATCGAGGCCATTTTCAGTAAGACAATGAAAAAGTTCTTGCAGAGACAGGATAGAGCAGTGCTGAGGAAAGTGAGAGAAAACTAGGGAAGTACAGAGCTCTGCCCAGCCTCGTTCTCCTCACATGCACCTTTAAACACCAAAAGGCGTGATGACTCAGCGCATAGGACCACTGACACTGTGCTCTCACCTGAGGCAGTGGCTATGGCCACACCCCTGCCTTCCACACACTGGCCCTGAAATGCCCTCTTCCCAGACCTTCACTCTACCCTTGAGCAAGGTGGGTCGCAACAGAAACTCTCTTTTTAGGAAACACTCATCCCAATGTTTTTATTTTTTGCCAAGATGAAAACAACCATCTGGATAGTAAAGGGACAGAATGTCACAGAAAACAATAATTCAAATTTCTTAAAAAATCATTAAGCTAAAGAATTTTTAGCCGTTCATTTTAACATGAACTTTTTAATCACAATTTCAAACCAAGGCTGCATGATTTTTATTGCATCAGTACCTACAAATGCGGCAGGCACTAATCTCACCACAGTTGAGAAGACCTTTTACAGGACAAACAGAATGGGTCCAGTTGGACACAGATACCAGAAATTCTCTCTCCCAAAAGGGTATAAGGCCACCACCAACAGAGCCTCACGGCACGGAAGTCTCCCTCTTGAATAGTATTCCCCCTTATTTCAATCAAAACAGAGAAGGGCACGGCTACTGAAAAAAAAAAAAAAAACTAGGGGTCAGACTCCAGCAGATACAGAGACCACATTGTACCCACCGCTGGCATAGAAACTGTCTCAACATTCAAATGCACAAGCAAACTAAAATCAGTAGCCAAGGCAGAAAGCCAGCTTTTAAAAAAATATTCATTCCACCATCCTGCAAATCCCAAGGAGGTGTGTTTAAACTTATTTGATGTTTTATCTAGATCACTGCAAGTTGAAACCAAATAATTAATACTTCTCTAAACTTTCTATTGTTCTTAGTATTGTCGAACATAAATGAATGTTACTTTCTATCTAAAAGCATACACTCTTCTGCCCGGTAGCACTTAAGAACCAATATATGAAAGGGACTTTCTATTCAAGCCACAAATATCACAATAGGAAGTGGTATTCTCCAAATAATGAGAAGATAATGTTAGATTATAAGCTATAAATAAGAAAATGTGCTTAAATGTTAAGTGAGTCTGGTAAGAGAATGTATATAGCTAAGACTGTAAGAATACCTGATTTTAATAAACTAAAAATATGATATATTTATTAGTTCCAGCTTTTCACTAAAGAAATTGTCAACAACAGAGAAGTTGAAAGATGGTGACAAGGGATGTCCATCTATCTTCCACCCAGATCTGACTGGTGTTAACATCTTCAGTTTTTATTTTACCTATGTGTGTATGCAAATATATTTATAAGTATAAATATATAGGTAAGTAACATCTGAAAAACGTTTGCAGATAGGCCACTTCAAATATCCCAGCCTACATCTCCTAAGAATAAAGAAAATCTCATACCTAATGAAGACATGATCAAAATAGTATCATTTTGTTAAGACTCACTTGCCTGAAGACAAACTTGTGACCACTTTCTCGTCAAGATGTTCCATGAGCGCTAACTCCAAAGAACTTCTCAGCTTCTTCTCCTCAAGTTTCCTTCATATATCCCATTTTCCAGTCAGAAAACTGACTTTCCATCTGGACATCTCATGGTTCTCTACATTACCACGTCCTATTCTCTCTACCCTATGTGCAAACTTTCTTCTTTTTTCAAGAACCATGGCAAATGAAATATCATGCAAGAAACCTTCTTTGGTTCTTCCATACCCTTCCACAGTATAAAGTAACATCATCTTATGCGCCTAACTGTAGTATCCTTTCATAAATACTTTTTAGTGTTCGCTAAGAGAAAGATAATTCCTTATTCATCCTTACATCACTCATAACAATTCCTGTAGTTTATAGAAGACACTCCATGAATAAATGTTGGATGTATAATTTTTTTAAATCCAAACTTTATGTATGAAGAGAAGTTGAACTATGAACAGAGTGTTTGCGAAAGAGCTTTTTTACTGCACACAGTGTTTGTACTGTGTGCAAACTCTTTTCATGTTGGTAATACAACTCCTGTTCTTAAAAAACAAATTGTTTGCTTAGTTTACTGAAGTATACCTTGGATATGTAAGAAAATCTTTGAGAACTATCAAGTGTACTTACCTTCTCGTTATTATAATAAGAGATGCTAAGGCCATCAAATTTCACCCATCTCTTCTGAAACATGCGTTTCCTGAAAAAATATGAAACTGTTATTTTACATTCAAGAATCATGAACTTGAAAAAAAAATCATGAACTTCAATTTTAAATACATTTATAATGTAACTGGGTTGAGTACATTCCTATTCGTTGTTAAACAGTTTTAAAAAATGGGCTATGACAATG
Organism: Mustela nivalis; assembly: GCF_964662115.1. Classification (NCBI taxonomy): domain Eukaryota; kingdom Metazoa; phylum Chordata; class Mammalia; order Carnivora; family Mustelidae; genus Mustela; species Mustela nivalis. The sequence goes on along the minus strand of NC_139023.1, from coordinate 37,788,155 downwards.
TACATTTTGGCAATGGCATGTAGGGAAAAAATGATACTTTCTAATCAGTTAACATAGGTATTTAAAACAATGATACTGTTGGTGCTGGCACAAAAATAAGACATATAGATCAATGGAATAAAACAGAGAACCCAGAAATAAACCCACATTAATGTGGTCAATTCATCTACCACAAAAAAAAGCAAGAATATCCAATGGGAAGAAGACAGTCTCTTCAACAAATAGTGTTGGAAAAAATTGGACAGCTACGTGCAAAAGAATGAAACTGGACCACTTTCTAATACCACCCACAGAAAGAAACTCAAAATGGATTAAATACCTAAATAAGAGATCTGAAACTATAAAAATTCTAGAAGAGAATACAGGCAGTAATTTCTCTAACATCAGCTGTAGAAGCAGTTTTCTAGATATATCTCCTAGGGCAAGGGAAACAATAGCAAAAAATAAAGTATTAAGATTACATCAAAATAAAAAGCTTTTACACAGTAAGAGAAACCATCAACAAAACAAAAAGGCAACCAACTGAATGGGAGAAGATATCTGCAAATGATGTATCTGATAAGGGCTTATTATTTAAAATATATAAACAACTTACACAACTCAACACCAAAAAAAAAAAAAAAAGAAAGAAAAGAAAAGAACCAAGCCATTCAATTAAAAAACAGTAGAGGACCTAAACCTATTTAGGTTTAATAGACATTTTTCCAAACAACACACACAGATGGCCAACAAACATAAGGAAAGATGCTCAACATCACTAATAACCCGGGGAAATGCAAGTCAAAACTGTAAAGAGATATTATATTACATCTGTCAGAATGGCTAGAACAAAAATGATAAAAAATAAAGTGTTAAGAAGGAGATGGAGAAAAAGGAACCCTCACATACCAGTTCCTCATTGGTGGAAATGTAAATTGATACAGACTCTGGGCAAAACAGTATGGAGGCTCCTCAAAAAACTGAAAATAGAAATACCCTATGATCTAACAAGTCCACTACTATTTACTAAAACAAATGAACAAACAAACAATTAAAAAAACCATACACACACACAAAAACAGGACTTTGAAAAGATAAATGCACCTAATGTTTACTGCAGCTTATTTAAGATAGCCAAGTATTGGAAGCAACCCAAAAGTTCATCCATAAGATGAATGGATAAAAATGTGGTGTTTGTGTGTACATGTACACATACACATACAACAGAGTATCATGCAGCCATAAAAAGAGGATGTGATCTTGCCATTTGTGACAACACAGTTGGACCCAAAAAATACATGCTAAGTGAGTCAGGATGAGAAAGACAAATATCTTATGAATTTACACATGTGGAATTTAAAAAACAAAACAAATTAATAAAACAAAAGCCAAATCAAATCTATAAATAAACAGGACTAGTGGTTGTCAGAGGGGAAAAGTTTGGGAGGATGGGTAAAACCGGTAAAGGGGGGGGTGCCTGGGTGGCTCAGTGGTTTAAGCCTCTGCCTTCAGCTCAGGTCATGATCTCAGGGTCCTGGGATCAAGCCCCACATCGGGCTCTCCGCTCAGCGGGGAGCCTGCTTCTCCCTCTCTCTCTCTGTCTGCCTCTCTGCCTACTTGTGATCTCTCTCTATCAAATAAATAAATAAAAATCTTTAAAAAAAAAAAAAAAAAAAACCGGTAAAGGGGAATGAGAGAGATAAATTTCCAGTTATGGAATGAACAGGTTATGGAAACAAAGACACAGCCCAGGGAACATAGCCAATGATACTTTAATAGTGTTGTTAGGTGACACATGGTAGCTATATTCTAGAACTAATGTAACAATGTATGTCAACTATATTCAAATAAAAAAATAAATAAAATAATGATATTATTAACAGTACTAATATCCATGTTTATAAGGGTTAGTGCAAAACAAAGTGTGGTGAGAAACACTAGCACTGTATCCATTTCCCCCAGCAAAAATAATCCCTTACTAAAGATAATATAGGAGTAGCTGACTAGCTCAATTGGTAGAGCAGGCAACTTTTGATTTCAGGGCCACAAGTTCAAGTCCCAGACGGAGATTAGAGTTTATGTAAAAATAAATAATTTTTTAAAAAAACATTAAGGGCGCCTGGGTGGCTCAGTGGGTTAAGCCGCTGCCTTCGGCTCAGGTCATGATCTCAGGGTCCTGGGATCGAGTCCCGCATCGGGCTCTCTGCTCAGCAGGGAGCCTGCTTCCTCCTCTCTCTCTTTCTCTGCCTGCGTCTCTGCCTACTTGCGATCTCTCTCTGTCAAATAAATAAATAAAATCTTAAAAAAAAAAATTTAAAAAAACATCAAAAAATAATATAAGCTTTCATCTTTCACTAAGCTTATAGCATTTATCTTATTGTACCTTAACTTTTGCTTTGGAGCATGAATAATATTTTGCCAAAATAACAAAGCTTTGTTAATTGGATTTAAAGACATAAATTACTTAATTTTGATCAAATGAGCTGAAAAAAGTCCTATATGGAGAATCCTTTATAATCACCCAAAATGCACTGAAATATTAACATTTTCAAAAAGAATCAGATGAAAATCAAATGCAATTTAAGATGATCATGGAAAAATAATGAGAAACAAAGCAAAATAATGTAATCACATATTTCCTATTTAGGTTTAAAAGAGAAACTTTTTCTGACTATATAAGGGAAAAGTGAAAAACCAGTTCCCACTTGAGCTTATTTTTGCTTTGTCTCAGAACTCTTCCCTGCAGTCAGACAATCCTATTCTCTACGTGACTCAATGTCTGTCTCCCATACCTGACACAATATATATTGTGTCTGTAGTGCTCAATGTCTGTCTCCCATACAATATATATTTAGCTTCTAAACATAAATGATATATGAAAACTAAATTTCTGTTTAAACAATTTTGTTTCTAAGCAAATATGTAAATAAAAACTATGTCTACCTTTTCCAGTTTGCTAACATGTGTAGGATAAAGGATTAGTTTAACATTCTGCAATTTTCCTAAAATCTAAAGATGGAAGAAAGAACATCTGGAAGTGTGGAGACCTTGTCTTCCCAGCTGTTTTCTGAGCACCAAACATGTACCCCTCAAGTGAAATGCAGCAAGCCTCCCACACTGATCTATTTGGCTTCACATAAAATTAGAGCAACCCTGAGCAAACAGATAAAAGTTTCAAAGTTCATCAGGACAGACATCACATATATGATTTGAATTAATTATGAAGTAACAATAAAGACCTTGAAATCATAAGCCTAACTCCTCAGTTTTCTTTCTATCATCTTTCTGCTTCTTTTTAACTTCTTGTGGTCTGCGTTTTCTTATCTGGAACATGCAATAGTTAGACATCAAGCCTTCAAAACTCAAGGATTCTTTAAATTCCTTGCGTTAAAAACATTAAAAGGTAAAGAAGTATTAAACACAGAGTAATTATACATTGAACAAATTAATCACTCCACACTCATTTCCTGTTGATCTCTGTCATACCTGAGGACAGGTAAATACACATCTTCCTACACAATGTCAACAATAACTCTGTAAATCAAGATTTTATTTGGGCCCTACCTACCTTACTTTGCGAATGGTGGTAAGCTAGAGCTCAACAGTTGATATAATCTTCCATTTCAGAATAAAAACAACATCTGTAGGGAGATGATTACCATTACCCCTCTATTCCCTTTCCTAACAAGTCGTTCTCTTTCAGAGTTCTACTTACACTACCTACACAAACATTCCTTCCCTTAGGAGCCAATCCAAAGCACTGACAAAGTTAGTGCTTTGGATTGGCTCCTAAGGGAATACCTAACATAATCTGTGTGTGTGTGTGTGCATGTGTGTGTGTATTTGTATTTGTTTACTTGCTCAATGTCTGTCTCCCATACCCTATGCTTTATAAAGACAAACTCCGAGAGTATTTCATCCTTCACTACACAATCTCCAACTAACACAGAGACATGTACAGCTCTAAAAAAAAATCTGTTGAATTAATGACATGCGTGCAGTCCCTTTAGCTAGATGACAAATAAACCTCAATGACTAGCACTCAGATAATCAGTATCTTAAAAGAAAACAAGAAAACAAAAAAGATTGGTAGAAGACAGGAAAACTTCTGAAAACTCAAAATTAAATTTGAAGTTTCCAAACCTGCCAAAGCATGGAGTGAGAGAAAAGTTGTATAAAACCTACTTTAATGCTTTACTTAAATCATTAATTGCAGCCATCCTGGACTCAGAAAGCTCTCTCAGAATTCCATCACCAACTAGATGGAGGGTTTGGGGTCTGAGGCTCTCTGAGCAAAGTCCCACCTCAGTCTCCGTGACACTCAGTTTCAGAGATAATCTCCCAACCACTTAATTTTCACAACTACCAGATAACTATTAGATGCGTTCAGCCATTTTAGCTCAATATTCTTAAGGATTATTAAATCTCTCTAATAATCTATGGAGAACAAATCTCAGCCAGGAGTGAAAGGGAAGGAGAGGGCACAGAGTGCAGCAGCTGAGGAAACACCATTTTGCAGCTGGAGAGAGCTACTATGCAATCCTACGATGAACCCCTTCTCCTGCTGTCATTCATCCAGCCAGCCAGCCATCACATCTGGGGGGACTCCCTCTGTGGACACCATCCTCCAGCTGTACTACTTCCTATCTCTAGACTCCTTCTTGCCCCCAGGCCTTCTCAGCTGTGATTTTCTCTGCTTGGAATGTTCCCTGTCTACTCTGGACAGGGCCAGCTCCTTATCCTTGAAACCGCAGCTTGAAAGCATTCCCAAGTAGCCGTCCTTACCACCATACAGATCCTACAGATCCCCTTGGTCTCTTGCTCCACTTCTTTGCTTAATGACGCCTAACAGATTTTTGTATTTATGTATGTTTGGCTTCACCCATCTCCCATGCTAGATATTGAGATACCTGAGAGGAGAAACCGGCTCTGTTTTGTTTATCAATATAAAACCAGCGTCTGCCACAGTTCCTAGCAATAAAATGTGCTTAATAAATATTTAATGAGCAAAGGAACATATTTTTCACTGAAAAATGCTTACTCAAATTTGCATTATTTATATAGAGAGAAACACCACTAAAACATTTTACCCTTCATTTTTTGTTTTTCAAATACCAAAGATTTTTTTTAATATGACAAAAGCTTTGTAAAATGCCTTGTTATTACAGAAAAATTAGAGCCTACCAAAAGCTTGGAAAATTCATCAGTAATACCTAAAGAATTTAAAAAATACATTTTATGTTTAAGCACTTTTAAAATACACTTTTTAAAAAATATATGCATTTTACATGTTCCTATTTAAAAATGCAAATTAATCAATACAAAATGTTTCCAAAACTCAATTTATATAAATATTGTTTAATCTATTTTGCTCATTAAATACGTCAATATTCAATTAACTGTTTTTCCGCATGTAAGTTCAATACTGAATTCTAACAACTGGTCATTAGAGATAAGAACTTACATTTATATCCCTGCTCACATTATTCTCCTTTCCAGCAAAGGGAAACTCAGATTTAATGTTGGTAAAGACTACCAATCAATTAAAATTTAAATGAAATAATAAAAGGGAGACCCTGAGAAGGTGTTTCTAAATGTCAATGTATGATTTTAAAATAGATATTGATGAATACTAAACCTTTAAGAACTATCATTTCTGCGCAAGGGTCATCTATTTCACATATTTATAAAAGGCTATTAGATATCAGGCAACTAATTCCACTGGAATTATACAAAATTAATCTACTATTCACAATTAGTGGTTCCAAAAGTATTTTAAACATTCACTCTGAGGTAAGTTATGCTTTTCCCTTAAATTTCACTTACTAGCTTAATTTGCTTAGTAAATGCTAATAAAATAAAGACATGGTATGAAATACAGTGCCATCCTCGGCTGTGTTTCTACTATCATAGCACTGAAATTAGATCTGAAATAATAATGATTTATTACAAAGAAAAGAACTGTTAATAAAAACAGCAAACAGTATGTCATGCTTTATTCTAGACATTGTTGCAAGCATACACAAATATTAATTCATTTAATCCTCCAAGCAGACATATGAGGTAATATTTTTATTCCCATTTTATAGATGAAGGCACAGAGACACTGGCAGGTTACACAATTTGTCACATGACTAGTGAATAAGCCTATCTGGGAGTCAGATCCAGGTAATCCAGCCCCCAAGTCTGTGCTCTTAATCACGATGCAAAACAGACTAGAACATTCTGTAGCAAGGCATCCTGGACATCCCTTTAGGCAGTGATAACATTTGACCTCTACTCATTCTATAGGTGAGTTCAATTTTGCAAAGTGCGTCAGAATTCCTTCAGAAAAAAGGTGGAGGAGACATGAAATATATTAGCCTAGATCTTATCCTATTTTGTTTTTTGTTTTTTTTGTGTGTTTTGTTTTAAAGATTTTATTTATTTATTTGACACAGAGAGACAGAGAGATCATAAATAGGCAGAGAGACAGGCTGAGGGAGAAGCAGACTCCCTGCTGAGCAGAGAGCCCCATGCAGGGCTCAATGCCAGAACCCTGAGATCATGACCTGAGCCAAAGGCAGAGGCTTAACCCACTGAGCCACTCAGGCGCAGTGATATCATATTTTGTTTTTAGGGTTCTGAAGGGAAACATTTCTTTAAGAAGCTTTTTTAGAATAATTCATAAAGCTTGTGCCACATTATGGAACGAATTTCTATAAACTCTTCCCCTGAGCTTTGGTAGGGCAGCTGATGTAAAGTTTCAACTGCTATCATAAAAACAGCCTTACCACTTGATATCAGTTTTTATTGTCTCAAACTGTGTATCTTAAAAATTCTTTTTTTAACAACAATGTATATACAAACAAATAGAATTAAACAATTCTTTATTTATGAAGTATGCACACAAAAGTACTCTTGTTTTAATTTCATTCTTAAATGTCAACAGGATTTGGGGTGATATTTTTGTTTGTTTTAAAAAGATTTAATATTTTAGTTAAAAAAAAAGTCCCCAAATCAAACTAGTTTAGTAAGCAATGATATTAACATAGGGTGGCAAAGGCTACCAAACCATCATTAAATATGATGCAACTGAAATAAACCTCAAAGGCACTAAGTCACGTTTATGGCTTTTATTAATCTGGCAACTTAAATTATCACAAACATACTTCTCAATTATTCTAAATGGTATCTAATGAAAAGGGTAACAACATGGTATTCCAGATTCCTCTGCCTTGTTTACATAATCCTGAAGAATTATATGCATGTTGTATCTTTTTGGCTACTCTAGCCTATTTTAGAACTACCACGATTTCCAAAAATATAGATTTTTATCTAATTACTCATTTTTTATGTAGCTAAGTAATTATTTTACCTACTCTTTTAAGTATGAGGCTTTTAAATGATGCAGTATTAGTTATGAAGTATCTTATAAGTACATGCAAGAAATTATTATAATATTTGTATAACATGCCAGTACCAACGCTCCTCAGCCTTTTGGCTAGCACCAAGTGTAAAATGCCAGCACCTCTCTATTCTAAAATGCATTTGCTTAGTTTTAAGCATATCAAAATGACAATTTCCAAGAATAGGTGAATCAAAATGAATTGGGGCCAAAAAAACAAAAACAAACCAAAATTCTCTGAAATCCCAGCTTCTACCTCTGCTATACCTCTTTCAATGAGAAAAAACAAATGTTATTTAAATGCAAAATTCCAAGTTAAAAAATACTTTCAGAAGTCAATAATAAAAACATTCTTTTTAAAATGTCATTCTCAATTTTATAATATCCACCAACAGCTTACATGGCAAGGTGTATGAAAAGCTCGTTAGATGATTCCCACCTCTTTATTTTATGCAGTCATATTCTGTAAACACACGCACACACACACACAGGAAACCAACTCCCAATTAGGATGATCAGTTAAAAGCTGGCATTTACCTCTACTCCCAAAGCGTAAAGGATTAAAAAAACAAAAATAAGTAAGTACCTACAAACCAACAATAACCAGAGAAGTAGACAATAAGAACAATATTTAGAAACCAAGAAAGCAGGAGGAAGGATGGGAGCCCGACTTAGGAAGTTTCTGAGAGCTGACTGCTAAGCCTGCAACAGATCAAAATGAGAGGAAAACCAATTTACCCACAAAATCTCACAAAGTCTCAGGAGATGCAAGCGATCAAGTAACTCTGGAAATGACTAAGGAGAGGGGATGCCAAAAATAAGATTTGTTGAAAGGCAGTTTAAGAGATAAACCTGTGCCCCTCACTGCTCCATCCCAGAATCCTCCTTCTTTTCAGGCTGCTAGAAACATGCCCCGCTTCTTGCTCAATAGCAGAGGGGAGTTTCATTCATGGCAGAAAATCAAACAGGGGAGAGTCTCTGGGCTGGGACACTCAGATATAACTGAGGTAAGGGGCAGTATTCAAAACAGAAAAATCAAAAGTATGTGTCATACATATTTATACTCAAAGTCCACTTTCCCTACTAAGCTCCCAAAAAGCTGTTTTACCCTCAAAGAAAGAGATTCACTTAAAAGATAGTAGCATGAGGACTCAACAAGGAAACATACTAAGAAAAGTCCAGCAAGAACATCTTATAAGAAATAAATAACGGGACTCATCAGAACCCGTTCCAATCAGCTTTGTAAGATTTCACTTTAAAAATAAACAGCCCAAGATTAATAAAATATTTGAGGAAAACACCTCTAAGGTAAAAAATGGGAAATGACTCCCCAAAAAAAGTTTTATTTCTTTTCCACCACCCCAAAAGAAATAAAGCTAAAAGAAACAGATTTTACAGGAAAAGAAAGCTTCAAAAATATATTAAGTTCTTCAGAAACATAACAGAAAATATTGTGTTCATGGGACAATAACAATAAGCTCTAAAAAGAACAGTCAAAAGAAGGTGTTTTTTATATTAATTGTAGGATAACAAAAAACAAAAGTGGGTTAGAAAGTACGATTGAAGAAACTTCCCAGAAATGGAAAATGGAAAAGCTACATTTTTATCAACCTTTCCATGTGGGAGGTCCAACACCAAACTACCAAGAAGTTTAGAAAGAAAAAACAGAATAGTTAACAAAGAAATAAAGCAAGACAATCCCCCAGAACTAAACCAACCAGGCCACATATAAAGGCTTGAGAATCGATTTCTCAATACCAGTTCAATAATACCAGAGATCTAGAAGACTGGGGACTGATGATCTGAAGGGTGTATTCTTTCTCATCAAGATTTTGGAACCATGATAAATTCTCAATAAGCATGCTTCGGAAGAAAGTAACACTATCAAATATACAAAGCCTCAAAACACTGTCCCTCCGATTAACCATTTCTGAGGACGCTCCAGGAAGAATGGGTGGGTGTGTTGGCAAGCAGGCAATGTCACAAGATTGAGGAAAGGCAAAAACACTCAGCACAGAGATTCCCCACGCCAATAATGAAAGGGACCACAGAAAGCTCACTAGTTCATGATGCAGCAGATCTGGAGAACCACCAGACCAAACTAAAGTTTCCTTAGGAGGCTGGCTGATGATGAAATTGTTAAGTATTTTGGTTACTTCACGGTGTTAGAGTCCTTAGTTTAGCAAGAATTTTGGGATCCACGAGTGAGAAGTACATAAAAAAACAAATTTTAAAAATTCAAAAATTATAAATCTCATGGAAAACTGAAGAGCACAGATGAAAGAAAAATTAATCCTATGTCACAGAGCTCACATACGAGCAGCATGGCCAGTCATGAGGCTATAAAATTAAATACAGATAGAATCTAGCTTCTATAACTATATGAAACTATACTATACTATATATAAACTATACTGTAACTATATGAAAAGGACGATACATAGGAGATGTCTTTATGCCAGAAAGAGGAGTGGGGGCCATGATAAAAATGGATAAACATTATATTCCTTGGTAGTACTCCAGTAGATAACTCCTAAAACTGGAAAGTGAGGGAAAATAATAGCATGAAAATATTATTAAGTTGGGGCGCCTGGTTGGCCCAGTCTATAGAGCATGTGACTCAATCTCTGGATTATGAGTTCAAGCCCCACACCTGGCATGGAGCCTACCTAAGAAAAAAGGAAAAAAAAATTTTTTTAAATATTATTAAGATATATGAAGTAAAAACCAAAGAAACTACTAAAAGAATTGAAACCAGCTGTCTTTTGTGATGAAGTGGAAGGGAAGGAAAGCCGCTATGTGTTGTGCTTTGTTTTAACAAACCATGTACAACTTTCTGACACTTTAAACCATATGCTTTTTCAATCACCAAAACCTTAATTTAAAAAGTTTAATGTGAATTCATGCTTCCTTTACTTTATATTTTCCAAGGTAAGAACTGACTAGAACTTCACATTACCAAAGGTCACCTGAAATAAAGTGATGCTCTTCTGAAAAGAAAGGTAACTGCAGTTTACTAAGCCCCAATTAAGTATCAGGCCCAATGTTACCTAATTTTCCAATGGATCCCACTAAGGAAATCTTGACCCTATACTTTCATGTAAATGAAGGTTCTAGGATACACAGCCAATGACCAACAGATGGCTTACGACTCTAATTTGAGTTTGATTCCAACACCTTCACATTCATTTCTTGGCCAATAAACAGAGTGAAAGAAATTAGTCATGTTATTTGATAAACATTAAAACTCAGAAACTATTTCCTCAAACTACAAATAAAATATTTAAGTTTTTTATTTGCTTGGCACAGCAAGATACTTTTTATCAAAGATTTAAGCTTCACCTTGAAGTTCAACGTGGTGATTGGTACATAACATCCTGGTCAGATAAAGGGACTCGTCAACTTTCCACTACATTTGCATTTCACATAAAGGCCAACCAGAGGTCAACATTCCCAGGACTGGAGGAGCTCACACACTTGTGTACCAGGGTGAGGAACTGCTTCAAGAAAGCAGCCTTGGAGATGCTGGGCATGAGCCAGAAAATCAGTCACTGACAGAGGCACCAACAGTCTAAGCTCTGATCTCCCACCAGCTCATGGACTACTGGCTTCTGGGTGATCGGACTCCTAACTTCTATCTGGGATTTGATCTTTTTTGGTATTTGACCACTGACTTCATTTTCCTTAGTTCTCTGTTCAGCCTGAACATACAATCCACTGGCAGTTTCTCCCTCTTCGTTCTAGAACTCAATCTTGTATCTCCAAGAAAATAACCCAACCAACCCCTACTATCCATCTCACAGACTTCAGTATCTCTAGGAATCACCTATGTCAGTTCCCTTTCACTCCCTCTAGTGAGAAAAGTATTTCTTCTAAAAATGCTAGTTAAAATCTTATCCATTTCCAAAGGCCAACTGAATTGCTAATTTCCCTGTCTAGAAGATCTTTGAAGAAATGTTCCTCAGCCCCTTTGTAACTTCACAATTCTATACTCTTGAGACTTTTCTGCACCAATTACTAGACTCAGTATTTTGGTTGGTTTTGGGGTTGGTTTTTTTTTTTTGGCTTCCTTTTTTCTGCCCGAAATGGAAGACACAAAAAAGACAAGGAACACACATATCTTGCATATATTTGTATTACTCCACAAATTCTTAAGCACATTCTATATCCAAATTGCTGAGTTAGCCTCACATGCTCAGCTTCTGCTGTTCTAGGCTCAGATTACCACACAATGCCTCTCCTTGGGGAAAAAGTTAATAATTTGTTAAAGAGGAATTCCGCTGAATAAGAAATAAGGTCACAAAACCTATTCTCAAGTAAAATATGAATTCCTTGAGATACACTGCACTGTTTACAAAATTCAGGTGCATTATACTGAACACACACATTAACTTTAGAAAACAGAAAGTTAAAAATGTCAAAAAGGTTCCTGTGTTGCAGATATGTTTGGGTATTTCACCATGTGCACCTCCTAGAAGGGATACGGCATATTCACCATGCTCACCTCTCGTCACGGCAACCTGCACAATGCTTCCTCTGAGTTACATACTCAGGAAATGCTGGAATAAATTCAATCCAGTCTTTCATATTTGCATCCACTCACAGTGGGTGAGGACTTTCAACTTATCAGTTACAGTCAGGAAAAGGGACAGAAAAAGACTTGCTTTTTTATCCTCAAAATCCAGTGAGTTCTGTTTTACTTTTTTGTTCTGTTTTGTTTTTCTGTTAAACAGGTACCATTTATTAAGTTTTTCATCTGTTTGACCTGTTTGAAACGCTAGTAACAGACCCAAGGTCTACATTTTATTGGGTTTCCTCCATACAATTTTTGAATTTGATAGTATCAGGCTATGTTATAATTAGATCACACAAATAGCTAAGTGAATGTTCATAACTTTAAGCCCAACTATAAATGTCCTCATGTTTCTTTAATTGCATGATGTTACAATTACTCTTACTCAATATTAGACATGTTTTCACATACTATGCACTGGTTCAGGAGAGGCATTTGCACTGCAAAAGCAAATAGACAGTCATGTGAAATAAACCCAGATTATAAATTTGATTATTTTGTTTAATGTCCCGCCCGATTGAGGACAGTTTTAAACACTATTTGGAGAAGGATAAGTGAGTATGGCTCTTTGTTCTCCAACTGTGTTTTAAAAAAACGTGTGTCTTTAGGAGGGAAAGAGAATCCTAAAAAGAATGCTGAGAGCCCACTGCACTGTTACTGTATACCAGTGCTGTCCATGCACCTCCAGAACTTCAACCAACATACTATTTGCAGTTCAGTTATTATAAAATCCCTATGCATAAAAAACTATTTTTAAAAATTTTAAAGAAAAAACAGATCTAACGCTTGTTTTCTCATTGATTTCATTCAACAACAAATACTAACAGCTTCTGCCATGTGCCAGTCTATATTCTAGCTGCTGAGGATATCACAATAAACAAAAACCAACACAGACGACCTATCCCCATGGAGTGTACATAAATCATCCAGCATGTGAGCCCCACAGAGAAAAATAATTAAGGGAATGATAGGGTCATAGAAGGAGAGAGGTAGTGATAATTTTCACTTTAGTGTTCAGGACCTCATGCAAAGGAGACATAACAGCAAGAACTTGAGGGAGGAAGGGTAGAAGCCACGTTGCTCTGTGGGGAAGAGCATTGCAGGACAAAGAATGACAAGGGCACAGGTCCCCAAAAAGGGCTCCTGCTTCTCAGAACTTCTATCTTTATTAGAATAATAGAAAGCAGTTTCCCTATTTTGTGATCTCTCCAGTTATAATTTTCTACGTGGGGCCAAGGAGGGAAAAAAGAAGCTGGTATAAGGTTCTAGTTAATTCTCTAATCTGTTTTATGCCTCTATGGCCCATAGGCCAAATCTGGCACATCATGTGTTTATAAATAAAGTCTTATTGAAACACAGCCTCATTCATTGGTTTATATATTCTCTGTGGCTACTTTCAAGCCACAACTGCTCAGTTGCTGATTTCCCACAGATATCCTACAGAGGCTGTACCCAGATTAAAATGTATTTTATCTGATCCTTTACAGAAAAAGTTTGCTAATACCTTCTCTCTGGAGCTCAGAATGCCATCTACAGAGTGCCCCCCACATCAAACAGACATATGACCATGAGTTCAATAAAGCCCAGTAACCTCTGCTTAAGGAGGGGGCAAGCATCACTTTGTCTAATTAATGAGCATCTTAACACCCTTAACAATAGCCTACAGAGTCTAATTAGGAAAAAGAAAAATTCCAATTCTACTTATAATAAATAATACATGCTTCTTGGCCAGTAACACATACTTCTTTTCAAGCCATAGCAATAAAATCATGTAGAAGAGTTTAACCTCTTGGTGATATAACAAGTTCCTTTAATTTTGTGATATTTGCTCATGCTGGTATCCAGGAGAAAAACTGTTAAGGCAGAAAACTCAATCATTTCCCCTAAAATGGAAAAACATAAATCTAGACAACTTACAGCATCTAACCTTAGGCAGATTCAGAATAGGAAGGATAGCAAGTCTGAGTTCTGATAAACAGAGAGGAAAATGTTCTAAATGTCCCAGAGGTAGCAAATGATGTTGAAGCTTTTTCAGTGTGCCTGGAGCATAAACAGATCAACCCTGCAGAGAGTGAGGTACTATCAGAGATCATGCAGGAAACCACAGCTGCTGGGGGCTCTATACCCAGAGTCTGCTAAATCTTCTGGTATAAACAGAGAGAGTACTAGGATATCCCTAAACACTTAAACTATACAGAAATGAAAGATTCGAGAATATTCAAACTCACTGTTTCATGTCACCTGTGTGTACCTTAGAGTGCTTACTCATACCTTTGCTATTAGACTATGTAGTTACCAGTAATACTGATGACTGATGAAAAGTAGGCCTAGTTGACTACATTGTAGCCCTAATGTAACCAGAAAGGAGGTAAGATAACTTGTACTAAGAAGTATTCTGTTTCAGTTTATTCAGCACCTAATTTGCTAAAAGAAAGCAACAGTATAAAGTTTCTACCATATAATTTATAACCATAAAATATACTTAAAAAGCTGGGATTTTTTTTCCACTTTCTTCAGAAATGTAAAATCTGTTCCTCACTAGTCAACTAATGTTTCTTCTGGTGATTTCCTGCTAATAAAATTTATTTTAGGTCCAATAAAGTCTTTCTAGAAATGATGCATCTTTTGGGGGAAATAAAGAAAACCAGCACATCGCAGGGTCTCACTACATTAACTACTGAAACAAAAAGATATTTAATCCCAAAATAACTTAATAATTCATGAGGAATATTTCAAGTAAATATTTCAAAAGGACATGCAAAAATTGGGATGCCAGAAAACAGTTCTAATTAAACATAATCCCTCCCCCAAGTATTTTCAGTACTGTAAGACCTTAAGGGACAGAAGTTTCTTTGTAAACATCTGAAATGATAAATCTGTTTTAAAAGTATAATACTCAAGGACTCTGACCTTCTGTGCAACATACAAAAATCAAAACAATATATCAATAACAGAGAAGCCTGAAGTCTAACAATGATGTACTTTCCCTAACTACAATTAAGACTTGTATTCCCAAACAGAACACTGTTATAATATAAGCAAAAGCCAAACAGCGTGGGCCTCGTAATACCAACTCAATCTCTGTTGTTTTTCTTTGCTACAAATTGGAACGCAGTGCATGTCACCGTAAAGTTAGAAACTAACATTAAGGATGTAGATGTGAAACTGCAAACTTCAGTTTCAATGTGCTATTCGGAACCTTATCCCAGCATTCCATACAAGTATCACACTCATTCCTCCTCAGGTCTGAAGAACAGCATTTGCAAAAGTACACTGAAAGGCCCTAAAAACTGTGTCTGTATGCATGGGGGAAGGGTAGGGGTGAGGAGTAGCAGCAACCCAGCAAGTCTAGAAATGGATAAACTTGAACTTATGCTACTTAGGGGGTTAAAATTAATAACGACATACCCTTGAGGAGACAGTTTGTCTAGCCATCCTGATTTAACCTTCCTTGCAGAGGATCCATAAAAACAGGCATAGGGAGATATTGCATTTGAGGAAACGATCGAGGACTCAGCATTTCCACTTGTTGAGCTTAATGGATAACTGTGCCTATTGACGGGGTCCATAGTCAATGCTTTCTGAGTCCTAGATTTAGATGCCTTTGAGTTTTTTCTTCTTAAACTCTGAAAGCATTCTTCTACTGTTGAATATTCTGATTCTGAAGCAGAGTCTACTGGAAGGTTATTTTTGTCCTCTCGAGGTATCCAAATATCTTCTACTTTGTCTTCACTTATATTCTCCTTCCTGTTATCATATATGCTAAAGGGAAACAAATGGTCTTAATATTTCGAAGTGCCATATGTCATTTAAGCCACTGGTTACTTTGCAAATTTATAAACAACAAATCACAGAATTTTTTTTTAAGACTTATTTTAAGAGAAAAAGAGAGAGCACACACGTGCCCAAGTGCACGCATGCACACATGTGAGCAGGGGGAGGGGAAGGAAGAAAGGGAGAATCAGACTCCACTGAGCGAGGGGCTCCAGGTGGGGCTTAATCCCAGGACACTGAGATCACCACCTGAGCCAAAACCAAGAGACTGATGCTTCACTGAATAAGCCACACAGGCACCCTGAAATTACAGAAATTTAAGGTCAGAAAAGTCTTGGGCGTTCAATTAATCCACCTGATAATTTTCTTAAATTCTTTTGGAAAAATTAAATAGAAACCTCTTATTACACTGACATATTTGAACACTGCTAGAAGTAGTACCGTTTTTCTTAAGGGTCAGTAATCTGATCTGTTTGTTCTAGGGGGCTGGGTGCAGACTGGTAGTAAGGGTGGAGACTGACCACACTCCCTGCATCACAATTTCTTATCTTCACCAACAGCGTTACGGAGCCGGCCCAAGGTCTAGTCCCCAGGCAATGTCCTGAACCACCACCTCATCTATTTGCAGATCTTACTTCCAAACTGGTTGCCCTTTGTTGGCTCTCTGCCATTCAATTCCAAGAATCCTATGTTCCATCATAATGTCAGAAAATAGTGAGTACATTCAGCTGGTGAAAGCTTCTGTATTATTTTGCAACACTAATGAGGAAAAACTGCACCACACTTTTGGCCAGAAAATGAGAACGAGTAGACAATCAGAAGGTAAAAGCTGTATAACCTCTAATATTCACCAGAAGACATTCCTAATAACTAAGCATATTGCTAAAGACTTAAGGAATAACAAAATAGATTCACTCAGTCATTTATGTGGAATAAAACTCATTACAAGGGCGCATGGGTGGCTCAGTAGGTTAAAGCCTCTGCCTTTGGTTCTGGTCAAGATCCCAGGGTCCTGGGATCAAGCCCCATATCGGGCTCTCTCCTCAGCAGGGAGCCTGCTTCCTCCTCTCTCTCTCTGCCTGCCTCTCTGCCTACTTGTGATCTCTGTCAAATAAATAAATAAAATCTTTTAAAAAAAAATTCATTACAAAGACATTTTTGCTAATCGATGGAATAGATATGCATAGGGCTCAAATTACACCATTCTGGATATAGTGTTCTAAAAACTACTGGTTCCTTAAAAGAATGATTTCATCTGGCCCTTTGCACATTTTGCATTATAATACACTCATATCAAATGCTAACTGAAGGTCTTCAGTTATTTAGTTTTGACTTAAGAAAACCTACAACTGGGACCCCTGGGTGGCTCAGCTGGTTAAGCATCAACTCCTGATTTCAGCTCAGATCATGGTCTCAGGGTAATGACACTGAACCCCCTACATCAGGCTCTGCACTGGGGGTGGAGCCTGCTTAAGAGTCTCTCTCCCCACTACTCCTTCTCTCTCCACCACCCCTTCTCTTCTTAAAAACAAAAAACAAAAAACCCACAAGGATGTCAGCCTTGGAAAGGGAAGAATAAAAATCAAAAATCAAATGAACATTAGGTAATGAGGTAGTACACGAAGTCTTAATAAAGCTGAGAACACTAAGATTTAAGTTGGTGCCTCACTGTTTAATTTCATGCGTGATCCAAATAACTGGATTACTGTCAAGCCATTTGTCAATGCTATACATCCAATAAGAAGGATATATTACATTTATAAAAATGCTGCACCACATTTTTATGGTTTTTGCACCACCCCTTTCTCCTTCATAGTAACGTAACTTGTCATCTTTAATGTGCAGTTGGAGAGCACCACAACTTATATGCCACTTTGGGACAGAAAGAGGGGTTTAAATTAGGAAAACAAATATAAACTGCTGCCAAATGTCACTATATACCCGGTTTAGAGATTGTAAATTCAATTATTAAAATAAGTGCCATTACTAAAACATCTAGAAAGATTTGAACATACCAATGTAAACCATTTTCTTAGAAATACAGTATGAGCAGGAAGTCAACACTCATAACATTTTATTCAAAAGGATTAATCAGTATCAATCATGACCTCATACCTTGATTTGATGACAAAAGAGTTTCTTTCAGTAGTTGTTTCCCCTTTGAGTGTTTCTTCATGGGTCCAAAATTCATTCTTTATAGACCTCTTCTATTAAAATACATATATATAGATATATTTTTAGGATTTTTATATATACTTTTATCAGATAGCAAGTCTACAAATATTCACAATATCTGAGTTTAGTTTATTTTTTATAAAAATGTCTAACTGCTTAGATCAATTTTCAGTAAAAACAACTTAATTAGGGAGACTAATTAAAACAAGTCTTTTGATGTCTTTTTCAATATTATTTTTTAATTCATCATTTCAACCAAGAAAAACAGAAGATGCCACCCAAGAACAAAATTTATTCACTTTTACTTTGCCACTTTTTGTCTTCCAACTTCTTTTATTGGGACCAAGAAATAAAATACAACAAGAGCACAAAAGGAAAGGTTAAGTGATAAACTGAATAAGATGTATAAATAGTAGTAGACATTTGGGTATAAGGCAATGCAAAATTGAGTGGATTTTTGTTTGTTTGCTTTTGCTTTCTCTGGGGATTTGTCTTTAAAGTAACTTATCTTTTGGAAAAACCTGAAAGTTAGAAAATTCTGAAAACCTACCCTCCTGTATTCCTGAAACTGAACATGTTTTTGCAAAATATATTTAAAGATACACATTTACCAGGATTTTACTGAACAGAATTTTTTGACAGAATTTTACTGTCTTTCTTCAATATAATTCATTTTTCAAACACCTTAAAGGAATAAATGAAGAGGCAAATATAGACAGAAAAGCAAAGACTTAAATATGGAAAAAAAATGTAAATGTATGGGACTAACCTTGAAATTTTCTAGTCTCTGGATGAGAAAGGTCTCTCCATAAGGAAAAATGGAAGATGAATTTTCCTCATTTGAATCTTTTGGGGGGAATGATAGGATGAGAATGAAAAGATGTGAATAATGCGATTTTTTTTTTAAAGCAAGTGTTTAATTATTTTATAACAATATCACAACTTAAGCTTTATTCTGAGAGTCCAAAATTATGCTTATGATTTTCACCCTCCAATCAATTCCTCCTATGGTGTTCTTGATATAGAATTCACTGTGTATACCTCTCACTTCACCACAAAGACACATTATTGTTTCCTAAAGTGTGATGTGTCATATATGTCCTTGCTAACCTCTAAGATCCACATTAATATAACTAAGCACATTACCCACATATGATGCAAATAGTCAAAATGCCATTTATAATGTTAATTCCTAAATAAGAGAATAGTACTAATGGCAGAAAATAAGTATTAGATGTATAATTTTCAACAACTTAATTATTAAAAGTTCACTAATATAACAGTTATTATATCACTCAAAATACCAGAATCCACTTAATATGATCTAACATCACAGTCACTAACACATCTGTAAATAAGTTATTTCAAGGGAATTTCCACTGTCCTTGAATTACACAGATCTGCAGGAAAGAATTCTCAACACTTGCATTTTGTTATGGCAAATGTTTTTAAAGGGTCAGTAACCAAGTGTTTGCCATCTTATTATTATGAAGAATGCTCCTGAACTTCTACAAGCAGAATTTTCAAAAAGAAAGAAAAGCCCTGTCAATAATCAATTTACCAAAGTAATTCAGCCCTTTCCAGTTACCGTGGAAAAATTACTTTCCATAAATCTATGGAAAGAAACCACTTAATTTAGTTAAGTGCCTTAGAGTGTGGCTGATGATAAATGAAGCCTGGTGCAAAAAAATCTTTTTACATTAGTATTTACAGGTTTTCAGGAATCTGAGTACAAATTACTGTCTTTTATTCACTCACCTTTAAAAGCATCCAATGTATTATGAACCCTAACAGACAATTATTCCCATTATTCCCTACTCCACAAGGGAGCTGCTTATTATTTTTTTTTTTAATCACAATTTTGACACAGTTGGGACTGTAAAATGAGTGCTAATTTACAAAGACTTTAAATGTGGAGATTCACTTTCCTGTGTCACAGACTTACCAGTTGAGGTAGCAACATTTCTTCTCTCACGAAAATAGCTTAAAGCAAAGGGGGAAAATAGATAAATTAAAACAGATAAGCAAAAATAGGTAAATTACTATCCTGAGTAAAAGATTAATTATAGAGACATACATTCTTCTGGATAGAAAAAAAATACTACTATTGAAAAACAAATTTGATTTTAATTAAACAGAATGGCTAAATTCCATAAATGTTTTTCTAAGTAGCCTTAATGAGACTTCACTGGATTTTATAAGCATTTACCTCCCACATTTATAATTCCCAAAAGTAAATGAATATGGTTGCCCAATGCTAGGATGCACATAGGAATTTCAAAACTGCTAGCCATACACTTGGAAGAAACTAATTTTCTAACTAGATTTCAGTATTTATGTAGGGTTTTTTGGTCATTAGCTTTACAACATTGAGTCAAAATTGTTGGCTTTTTGAGTATATGACTATAGTATGAAAATACGTAAGACTTTTCTCAAAAAATTTGTTGCCCTGGGAGAAAAAGATTTCAGGTAAATTAATTAGAACCCAACATAATAATAATGACAGAGAAAGAAAACACTCTGGAAACACAATAAATACCCACTACTATATGCAAGAGTTCTATTTTTCCATATAAATGCAAGGATCAAGAGAGTGTCCTTAATGTCTCTTAAACATCTATCTGCCCAAGAAACTACAAGCAAGGATATAAAAAGAAAAAAAAAAAAAAGAATAGAAATCAATGAAATAAAATATAGACAAAATTTTAAAATCATTGTAACTAAAGCTGGTTTTTCAAAAACAGCAATAAAACTGATAAACCTCAGGAAAGGAACATAAAAGCAAGACAGAAATTACCAATATCAGGAACAAAACTGGACATCACTACAAATGCTGCAAACATTAAAAGAATACCTATAGATTATTAGGAAAAAAACTTTATGCCAATAAATTCAACAACTCAGATGAAATGGAAAAATTCTCTGCAACATAATTTATCAACTATAATAAAGAATACAAAAATCTTAATATCCCGTATCTATTAGAGAAACTGAATCTAGTAACTAGTCTCCTACCCACAAAAAACTCTAGGCTGAGACATTTCACTGGTGAATTCCACCAAACATTTCAGAAGAAATAATAGCAATTCTATATGAACTTTTTCAAAAAACAGGGAAGGAGAGACTATTTTCCCAATTCGTTCCATAAGGTCAGTACCTCAAAGCCAGTCAAAGACAAAACTGCAGATAACTGTTAGAGAAATATGCCTCATGAATTCAGATGCAAAACTTATTAACAAATTATTAGCAAATCAAATCAACCAACCTATACAAATAATATATTATAACCAGATGAGATTTGGCCCAGGAAAGCAAAGCTGATTTAACATGGGAAAAATCAATGTAATTCACCAAATGAAGAAAATCAAAGAGAAAAATCACATTGTCATAACAATAGATCCAGGAAACCCAGGACATGATTTAACAACCATTTACAATAAAGACTCTCAGTACACTTGGAATAAAAGAAAACCCCTCAACCTAGTAAATGGCATTTATGGAAAATCTAAACCATAATTCATGTTAAAGGCTGAATGGTTTTTCTTAAGATTGAGAGAAAGACAGAGAGGTCTGCTCTCACCACTTACATTCACATTATTTCAGAGGTCCCCACCAGTGCAATGTAAGTGAAAGAAAGAAAAGGCATGCACTTTGGAAAGGAAAATCTCTTACATGCAGAAGGTATCTATTAAGTAGAAAATCTTAAGGGACCTACCAAAAAGATTCCCAAATTAACAAGTCTAGCAAGGTCCCACAGGAAGGGGAAAATATTAACAAATTCAATAGTATTTCTAAATACTGGCATTGAGCAACTGGAAAAATAGTTTGAAATACAATTTTTATAGTAACACCTATAACACGAAATACTAAGGGGTAAATAGGTCAAAACATGATCTGCTTTGATCTACACACTGAAAACCATAAAACATTGAAAAACTGAAGACCAAAATGAATAGATATACCATGTTAATGGATTGGAAGACTCAATACTATTAAGATATCAATTCTCCCAATATTGATACATACAGTCAACATAAATAACCTGGAATGCTCCAAATAAATATTTAAAAGAACAAATTGGGAGATGTATACAGTTTCAATATTTAATCTAAACCTATAGCAATCAAACCAATGTGTTATTGGTAAAAGAATAAGAACATAAATAATGGAACAGAATAAAAATACCACATATCTCCCACACATCTATGGTCTATCAGTTTTTGAACAAGAAATCAAGGCAATTCAATAGGGAAAGGACAGTCTTTTCAACAAGTGTTGCAGGAACAAATGGTTATCTCAATGGAAAAATGGGAAAATGGAAAAAAAGATGTGAATACCAACCATTACTTCATACAATATACAAAAATTAACTTGAAATAGTTTTTAGAACTACAAGTCACTGCTAAAGCTCTAAAATGCCTGGAAATACACACAAGAAAACCTTTGTAACCTTTGAGTATACAAATGTGTCTTAAATACAAAAACCAAAAAAGAAAATTATATTTACATGTAATATTTAATAAAATTAATGAAAAGATAACATATTTTACATATACAGAAAACACATCTAAAAAGGAATTAGAATAATTTTATCTACTAGGGGTGTTTTAAAGTATATTTTGCTGGTTTTACTACTAGCCATATGAAATATAAAGAATATTTGCGATTTTAATTCTTATACTAAATATCCACCTGCAAACAATTACCAAATCAACCAACTTCATTTGATCTACTGTTGATGAAAGATTAGCTCAATACAGAAAAAAAGCTGTTTTGAAAATCAGTTATCTGTATATTCTCATTTATCTATGAATAAATTATCACAAGCTATTTTATATTCTAATACTTATTGTGCCTAAAGCATTATGTTAGGAATTTATATATCTGCATCTCATCTTTCATCTTTCTAACAGCCCTCTGACATAGGACCTGGTGCTTAATCTCACCAATAAAGTAAGGAGGCTCTCCCAGCCCACCTCCCACAGCTAACAAGAAGCAAAGCTCACACTCTTTCCTCATTTCTGTCTCTTTCTGCCCTGTTGATATCCCACCATTTGTCCTAAAAACTGTAGACTGCTTTTAAATTTGAAATATAAAGCATGGTTGATTTACAAAAATTAAAAATCCATACAGAAATGCAGTAGCTACCGTCTTCTCTTGTTAATTACACTTTCGTGACTTTGGTTAAGTTATCTAAGAGTCCTGAGCCTGGTTTCCTCATTTATTGAAGGGGAATAAAACAGGGCCTGCTTCCTAGGAATATTATGAGTACTCATGAGAAAATGTTTTTAAAACATTTAAAGAGTAACCTTCACAATATAAACACTCTGAACAAATCATTATTTTATTAGAGAAAAAAAATGGACGTTCCTCCCAGGAAACTTTATGTGTACATTTGTTTCTTAAAGTCCTTCAAAGTAATCACATTTTTCACTTGTGATAGAAAAAACATGTCAACAACCTAGTAAGGGAATAAACTGTAGAGTGTTATTTTTAATAAAATAATATGTAACAGTCATTGCATAAAATATGTGCATCATTGTGGACAAATCTCAAAAATAATATTAAGTAAAACACCAAGCGGCAAAAAAAAAACCAAACAAACAAACAAAAGAAAACCTCTGAAACCTCTGATTATTAAAGTGGATCTTCAGCATGCCTACAGATGTTATTTTTTTATATATGTTTTAATCCCTAAAATTACCAAGGAAAAGCCACGTTATAAAGGTTAATTAATATTAATATCTCCCTTTAGGATCTATACTTGTTACTTAGAGAAGGCAGCCATACCAAAAAATAATTACATACCATAAATGGACTATCATTTCATAAAATGTTTTTTTTTAAAATCCAATACTTGCAATTCATAACAGACTTACAACAGACTAACTACAGGTCATTACAGAACTCAATTCAAAAGAAAACCACAATCATTAAGCATCAGTTTAAAACTGCCTTGAGGTTACATAATATCTAAATAAAACACACAAATCTGATTTGAGAAAACATGAGGGTGTATTAACGACAACACAGACCAAGCATGTGAAATTTACAATGTACAGACAATTAAGTCTCAATCCAAGAAGTTCCAAAAACATCCTTAGGGTAAGAATAATGATAATTACAGAAGGATTGCAACACAAAAATCTACATCATTATTCTCAAATTTTTATTTTAATCAACTAGCAAAAGTTGTAGCTCAAAATATAGTTTTTCATGGGCAGAGGTCATGAATAGACATTTTTCTGTCTTTCTCATCTTCAAGAAAACTGCACATTTCACATTATAGTGGAAAGACGACATCCAGATGGCCAATAGACACATGAAAAGATATTTGACATCACTCATCAGGGAAATATAAAACAAAACTACAAAGAGGTATCACCTCACATCATCTGTCAAAATGGCTAAAATCAGCAACACAAGAACAAATAAGTGTTGGCAAGGATGTGGAGAAAGAGGAACCCCTTGCAGTGTTGGTGGTGATGCAAATGGGTACAGCCACTCTGGAAAACAGTACAGAGGTTCCTTATAAAGTTAAAAATAGAACTACCCAGGGGCGCCTGGGTGGTTCAGTGGGTTAAAGTCTCTGCCTTTGGCTCAGGTCATGATCCCGGGATCCTGGAATCGAGCCTCAGCAGAGAGCCTGCTTCCCCCTCTCTCTCTGTCTTCTGCCTGTCTCTCTGCCTACTTGTGATCTCTGTCAAATAAATAAATAAAATCTTAAAAAAAAAAAAAGAACTACCTTACAACCCAGCAACTGTACTACTAGGCATCTACCCAAAGGATAGAAAAACACTGATTCAAAGGAACACATGCACCCTGATATTTATAGCAGCATTATCCACAAAAGCCAAATTATAGAAAGAGCTCAAGTGTCCTGTGACTGACAAATGGATAAAGAAGATGGGGTGTGCATATGTGTACAATGGAATATTACTCAACCATAAAAAAGAATGAGATCTTGCCATTTGCAAGGATATGGACAGAACTAGAGAGTATAAGCTAAACAAGTTAGAGAAATACCATATGATTTCACTCATGTGGAATTTAAGAAACAAAACTAAGGATCGAAGGGGAATAAAAGGAGAAGGAGAGGCAACCAAGAAACCGACTCTTAACTACAGAGAACGAACTGATAGTGACCCACAGGGAGGTGGGTGGAGAGATGGGTTAAACAGGTGATGGGGACTGAGGAGCAGGCCAGTTACTGTGATGAGCACCACTGTTGTATGGAAGTGCTGAATCACTATATTCTACACTGAAACTAATATCACACCATCTGTTAACTGGAGTTTCAGCAAAAACTTTAAAATTTTATATATTTTTGCAAACAAAGCAGTGTGTGAAAAATTTAAAAAACATACACCTAATGTCTTTTTACTTATAAAAAGTATGGAGCAAACACATCATCATCCTCTAAGAATAAATCAAACCATGAAGTAAATTTTGATTTGTTATTTAGATGAAGTCAGAACTTTGCAAATACTGAAATAATCAGCCTATTTTTTTCACAGAATTCATAAGAAGGTATTTTTAAAAGAAAATAAATTTTGGACTGCTAAGCATTTTTAACGTGAAATGTGCAGTTTTCTTGAACATGAGAAAGACAGGTTGAATTCCCGTATTTTTCCACTTCAATGAACCCAACAATTGCTTATTACCTTTTTGTATACTTTCTGCTCATGTATATTTCAACATTAAAGTATTACCCATGTAGTGGGTACTTTACCATGTAATGGGACACTTTTAATGTTCATATCATGTCTATGTATAACTAAAGAAAAATATCTACGGTTGCTGTTATCAATACAAATTTCAAAGAAGCCTAGAGACGGGGTTTATATTTCACACTTGTCAAGGGCCCTTAGTCAATACAGTGCCTCAGTCTTAAATTGTAACGGATGTGCTCTGACCACAGTGCAGCCCTGCGTACCATCCTCCTCCCCGCATCTCTGCTTTTTTCCGCTTCCCTCAAAGCATTCAGAGGCTCCCCGGGAAAGGGCAAGATGCTAGCTAGAACTCTTTCTGCTCGGAGGCCTCTATGGGAGATCTCCAGGGGAAGCTGAGAAGAGAAGAGCTGGTTCCTTAAGATTAAAAAAAGCTTTCGAGGTTCATCGTCCATATCCCCACACAGTCCAGCCTTTCCAAGACTAGGAGCAGGCAGGAATTCAGGGAAAACTCAAGGAAAGGACAAAGATAATCCATGTGGCCAGGAGTCGGTTGTGTCAGATAAAGGAGGGAAAAGGCAGGGGGAGGAACTTGTGGTCAGGGAGAGAGAGAGAGAAAGGGCGAGCCTCACACCAGGGTAACACATCCAACATCTATACCTTTTATCAGATACACAAAATGTTTACCTAGTAAAGGAATTAGGTTACAAGTATTGTCCACAAAAAATATTTTTATTTGGTACCTCGAGAAATGTACTAAAATATAATTTATATGTTATTTGATTACAAACAATCTCAAGTTATAGAATCCACAGTTTAAAAGTCATATTATGACATTTTTAAAATCTTGCAAAATTATTATTTGCAATTCAGGCCAGCACCACAAGGAAAAACACAGTGCAGTGTGAAAATAATTTAGTTTACTTTCTCATGTTATGATATGAGGACCATAGATACACAGGTCCATTTATTGCCACAATCAGAGCAGAAAGGTTACAAGGGGTAATTTGGCAGGGCTCCGAAGCAACTAGCACTAAGTTATTTACAAATAATTTTAACATTATTTCAAGTTTCATCTTCAAAGACTCACACAAATAATGTGAATAACAAGCCTTTCATATGATGCACAGCTTACACTTACAACTGAATAAACACCAAAAGATTCTCAAAAATGTATGAAAAATAGCACAACTTGTTTAAAACTTAAGCCAAATGTTTCTTATCTGAAGTTATCCTACCAACACCCAAAAGGATTCTGTTCTGGCAAAGAAACACTTCCAATGTGTGTACTCATAGCAAACCCTTTTCAGTTGCCTTCTTTTGTTTAAAATTAGCAAAACATTTTAAAACTGAAGTGTCGTACAAAAATTAGTCATCTTCCACTTGTGTAACTAATACTTCAAATCTCCTACATGCAATCTACATTTTTAAGAATATTTACTAAGTAAGCGGTTAAGAAAGTGAGTGTGGGCTCTGGAGTCTGATGTATTGGAATGAAATCCCAGTTTACCAGTCATGTGATCCTAGAAAATGAACTGAGCCTCAGTCACCTCATTAAAAAGTGGGTGATTAATACGACGTGTATCATAGGGCCACTGTGAGATTCAGATAATCCATGGGAAATTTTAAACCAAACTAAAACCTACAGTGTTTAATAAATGACACCACCACTACTGATTTCCAAGGAAAGACTAGACATCGCTATTGGCACTAACGATGTCAAGACGAAGACCAACAAGCTAGGTTCTCCGCCCTCAAAGAGTTTATGTTTTAATGAGAAGTTCTTTTTTTTCTTTTTTTTTATGATTTTATTTATTTATTTGATGGACAGAGATCACAAGTAGGCAGAGAGGCAGGAAGAGAGAGAGACGGGGAAGCAGGCTCCCCGCCGAGCAGACAGCCCGATGCGGGGCTCAATCCCAGGACCCTGAGACCATGACCTGAGCCAAAGGCAGAGGCTTAACCCACTGAGCCACTCAGATGCTCCTCTACTGAAAAGTTCTTAGAAGAACAATCCTATAAATGGCCACATTTTCTTAGGCAAATACTAAGCCACCACACTTCCCCCTGCAACCGAGATCTTGCACAATAATCACCACAGATGCCCAAGGGCAAAAGGACCAACAGTAGGGACAGAGTGGATGCACGCAGGGACGGAGGATCTTGAAGAAATGCCTATGCAGGAAATCCGTAATCGCATTTAGTACGACAGCAGTTAACAGTTGAACAACCTCAGGACTCCCAGCAGAGAGACGAGTGTTAGCTTTTAGTCAAAAAACATCCCACCACAACCCCGGAGAAAACCACAACTATTTTAGGTGTAACTTTGAGAAAGGGATGAAAGCTCTCCCTGCTGTTAAGTCAGCTCTTAAGCCCGACAGTTACCTCAAAGGCTACGAACCCAACATGCTGGGGGGCCCCTCCTTAGAATTCTGGTGTGAGTGAACTGGTTTTCACACTGCACTGTGACCATGTTTTTTATGTCTGTTTCCTACACTACACCTCAAGCGCCTTTATTCTTCCCTCTCTCCTTTGCACCTAGCGCAGTGACCAGCACCCGAACAGGAGCTCCTCAGATGTGTCTTGAATTATTAATTCATGCCAGCGCATTGTGGCAGGCAGTAGAAATATACACATTAGAAAGGCTGTCCCCGCCAAGGAACAAAGAATCCAGTAAGGAGACAGAATCAGCAATTTCAATATGAGAACTGCACTCGTGGAAGAATATAATACCAAGTGTGAGGGAAAAGTATGGGAAGGAACAGCCAGGTAAAATTGAAGGGAATTTCCCCCAATTACATGGGAGAAAACTAAAGAGTCCCAGGCAGTTATAAGTTGAAAAAAGACTCTGAGAAACAATATGTAAAAGAAATGGCATGTTCTAGTTTAAAAAGAAGGAAAAAAAAATGTTAGTTGAGTAGGTAAATTAATATACGTCAAATTTTCAAACACTAAAAATCTGTATTAAAGGTAACTAAATTCCCCCAAATTGAATACATACAGTTCACCATAAAAATTCTTACCTCCCTGAAATTCCTTTTGTTGACCCTGGAATCTCTGGCACAGGCCGATGTCTTAGCAGAAAAGACCGAGATGGTCTTGAAACCAACTTGCTACGGCTTCTCATAGGTGCTAGGATTGGAGATGACGGAACATACAAATCATTAACAACCATTTCTCCCTTAAATTGAAAGAATGGGGATGGTGGTGATCTTTCTGTTAAACCATTAGTTTCATTTCCAGAATGTGCCTCTGATATTGAACAGCCGAGGGAAGAAAGGCATTCAGGCTCTACATCAGGAAGCTTGCTCGCGTTTTCCGAGATCACTTCAAATCTTTTTGTTTGTTGTTCTTCAACTGCGAAATCCGTAGTTTTCTCTGTAATCAAAGATTCCGCTTTGATATTCTCATTACCAAGTAGAGTATGTTGGAAAGAACTCAAATTCTGGTGTGGTTCTTCTCCTGGAACAGGAAAGTTCTGTTTAAGATGAGACAGATCATCGTCTGATTTAAGAGACTGGCTATTTGCAATGTCATTTCGATCAAGATTTTTGGTGACAGTCTCCCAGCGTGTCAGGCCAGACACCTGCATGTCACCTGTATCGGAAAATTCTGTGGAGGTATTTTGACCAGAAGATGGACTGTGGCGATCCTCTGAAGTCTCATCGTCCTTCTTTGTTTTGTGGATATTTGCATATATTGGGATATCTTGCATTTTTGACAAGATTATCTGTAACTGCTTCAGTATCCTCTTCCGGTGTCCGGTAGGTGATATTCCAATTTTGTGTAGCAAACCATCATTCACTGCTGCACAGTCTTTCACAGTATTCAAACCAAACTCACGGAAGCGTGGGAGGTACTGCTCCAAATTAATGCTCATTAGGAAATCTCTGATATCAACATTTACTTCACTGACTGAGGACATAATGGTGGCTTCATTACTAAGCTGACATATCAAAAGCAGTAAAATGAGGTACACACATAGGAGAGTGCACTTCTGGTTTTTCCTCTACCACTTGTGACAGAAAAATGTCTCAAAATGTTATTTTCTTCACAGTGAATGTTTTATGTGCTTAAGCCTACAAAAAAAAAAATAAATAAAAAGAGAGAGAGAGAAAAAGAGAATATTAATGTATTAGGGCGTTTTAGTTATTAAAACCTAGTTTTATACCTTATAAACTTTCTCAGAAAAAACGCAACAGAAATGAGGATAATTACTTTAGTTCCCTCAGAATTTAGAATCTTTGGCATTACTGTGCATGTCCTCAGAAGTCAATTCCTAGGTACAATGTGAAAGTACAGAAGAGAAATGCCATGGTAGTATCCAATGATGATTTTCAAAAAAGGTAAAAAATGACTTTCCCACAAATATAAAATGACCATGTGCCAAATAATTTATTCAACCCATTAATTAATGAGGGAACCAGTAGTATGGTAAGGCTAGTTCCAGGAGCATCTATGGGAACAGGTTTAGACAGCCAATCAGAAAAGACTTATTTTTTAAGTGTTAGACTAAGATAGGTGGGTTAGGTTTAAAAAACTTGTTAATGTCCTGCAAGGAAATAAAACCACAACCTTTGGGGTTATCTCTTTACCAGACAAAAATCTGTAAGCTAACAGATAGCGTCCCTGTTCAGGGCTCTAACTAAACAGTAAATAAAAAGTAGAGCACAAGATGAGAATTAAACACCCTTCGGGTGGGCCTGTTAAACAACACCCCCACACAAGGCACTGAAAGAACATGCTGTACATTCTTTTGATTTCCAAATTTTAGATAATTTCTCTTAACTGTAACTAGCTATAAACAACTTTCTTCTTTTATACACTCTCTTCAAAGACTATCTTAAAAAGCACAATTAAACTTATTTTTCAGGTCAAGAGTTTCCATTTAAAAAATGCAGTAGCATTTGGGGCGCCTGTGTAGCTCAGTTGGTTAGGCATCTTGTCTTCGGTTCACATCCTGATCTCAGGGTTCTGGGTTCAAGCCCCACATCCGCTCCCTGCTCGAGGCAGGCGGTGGGGCAGGGAGTCTGCTTCTCCCTCTCCTCTGCCACTCCCCCTCACCGTGCTCCTGTGCTCTTTCTCTCAAATAACATCTTAAAAAAAAAAAAAAAATG
The DNA here is from genome assembly GCF_964662115.1 of Mustela nivalis. Classification (NCBI taxonomy): domain Eukaryota; kingdom Metazoa; phylum Chordata; class Mammalia; order Carnivora; family Mustelidae; genus Mustela; species Mustela nivalis. The sequence goes on along the minus strand of NC_139023.1, from coordinate 37,757,480 downwards.
CAATAGCATGTTATGTACAATATTGATATACAAGATAAGACCAGGTAATTCTTAAACACATTAGATAACAGGAAATAAACTAATATGAAAGGGAAAGGAAAAGGTTTAAAGGTTACATTTTCTTTTATGAATAGCAGATTCACATAGGTTCATTTTTCTCCCAAAAAACATCATTAAATTTTTTAAAAGGTCAATTCATCTAGGTGCTGTTCATACAGCTGTGTTCAGTTTCTGAAAATGTAGGATGTGTGCACATTTCTGGATGTTATGCTTCATTCAATAAAAAGAAAAAAGTATAGAACATGCATAACACATGCTGAAATAACCAAAGGAGACACCCCTCACCTAGGTAAACTGATCTGAAAAAGTGTTGATACAATGTCTCTGGAAATCACAAATCAAAATAGCTCTCCTAAAGGCATAACTCTGAGTTGCCTGGGTGGCTCAGTGGTTTAAGTCTCTGCCTTCAGCTCAGAAATATGATCTCAGGGTCCTGGGATCGAGCCCCACATCGGGCTCTCTGCTCAGCGGGGAGCCTGCTTCCCCCTCTCTCTCTGCCTGCTTGTGATCTCTGTCTGTCTGTCTATCAAATAAATAAACAAAAGGCACAACTTCGACACCACAAGTTTTATCTGCCAGTCACCCAAAAGCCATTGCCTCGACTCTTTAAAAATCAGCAAACAATGACACACAGGTATGTGAAAAAAGGGAAAGCACGTACTGTACTCAGGCAGCACTGCAGAAGCAAAGAAAATACAAATGAGATGTAGGGCAGGATATGACTTTGACAATAAGGTGTCCCTCTGTCACAGTCAAAATAAAGAAATGTCAAGACCAAAAAAAAAAAAAAAAAAAGAAGAAAGCTTAAACCTCAACACTATATATAAAACTAATACTCAGATATATCACTCTTGTTCTATACAATTATTTTATACATATATTATCTTATTTATTTATTTATTTATTTATTTATTTTTACATCACAAATGGAAATAACTTGTTGCCAAACTGGCTAACAGCCTGATCTTGGACTTCCCCATTTCCTGAACTGTTAGAAAAAGAATTTTGTTTTGTTTTGTTTTGCTAAAGTCCAACAGTGTGTGGCATTTTTGTTGCAGCAGCCCAAACTGACTAATACACTCCTCTATCCACACTACCCCGCTATGGTTCAGATGCTCATTAGATCTCTTGCCTGGATTATTACAGTCTCTAAACAAATCCCTCAGCATGGTCTATGGAGACGATGAGCTATCAGTGAGCTACTGAAAATCCAAATTTAGCATGTCCCTCTTCATCCTCGAAAGGATAAAGTCTAAGCTTGTTACCATGTCCTACCACAGTCCTGTGTCAGTCTAATAACAACAATAATGGCAGCTACTATTGATGTAAACAGCAATTATGTGCAGATACCGTACCTCCCACTACCAAGGTAGGTGTTCTGTGGACTAGCTCCAGTCTCAATTTCAACTGTGCCAAACATTCTACCAGCATCATCGCTCACTGTAGCTCATTATTGTTAATTATCATTCCTGAAACAACAAACTGCTTAATCGCCCCGTTCCTCTGGCATATGTTCCATCTGCCTGCAAATCTGAACATTTTGGAAAATCCTGTGCCCAATTTAAAATTTTGAATAGGCAGGCAGGTATTAACCACCTCTGTGAAGGCTTCCTTTCAACCTCTTAAAATACAATGGATCACTCCTTTCTTCAGATACATGTACAACTGGAATCCTAGAACTCTGCAGAGCACTTGCTTGGGATACATTTAAGAGATAGGGGAGGATGGTAGGCATAGAAGTGGTTGAGAGCCCCATTTTGTTAGTTCTGTGGTGTGCGTGCATGTAAGTTTTATACGCAATACCCTTTCCTTCCCTTGGAGTATATACATACACTTCCTGGGTAGCTGAATCAAGGACAGATACACCAAATACCCAGAACCATCCCTCTGCTGTCATTCCATATGCTGAACATGAACTTGATTCCTTTTCAAGATTTGGAAGAGGCTCCCTCCCCACAGGCCCTACCATCCTCTCTGCACTTTGTCAGCTCCATCCTCCAATCACCAGACTTTTTAACTGTCTGACCACTCAAGGGTGTTCACAGATCCAGTTCTTTCTGCAGAGGCCTCTACCCCATATGCACGTCATATGCAAAGAGACAGATGTGCCCATTCCATCAAAGGCTACCATGTGTACACTCCTTAAAATGGTATCAATGCCCTCTGTATTCTGGCCTCCACCTGGGCACACTGGCATACATGCTATGATCTAGGTCAGTAGTTCTCCATGATACTGGTCTGTGGATCTTCTGTACAGTAATAGTGGCTGATAACAGGCCCAGAAATATGTACTTGTAACATACCCCAGAGATGACCAGTGATGTGCAGGAAATTTTTACAAGTTTAAATTCCTCACATTCACCAAATATACTTGACACCATCCCACCTGAGCTTAAGCGCATCACTCTCCCCTCTAGGATGGAATGCCCCTCCTAACCCGCTGCCCATCAGTCTGGTGTCAGAGGCAAACCCCACCTCTTCTACGTCCTAGCAGTATAAACACAAGCATATGGGGGTTTGTTTTCCGTTTTTTAAAGATTTTATTTGTTTATTTGACATAGAGAGAAGGCAAGAGAGAGAACACAAACAGAGAGAGTAGGAGAGGGAGAAGTAGGCCTCTTGCTGAGCAGAAGCCCAATGTGGGACTCCATCCCAGGACCCCGAGATCATGACCTTAACCAAAGGCAGACGCTTAACACCTGAGCCACCCAGATGCCCCAACACAGGTATATGTTTGTGTGCCTGTTTCCAGATCCATAAAATGGAAACACTTACGGGTACCACTGTACTGAAGAAGATTGTTAAAACAGTGCTTACTACATGTTAAGTCCTTAGTAGACATACATTTCCATCATTATAATTATTTATTTCCATCCCTATCATCACTATCTCCCCACAGCTGAAATCTTCCCCATTCTTTGAAGTCTAACTCAATGCCACTTCCTTTACAAGGCCTCTACTGAACAAAAAGTTCTCTTCTCTGTACTCCTACAGCATTTACTTCTTAAAAGCATTGAATCATATTTGATGCATTCCATAGTAACCTACAGAAGTAGGATACTGAAGTACAAAACCGAGATTTTGGAGCTGGACACCTGGAGTCAAATCCTACTTCCTCTACTTACTAGTTTTGTGAGCCTAAACAAATAGTTAACCTTTCTGGGCCTCAGCTTCCCCTCATCAGGAAAACAGAAGTAATAATAATAATACCTATTTCAGAGGCACCTGGGTGGCTCAGTTGGTGAGTGGCTTCCTTTGGCTTGGGTCATGATCCCAGGGTCCTAGATCAAGCCCCACGTCAGGCTTCCTCCTCTGTGGAGAGCTTGCTTCTCCCTCTCCCTCTGCCTACTGTTCTGCCTACTTGTGCTGTCAAATAAATAAAAACCTGTAAAAAAATAATAATACATATTTCATATGTCTGTTGTGAAGCATTTAGAACTGCACACAGAAAATCTGTCTCCTATTATTTACTACCCCATAATAAACTAATAACTCTGCCAAGATGATGCCCAACCCATAAAAGCTGCCCCATAAATGCCAGTCAAATCATTTGTTTATAAACATAGTGCACAATGTGTATGTAGTACATGTTCAGGGAATGTACAAAAAGTGGGCATTACAGATGTGATTCCATGTTTGTCCATCCTGTCCTGACCAATTTTCAAGAGAAAGTAAAAGGGAATAATATTTAGGACTCCCTGCTCCATGCCGGGCTTGAATATCACTTAATAACACAAGATCTTATTATTTTATTGAGTTCAACCTGGATACTCCATCCTGAACCAACTACTTCTCACCACGTCTGCTCACAGCCTCATCCAGGCCATCATCTCGTCCACCTCAGACCACTACAATAGCTTCCTGACTCAAATCCCTGATTCTGTCCTGTGCCCCCCCCATACATATAATAGTACAGTCTCACCAGAGCAGGTGGGAGGATTCATTTTATAAGAAAAGTCAAACCACAATCACTCCATAGGACTTTCCAACTTCATATTCCCTGGCTGACCACAGCCATCACTCAATTGCCATCAAGGTGGCCTGTTTTATTCCCACCTCATGAGCTCACTTCTCACCCTCACATCTCTTTCAAATCTGCTTTTTCAACAAACACCCATGGCTCACTTTAGCAGGTCTCTGCTAAATGTGGCCACTTCAGAGAGGCCTTCCCTACTCCCACCATGCATGCCAGTGGCCTTTTGCCTCACTATTCCTTACTCCTACTCTATCTTATGGCTTTGTTACAACCTAGTATCCATGGATACCAAGAGGGCAGAGATCTTGTGTACTGTTCACTGCTCTAGCCTTCATGTTTGAACACTGTCGGGCATATAGTAGGTACTCAATAAATGTTTGCTGAATGACTTTCCCAGCTTTCAGATGATTTAAAACAGAAAGTATAAAACACACAAAGTGTTAAAGCTTGTGTCTAGGTCACCAAACTTGTCAGAAGCAGAGACAGGATTCACATACAGATTTCTCCAATCCATCTAACCACTTAAAGAGATCTTCAAATTAGGAGTTGGAGGTTAGCAGGAGGTCAGTGGAAGCATTCCAATCCACCAGTGGGGCTTTTAAAAATTCATGAGTTGGGACAGCTATTCTGATCCTGTGCCTCAAGTAGGGTAAACCACCTCAGTGAGCCACTCCCCACCACCCATCCCTCCACCCACTACCAGTGGAGTGGATCTTGGTCACATCCCCTAGTTGAGCTAGGAAACAAACAACTGAAAACCAGGGGTCACTTCTTGAAAACCATGAAGTCACTGAAGTACACAGTGCTAACAATTTCTGGAATCCTATTTGCTTAACTTTCATACCTTATGAGAGGGGGAAAAAAGTAGCACCATACAATTAAATTTGTTCATAATTTTAACCCATCTTTTTTTTTTTAAGATTTTATTTATTTGAGAGGGAGAGAGAGAGGGATTGAGAGGAGAGAGGTCAGCAGGAGAAGCAGATGCCCTGCCGAGCAGGGAGCCCGATGTGGGACTCAATCCCAGGACTCCAGGATCATGACCTGAGCTGAAGGCAGTCACTTAACCAACTGAGCCACCCAGGCACCCTTAACCCATCTTTTAAAACACACCTTTTAAAAATCAGAAACATACTTTAGAATATTTAGAAACTACAAATGTGTTCAAGTAGGTTTAACCATCACAGGATCACAAAACCCAAAAGGAACCTTACAAAATATCTACCAAATAAAAACGGAATTAGGCTGCCACATGAATAATGAAACTCCCAAGGTTATCAATACAAGTCTTACTGATTTGAAGAACAATGAGAGTTTACTGTATTCCAGAATAATGGTTCCCAATGGAGTGGAACTATCTCCCAAGGAGAACCCAGAAATGTGCGGGAAAAAAATGCTTTCGCTGGTCATAATGACTAAACCAGTAGATAGGAAAACTGATTTAGGACACCCTGCAATGATCACCAAGGTAGAAACCTCACATACAATTTTTAGTCCTCTAAATCTCTACAAATAATCAGTTACCCCCAGAGGATGACTGGTACTATAGATAAGGGAAATGTCCCTGACTTCGAGTTGAGAATAAACTTACTGTGGAGAAATAGCTAATCCTTTAAGAAACCATATGGATAACATACTGAACTAGTTAGTTCAGGCTACAGGTTGTAACAGAATTCCACCTTGCCTCAGTACACAATACAGTCACAAGAAATACATATGATGGCATGTGCATATCAAGTAAACTCATGTTTAATACCAAGATGTTAACTCCCAGTATTCATAAGATGATATTTGACTATTCCCCCACAACCATGTAGAAGAGGAAGTGGTTTAGAGAAAATGTGCTTGTTGTCACATTACTCCATCCCATACTATAAGACAGATTGCAAAGGGTCGAAAGCCTAAAATCCTTAGTTTTCTAGCTGAGTGCTTAGCTGCCAAAATACTAAAAAATCGGCTGTTTAGCACCTCTCTCCTACCACCCATTCACATAGTTACCTTGTGGCAAAACTACCTCCACCAAATCCCTTACAGGAAGCCCAGTTTCCCCAACCTGGCCATCTATCTTAACTGTGGTCATCCGCAGGCCCTAACCTTCCCTGCCATGCTCCCCACCTTGACCACTACTCCTCCCCACCCATGAAAACACCGCCATCCTCTTTCATTTTCCCCCAGGCTTACACGCTACTAATAACCAATATTTACAGATGTTTGCAAACCATCTCTGTAAGATCGCATTTAATCCTCAAAGCTTCCTTGGGAGGAAAGTCCCATGCCCAAAGCTACACAGCAGATAAACAGTGGATAGATTCCAGAATTCTAAGGGTCAGTTTCCGTGATCTGTGCTGCTAACCATGATGCCCCCTAATAGTCACATAACTGATTTAACAATAGAGTGGTACCAAGCACTTCATGTTTTTCCTCTCTTTTGACTCTCTAGCTATGCATAAGCACTTACAGTCACTGGGAAAACCCTGTTTCAATATACCATGTCTTATAAGCTCAAGTGTTATATATCTTTTCAGTTTGTGTGTGTGTGTGTGTGTGTGTGTCCATGCAAGTGGTTACATATGGAAGCCTGCATTCATTTACCTTTACTTAGGGTGAGATTTTGAGACAAAATGACATAAATTATGGGAAAAATCTTTGAAATTACTGTATACAGCAACAGTAACTTAAAATGTAGCTGATGAACATGTATTTTGCATCGATCACTGCAGAAAGACAGCTACTGTGACAATATATACCACCACAGTATGAAGTCAAAATCAAATAATCAAATATAACCAAAGTAAGTAGTCACTGTCTATGAGAACAGTCAACAGTGATGGTAAAAACAAGGACAGTGTGGCTAGAATAGTCTGAAGGATTGTTCCAGACGGTACTCGACCGTCTGGAACAATAGGGTCATAAAAGTTTAACTTTAAATGTGAAGCAGAAAGAGAAGTGCAAACAATTTGAATGCTGACTGACAGATAAACAAAATGCAGTGTACACAGACAATTGAATACTAAGCAGTCTTAAACAGGAAGTTCAGCAATATTCTACCACATGGATAAACCTTGGGGACAAGATGCTAAGTGAAAGGAGGCAGTCACAAAAAGACAAATGCGGAAGGATTCCACTTCATGAGGTATCTAAAGTAGAACAATTCATAGAAAGTGGAATGGGCTGGCGGTGGGGGGAGCGGTTTTATGGGTGTGCAATTTCAGTTCTACAAGATGAAAATGTTCTGGAGATCTAGTTCGCAACAATGTAAATTACTTACTACCCCACTGTACCCTCAGAAATAGCGAAGATGGCAAATTTTATGTTACATGATTTGTTTTCTTTCGTTTGTGCAGCACAACAAGGAGCTAGGGAGAGAGACTAGAAGGTCTGGACCAACTTCTCAGCTTTTATTCAAACTGAACTTCCTGTACATACATAGGACTTTTTTTTTTCCTCTCCTTTAGAGGCTAATTCAAATCTTACAACCAGGGACCACCACATCCATGAGTTTTCCCTACCTACTCCATCCCTGCTTCTGCCCAGGCAGGAGCACTGTGCTCTGGAGTCAGGCCACTGGAATTCCAAACCAGCCTTCCCCATTTGTTAACTTGTATTCTTCTAAAAGTTATTTAACTGCCCTGAAGTTCAGTTTCCTCATAGGTAAAATGAGGATAACATACCTCATATTAAAACGATTCGTTAGGATTCAACAAGTAAAATATATAAGGTATATGGAACAGTACTGGACATAAACTGTAAATGTGCAATCAGTGTTGGCTATTATTATTCACTCACTTGTAACAATCTTGCACTTGGTCATATACTGTATACTACACGTGGTTTGACTGGTTTTCTTCTGCCTACCTGGTAAAATTACATGCCTTTAAATTAGCACTGTAAATTATTCTTCTAATAAACCTACAGTGCACCTAACAGCAGTAAATACAGTTTTGTTAATTTAGCAATATAGAGATGCGGTTAGATTAGTGAGAATGAGGATTTCACCTGAAAACTAGACTTGGGACACAGAGCACAGGGATTACCAGTGATCCTAGCTCCCCATATGCTAGCTAAATGACCTTGCAAAAGTTCCTTCATTTTTCTGTGCCTCACCACTGTCATCTATTTGTAAGCAGTAATGACAATAGTGCCTGTTCTGAGAGTAAAATAAGTAAATATGCATAAAGATAACAGTCCCTGGCAAGCAATCAGCATTTAATTAGTGTCTGCTGGATGGAAAGGTTTGAGCTGAAAATAGCCAAAGCCTGGGCAAAAGCATTCTGTAGCCTGGATCACGGAGCAAGGACTGTTTTAAATTATATTTTGATTATTTACTGTGAAATCAAAAATACAACTCTTTCAAAAATCTAGAACTTAATATCCATTTCTACAACTGGTAAAGGCTAGGAGTGATAATTCACTGACTTATTACGAGAAGTTACTAGTAGGTTAAGTAGTACCTAGCTTTAGGTGTTTCAGGTAATAATCTCATAGTTAAGTGCTGGATAATCTCCTTAGCGTCAGTAAATCTTTCTCTTTTCGAGCTGTCCATCTAGATTTTTAAGTTAACTGACTAACGTTTGAAACTTGTTTTCAGTTCTAATTCACAGATCTTTGAAGGAGAGCCATAATTCTTGAGCAACCAGAAAGGTTGCATCTTGCCAAGCTTCTACAAGAACAAAAGTGGGGACAGTAAAAAGGCATCAAGCCAAAGCCTGCATCATAGTGGAGAACTCCCACCTGTGGGCCCCTGATGGGGCCGCTGCTTCTGCCAGGTGCCAGCTGCAAGAAGGAGAACCAGACCACTTAGATCTCTTGATAAGAACACCAACACGCATTCTTCAGGATTCTATTCCATTTCATGCTACACTGAACATACCTTTCATTTACTCAGGTCAAAACTAGCATGATGCTGCAGTTCAACTGGGAAATTTTACGACTTACACTTAATGCTATGTGCATTTTATCATACATTATATTTTAATTCTAAAATTTTAGTATAAACATATACCCCACGATTTCTCTGAATTTGAGTCGCATTTTTAGACTAACAACCAGATGTTTCAAAATAGCCTACTGTGAACATTTCCTCTCTTTGCATTTATAAATAGCACCATGACCTCTTTTCCAGCTGAATTTGGGAGCTCACTCCTATTGGTTCCATTATTGTCAAAGTCTCTTTTTCTTAAGAAAAGAGGGTATCTCAGCAAATGTCTCCCAACTTACTGACTCATTTACTTACATTTATTCATTCAATAAATATTTGAGGAACACTAACTACTCTCTCCAAGAGTAATAATAGTGAGAAATATTTGCAGTTCAAGGTTACCTATTACCTCATCTGAGAACAGTGTCAAGTGCCACAAAAAAAGTGAAGATGAGATATCTTCTCTCAAAGAGTTCAAAAATCTAAAGGAGTATAGAAAGATCTATAAGCAAAGGAAAGTAGCACACAGGCAAACAGCCATTTCTTTACCCCTCAGTTAAGTCCCAGTAAAGAAGGAATGCTGAAATTGGAACACTCTGATAATATCCCCAAAAAGCATTTAAATAATACTAAGAAAAATCTAATTTTGTGACTTTGTCTTTCATATGGCTTACATTTTAAATATCGCTTTATTGTTAATAACATAAAGAAGTAGAACCATCATTTTTCATGAGTGTCAGGGAACTCTAAAAACCCCAAATTAAATCCATGAAAGTCAGTGAAATATGCAGCCATTCAGAGCTTTGAGGATGGAACCATCCATGAAGGGGTTAGGCAAGAGAATCTCAGGATGAGTAAGAAGAAATGGAGATGCAGGCAGCCCTCTTTGAAGCAGAAGAAACTCCATAAAGGGGGCACAGAGGGAGATTTCTTCCAGTAATAACAGCAAGGAGATGGGAACAGCTGGAGAAAACTTAAGGTTCAGTAAGTAATGAAAGGTGAGGCCAGAAAAGGAAGCTGGAGTTGGCTCTGAAGGGCCTTGAGTAACAGTGTAAAGACTCCAGACTTCATCAGGGTAGTGTGAAAGAGACTTGACAATGACTGTTAACCATCACCACCTCCATGAGCCTAAGTCACCTGATAATGGGCATGCAGACCACACCTCTCTTCTGCTCTTTCCTCATCTCTCCAGCTTCACGTTGATTACCCATTCTTTCCTTTTGTTAAAGCTATGTAATATAACCTATAGAGAGTCCCTTAGTGCCTCCCATTTTTGTGAGAAACATGAGGGCATGTTCACCACCTTCTTAGTCCTTTCCTCAGTATGCCCTCAGCTATCCATCCACCTTTGTACACAAATGGTGTCAGAGAGGAAAATAATTCTTCCCACCTCTACACTAGTAGTTTTTACTCTTGAAGCTGATCAAATGAAGACACAACCCAGATCAGGATTCCTTTTTATCCCTCCATAGCATGGGTAAACAAATACGTTATACTTAAACTAGAAAAGATCTTATAAAGAGAATAACATTGATTATTCCTTCAAATAAGGAAAAAAGCAAGCAAAATGGTTTAACTATCATTATATGTTTAACCTGGCCAATACTATTAAAAAAAAAAAAAAAAAGATAAACTAAAATGACAAACTACCCGGGTCCAGGTCTTCACAGTAAAGCTTAAAAAGACATCTCATAGCTACTAAATCTCACCAATTCTCATTTGGTCAAAGCTAAGAAATATTTCCAATATTAATGAAAAGTTCTCTACATAATTAATATTTTACAAATAATTCCAAAAATCCCTCAGTTTAGTAAGTGCCAAGACTGGATCCAATAAATGAGTCTATAAATAAATGAGGAAAAAAAAAAAAAAAACTCTTGTTAAAAGAAAGCTATGAAAGCGAAGACCATCATAATACTTGGCAATTTCAAAACATCTTTCACCAAACTTTCTCAAAGTTTGAAGAAGGTGGGGGAGAAATCCAAAACAAAACAAAACAAAATACTTCTTGGATATCACGAAGTCTAGAACTCGGAGTCCTGGGGCTTTTAAAACTTCATAGTTCCATAATATTAATTTAAAAGTTTCCAAAGAAATTGCAATTCAGCAGAACAAAGATGGCTCAGTCTGTTGAGTGTCTGCCTTCTGCTCAGGCCTTGATCCCAGGGGCCTGGGATAGAGCCCCTTATCAGACTGCTTAGCAGGGAGTCTGCTTGTCTCTCTCTCCCTGCCCATCCCCCTCCTCCCCACCCCTGCCACCCCTCCTGCGTGCTCTCTCTCTCAAATAATTTTTTTTAATCTTTAAAAATAAAATCACAATTTACTGTAATCTGTGTCCTACACTTAACCACAGTAACTAAGAGTATTTGAATAGAAAAGCATTAATCTGTGAGTCACTGCTGGAAGCTTGTTGTGATATTAGATGATTAAGAGTTTATCTTTATATATACCATGAGAAAAAAAAATACACACACAATCAACTTTCCTTTCATGGGCAATCCATATAAAATCTAACAGGTTTAGAGAGGACAGAAAAAAATACAAACACACACCCACATAAGTAAGTTTTAACAAGTCAATTGACTTTCCCCTAGATACATTTTAATTTAAATAAACCTCTGAGTACTAACAAACCAAATCTATATAAAACACTGGTGGGGTTAGGACCCACTTTAAATGTCTATCTGTTAAATGTCTATCTGTTAACTATATGTTTAAAAAGGAGCCAGGGAGACATTTCCACTCTAGGCTCCAACTTAGTTCCATGACCCATTTCACTCTTCTTTCTTTTTTAAACACGGTTCAAGTGTCGTGTCATGAGAATTTTCCTTCAGTATTTCTCTTGTAAGTCTATAAAAGTCATAACTAAAAGTTTAGAGGATTTCCCCACCTTAAAAAAGTTAGCTTCCTTTTTAAAACTGCCAAAACTTCATCTTCCAATTACTTATGGGCAAAGTTCCATAAACTCATGCGGGTGTAGAGTGCTTAAGTGCGGGGGAAATCAATACTGAGCTTGTAAGTACAATACTATTATTGGTAATCACAGTGACATCCGATTAAACGTACTTTTAAAAATAGTTTCTTTTTCAATACAATTTTTTTTTAACCAGAAGGATATAATCCACGGAGCAGTCTACTTCAAGGACAACCTTTCAAAAAAAAAAAAAAAAAAAAAAAGTTCCTATCACTACACAAACTTGCAAAAACCTAAAATGTCATGAGTCTATTTTTTCCTCTCATTATCAAAGGACATAGTTCACCATATTTCACTTAGCCTTCCCCCAAATCAAAATAACTCCAGATCGCCGAAAGGAGAGGAGGAAAGTGTCTTAAGAAAACAAGCCTGGGCGAACTTACTTCACTCAATGAGATGGACACCCATTCCCCCCCGAGAAACTCGTCTCCAAAACAACATGAGAAAGATCAATCTAGTAAACTCACTGCCGACAGGTCCCCGGGTACGGTGTTGGGTTCGGGCAGGTGGAGGCCAAATGACTGTGATTAAAGTTAATTAACAAGCCTGTCCTCTTAAAGTGTGTAACAAGCAGGGTGCGGGGGAGCACAGAGACCCGAGCAAACTCATTACCTCCACCGAGTAAATAACGTGGTGGTGCCTGAAACTCGCTAAGGGGCAGCTTCATTTTATTTGGGGGTGCGGGGTGCTGGAGGAGGTGCCTGGTTGTCTGTGCGGCTTCTCACCCTCCCGGGTCAAATCACATTAGTAAGGAGTTCTTATATCACTTACCCGCTTCTGGTTTCCTTTTAGACGCCCACACGCGGGAGGGAAATCCAAGGGGCAGAAACCAGAGCCAAGCACTTTGCGCTCTGGAAATTTACCCGGAAAGTGCCGAAAAGCCCCGGCCGGGCTCCCGGTCGAACCCTCCGCCCCCGCCCGGCCCCGCCCCGGCCTCCCGCCCAGCCCACCCGCGGCCCCCGGTACTCGCCTGGCGCGCGGGCAGCCGAGCTGGGAAAGGCGAGGCGGGCGGGGAAGCCCCGGCGCCGGCGTCTCTCTCCGCCCGGTTCACTCGGTCCTCACCGTCGGTCCCAGGCGCCGGGCCTCCTTCTCCCCGGTCCCCGCCGGCTGCCCGCACCGCGTCTGGGGCCGGGCGGCGGCCGCGCGGGCGGCGCTGTCACACGGGCGGGCGCGCCGCGGCCGCCGCACCTGGAGGCGGGGAGCGCGGGGAACGCGAGCCCGCGCGCAGCTCCGGAAGCGCCGCGCCCGCCGCCGGCGCCTGCCCAGGTGCTCTCGCGCCGCGCCTCGGCCGCTTCCTCTCCGCCCGCGGGGGCGGCGGCCGGCGTCCCGCGCGGGGGCAGCCGGGGCTCAGCGGCGGGGGCGGCGGAGCAGGCCGCCCTGGTTCCGCAGCATAGCTGGGCGGCTGACTCAGTCCGCCGCCACTTGGCCGCGCCTGGCACCCTCGCCACCTGGTGCACCTCGGCCGCGAGGCTCCCGGGCCGGCGGGGCTGGGATACCTGCGGGGGCGCGTCCGGGGGCGAAGATCGGCGAGGGCATTACCCTCGCAGGAGGGAGATGCGGGTGACCCTTCCCGGCCCCCGCCCGCCCTGGGTTTCCCCCTGCGCTCTGAGAGAGGGGGTGCTGGTCAAATGGGCGGAACCTCACCAGCGCTGATTGCTAGTATCCCTCTAAGTACTTTCCTCGTTACCTCAGCATTTCCCAAACTCAAGACTCATCTAGGGCGCTGGTTTTCCCAGGCAGCTACTTGGTAAAGGTGCATTCAGTGGGCCCGGGAATCTGCCTGCCAAGCTCAGAGCAGATTAGTCGGAGCCCAGTAGGATTCTCCTGCACAGGGTGTGCGTGAGGAAGGGATTAATAGCTCTGTTTTCCGACTGAAGTGTCGGAGGGACAGGGCAACTTGGCCAAGCCGACACAACTTGAAGGGACGGCAGTGATTGTCTATTTAGATCAGAACTCTTAACCCTGAGAAACACAGCCTACTCCCTGATTTTCTAAACCCCCCCCCCCTTTTTGTCTTTCTCACCTGGAGGGGAGGGATGCCCCCAGTCCTTCTGGTAGTTGAGATGGTTAGATCCTGGAAAGACATCGCCCACTGGAGTTGGACATTGACATTCTGCTCCTGGAAGTGATAACACGGAGGCAGCAAAAGAAAGGGGATATGGGGGGGGGGGGGGGGGGGACAAAACACCCACTTGGATATCTCCCAAAACTTAATACCACTTTTTTGCCAGTGAGTTCAAAGGCCAAATCCTTTATTTTTTTCTTTAATAAACATCTCTTCACAGACTGTACCTGAAATTCTCTCCCTTGAATGATGAACTATCCTTATCTTTCCACTGTACCTGTTGAAGAAAGTGAAGCAATTAGGGAAAGTGGTGAGCTTATTATAAAAATTAGATAATTGGTGAGGTCCAACATGTAGAAGCCTTCCCAGGAGCCCAGGTTGGTGGTAGGCGTCATCTTCTTCAAAATACTTCCCACCAAAAAGCCCCCTCCTGCCTGGAAGACTCTGAAGCAGCTCTAAAAAGCTCCAGAGACACCAAATCTCCAAGTCTTCGAAATGAATACGGCATAGCAAACCCCGTTTCCAGAAAATTTTCTTGACATTATCTGAACCTCAAGCATCCTTTTCTTTGGATTCCCATATAATTGTATTTATGTGGCTTCATCTGAGGATCTTAATCTGGGTTTTGTTCTTTTTTTTTTTTTTCTTTCTCTTCAAGAGCTCTCACATAATCGTCATTTATTTTTATTTTTGTAAGCCATCATCAATCCTTTTCTGAGCAAGGTAGGTTATAAATGAACAGAAACATTAGTAATGGTGTGTCTCAGAATGCCAAGCATTGCTTTGGCCTCAGGTTACTTCTCCGGGTAGATTTTATAAACTAATTGGGACCTTGTGTGTCTTTGCAACAGTATCTTAGTTCCTTGATTAGTATTCAGTCATTTATTGTTTAAAAAATTTATTGAACACTTATTGCCTGATGATTTGAGGATACAGTAGTAGCAAATACAATACAACCTCTGGATTTACAATCTTCTCTGAAGGGAAATAAAGTTAAGAGCTGTAAGGCACACCAATGATTTAAGAATAACTCTGGGAAGTAAAGGAAAAACAGTGGTCCCACGCTGAATGTATACATTGTTTTTAAAATACATTCTGGTTTTAAGAACCTTAATGTATGAAGAAAAATAAAAGGTATCTGAGGAAATCTGTCAAAAGTTCTCTTCTCTTAATTGTTCATTCATCATATCAGATTCCAGCCAAACATCTAAAATACATGTTGTATGTATAAAACAACTCTATAAGTCAGAACTTTTTCCAATTCTATAAAAATAAGCTTAATCCAGATTTAGGCTAAGTGATCAATAGTGTATAAATTGAATATGTCTAGGCTGTATTCATACACTATAAATTACTTAGCAGCCCTTACAGAGAGGCATTCAGGAAGCAAAGTATGTGAGAAAATTAACTTCATAAAAACTGAGGTATGATATCTGTTTACTGCCAAGGCCATTGGAGTGTATATTCCCAGTAATTTCCATCTAGGTTGGATTTATTCCAAAATGACCTAGTCCCACCCTTATTTCCTCAGTTTTTAGTCAGACAGAAGGCTAAGCTGTGTCCCTTGACGGATTTTGGGTCTTTGCTCCTCCTATTCCTCCTACCCAGAATACACTCTGCTTTTGGAAGAGGTAATTTGACAGAGTGGAAATTTTTCCTCCTCTCCCTCCTTTCCCTCCTCCCCCTTTTCCTTACATCTTGGAGGCTAACTCCCATAGAGTATTGAGGTGTCACTTGCTATTCCCAGAACTTGTAAAAGCTCACTGAATTATCTCAACAGCTCCTTAAAGAGACAGTGTTGTTATCCCTGTGGTAAGAAGCTTAAGAAAGAGAGGTTGAGTAATTTACATCAGTTAGGAAATATAGAAAAGAGAAGTCCAAACCAGTCTTCTCCGGCATCCACCCTCTGCACTGGATTGCCTTTTAGGGAAATCACAGCGCTGGAATTGAAAAGGCCATCTGGAAATGAAGCCTGTCCATGTCGGTTGTGGTATTTTGAAAAGACTCGTTAAATTTTTTGAGCTTCAATTTCCCCATCTGTAAAATGGGAATAATAATACCTACGAGAATTTAATTTAATTGCTTATCTAAGACACCTAGAAAATAGTAGTCCCATAGTAAATTTTGTTCCATTCTTTTTACTTCAATTATTCTTCAAAACTGGGTTCAAATCCCACCGCCTTTCCAAATCTATGCTACCCAGAATCATACACACAACAGAGTTTAAAGTATTCTATTTTTCTGTAAAGGAAAGCCCAATATTATTTTTTCCAAATATAAAACTTTAGGAATATAGATAAAATAGGCATATGTCTATTTACGGTATTTAATTCATTTTAGATAAGCAAATATAAAAATAAATTTATAGATTAACATATAAACAGTTTGTTCCATTCATATTTTATAAAATAATTTTATTCACATTTTAGCATACAACTTTGACATCAATAACGGCATCACCAGAGCCACATTTTAAATCATCAACGTTTTATTTTCATTTTTTTAAAGCATATTATTTTCACTTGTGTCTAAATTTTTTTAAAAAGCTTTTATTTATTTATTTGACAGAGAGAGAGAAATGACACGTAGGCAGAGAGGCAGGCAGAGAGAGGGGGAAGCAGGCTCCCTGCTGAGCAGAAAGCCCAATGCAGGGCTCAATCCCAGGACTCTGAGACCACAACCCGAGCCTAAAGCAGAGGCTTTAACCCACTGAGCCACCCAGGTGCCCCTAATTTTTTTTTTTAAATCTAACTTTCTGAATCCTTTTATGTTTCTGTCACTAGGGATGTTACTGCAAACCACAGGTTTCCACCTGCATTATATAAAGAAGTTTTTTTTTTCTCACTCATTCATCTTAAATATGTCCATTTGTAAAAAACAGTTTTTTTTTTTTGTTTTTTGAATGCTTTTTAAAAGGATGCTTGCACTAACATAGGACATTTACAATTGTGAAGTCACATCTCCATACATAATTACTTAATCTATTTTAAATATCTTCACCCATTTGATTTTTAAACCAATTCCCTCAGATGACCTTTGTATGTTATCCTAAACTATGACTGACTGAGGATATTTCAGGCTACACACCCCACACCCAACTTCAGTAGTTCGGGTAGTTTACAGTTTGGATTAGGATAATAATGGTGGCAGGGTCAAAATCCTGTAATACATAGAATCTAGGTACCAGGCATTGTTATACCTTTTTAACATTCAATCCTTGTAGCAAGTCTGGAAGGTACATACTATCATTATATCCTTTCTTAGCCAGTGAAAAAAACAGAGACAATGAGTTTATTTCATCTAAGTACAGTAAGGAGAAAAGGATTTGAACCCAGATAATGTGAATTCAAAGTCTGTAATTTCCCCAAGAATTCTTCCTCAGAGAAGGCTTTTATTTTTTTTTTAAGATTTTATTTACTTATTTGAGAGAGAGAGTGAGAGCATGAACAGGTAGAGAGGCAGGTGGAGAAGGAGAGAGGCAGATGGAGAAGGAGAGGTCGACTTGCCCTGCTGAGCAGGGAATCTGTGGAGTAGGACCCTGGGATCATGAACTGAGCTGAAGACAGATGCCCCTCAAAGAAGATTTTTAAAGTTTTGGCCGAAGGATATCTTTTCTGATGCCTGATTTGGGGGCAAAAATGATGTGCCTTATGTTCCGAAATACACAATACTCTCTCTTGGATTTTCCCATTGACCCTTGTTTTTACCACTACTGGCATACTGATGTTAGGGGATTTTGTATTACAGGCACTGAGGAGCTTTTTTTATTACTATTTGTGTTCCCTGAAGTTTCATTACTTCTACTGGAGTACTCTTGTCAGTCTGCCTGGCCTTCAGGGTACTTAGAATGTTTTATTGCTATTTGAATTCCCTGAAGTGCCACCGTAGGGCCTTGAATAAATGTTTGTTTTATTAAGAGGAAATACTTATATTCATTACGTTAAATACTTGATATTTTATATAAGCTTTAAGAGTTGCTTTGAAAGTTTTATTAACTTTCTCACCGTAAGGGAACTGCCTAATGGACGTCTACGGTAAAGTACGCAAAGGAGAAACATCAAATACTCGGTCAATTAAATTTGGCCAAACATTGATGAGATTGTGGAAATAACTTTTTTCAAAATATAAGTTTGGGGGCACTTGGGTGGCTACGTTGGTTAAGTGTCTGCTCTTGATTTCAGCTCGGGTCATGATATCACTATCCTTGGATTGAGCCCTGCATGGAGTCTGCACTCAGGGCAGAGTCTACTTGTCCCTCTCCCTCTGCTCCTCTCTGCTGCTCTCCTTCTCCCTGTCTCTCTCAAATAAATACATAAAGTCTTAAAAAAACAAAATTAATTAAATAAAATAAAAGATTTTCAGAAATTATTAAATGTTTAAAAAGTGAATATACATTTTCCTATAAACTATATGAATTGGTAAAAGGATTGAATAAAGCTGGTGGCAGCAGAGAAAAAGAAAGATGAATGACAGAAGCAAATTGGGGGGTCAGCCTTAAAATCAGCGGTCCCCACAAACCTCTGAATTCGTATCTCCTCAAAGCCTTCATTGTTCTCCTGTGGTCTGAAAGAGTACAGGATCGTTAGGGGTTTGCATCTCACAGGAGAGAAGACAGATACCCAACTCTAACTAAAGACCTCAATTGTGCAAAGAAAACTTTACTCATAAAAATTGTGAATGTAATCTTATATGAGAATTTTGTCTCTCTTGCTACCCTGTATACAACTTATATTTTAGACTGGAAAATTTCAAAGATATAAAAAAAAAATAAAAATAGGGGTGCCTGGGTGGCTCAGTAGGTTAAGCAGCTGACGCTTGGTTTTGGCTCAGGTAGACTGAGCCCATGCAGGCCTCCTACGGAGTTTTCTTAAGATTCTATCTCTCACTCTCTCGGCCCTCCATCCCCCACACTCACATGCTTGCTGTCTCTCTCTCTCTCTCTCTCAAATGAACGAATAAACCCTTAAAAATAAACTTTATAAAATTAAAAATAAGTTTTCCTATAAAACTAATGTTTCAGAAACTTATTTAGGCAGTAGAGACTAGAGCATTTCATGGATGCTGATATGTATTTTACAGTTTACGACTTCTGAAATGGGGATTCATCTTTAGATGACCTGCGGTTGGCCAGGCAGTGGTCATACTATAATTTGTCATTGTCTGCATGTTCATGAACTTGACCACATGTGTTTATATTGTCATCATTATGGACAGAGCAACACATGTTGAGCTTAACCGTCATCTCCAATGTCTTTAAAAAGATTACACTACGTTTCGGCAAAAAGTCAAGGAAAGAGAACAGTGTGATATTAGATCAAAATCTACATCTAAAAAATTATCGAAGAGCATTTTCACATATGCATATAATAAAAATTCTAAGTGATTTGTATTATGTCTTATTTAGGTCATAGTGATTTTTTTTTTCTCATGGTTTTAAGAAAGATTTGTGTATCCTAAAATGATTGCATTTTAGCGGTGTTGACTTCCAGTAGTCTCTACAACTGCTAACATAAATATCTAATTTTATTTTTCTATGAAAAAAAAGTTCCTTAAGGAAAAATTATTGTTAAAAGGAATTCCAGAGAAACTAATTATTGCCCAGTGGATTCACAGATGAAGTACATCCACTGAGTATAAAATCATTACTTTCACTTTTTGTGTCAATTGTTCTCCTATCTTTCCAAAATTCCATTTACTAAACATGCCAGAAAATTCTATCTGTGCTATAGTTTGAAAATGCTTGTATAGCTCCTTTTTTTTTTCCTTTTTGCTAAAAATGCTACCCTTATAATATATAATTAACTTTGACAGCTCTCTGACTTCAAGAAACAAAAGGGGGGAGGGATTTAAAGAAGGAAAAGGTAGAGAGGTTAGAAATACAAAAACAACAGCTAGAAATAGATCCCTTACACAGCAATGAAATTAAACTATTAAAGACCTAATTTGAAAAGCACAGACTAACACCCATATAAAAGGTAAACAAAAAACAAGGAAGGGATTGATAAAACCTCATACCACAAGACAACTGCCATAAAAGCCAAGGTCACAAACTAACTAACTATGGGCAGCATGAACTCCAAGTATCTTTCAGGAGCTTAGAGCTTAGCAATTGTTAGTTTCCCAAATTGAGAAGATTTTATATTAAAATATGGATTTTCAGCTTCTTTTGAAAAATCAGAATGACTGATAACACTGAACTCATTCCCACAAAGCAAGTCTGAATTGACTGGAAACGCAGCTGCCCCTTCTGGACAGGATAGACATTCTATTCATCTGGAAGAGTCTCACTCACCCTGTTTCTCCTTGAGGTTGTAACTTAGGAGCTGTGAAGATTGCAACTATGGGATCTTGCCTGAAATTATGATCAGTGGGAGACAAGCTATATGAGTGGCCTATGAGGCAAGCTTATGAATTTCCAAAATGGAGGTCTTAGAAACATATAGCCCAGGTCAAAAGTCAGTACCTGATATATTAAGAATGTTTTATCAACAGAAGCAGCAGCAGCCTAATCTAGTATCTACTGCATTCTTAAAGTAAGTTAAAGAACATGTTAAACACTTTGTAACTGTTATTCATTCAACTAAATTTTTGTGGATATTATAAGATGTGATGAGTCACGGAGATGCAGAGATAAACATAGACATGTCTCACTATGTTTTTGAGCTCGCACTGTGATAGCACAGGAAGATATTACACAAATTATTACACAAATACGCATGCATATATGGCACATGCATGTACTATTATACATTTACATATAGAACACATAGTAGAGTGTATGTATATTCCATACACTACATACTACATAGTATATCTATGCAGGCAGATATATGCATTTACATATTTACAGGTGTACACAACATATGCTTGAGTGATTATTTTTAAACCATATGAATTTGCTGATATTTGTCTATATTTTACCTCAAAAATGGTCACTGCATGAGCTTTATGTTAATAAATTGTAATTGAGAATGGAGGAAATGCTCTTCCCCTACTACCAATCTTTCCTTCAAGCAGAGGGAGTTCTGAACCCTACTGCCTCTCTTTGCCCCCATTCCTCATCCTTACATACTGCCCTGTGCTAGTGGAGTATCTTATTTACTGGGTATATTTGGAAAAAGGTCCTGGTCACATGAACCCCACTCCTTCATCCCCTCTCTCTTATAGTGTGGGCTGCTGTCAGGGAACTCTGTGCAGCTCTTCCAAGCTGTAACACCTATGGGAGGTTTAAATATATTCATAGCTTCCAGAACCTGACATATTGACTACAAGTAATATTTGATTCCTTGTCTGCCTGATTCCTGTCTACCTTTCCATTCACTTCAAACAGGTACCCCCTCCCAATATTTTTGGTATTGCGAATGAACAAGGTTGGGGTGCCTGGGTGGCTCAGTTGTTAAACATCTGCCTTCAGCTCAGGTCATGGTCCCAGGGTCCTGGGATCAAGCCCCACATAGGGCTCCCGGCTCAACAGAGAGCTCCCTGCTCCCTCTCCCAATCTTCCTGCTGTGTTCCCTCTCTCGCTGTGTCTCTCTCTGTCAAATAAGTAAAATCTTAAAAAAAAAGAAAAAGAAAAAGAAAAGGAATGAACAAGATTATATGCAAGAAAATAAGGGGAGAGGAATGGTTTTTGACCAGTTAATCAGAAGAGTCCTCTTGAAACAAGTGACGTTTCAACTGAGAAGTAAAGGCTGGGTGGGCGTGAGCTGTGTGTACGGAGCTTGTGTGGGGGAGGACTGAAATCGATTCCTGGCAAAGAGGAGCATTTGTCAAACCTCAGAGGCAGCAAAAGTAGGAACTTTGGAGGAACTGAAATAAGGTCTTTCGGGTATATAGTGAGCAAGGATGTAGGTAGAGTAGACAGGACGCGGCTGGAAGGACAGGCACCTATGTCACGTAGGGCCTCATGGGCCATGTCTAGGTTTGGGGATTTTATCAGGAGTCATTGGGATGGCAATGGAAAATCACTGAAGGGATTGAAGCAGAGGAGAATGAAATTATTTCCTCATCTCATATAATCTTCAAAACAACCCCTGCGGGAAGGTACTATTTTTATGCCAATATATCAACTGAATAAAATGAGATGCAGAGAAGTTAATTGCAATGTAGCAGTTGATAGCACATACATACATATGATTCTAGGCACCACTCTTTTAATCACGCTTCTACTCCACCTACCCAAAAGAAGTACACAGTCTAATCTGCAGAAATTTCAGGGTATGTACATTTGTAGATTGTAACTTAAAGTAATAGCTATGACTAATCCACCAGCTTTTTGAGGGATTTATAAAAGTTTTCGGTATTTAGAATTTGATGCCTCTGGGCTTTGGGAAACAAAATGGACAATTGAGTCAATTCATCCTTCCAGTTTCTACAGATGCCAATGTTAGGGAAGATTCATTTTTTGTTTTTCGTTTTGTTTTGTTTTTTGTTTTTTTAATTTTTGTGTGTGTGTGTTTAACTGTAAGTTACCTCTTTTGTGTTAGATAAACAAATTCAAACATTTCCCCAAAACCAGATAATTAAAAATATATTGGAGGAAGGGGAACATAGGATAAGAATGCACCAGCATTTCTTGTAAAAGTTTTGGTAGATTTGACAATGAAGATGCTAACCAGTTACCGTCTTTATATCTAAGAGTGCCACAAATGGACACGGGATTTAAAGGGTCATTCATCACGAATAGTTTGTACATTGGTTACTAGCAGCTTCTATGCCCTCAGTGTCTGAGGTTCTTACTTTAGAAAAAAAGGGGGGAGGGGCGCCTGGGTGGCTCAGTGGGTTAAGCCACTGCCTTCGGCTCAGGTCATGGTCTCAGGGTCCTGGGATTGAGCCCTAATTTTAATATAGTTCATTCAATATATAACATACTGTCCTCAGTCACCACCCACTTTCCCTTCTCTCTCTGTGTCTGCCTGCTCTCTGCCTACTTGTGATCTCTCTCTGTCAAATAAATAAATAAAATCTTAAAAAAGAGAGAGAGAGAGATCCATATATCCTGTTTCTCTGTCTAAAAAGGTAGTGTTCTCAGTTTCTTTAAAATGCATTTTTAAGAAAAAATATCTATCTGCATTTGATCATTCTCTATGTGTGAAATACGACATACCATCTCAGTTATGCCAAACAGCAGGTGCACTGACCTTCAAAGATCTAACTCTCAAGTTTGCATTTCCTTCACTCCGCATGGCTTCAGTAGCATCCTGTATAATGGTTTTGTATTTTTTCCTGTGGAAACTCTCATACCCACATTACTTCAACTTCAATCTGCTTTAGCAATCAGAATCCATGGTGTCTGCTCAGTACATTTTATAAGCATATTAAGGAGACTGTGGCAGTCATGCTTGATTGAACTTTTCTTCTTTCACTTGTAAAGGAACTACTACTCATGCATTCAATCGGCCATGAATGCTTGGCTTTTTTTATTGTAGTTACTAGGACACTAAAAAAGGAGGTTTTTGTTTTTATTTTTCATTCGTCTCCAGAAAATACAAGAAAAGAAAACAGCACTGGAATCAGTCACTTGTCTTGATGCCCCAAGTAAGGACAATTTTTATTGAAGTTATAATTTTTTAAAAAGACACCAATTTAATTCATTAAGCTATCTTCCTAAAGAGCAGAGTGCATTTTCAAGTAAAAAGTAAAACATTATCATCAGATGGGTAAACACTTTATTGAACTAGTTGAATTCAATAAACAATAATTAAATGTAAGGAACATTGGTCTCTCTTTCATTGTCCCTTCCAAACTATGCTTTTTGGATTTACTCTACTCTTGCCCGTGAATGAAATATAGGACAGGTTCCTTAGATTTTCTGATCTGTGTCAATGAAAAGAAGAGTCTAATTTACTTATTTATTTATTTTTTTAAAAGATTTTATTTATTTATTTATTTGACAGACAGAGATCACAAGTAGGCAGAGAGGCAGGCAGGGGCAGGAGGGAAGCAGGCTCCCTGCTGAACTGGGATGCAGGGTTTGATCCCAGGATCCTGAGATCATGACCTTAGCAGAAGGCAGAGGCTTAACCCACTGAGCCACCCAGGGGCCCCAAGAAGAGTCTAATTTATTTGATAAAAATGTCCAGTCTGATCTAGCATAACAGACTAACTTTAATATAGTTCATTCAATATATAACATACTGTCCTCAGTCACCACCCACTTTCCCACAGCCTGCTTCTGGTCCAGAATGCTTCCTTGGGGTGGTGTTGTGGGGGCATGGTTAGAGGACCAGCCTTATTTTTCGCGGTTGCTCACCTCTTCCCTCATTTGCTAGCTGCCAGAACAGACCTCTCAACGGTCAGGTCAATCAGAAAAAGAGATTGAGAGGAGAGGTTGTCTCTGAAGTGATGGGTGTAGCTGTCGTTTTTCTGGCTTTTCTTCTCCTGGTTTCCCCAACTCTATTCGCACTCTACCACCACCCCCTCATAACCGCTGCTTAGGTTTCTCTCAAAAGACTTGAGTGCCTAATTCACAACCCTCATTCAGTCCATAGTCTTTAGCAAGTTTTAAAATACATAGCTGACATTTACTACAGATGTATGGACTGCGGTCTTCCTTTTTTCAAAGCTGAGCCGCAAACTGCTGCTCCTACTACATCGAGCATGGCTAAGAGTAATAGATAAGAGCCAGAGGACAAGTATAACACTTGATAGAGACAAGCTGTGAAAAGAACATGTTACTCCCTCGACAAGGCTGGGGTCTCACTGATGTAGGAGTGCCGGCATGTGTGCATGTGGGTGGTCATAGCTATTAAATACTACCCCTATTTATTGATGCTGGGGTCATCTTTATTAACTACCCACGCACAGGCCCAGTACATAAACCATCTCTCGTAATCCTCATACCAGCTCCATTAATTAGATTTTATTATTAGCCTCATTTTATAGATGAGGTTACTTAGAGGTTTAAGAGTTTAACTAACTTGCCCAAGGTCACATACCTTATAAATGGTAGAGCTGGAGCTCAAGCTTAGTACCACTGTCAGATGCATAGGTCTTGCTCAGTGCAATTACTACGTCAAGCCACCTCCCCTTGGGACCAGACTGTTATTAATTTAAGTAAGGACTGGAGCTGGGGTATTTAAATGGATTCTTGCATCCATAGTCAAAGGTTTGTCCAGATAACAGACTTTAACAGCAGCTTTCATCTCTGTGTTATTGATAGAAATCTTTCACTGAGTGAGGTGTTTCCTGGGTACAGGCCTACACATGACTGTAACCTTCCAGTTAAACAATACAAAACAATAACAAGACCCAAGTCTTCAAAGTCATCCACCTACCCCCTCACACATCTTGAAAATTGCATCAGTAATACAGTCAACAATGTTCTGATTCACGTTTCTTCTAATAGCTCTTGAAACTTGGAGTTTAGTTATGATTTCTAGGAGTCTAGTTACACATTTAAAATTCTAGTTCA
The DNA here is from genome assembly GCF_964662115.1 of Mustela nivalis. Classification (NCBI taxonomy): domain Eukaryota; kingdom Metazoa; phylum Chordata; class Mammalia; order Carnivora; family Mustelidae; genus Mustela; species Mustela nivalis. Next base: position 37,732,074 of record NC_139023.1, on the reverse strand, counting down.
CAAGTTCCTTGTGGCATCTTTGAACATTGAAAATAATCCTATTACTCACAGTAGCTTGTGAGAAAAAAAACAATAAACATTATCAGTCAGGTCTTCCACAAGCCCTTCCACAAGAACATTAACATCATGCTAAGTTCAGAGCAGGTAGATTTGCTTTATATGCAAAGCAGCATATCAAAACCTTGAAAAATTAATGTTCTTGGCTATCAGAACCATAAGGTGCAGTGGCAAGGTTCAAAGGAAAAAGAGAAAGCCAGAATCAGACCTGAGGAATGGTCATTATTTGACTTCATAGTCTAAAAGGGTTAAAGGAGCAAAGATAGATCTAAAAAAGTATTTGACTAATGACTTAACCTAATGGTATGGTTATGCCCACAGAGAACCCATGTAGTTCTCCAAATGATCCTGTTTAAGCCAGTCATAAAATTAGCAATTCCAAACTATGGTTTTGCATTAGGTCTACGTAATGCTTTATGGAAACTAGAGCTACTTGATCAAGTTTGAAAATGCTTTCCTCAATACTCTCTCCTAAAGATTTATGACACATATTATCTTATTTAAGTCTTTACAGGAGTCCATAAGACAAAACTGAAACCAAAAACCAAAAAAAAAAAAAAAAAAAAACCCAGCGAAAAACCTGTTTGGCCTTGCTTCACTTAACGTTTCCTAGGTCTATTGGATGAGGAAACCATCTGTTTGTGTAATGCCTTTAGTTTGCTGAACCACACTTTTAGAAAAGCTGATAGAGTTTAATTAGGGAACCACACATCCTATATGTAATGCTCAAAGATTATTGACTATTGTTTCTTATAGCAAAGCTACTGAGACTTTTTCGGTGGGTGTAAGTTAAAGGAAATGATCTTTAAAATGCTTCTAAGCTGCAGCTTTTCTAGATGTCTATTCAAGGTCCAAAGACTTCAACCTGGAAACAGGGATGACAAACCAGAATGAAAATTACAGAGCCTAGGTGCGACTGGGTGGCTCAGTGAGTTAAAGCTTCTGCCTTCGGCTCAGGTCATGATCCCAGGGTTCTGAGATCCAGCCCCATATCAGGCTCTCTGCTTGGCAGGGAGCCTGCTTCCCTTCCTCTCTCTCTGCCTGCTTGTGATCTCTGTCTGTCAAATAAATAAATAAAATCTTTAAAGAAATAAAAAAAAGAAAGAAAAAGAAAATTACAGAGCTTCTAGTTTATGAGCCTCAACTGAAGGTGTGTCCACCTTTTCGTGGAAATGAAATAAGGTGTCCCTAAGGATGAAGTTGAGGTTTCTACTTAAAAATCAATTCTAGGGGCACCTGAGTGGCTCAGTGGGTTAAGCCTCTGCCTTCTGCTCAGGTTATGATCTCAGGGTCCTGGGATCAAGCCCCACATCAGGCTCTCTGCTCAGCAGGGAGCCTGCTTCCCCCTCTCTCTCTGCCTGCCTCTCTGCCTACCTGTGATCCCTCTGTTTGTCAAATAAATAAATAAAATCTTTTAAAAAATTTTTTAAAATCAATTCTAGAATCCAACTCAACTCGCAGCCAAAAATGGAGATCACAAAGTTTATACTATAAAACAAAATTTAACTTAGAAAATTTGTGAATGAATGATAACAAATCCTGCTATAAGCCCTAAGGAGCTCAATAAAATACACTTGTGACATATAACTAATTAACTAGTTTAATTTGTGAAATAACTTCCAAATAAACTCTTAAAACAGTTATTTGCCAGAAATAATCAGTATAACTAAATGGGTTGACATACTGGTCTAACAATAAGATGATAATATTTTTGAAGGCTTAATTTATGTCAGTTACACAAGTGAGCACTTTGATGGATTAAGTATGTTGATCCTCATAGCAACCCACATTTCACTGAAGGGAAGGGAACCTGAGATAAGAGACTTTAAGTAATTTGGTCACATTCATATCGGTAATACTTAGTTGAGTCAGAATTTCACACTCTATTCTATATCCCCATTATAGGACTTCTATGTATTGGGATTTTATGCTACTTCTTGGGATGTGGCAACAAAAGTCAGAATAATATTTCCCTAAATAATACAGAAGCTTATTCCTCTCTGAGTTCACATAAGCTCTTTATCAACATGTGGAATTTATCTCATGGCCAGAGATGGCTGCTCTAGCTCTTGCCATCACATCCACACCCCAGATGGTGAGAAGGGGAGAAGAAAATGCACAGTTTACTGTTTTATAGGACAGATCTAGAAATCGCTCACTATTTTTATCCTTAGCTATGGCCTAAAATTTAAGGGAGGCTGAGAAATGAAATCCTTATGTTGGGTATCCATGTACTCAGTTAAAATTCCAGGGTTCTCTTACTAAATGAATGAGGAGAGAATGACTGTTTGGGGAAAATTAACAGTTTTTGTCACAGAGTCACTAGCTGTAAGGTATTGAATTATAGATCCCTACCAAAAATTGTTTTTTAGCTTTAGAATGGATTATGTTAAGCAATCTTTCTGCTAGAAATTGAATAGGAGAGCCACTTGACTGGAATGACATGAAGTCTGAGTCAACAAACCATTCTTTCTTCAGAAGGATGGGAGAGGGCGGATCTTGCTCTCATGATGAAAGTTACATCCAACATCTTCAAAAATATTACCAAATTGTTAGAAATTATTGTTGGATCAATCTAGAGATCAAAATACTCGCTATGTCTTTATGGTGCTATCAAGATATAAGTAGTGCTAAAGCATGAAGTTTCAACATTAGGCTTATGCAGATGAATCTGTGAATAGTATATGTCTATAAGGGTCAAGGAATTTTCATTTAAAGTATTAATAGTTTCATTTCTTTCAACTGGATTAAATGGATCATAAATTTAAAAAACTAAATATAACTATCTGTGAGATTACCTTGGATAATGTATGAGAGAAAAATCTACATTAGAGCAATCCATTCTAAAATCTGTGAGGATAGACTACATCAAAAAAAAAAAAAAAATCACAGAAATATCTACAAAGAACCATTTCTCCTGGGGGCCCTGGGTGCTCAGTCAGATCAAATGTGTGCTTCTGGCTCATGTCATGATCTCAGGTCCTGGGATGGAGAGCCCTACATGAGACTCCCTGCTCAGTGGGGAGTCTGCTTCTCCCTCTCCCTCTGCCCTTCCCTCCAACTTGTACACACTCTCTCTCTAATAAATAAATAAAATCTTAAAAAAAAAAAGAACCATTTTCCTTTGTAAAAAATATTAAAAAATCTTTGGAACCACACAGAAATTATTACAACTATCACAAGTAAATTGCTCAATGTTTAAAGACTAAAATTTTCCCACATTTTGCTTATTTTGACTAACAGACACTAATGTATAGTGAATTTAACCACTTTGAAGGAAATACAGCTTTTTTTTTTTTTTTTTAAGCAGACTCTACTCTCAGTGAGGAGCCCCAACTCATGACCCTGAGATTAAGGCCTGAGCTGAGATCAAGAGTCAGATGTTTAACCGACCGAGCCACCCAGCAGCCCCTAATTAAGTCAATTTTTTAAAATCCAGCCTTTATATATCTCCCATCAATATAGGGTTCTGACTACTTTTAATTTTCTGTACTTTCATTTACTTTTCTGTATTATCAAACTTTTTCCAGGTACTCACTTTTATTAAGAAGAGCTCTGCAAATATCTACATGTCATTTTTGTTAGAAATCTGCAGCTGTCAAATCCCTTTCACATGCAATTTTCATTTACTCCTTGGAACTAATGCATATTAATGCAAAGTACAACATCTTATTAGAGATATCTGAAGCTCAATACATTTCTTAATTTTCTCTTGTTTAACTAGTGAAATCCGGGGGTTCTCATGTCTGATCATTTTAACCAATGGAAGTTTTTCTTGTACTGAGACCTCCAAAGTACTAAATATCACTCCCCACCTTTTCTAACTTCTTTGGACCCATAATTACTATTCCAAGGAACATAGGCTTTGTGTTTCCTAAGAGACCATGTACACACAGCAATATTCTTCAACAAATAAAGGGCACACTTATTCTTTTTCCAAGATTATAAACCTTGGGAGAAATTTTTATATTAAATCCTAAGAACCAGAGACCACGTAATTTATTATTTATTTATTTTTTACATTTATAGCAGGGGCCTCAGCTGGAAACCTAGGTATTTTTATCTTGGTAATTGGATAAGTTTGGGTACACCTAAAGGCTCTATGCCAGTAGTTTTGAAAATCGTTTTGTAACAGAAGATTCCCTTGTTCAAATGAAATCTTCAGAGGAAATGAAAATGAAACTAATGAAATTGACGATAATCTAGTTGAAGTAGGGAAGACATGGGGGTGGAACATACTCCCCTCTTGTGAGTGTGGGTAATTCTAAGTAGCTCACTCTGCCAGTGACACGGATTGCCCTTCAGCTCAGCCCCATGACTCAGACCTCTGCTGGAGGGTAGCACTAGTAATAAAATAGAACTGTAAGTGAAAGCTGTGCCCTTCAAGTCTGAAAGATACTGAAAACCCAACAGAAAAGTCATAAGTAAAGGCTATCAAAGAAAGCAGTCCTGGAGAGTGGAAGTTATATTATGCTGGAAATTTTTGGAGCAAGGAGTGAGCAGTCTGTAGAGCTGCAGAATTAGTAGAATGGATCACCATTTAGACCATCCAGGAGGACCTCACCTTTGATGCGTATCAGCAGGATCAGAGTTTCATAGCTTTCAGCAGGCTCTGGCAATAGACATCACAAAAAAACTGAGAGGTTGAGGAAAAACGCAGGTACCTCATTAGTAGCTGACAGGATGTTCCTTGAGGATATCTAAGGAAAACCTCAAAAACAGTCCTAAATATTGGAGGAGAAGAAGGAGGCAGGGAAAATCTAAACCCCTCGTATTTGCTAGAAGCCATGTAATAATGAATGTATCAGACAGGTTCTAGACAGGAAAACAGAATTCACGTTCAATGCTTTATCAAGAAAGGCTGAAGATAAAGAGTGGTGACACAGGTGTTGGAGGCCTGCAAGCGGGAAGCCCAAGGGTAAACTCAGAGCTAATGAGAGCGAGCATGTACTGCCCCAAGGACTATGGGAACAAAAGGCAAAAGGAGGAGGTTTCCAGAGTAGCAGTTTAGAGGAGGGGCCTCATAGAACTCAGGCTCAGACCTCTGCTCAGGGGGCCTACCGGGCTGGTGCTGGTTTCTTTAAGGCAATTGATGAGCCTTGTTCTAGAACACACAGTCAAATAGATTGCCACTACCAGGTGCTGCTGAGGGAAAAAAAAAAAAAAGAAAGAGGAGGGAGGCACTTCCTACCCTTTGCCTTCCCCTCTCTCTGAACTCCTTGTAGCGACGCCTATTGGCAGAATGTAATAGGATGTCAGCTAGCAAAGAGGTAGGTTTGCAGAAAGAAAAACACATTTGGGGCATTTTGATTCTGTATCATTGAAAATTAAAGTTGAAAAGCAAAAAAGAAAGAAGTATATTATAAAATTACTCTCAGAAAAAAAAACAGCTTGATAAAAATTATGACAAAGCCTTTGTTTTTTTAAAGATATTTTTCAACACTCAATTGATATGTTGACAAAATAAATATGTATTTATTTATTTTTATTACATATTTTATTTATTTATTTGGCAACAGAGATCACAAGGAGGCAGAGAGGCAGGCAGAGATAGAGGAGGAAGCAGGCTCCTTGCTGAGCAGAGAGCCCAATACGGGGCTCGATCCCAGGACCCTGAGATCATGACCTGAGCCGAAGGCAGAGCTCTTAACCCACTGAGCCACCTAGGCACCCCTAAATAATTATTAAGTAATTAAATTAACTCCATTGAGTTTCTTGAAGATATATTTTATAGGCAATTATAGACACATGAAACATTTTTAGTATTAGAGGCTTGACTGAGAATGCCTGCTCTTAAAATTTTCTTGACTAAAATGTTATCCTCTGCTTTTTTAGGACACCTAGATCTGGAGTCTCGACCAGGTACATTTATAGGCTTTCATACCTACTTAATTTCAGGGGACAAAAATGTGGCTTCTTGTCTCACACATTGTGGGGTAGTTGGATGAACTCTTATATGTTAAACAACCAGTGAAGGACTTTAACTTCAATAATTTATAGTCACATTTTCTTCTTATGTATTTGGTATTTGAAACTAACAAATTATGCTCACTTGAATCCAAAACAAAGGGTATTGGACTCTGAAGACTGCCTACATCTTAATCCCTGGGCTAGGCCTACATTGCCCATTCATTCAACAGATGTTTGCACTGTTACTCTATCAGTCAGGGTTCATGCAGGGGAGGAGAATCACTCTGTGTTCTGGGAAAAAGGTTTTATGATAGGAATTAGACTTTACAATTGTGGGAGGAGCTGGAGGAGTGAAAGTCTAGAAGACAGAGTTTAGTAGATCAGAGTGGTTAGCGAACAGCCAATCTGAGAAACCAAGAGCAGTCAGTTGCTAAATTAGAACCATAAAAGGGGATCCCATGGGAAGCTTTATGGAAGGTTGTTTTTTCTGTGGAGGCCAACTCTACGGTCCACAGTCAAGTGTTTGGAGGTATACATGAGGTCCCCGTTGATCATTAGGGCCAGTAGGTTGTAAAAGATGTGTTGTGCGAGCAGAGGAGAACTAGAACCTTCATGGAACCCACTGATCACAGCTTTGTCTCTCAATCACCCCATCTTGCAGCAAAACAACTTGCCAAGAATAATGTTTGCTGCATCACTTCCAACTTTCAAATATCTTGCAAGTTCTTCTTTTGGCTAACGATAGGTAGGGGGACCATATAGATGAGGGTATTCTGGGAAACATGGTTCTCCATTTAAAGATGACATGATAGTCCACCATAGCCTGTCTGTGCAAGAGAGGTATTAAGTAATCTTCTGTAAAATGGGAATAATAACAGGGTGTTTGTGAGGATGAAATGATATAATGCATGTGAAGGTTTTCACAGCATCTGTCACATGGTGAACACTCAAAAGTGATTATTCTTATACATTAAATAAACAAAAATGGAAAGTAGTATAAATAATTCTATTCAGGGCCAAGTAAGGCTATTACATGCACATTGCTGTGGTGGGTCTGACCGTGTGTCTCTTAGATCTCTGACTGCTCAGAGTACAAGTAATACAGCCCTTTGGCTGCCAAGTGCTGGCCACGCCTTCCCCTGGCCTCCAGCCAATGACTGGGTGTGGCGGCGATCCTAAGGCAGGTCGGCTCCTGGGAGACTCAGGACTCCCTCTGGCAATAGAGCCTTTGGCTCAAGACCTCCCAGATTGTCACCGCCATACTGAAATTTCCTTAAAATTACAAGGCCTGCCTAGAATCAACCCTTCTTTTTCTTCCTTCCTTCCTTCTCTCTTTCCTTCCTTCCCCCTCCCTCTCCTTCACCCGAGTTCAGGGCAAGGCCTCTCCCAGCTCCTTACCCTTGTCTCTCACGGACAGTTCCCCTAATAAATTTCTAGCATGGTTAATCTGATACTGGAATTTGTTTCTTGGAGGACGTGGACTAACATGCGTGCAAAAGAAAAATGTCAGTACCCTAAGAAAGTAAGGCCTGACACCAAAAAGGAAAAAAAGGGGAAATTCATAAACTGATGATTAATTTAGAAAAACTGACCTTCATAATTTGATTACACCACAACAAAACTGTCTGTAGAGTTTATGTGGTTTATGTAACCTGCCCTCCCTCTCAGGAGCCAGGCTATGACTACACAGTCCTATAGTTAGAAGGAGAAAATCCTGTTTTCCTGAGACCACACTGACGAAAACCCAGGGGAACCCCTCCCGTTTCATGTCTCCCTATGGGGCCTTCAGTTGGAGTGAAGGCATCATGACAAGAATATCCTGGGAAGAGTATCACTTTGCCCACCCAGTCCCAGGGAATTCAAGTGGGTGGAGCTATAGTTCATTCTGCTGTTTACAATACAATATTGAGTGAGCTGGCATCGATTCTAGTCTGAAGCATAGTTGTTATAATATATCAACAAGACTGTAAGAAATGTTAAAAGATAAACTGAAGCACATTAAAAAATTTTTAAGGATTTATTTGAGAAAAATATATTCAAATCATGGAAAACCTAACCCATGGTGGTCAGGAGCACTCCCCGATCAGGAGCCAGGGAAAAAAACTTATATGAAATACAGAAGCAAAAAGGGGAATTATTTGATTGTCTAGAGCTTAAAGCCTGCTTGGCTTTGGGGATTGGTTTTCCTTACCCTTTTGATTGCATATTCTTGAGGCATTTATAAACTTAGATTTTGGTTTATTTATATAGGCCCCCACAGAATTAGGGCCACATCAGTCAAATGGGCTCCTTGTTCAATTAATTTAAGAAGGTAAGCAAATCTTCATTTTATTAATTGCTTCAAACTCTATTCTTATTTCATGGAGGTTATTATAATACACATATCTAAATTAATACTCTTTTGCCCTAAAGCAAAATTATTTTCCAGTAGTACCATGTAATGTCCAAATGGCTCCACTGGACTCCATATAAGAATTTGCAGAAATGTTGATGCTCTTTAAAAAGCTTCTTGTGGAGGCCTTGTTCATTATTTTAGTGTCCTTTACGTATAGATCTATATGCTGAAATGATCCAGAATGCAGTGCGAGAAATGTTTTCCACCTCTTTTCATCTAAAAGGAAGACCCAAAAGGCTTCATCCTGTCATTACCTGGATGAAAGGCAATGGAAGTGTCAATACTTATGATTTCACTCGTGTAGAATTTAAGAAACAAAACAAATTAAGAGAGGGAAAGAAAGAGAGAGAGAGAGAGAGAAACCAAGAAACAACCCTTAACTATAGAGAACAAATTGCTGGTTACTAGAGGGGGCGGTGGTGGGGGTGGGGGGGATGGGTGAAATAGATGATGCAGATTCGGGAGGCCACTTGTGATGAGCACTGGGTGATGCATAGCGTTGTTGAATCACTACATTGTATCCCTGAAACTAACATAACACTGTATGCTAACAATACTGGAATTAAAAGAAAAAAAAAAAAGGATGAACTTACCTCCTTCCTGGTCATTTTTCCCCCCTTTTTCCTTGTATGATTTGTGCTCTTTCTGGTTTTATTTGTAATGATCATATTGCTGATGAGTGTATTTTAAGAATGCTAAAATATTTGGATTTGTTTTGGAAGGAAGAGGAATAGGAAGGCCATATAATTTTAAATAAATTATATATATAATTATAATGTAGGTTATCATATATTATATATATATATGATTATGTGTTTATAAATGTTTCCTCAAACCATGATTACAAATTACTGGCCACATTTTAGAAATAAATAATACTTAAAGGAGTTATGAGTAATTTAAGCGTTCTAATTCAAGGAAGCGCATAGAGTTTACAATTCATGATTCTTTATCTAAGAGAACACATCTTTCCTGTCCAGGACTGAGCCAGGTACCAGAACTGGGAAGTGGAACTGGGAGGCAGCAGATGAGCATCATAGTAACTCCTCATACATGTGGCTATTTCTTTCCTCAGTGTCCACATCATAAAGTAAGAAGGTGGGACTAGGGCAAACTCAGATTTCCAGCTCTGGAATTGTATGATTCCTTTTAAGTTTAAGCTTATTGGATTTCAACATTCCAATATCTAATTACAAGAGAACATATACAGGAATGACAAAAAGAGGTGGCATTAGCAAGACAGAGTATCCAAAGTTGCAACTATTTACCAGACACACAGGAAATGGATACTAGTGAAGCATTTCCTTTCAAATTAGATTTGGATGTTATATTACATAATGAGCCTTTTGAAGTTCCAAGAACTCAAAATTCCATTCAGTGATCCGACATCATAAAAACGGACCTTTAACCAATCAGAAGACCAAATTCATTATGGGGAAAACAATGATACTAAACATATCTGCAATTTTTTAGTCACTATAATGTTTTGTGAAGCTACAACCAGTTTAAAAACACATTTTTTTGGTATAGTATCATGGCATAGTATCATCAAAACAGATATGCTTGACAACAAGGGAGAATAGTCTTCATAATTATTTTGAAATGGAGTGATGTTTCAAGCCTAACTGTTAACAATTACTTTATTCTAGCACTCAAGATAAATAAAACAATCAGTGCTGAAAGAATTTGGTATTAATTTTGTTGTGAAATATCAGATAACCTTTACATGCTGCAACAGGTTGTGAACTGTCTTTTTACCCGTAGCACTAAGATAAGCTTCCCCAAAAATACATAATAAAGGCAGAATACACCGCGTTAGAAATAGTTTATCTAAGTCTATCTGAAGTAGTTAGCTAGTGAGCCTCTCTTGGCAGGCTGAACTACACAAACAGGATGTGTGTTTCACTTTACTATCAGCTCCATGAGGAAAGGTACTTGTGTGCCCAGTGCCTAAAAGTATTTGACACATAGTAGACGCTTAGTAAACATTTGTAACAAGTGAACATATTTGTAGGGTATCTTGTTAAATTTAGGATATATAACTGGAAGTTATTGGGACTCACCAAAAGAGATGGATTTTATTTCTCTACAATACCTGGAACACATTTTAGAATGTGTGAGTATACGCATATATTTCAAAGCCAGTCGTGTTTCTGGTATAGTACATAGCTGTTTGAAGGTGGTTGCTGTTGTTTTCTTGTAAATATTTAAAGAAGGAACTCCCTAGGTATGGGAAATCCCTTGAGATCTGAGCTGACAAAGTGCTTTATTATAAAGCTCCATTTTATTTGTATTGAGGATCTCCAAAGGATATACCATTCAAATTCTAAGGAATCTGTATTTTATCTGTTAGATGCAATCAGTCATAGGACAAAAACAGCATTTTTCTGAAAGCATATGAGAGGGTCAAAAGTTTTGAATCTCAAGAGGATGAAAGTAATTATCTCATATTACATACTTCCATTGGTTTACCATTTTTGTATTCTAGAAAATCATTTGAGAGTAAACATAGGAAAAAATGTTATGTTGACAACACAGAGGAGTAGAAATCCCAGGATCCCCTAGAGAAGCAGCAGGTGTGAGAAAAACTGTTTCTTCCAGTACCTTCCATACTGTGTCAGAAAACAAAAACAAAAACAAAAGCCAACCCTGCCCCCCATCAAAAACCAAAAACCCACCATGTTTACATTTTCATTCAAACACACACCCACAGAGTTTTCTTTGGGCCCACCAAATATATTTATTTACCAGGCTAAGAGATTCAAGGATTGAGCAGAAAAAATTCATTTTTAAACAAAAGTTGATATATAACCCAGAGGAATTTTTTTTTTTTTTTTTTTTTTTTAGGTTTAAGATGTCAGTTGTGTCACAGTTCCTGTCCCCACAGAAACAGGATGTGCTTGGTCTACCTACATGATGGGTGGAATGATGTCGTGGTTGCTCAGCTGCATCCTTGGAGATGGCTTCACCCCCAGGTTCTCCTGACTGCTGTGCTTTTGGTACATCTGTGGTTCCACTGCCCATTCTGCAAGTCAGGGACTTCGCCTCAGGTTTGTAATTGCATTGAGGATGTCTACATCGATATATATTGAGCCTCACTTGCCTGCCTGTGCTGTTAGGCCATTTCTTCCCTTTCCTTTCTTTGTCTAGTCTGTGGCATTAATTCTTCTAAAACCCTGGATAACACACGGCTGGTTTGCTCTTTTGATGTAAATTTTTGGTTTCCTCTGATTCTTATTAAATGCAGTGTTTGACTACTTCTGTTAGATTTTTAAGATCCACAAGGGCAAGAACTCTTTCTTCTAAGTCACATACAGGATCAGAAGAATACTCAGCACACAATATTCACTGGCAGGCAAATATCTCACTTTGGGGTTCCTGTTCTCTGTAATATGTAGATGAGCAGGTCACTTGTCCTCATTTTTATTCATTAGAGATTTGGTGATAAACACCTAGCTTTTCTCAAGTGGATTATGGATGATGATCTCATCTCACTGTCTGTGCTAGTCATGGCTCACGGGTGATGAGAAGTTGCCCCCAAATAGGCTGCAGTATCTATTATAGGCCCAAATCTCACAGCAAAACTGCAGAGAATCTATCACCGCTTTCACACTGAAACAGTTAACATTCTATGGAAACTAGGCTGTATGCACATAGCTGACTTGCTCAAGAATTCACTTGCCTTATTATATTCTGCTTCTTTGTTTATTTTGTATCATACAAAAGGGCATTGCCACAGCTGCTGGATTAAGTAATGGCTCAAAATATCAGTCTACAAGGTCATACAAACACACTGCTATTTCTTCCTTTGAACAAGGATAAGGGTTTCAACTGCTGCAAAAATCTTCAAAACACAGTTCTATACTCACATGAATAGCCCTCCCGCGGATCACTTCTTCCTCTTGAAAATTATATTGAAAGTATTTTCTCGAGTGTGTGTGTGTGTGTGTGTGTGTGTGTTTTAATTCCTAACACGTTCGCTGCTCTCTATACTGACGTGCTCTACTTTCTGGGTTCTTAAGAATATTGAGATTCTGTTGGCAGGTATTAAGTTTAATGCTTGTTGCTGAAGGGAGAATAAATGAAGTAAAATAAAATATTTGAGAGTCTGGTACTTTTTTAAAATGTAGAATTTCTTACTGAGAATATTCTGAATGTGTTAAAAATGTATATTTAAAATCTTATAGCTTATTCCACAAGGTAAGCTGAAGGCTCCTTGTACTACCAGTAGTTGAATTAGTAACCATCAATTCCTTCAAAAATGTTCCTTTTTACTATTCTAAGCTATCATTAAAAGTATGAAGATTCCATTAATGAAATTGTGGTTTTCAAAAGTACCCAAACAGAGGAGTCAGCCCTTTCCATGCATGAATGCATCCTCTCTCTTATACATTCGGAATAAGAGAAGTCCTCTAGTATTGAACACACTGGCATATTTCTCCTGTGAACATTAGTCCCACATAGGATATAAATGAGGCACAGAGGGGTTAACTCTTTCAGAGCATAAGGAAGTTTCCCATACAGAGGTGATGACTTACTGTACTGTCCTGTATAATCAAATAAATTCATATGGCACCTTTACTAAAATGCAGTTAAATAATTAATCCCTAAGCACCTAGCTTATTCTTTTCCAGGAATGATCTTAGACTTTAGAAAAAAACAAACCCATTTAAAATCAAGGAGGAATTACCACCACGTATTTGCAACAAAGGGAGTATGAAGGGATGGTGGGGAAGACCAAGTGGACTAGACTATTTAAACTAGAATCTTCTTACTCCCACCCCTACCTGGACAAAGATTGCTTATAGGAATCACTTTTATTGCTTTTAAAACAAAACTAATATTCTGAAGCAATCACAGTGTATTAGAAAAGCGGAGACCTGATTTTCAGACCTGATTTTCAGATAGTGCTCTTAGTTCCTTTGAAGGCAGCAGCCAAGAGTTAAAAACGACCCTCCTCTTGCGTTAGATAATACCACAGAGACTACTTCTAACTTCAGCTTTAGCTTCTGTCTACTGGCTAGACCTACTTAAATTTCTGTAACCTGTTTAATGAGCTCCAAAAATAAATGTATATTATAGAGAAAACTGAAGCACACTCACTCTTTACAGAGAAATGACACAGAGGGCGTTTATGCAGTATGTGACCTAAATAACCCAAAACAGATTTAATTCACTATGGGAACCTGGGATTACAGTGGAGCTGCTATCTGGGTCTATCAGGAATCGTAAAAGTATCTTTAAAAGGTGGCACCATCTTGGATCGCCTGTGTCCTAACAAATGTGAATCCTTCATGAGAACAGAAATTAATTTACTCCTGTTTTGGTTTTCAAAAATCAAATAAAGTTCCCCTACGATTGTATAGCTTAATTCTGAATGAAGAAACGAAACTCTAAAAACCATGCCTTGCTAAATAACATTGTTCAAAAGGACAGAAAACAAAAATGTTCCTGATGATATCACTTCATGGTGTAGACCTAACACACAGACTGAGAGGTACTATTGCAGATTCATTCTTTAAAAAAAAAAAAAAAAAATCATTAATGCTAGTGAGGAAACTCACAGACCGGCCAAGACTCTAGTGCAAATGGGTTTATCCAAGGGATTCTTGGCAGTTAATTCAAGGCAGCAAGAGAAGAAGAACAGGGAAGATACACTGAAAGGGAGAGGCAAGAGGGAAATAGTTCGAGAAAGGAGATGCCAGTGATAATTTTGTAATATAAATGCTTGACTGGGGCCAGTTATGGCCATCTTCCTCCATTCATTGCTACTTGCTGAGATCCTAGGGTGGCCTGGAACCTGGAAATCAGAGCAATGAAAGGGGAATTGACAGAAAAAGAAAAGATTGATAACTTTTTTTGATATTGGACATGGTTCATATCTGTAGTGGATGTACATAATATAAGACAGCAGTTGAATGCTCAGATCAATGTGTCAAGATAACAGTGGTCTAAGTGGGGAGGAAGTTGTGGTTCTGAAGAACATAATACTTTCTATTTATAATGAATTTTATTTCTAAGTTATACAAAGTTGTTTGTATTGTGTAGTGTATTTCTAGGTATACAAACATACCTAGATTGAGGATTGAATGGGTATAATATTGTTCTCCTGGTGAAGATGATGCTGTGGCCTTCTGAGGTGGTCTTAGCCTATCCATATTTAATTGGAAGAGCTCTATTATTTCCAAAAAGCAGCAAATAATGCATCCCTCAGCATCCTATCTTCACTTCAAAATCGAGTTTCCATGATGTTGAGGGTGTGCTTCCCACTGAAGAATTTGTTTCTTGCAATTTTATTTTTGTGCTGTGAGAAACAAGATGGTGATTTCACTTCCCAAGAGATGAGTCCTTATATGATATGTTTAAGAATAAGGTCTCCAAGAGATGACTTAGAGTACAGGTGAAAGGTCACTTTGTGGAATTGACATCTAGGATAGCACAGTCGTATTCTATCGGTAGATTATGTTATGACTGTCTGGAGGAAAGGAGGGAACATGGAGGTGAGCTTGGAGGACTATATAGTTTATATTAGACCCTTCTTTTTTCTTCTTTCTAGAATCTCTTTCTTTCAGGTACTTCTTTCTCTTTGCCAGAACTACCCTCAAAACTCTAATTACACCCTTGAAAAAGTCAAGCCATGAGGAAGGTATAGAAACACGTTCTAAATACTGAAACACCAAAAAAAAAAAAAAAAAAAAAAAAAACTGGGACACCATGGGTACCTGGGTGACTCAGTGGGTTAAGTGTCTGCCTTGGGCTCAGGTCATGATCTCAGGGTTCTAGGATGGAGTTCTGAATCAGGCTCCCTGCTCAGCGGGGAGCCCGTTTTTCCCTCTGCTGGTCTCCCTGCTCATTCTCTCTCTCTCTTAAATAAATAAACAAAATCTTAAACAAAAATACTGGGACAACATAAAGTACACAGTAGCAATGCATCTGGCACACCCTCATTTGAAAATGTGTCTCAGAAAACTTTGGCAGAGAGGAAAACTATCTCGTTTTTATTTCACATAAAAACTTATTTAATTGGTTTCATGTCATCAGTCCATGACTGTATGAAGAGTCAGAATCCTTACAAACACATCAGTGACTCAACAGAGAAGTGTTGCAAAGCTGTAATCTAAACCCTGGTATTAATTTCAGAGGCCATTAATGCTGTTAAAAGAGGAGGTTTTGCTAACCAAATAATGAAATATCCTTAATTACTTCTCAATTCAACTATAGTCCCTGACAGTTTTACAGACCATTTTCTTTACATACTGACTATAGAACCTACCAATGGAGGACTTGCAGTATTAAATTCTCAGGTATGACAAGGCATCTCAAATTCAATAATTTGACTGTAAGTGGACGGTAAAAATTGACTATTTACATATAAAGGAATGTAGCTACCTCTGTAAATATGTCTGCTGTAGTTTTGTAAATCTGATACCTTAGTTTAAATCAACCCTTACTTCTACTTCTCATCACATATAAAAATGGCAAAATGAAAGACAAGTTTCAAACCTATAATTAAATTGCTCTATCATCATTTTTTAAAAAGATTTTATTTATTTTTTTGACAGAGTGAGATCACAAGTAGACAGAGAGGCAGGCAGAGAGAGAGAGGAGGAAGCAGGCTCCCTGCTGAGCAGAGAGCACGATGTGGGGCTCGATCCCAGGACCCTGAGATCATGACCTGAGCTGAAGGCAGAGGCTTAACCCACTGAGCCACCCAGGTGCCCCTCTATGACCATTGTTATTGGCATTTTTTTCAATGAGTTTATCATTTTCTTTAATTTATATGAAAATCATTAACAGGGAATTAGTTGTCTATTTGGACTTTATTTGGAGTCCGATATTTAAAACTTGTGTGAAAAATAAGGTGTTTATGACTTTTCAAGGAACTTGAACCCTGGCCAAGGATTTGATAATATTAAGAAATTTTTAAAAATTAATTTTTAAGGAACATAGTCTAATGACTTTTTTAAAAGGATGCATGGATTATTTATCACATCTCACCATTGTCTTAATCATCAAACATTTGTAGACCTTCTGCTATATCAAGAGCTCTGCGCTTCAGATGAAGTATTTGATATGAGGCCATTACCAGGTGGTAATTACTCCACCTCTGTGTGAGGATCCTGCCAAGTGCAACTGACTACTTGTAATTTAAGTTAATTCTTGAACACCTGCCACTGAATTCCAAGCATTTCCAAATGACAAAATACTCTTTAAAAAGTCAATAAGAATCTAGTGTTCTGAAGCAACCCACTTGATGTGGCTATGTTTTGCAACTGTAATATAAATGCAATATTTGGTGTTAGTTCTTTTTTAATATATGAATTTCATTTGTATCAAAGTACTGCATGTATACAGTTCTTTAAGAACCAATAGCATGTCAACTTTAAAGAAAATCAGTAGCACTTGCTCCTTTCCCCCTCCCAGCCGAAGTACCCAAGTATCTGTCAATGCCCTATAGTCAAATGCCACCAGGAACACACCTGTCAGGAACACACCTAGAGCTGTTACTCATTTCAGTAAAGGAGAACTCACACTGTGGAGAGCCATGGGATGTTTTAGTCAAACAGACTCATTATAGGGTTGGGCTTTGGTTGTGTGGTTTAGAGGTCGTTTGTTGCTGTGGGTAAGAAGTTGTTTAGAAATGGGGACCAGTCTATCATTGGGTATTTTCATAAATCTTATCTATAGGGAGGGAAGACTAGAGAGAAATACTAAAACTACCATTGGTAAGAAGTAGTCTTGAGCTTAAATGTGGAGATGTTTGGCATTTTGTGGCTAGGACAATGCTCGTATCTAGTTTGTGTTTAGACATGATTATAGATAAAGTGGTTTTCATTTTGCCTTGATCTATTATAGTCACAGAATGTCCTTGTAGGGTATGGATGTTCTATGAAATTTTGGTGTTCAGCAGGAGAATACCAGGACCCAGTTGTGAGTGTCAGGCCAGTCTCTAACAACACCTGAACCCAGCAGGAAGTGACTGGCCTTTAGAGGTCTGGAGTTGCTTTACTCTTTCCCACAATTTTCACCAGGGGCAAACACATTCATTTTTTTTTTTTTTTTTAGCAGTTTCTTCTGCTAAAAATCTCTTAAATATTAGTTTCCTCTTATTCTTAAATATTTGATTTATTTTTAAATATTTCACTTCCTGCTATAGAAATAAGCCTTTGCTCTCATATCCATCTGATTATACTCATTCTTCCACATATATGTCTCCTGTACCCTCCTGGTAATGTACTAATATCACTGGTATTACTTAAGAGTAATTAGAGTTATTTTTGTTATTATGGCAGTACAAATATTATCCATAGCAGGAATATATAGTGTACTATGATTATGTTTCCTTTCCTTTAGAATTTCATTTTTTTAAAGATTTTATTTATTTATTTGACACAGAGAGAGAGATCATAAGTAGGCAGAGGCACACAGAGAGAGCAGGGGGAAGCAGGCTCCCTGCTGAGCAGAGAGCCCAATGTGGGGTTCTATCCCAGGATCCTGAGATCATGACCTGAGCCAAAGGCAGAGGCTTAACCCACTGAGCCACCCATGCACCCCTAGAATTTCATTTTTTTAATTGCTTCATTTTATTTCATTTGCTCAGTTATATGTAATTCTTCCCCCAAATTCTCCAATAGAATTGCAAAACTTCTCTTTGACTGGTTGAAACTCAGACAGTTCTTTAGTTCCACTTACCCCTTGTAGACAACCCTCTTGGACCCTCAGATGACAGCCGCACCCCGGACTAGGAGCTGTTAAGGACCTTGACCCTGGACTTCATTTTGCATTTAATTCACCTGTCCCTCTCTTCACTGGCTTTTCTAGCTCCTGATTCCCAGGACTTTTTTTCTTCTGTTAACTGTTGTTTTTTGTGAGTACATCCCCTAGTACTTCCCAAGAAAATGTACATAGTGGGCAAATTTTTTGATATGTGTATACCTGAAAAATCCCTCCCCACCCGGCACACCTGTTTTTTTTTTTTTTTAAGCTTTTATTTATTTGATACAGAGAAAGGGAGAACACAAGCAAGCAAAGTGCAGGCACAAGGAGAGGGAGAAGGAGACTCCCCGCTGGGCAGGGAGCCCCATGTAGGGGGGACCCTGGAGTCATGACCTGAGCTAAAGGCAGATGCTTAACCAACTGAGCCATCACGGTGACCCCAACCGCTCACACTTGAAAAAATATCGCTCATTTTTTCCAGCTGTATTGAAATATAATTGACAGGAGGCTTCATTACGTAGGTGTAATTGATGAAATCATTGGCCATTAGTAATTGATTCAGTCTCCACCCTCTCTTGCCTCCTTTGAGGGGAGACTTTGACAACCAGCCCTTTGACAACAGCAGGGACTGTCCAAAAGCCACTTCATTAACATAACAAAGAACACCTTGATTGCTGTCACTGCTTAAGAAATTCCAAGGGTTTTAGTAGCTCTGTTCCAGAAAAGGTATCTAAAACCAAATTTGTATTTCTTAGGATAAATCACAATGTCACGTTACTGCAATATGATTATCACTATAGCTTTAGCCAATCCTTCTACCACATCATAGCAAATTTTCTTTTTTGTACCCCAGTATACTTGCATGACAGTTTGGGGGAAACAGAATTCTAAGTAAGAAAGAGGTTTCTCTCTGAATATTAAAGTCACAAGTCTGTTATTTTCTAGGTCTTAGGGTTGCTGTTGAGAAGTATGCCTTTTGATATAAAAGTGACCATTTTCCCTCTTCAGAGGCTATTAGAATCTTTGTTCTTGGGGTTTTGAATATTCCTTATGACATGACCAGTTATGATTTTCTTTTTGTATGTATTGTTCTGGGACCTTTCTATCCAGAATATGAAATTCTGCAGTTCTGGGAAACTTTCTTATATTACTCCTTTGATAATTTATTTCCTTCAATTTTCTCTTTCTAGGGTTCATATTAGTTGAACCACCAGGATTGAACCACCAATTTTTCTTAACCTCCTTTTTCCCCTGTTGTCTCTTTGTCTTTTTGTTTGACCTTCTAGAAGACTTCCTCAACTATTTATTTCCACCCATATACCAGTCTGAAAAATTTCTGTTGTCCTATTTACATTTGTATGAGTTCTTTCTCATTGTCCAAATGTTTCTGTTTTTAGAAAGTCTCTTGCTTTGTTTTGTTTTGTAGATGCATTATTTTCTCATATCCCAGGCTCTAAGGATGTTAATTATAGCTTTATTTGATATTTTCTCCTTTTCCCTGTGTTCGCTGTATTTTTCATGTTCTTTATTCATGTTTGCTTAAGTGTCTAACATTATATTAGAGACCTTTTCCAATGCCTGACTCCCTTGTTCGTTATTACATTCTTTTTTTTTTTTTTTTAAGATTTTTATTTATTTATTTGACAGACAGAGATCGCAAGTAGGCAGAGAGGCAGGCAGAGAGAGAAGAAGGGAAGCAGGCTTCCTGCTGAGCAGTGAGCCAGATGTGGGGTTTGATCCCAGGACCCTGAGATCATGACCTGAGCCAAAGGCAGAGGCTTTAACTCACTGAGCCACCCGGGTGCCCCATGATATTACATTCTTAAAATGAGGCATTAGAAGCATCTTTAGAAAACTTTATATACACATGGTGGGCCTTATGATGGACCACCTAGATGCTTCATTGTTGATGACCTGGGGACAGGGCAAACTTTTGGGGGTAGGGAGTAGGAGGAGGGGCACTAACAGCTCCATTAATTGATAGATTTTGCTCTTTGGGTGTTTAGTTATTCCAGAAAGGAAACCTCTAATCTGCCTGAGAGGTCATGCTTGCCGACCTCGATTCTTAGAAGGGAGCAGAACAATAGAGTGGGACCTCGCTATAAATATTCACATTTTACTTAACCTTTGTCATCATCATAGCACCTCCTTCCATTTCTCCTCTCAGTCCAGGCCTCCTACCTCCTGCTGCAGCTTCTTCATAAAGAAAATCTCTAGCTTCTGATATATATAGGAGAGAATGTTGTCTGGCTACTCGGGGCTGAGAAAGGGATTTGGGAATCTACCTCCTCCCAAAACTGAGTTTCAATTATACCTCGATTGCTTATACTCCCCACTTCACTCTCATAGTCAGTGATGCTGACAGTCTCTAATTCCTGGGACCTTCTGAGATCCCATGGCGAGAACTGGCCTATTTTCTACCCCTAGAGGTTCTCTCTTTGCTCGGTTAAGTCATTTAGCTTGTCTATCTGATTTTGATCTTCCTAAAGATCAACAAATACATATTTGTTGACATCTTTTGTCTATCAGTGTAGCACCTGTTTTCTTTGTCCTTGAAGGTTTATATATTATTTATCCTCTCCAGTGGCATTTTGGGAGAAAGCAGAGACAGAACATTTATCTAACCTATATTGTTGAACTAGAAGTCTTAGCTTCGATTTTTACCACTTATTCTTTAAAAACTTTTAAAAATTGATAAGCACACTGAGAATTCTATAACAAATTTCTGGGGGTAACAAAAATAAAATGTCTACTTTTCCTACTCCTTCCACACATCATGCAACTGTATGAGCTTGTCTGAAGCAGATAAAAAAATAAACAGAAATTCAACAAGAGTTTTCCAATGGGGCAAATGTAGTCTGTGCTTATTGCACCAAAATTTCTGATATAGGCAACTGCAGGCACTGAAAGAAAGTAACAAAAATCAGGTGTTATAATATTAACTCATGGTACCTCAAGCATATGTAACTATTTTGCTTCCATCTGACTTATGAACCATTCATTACTCACGGTAAGTTCCGTGGAAAGTGGCATACTTTATCATATCACAGTTCAAACATTGTTTGGCTGGCATCAACAGATTCCTCATCTCTTGCAGAGTTTTCTTTCTCAGGTAGTAAATCAGTGAAGAACCTACTCAACTTGAATTTCATCTCTACTCACTGTGATGCTTTTAACATTAGAACAGTTGCTTTTCAACCACATAATGTTTGGTATGCGTTCACGACTGTGTATGAGTTTTTTTCATGTCAGTGAAAGCAAAGAGTTCTCAGTAAAGAAAGTAAAAGAAAGTCTTAGTAGTGATAATAACTAGTAGCCACAATGAAGATGTTAATCAAATGTCAAATCCATCAAGATGAATTTTCACAGTTAACGTCTGTGGGTGTCACAAATCTTGATGGCAAATGTCAGTTCTTTCCATGGTTAGTGACATCAGTTCATTGAAAACAAGAGGCAGGAACATGCTGATGCTTGTTTTAACAAGTAAAGGTAGCATGGCCTGTGGTAGGTCTAACTTTGCAAGTATTATATGTTCTTGGGAAGCCAGACAGAGAGCAAGTTTGGACTTGAAGATAGCAAATGTCAATGAGGCTAAGGAGGAATGTTTTGGTGTTTTTAAATTCCTCTGCCCTGAGAAAAAATCTTCCCACATATCTAGAAGGGGGAAAACAAATGAGTATTGTTCCAGTGTTCATCATTTGACTATTAGTTCTATCCAACACTCAAAACATGAATGGTGTAAATCTCTCCTGATTTCTTCTACTTCCATGGATTCACCCATTGGCTGGCTGTTTGCTGATGACATTCAAATATGCCAAGATTTTTCTGTTTTTTTTTTTCTTAATTTTTAGTACATTTCGAAGAACTGTCCTAAGCTATCTCAAACTCCACAAATCCCAAATTAATCCAATTTTCTACCCATCCAGTCTAATTTTTTTTCTCTAAATTTCTTAATTCAATGATTTTTTTTTTCACCTAGCCAGTCATCCAAACTGAAAGTTTTAATCACATTCTACCACCAAGCACAGTTCTTGCACCAATGGCCAATAAATTTTTCTCAAATAAATGAATGAATGGATTTTCAATGCATTTGCTTCTTGTCCCTCTAACTAATGATTTAGTAAGTTGCAGTCACTTGACCACAAACCCCCTCTTGAGGCATCCCCTTCCCTTGGCTGCACTGTTTCTACTCCAACATGGGCCCTCAAGCCTCCTCCCTCTTGGGTCTCGACCATCTTGACCATCGTAGTGCAGCATTGGTCATATTTCAGCTTGGTTTAAAAATATTTAATGTCTCCCTTTTGGCTACCAAACAAAATTCCAACCTTCTCTTCCTGATTCTCCTTAATTATCAGAGTCTTGTCACTTCCTCTGACTCCTTATTGAATTCTCCCCTAAAGCCGTGCTTTCCCATTTTTGATCACACTGGGTCATTTCATGCCTTTCCACCTTTGATCGTATGATAATTTCCTATGCTGGATTGTGCCTTTTCTCTATTGTCTAGCCTACTCAAATCCAGATTGTCCTTTAGCTCCTAATCCAGACAGTTCCCAGGCCTCTAATTGGAATTATTTTGATACACCTCAAAGCTTCCACGATCTTTCTATTTCTGCTTTTGCGCTACCTCACAGCACAGGCTGAGCTGCATTTTCATAGCATGTTATGGGTCTGCCTCTCTCCCAAGTCCTAAAAGACCCCATTCCCAGCCCACAGCTTGTGGGCAGTAAATGCAGTAAATGCTCTCTTATCAGGCAAGAACAGTAAATGCTATAGAAAGTTTTCAGAAATGACACCGAATTAAAGCCATTATATATACTAATACCAATAACTAAATACTTATTTCAGGAGTTAAAGGAAAAGGAAAGAAAACAAGAGTAAAGAAAATTGAACAAGAAAATGTTTAGTGTTCAGAAGAAGGTGTAAAATTTAAAAACAATGTGACCCATGATGTGGTCTGAACTTGTATCTCCAAAAAGATCACCTTTTTGGTGAACAGGGGTTCACTGCGCCCCTACTTCTGCACAAACTTGATACCTTGCTGCATACTTCTCCTTTCCTTTCCTTGAAGGCTCTGGGCAGCTGGGACAGTATTTAGGCCTGTGATATCATTCCTTATTTATTCACTGGGTTTTGTCTCCCTGTCTTGTCTTCCAGGCATCAGGAGTGCGGCTCTAAGAATTCCCCAGTTAGATGAGATGATGCAATGGCTGTGGAAAGCAGCAGTCTGGCTCTGCTCTGGAAAGCTTTCACTTCACCAAGTACTTCTGAGAGAACATGTGTCTGTATGGAAGGTACTGCCCTGTCCCTTGGGTGCTGTGTTCTCTCTTATCAGGAGAGGGGAGTGGGACTGGATGGGAGGAAGCAGGCTGTCCTGGGTTCTCCCCACAACACCTCCCCAAGTTTCTCCTGTATCATGTCCTGTGTTGCAATGGCCTCATGCGTAATTTCCAACTGAAAGGCCAGTGGTAATGAGAACTTGTTGCATTTGATTTTTAATTATACAGGGTGCAGAGTCCTTACTAGTTCAGAGAGAGTCACCCTTTGGGTTTGCTTTATTTTAGGGAAGGGGCATTTTATGTAATTAGAGAGAAAGTATCACAGAGTTAAGAGTCCAAGCACCTATCTCAATCATACTGCAGATTTGCCCTATAGGAAGGTACTAATTAGATCTTCCCCAACCGATGCCAATAGACTTGCCCCAGCAAAGAAATCTTTTTCTTAAGTCTTTATTATAAAAAAAAATATAAATATATGCTAATTAGAGAGACTCGTAATGACCTTGCTTATAACCATGTCCAGCTTCAACAAGTAAGTAGCAACCCATCTTAATTCATCTGCACACCACTCCCACTCTCCCAGATTGTTTGGCAGCAATTCGAATGTCGTATTACTTCATCCATAAGTATTTTGAAATATCACATAGGAATCTTGTTGGCGATATTGTTAAAAGGTTTACCTTTGATTAATAGTTCTCATCCTGCAACAGAATCTTTATTTTGTTGCCTCCAAACTTGAAAGGCTTGCAGGGCTTCCCATATATATATTGAATGTGTAATTCTTACATGGAAAGTGGAATGGTGTGAGCTAGTTCTATTCCTGTGATTAATCTATTCTGTACACAGTGGCACCCAGGGTGTGGGAACACCCCTCCTTGGTCACCTAGTAACTTTTCACTGGTCAACAAGAAGCTGAATAAACTATTATATTGCAAGAAAGTGCTTGGCTGGCTCACTTGGATCATCTCCTAGATTTGAAGCACTATCGCCAAGTTTGAATTTGCTAAACCTTTAGGCTTTGCTGGCAGAAAAGAAGCATTCCACTCCTAGAGCTTACATGGATTCAGAGGACATGGGCTCAAGCAAACTAGGAAAAATACTGAAGCAGATTTGGAGACAAAACCTGATGCTACAGCAGGCCCTCCTGGGTGAGAACCCTGGTGAAGGGTCTGGCGGGGCCACTTGGATAGCCACAGTGGTCTTTCTGGGTCAGGAGCTCAGTGGGGCCCTTCACCAACTCTTGGAACACGCTGCAGGCACTCTGCTCTCTACCTGCCAGCAGCTGTATGCACTGCTCGACAAGGAGAATCAATGTATCCGGAGACAAGGCAAGTATTTCTTTGATTTATTCTTTCTCTAAGAAATGTTGGTAGGGTAGGGCGCCTGGGTGGCTCAGTGGGTTAAGCCGCTGCCTTCGGCTCAGGTCATGATCTCAGGGTCCTGGGATCGAGTCCCGCATTGGGCTCTCTGCTCAGCAGGGAGCCTGCTTCCTCCTCTCTCTCTCTGCCTGCCTCTCTGCCTACTTGTGATCTCTTTCTCTGTCAAATAAATAAATAAAATCTTAAAAAAAAAAAAAAAGAAAAGAAATGTTGGTAGGGTAGTCGCATTGAGAAGTACAAAGGAGCATGCAAAGAAGGCTAAGACGGAGACTTGTCCACAAAGGACCAACAATATATTAGGGGAAATCAGGTAAGACAAATGCACAATAATGCAAGGGGCATTAAGGCCAGTCCCATTAAAGACATAGAAAGGAAGCCCATTAAGACTTCACAAGCAGGCAAGATTCCATTTTCAGAGTGGGAAATAGGGAACTTTGCTGGACCAGATGCTGTATTTAAACTGAAGCTTAAGGAATGAATTGGATTTACGCAGCTGGAAATTACGAATCTTGAAAGAGCATTCCAGGCATGGTTATTATTAACAGGATCCAAGATTAAAGGTACGAAAACATCCCTAGTTTGAGGTAGAACAAGCAGTTTTTCTAGATTGGAATATGATATTCCATGTGTAGAATTACTTGCGTTTGAAACCATTATTGCAAAAGCACTAGAAAGACTGGGCTGCGCTGAGCTATAGAATTGGATCTCCCTCCCACACATACAAAGAGGGGAGCAGGTTCTGCTGAGAAGTATGGCAGGAAGAATACTGTGTCTGATAAATATGATCTCAGACAACCACAGTTACTCTAGATAAAAAGGTGGGTGTTATCATGAAATAATACAGTGTCAAAGCAAGTGCATAGGTCTTATCAATCAGGAATCCAGGGGATAATGTTAAGAAATTATCTAGGGGGCAGTTGGTAGGCATCAGGGAAATTTGCCCAAAGGCAGCATGACCCAGAAAACAGCATCTGGAGCTTGTAGCCAGGACTCCAGTCTCTGGAGAGAATTGAACAAGGTCCCAGGCAACATATTGAGACAAATACTTATTCATGGAAAATGACAAGGACACTGCTTCCAGAAGAGGAAAATAAAATAAAGACAGTCTTAGGTACAAGACATTAAAAAAAAAAAAAAGCACAAGTTGTCAGATTGGAGCCCAAAGATAAACCCAGTCTCATCAAAAGATGACTTTTTTAAAAAATTTTATTTATTTATCAGAGAGAGAGGGGAGAGAGCGAGCACAGGCAGACAGAATGGCAGGCAGAGGCAGAGGGAGAAGCAGGCTCCCCACCAAGCAAGGAGCCCGATGTGGGACTCGATCCCAGGACGCCGGGACTATGACCCGAGCCAAAGGCAGCTGCTTAACCAACTGAGCCACCCAGGTGTCCCTCAAAAGATGATTTAATGATGATTCTTAAAGTACTGACCTATGGGGCTATAAAGTACATATTCCTTAGTTCAGAATTGAATTCTAAAGATTGGAGAGTTGCTAAGCCTGCAAGAAGTGGTCAGATGACTTCAGCTGTGAGCTGTAACCTCAGAGGAAGGATGGACAAAGACGAGAATGGCAGGACATGGGGATGGAGTGAGAGACCATATCAGAGCACATCATGGGGAGGGTCTACATCAGCATGAAGAGGTTTGACTTGGTTTAGCAGCCTCTGAGTAGCCAGTGCATGTTCTCATCAGAGACTCAGAACCTGTACAGTTGGAGCTATTTTTTGGAAGGCCAATTTGAAAATTGTAAATGATCACAGGCTCAGCAGGAGGAATGGTGTAAACAGAACTTAATTCCTACAGCAGCCAACAAAGCACCTTATAAAATGTAACATCTGTGCCAGTAGAAATAGTGTAGCTGTGGTATGCCGGCTACCCAAGTCTCATCCAAAGTGTTTTGCTAAATTTTATGCAAATAATTATAAGTGGGTCATTGATAAATGATATAGTACATTCAAAGGAGAAGAACAATTCTCAAAATCATACTAAATCATCAAGGAATTATTGAGGAAGATGTTGATTTCAATTGAAGAGTTTTATGGATGTGATGGGGTCATTGTGTCTGCCTTAAACATTCAAAGCATTTTTATGAGCAGAAGGGATTAGACTTACTCTTTGCCACTACAGTAAGAAGCAGTTTGTCCCCAATTCCTAAGTGTGTTAAAAGAGTGACAGTTGTGCAAATGACTTGTCTTTCAAGAGGGAGGTGGGTTTAAATGCCTGGTAAGGGTCTTGATAGGTGTCTAAGGTTATCTTGCCATACCTCATTAGATGTCAGTGGAGAAATATAATTTGATTCAGTTTTGTATTTTGTTCTCTTTATGTATCTGTGTGTGTGCAGAAATCTCTACTTTCATAGACTGTCTCATGAAAATAAACGAATATTTGGGGAGCACTGCTACACTTCTAAAGAAAGAAGAAAAGGAGATGTGTAATTTATGCGGCATGCATGATGAATGTACCCCACTGCAGACAATGTCCACCATTCACGATATCAAAGCAGCAGACATTGCTGCAAGAGGGCAACAAAATGTCATAGAAACAGCTACTGTTTCTCCCACAAATGAAGAGCAAAGTCCTTATACAAACCAGGTCCAGTTAAAAAAAAATAAAGCACATATGAGTTCAGAATCAGTGGGGGAAAAAAACAATACCTCATTGAATGGAGATGTAATAGAGCGAGGGGAGTCACAGAACAAAATGTTCCCTGATAATGATGAAAATGAAGACGATGAACAAACAGTACACATGACTGTTGAGAACACAAATGGCAACAGGGAAGAGATGCATGACATAATCCAGACAACAGAAAGAGAAATTCAAGAGACCTCAGAGAGCCAAAGAGAAGATATTACCACATCCTCAGTAACACGTGATATCTCCAGCAAGTATCAGAATAATCTTCTTTCTAATGATTCAGAGAGTCTAAAGCAAAAGAATAACATAATGGAAAAGGAGTAAGTAAATGTAAAGCAGAGGTACTTGTATATCCCTGGTGATAAGCATGTTTCTGTAGTTATTATACATAATTTTTATATATGATGATTTTATTTTTCCATTTCAGATCTCCATAATATATTGTAAATCAATAATTCTGTTTAAATTATCCCCGGTAAAGTTATGTGACTGCTATTACCAATATTATTTAAAATTTTAGGAAACAAACATTAAATGTTTCTTTAAAGGAAGAGGATTCCACTATAGAAGAAAGTCATTTAAATGAACAATTGTCCAGAACATGAACGCTCTTCTAAATCACTACTCTTTCAATTATAATAAGAAAAAAACTAGGAAGCTGTGGAAAGTTCAAATACTAGGAAAACATTTTCTAGCCTCAGATTTATTTTAGCTGTATCCTCAAATAAATTCTCATGTTTATTTTATTTATAAATTATCATAAATTCTTAACCTGTGTCTGTAGATTCTAGGGGGCATGAGTAAACTTTAGGCAGTTTTTAAAACCGAATGTATGTTTTCATATTTATTTTATTTTCTTAGAGATGACAGAGCCTTTACCAGATTCTCAAAGAGCCCCTGACTTAAAAAAAAAAAAAAGTTGAAATTGACAGATATACTTTATGAATTATTTCCCTTAAACAAGGGGATAATCATCCCTATTTGTCCAAATAAAATAAAATATTCACAGCCAAAGTTTTCCTGCAAAGATCACACTCTTAGAAGACAATGGGGAGTAATGAAAAGAATCATTGCTTTGGGAATCAGATGGACTTAAATTTTATCTCCTTATTTATTTATTTATTTATTTTAAAAAACATGCTAGTTTTGTGATCCTGCTCAACTTGCTTCATTTTTCAGTCCTATTTTCTTCTTTTCAGAAATAACATATACTTTCTGGGTATATTTGGTAAGGTCAAATGAGAAAGTCACATAAAGAGCCTAGCACCACACTCCTTTGCACATGTTCATGCTGAGTGGATTGTGAGTGTGCAATTGATTTCACTCTCAACAACCCTCACTTTCTCTACCTCCCACGTGCTTCCGACCTTCACTTAACCCCTCTCCGCCATGACATATGACATATGATGCTCTTTTTAGGTGTGCGGTACAATTTCCAGGGCAACACCACAACTGAGTCTTCAATCTCAAGCAACTCATTTTGCTATTTTGACCTTATTTATCTCATCATTAAAACGAAGAGGTTGAGTTAGGTCATCTGTGAGGTTCCTACAGGGCTGAGAATCTAATGAATTTTATAGATGTCCTGGAAGTACATTCAGAGCTTGACAGACCCCATAGCTTTAAAGAATTACTGCCCCTGCAAAAGAGGTACTTAAATTAGTAAATATGTAGTTGCCCATATCACTTGAGAAAAAATTAACACTTCATATTCTCACATTCAGAAATGACTCAAAGCATCAGCTAATGAGTCACTGCTGAACCACTCCCTCTAACACCTCCCTTAGGTGTTCCCTCCTTGGTGATTTCCTCTTTGTAGCACCCAAACCGATTGTGCTTGGCTTGCGTTATTTATAAAGATGACTAGTCCTTTCAATCCTTCAGGCTAGGAAGCCATCAGGCCACTTAAAATATGTGTATCATAAACAAAACCTCGCTGGGAATCTCTTGTGATTCCTCCCTGGATAACTTTCTGTAAGAAACCTATCTCGTCTAGTGTCCTTGTCCTAGTGTTTACAGACTTAAAGGAAAACAAGAGTAACACAAACCAATCTGATTACTTTAGCTGCGGGACTAGATCTCTTTGACTAAGGCTAGAGGAAACGGAAGTATTTATGGTTCTCTTTCCTCACCTCATCTGTGCTTTTAGTGCAGACAGTTTTCAAGGCATGGAAGAAAATTATTTTTGAAATTATACAAGGCTGGGTCACTGTATTCTCTATTAAACAATTCAGAAATTATTTCTCATTTTTTTGAAGTACCATCATTAGAGAATATACAAACAAACCAATGCACTGAGTAATTTTTCTTCCAACTTTACAGGTTCAGAATTATAAATATAAATAAATAAATCTCTGCAATTTCAACGTTTTTTAAAAAATATCTATGTTAGAGGGCATTATAAAATTCAGTTCACTAAGAATTGAAAAATAGTTAAAACCTGATTATACTACAAGTGGGTATTAGCATGCTATTTTGTATTGATCTTCTCATTGATATTGCCAATATTTTAGCCATTTCACTGACAAGAAATGAAAAGTAGAAAGAAGAGGAGAAACTCAAGCTGGTAATTTTAATATAGAGATGTAATTTATTGAGCATGAAATTTATGCTAACCCCCTATTATAAGAAGTTTAAATATTTTATCTCATTCCTTCTTCAGACTATTCTGAATTAGGTATTAATTTCAGTTTGTAATGAATAAAGAAGCCAGTGGTTTGGAATGATTTGAGGATATTTTATCAGAGTTTGGGCTTTTGTGCTAAATATAGGTGGATTCAATTATTGATTCTATAGATCTGCCATCAGTGTAATTTTCAACAAGTGAAATTTTCTAAGCCTAGTTTCCCTATCTGTAAAAGGTGTAAAAAAGTACCTGTCTGACTCCCTAGTGAGGGTTAAATGAAATAATGTGGTGGCACCTGACTGACTCTCTCAGTAGAGCATGCAAACCGTAATCTGGGGGTTGCAAGTTTGAGCACCATGTCAGAAAGAGAGATTACTGAAAAATAACAAAATTTAAAAAAAAAGAAATAATGCATAACCTAAAACCTGGTCCATAGAGATAGCTAAAATATTGGCTATTTTCATAATAATTATTGATGTATAAAGTCAAACAATGACTGATCTCAAATTTCAATCAAATGTTTAAGACCCTAAAACCTCTGGCAAAGGTGATGGTTATAAAAAGCAAGAGTACAAAAAATGGTCAAAATAAACTTTTGGATCAATTCTTCAAGGATTGTAAATATTTTGCTTCTAATTTTAATAGTTAATGATATGTTCACAGTACTTTTGTACCTTTCTTGGGTTTTCTAAAAAACATAATAAACATCATTTGATATAATGCATTTGGATAATTCCAATACCAGATATGTATTTATCCCCTTTCCTCAAAATTCAGTTAATGATTCAGGTATTAGTACTTGGTTTTTCAAGAAGCATTAACAATCTTCAGATTCATATTGTAAAATGAACACAATGGAGAAATCAACCACTTAAATAATAATAGTAATGTCAATAGTAATAATAGTTCATATATATAATACCTACTATGTTTTAAGCATAGCTTTTTAATTACTTAACATATACTAGTTTATTTAATTCTCACAGCCTTCTTATGAGACAGGTATTGTTTTATTATAATTTTGCAGTCGAATAAACTAAGGCACAGAGAGTCTGAGTACCTTGCTAAAGGTTGCACAGTCAGTAAGTGGAAAAGTTGGGATTCACAGGAAGACAATGTGGCTCTAGAGCTTGAACTTATTTATATATTTGTTTTATATTTTATTTCAATTTTTAAAAATTTTTAATTCAAATTATAGTTAGTTAACATATAGGGTAATATTGGTTTCAGGACTAGAATTTAGTGACTCAGGACTAGAATTTAGTGACTCATCAGTTACTTAAAACACTCAGTGCTCATCACAAGTGCCCTTCTTAACACCCATCTCCCATTTAAGCCCATCCCCTGCTCACCTCTCTCCATTAACCTGTTTGTTCTCTACAATTAAGAGTTTCTTATGGCATTTAGCCATATAATACATAAGTAATTGGAAAAATTGTTTTTTTTCCTGCAGGTATTTTGATATGCTGAGTAATACCAGCCCCCAAGTGTCTTGTTACATTACGGCACCATCATATATTCTACAACATCTAGAATGCCGGATAGTTAACAGCATGAGTTCTTTAATAGTGAGCGATAGTGAAGAGTTGGTCAGTAATGTCATCGCTGTTGAATGTTCAGATATGGAAAAAAAAATTCCATTTCCAATATGCATTGCAATTCCATTTACTGCACGTTACAGGGGAAATTACAGAGACATCATGGTGAAAATGTCTGACATAAACCTTCAATCAAGTTACCTAACCCCAAATTCACTGGAAGGAATGAGAGGAAGTTATAAGGTTGGTAAATCCTTGGCTACATCTACATTTGCTCTTCGACTCCTTTACTAAATATTACTCGGACTACCAAATTGTGTGTATCTATAATTATCCCATTGGTAAAAAATGGAAGGGTTAATTAGATTAACACCAGTGAGTCCACAAACTTTTTGCTATCTTTTTATCTTTATGGTCAAAGAGCAGAAATCTTCAGCCAAACTTAAGAATGAAGAACTTGGGTCTAGGACCCAGCAACTGTTGTGTTTTCACCTGGGAAACAAAATCAAAATCATGGCTTAATTAGCTTCATGTCTTAGACTACCAATAGACTAACATTTAAATGTGATGGACTCTCTGTTTAAATTTAAGAATGTTGGAATCCCCAGATAACACTAGCTTTATTTTTTATCATTCATGAGTTGGGAAAATATGTTAAAAAAAAAAAGATGAACAATTGTGTGTGTGTGTTCCTTGAAATAGTTTTTAAGTCTATAAATTGTGTTTTGTTTATACACAGAAGACAGTATATGTGGTAGTTAGGATGTGGGTTGTGGAGGAAGATAAGCTGGGTTTGAAATCTGGTTCCTGTACTTCCGTGCTATGTTGGTGTGGGTATATTATGTAACCTTTCCATGACTTAATATCTTTATCTGAAAAATGAATACAATATTAGTTCCACCTGATAGGGTCATAGGGATTAAATGAATAAATGCACATATAGAGATAAAAGGAAGCCTATAAACACGTGTTAGTAGTTAATAAATTACCATTTTTCACGGTCAACTTATTATAGTAACTCTGAGTTTCTCTATGGTCACAAATTCGTATGTTTTGAAGACAGGCTATATAAGTTATTAAACTCAGCATAGAGTTGATGGGAACTAAGGTTAAAGATTCTTCTGTGGACCACTGAATTTATTTTTAAACAGAATATTTGACCTTTTAGCTTTATGAAAATTGTTATTATTTGAAAAAAAGGGCAAGGAATAAATATTTAAAATTCCACTAAATAAGAAATGCCTTATAATATATCTCTTCTTCTTCTGATTTTTGTCTTTTCTGAGTTACAAACAAGGTTATAGAGTAGAATATGAAAGTGAATCCTGTTCTAATTATTTATTCCAATTCATGTCACTAGCATATTTTATATTTAGTCCAGGAAGACTGTATGTCTAATAGTCTGGTCTGCATTGCCCTTGACTGTGGCTTTTTAATCTTAAGCAGTCTGTGTGACTGTCATTATAAAAGCAAAAATGGTTGACGGTGCCTGGGACTTTCACAAAATGGACAGCAAGATATTTTGTAAATGGATCATAAGAGCAAGAAGGAAAACAAAATAAGAGGACCATTGTCTACTGGAAAATATAAAAGCATATACTTTTTATAGTTTTCTAATGGTAGTTATCCCTATTTTTAGCTCAAAAATTTTTAAACTCTGGATTGCTTCCAAAATTTTGTGTGGTTCCTAGGACATTTAAGAATTCTAATTCTGGAGTCAGATAAACAAACCATCATCAGAATTCTGTTCCTGACACTCCCCTGCTTAAAAACACTTCCGGTTCCCAGCATCTGCCAAGTAGGCTCTGAATGCACAACCCACTATCAGTTCCGGGAAGACTTTTTTTCTTACCTCTCACCATTTTCCCTTCAGCCAATCAATTACATTCATCACACCCTGAATTTTCCCAAGGACGGATTCATGAAGTGATATTGTGAAATGTCTTCCTTAGTTTTCAAATGACAGATTATTCTCCATTGCTCCATTGTGACTGTCCCTGAAATGTGTGTGTGTGTGTGTGTGTGTGTGTGTGTGTGTGTGTGTGTCTGTGTGTGTGTGTGTGTCTGCATGATTATCCACTCAGGCTGGGGCGGAGCCAGGCTGGGGCGGAGCCAGGCTGGTGTTTGGGGAGACATGAATAGACCAAATGACTTTTAAATCTTCCTCTTCATTTTTAAGCTTTGGTGAGTATATGAGTAGATAATTTTGTTTTCCTTTATGTACTCAGTTCCTTTTCTGTGTGATAAAAAAGCTTGAATATGTGCCTGCATAGATGCATTACAAATTTAAATGTCACGATGTAAAAATGAAACACCAATATCTATTTTCAGTCATTTGTTCCACTGCATGGAGAGAAACAGAGAAAATGAATTTACTAAGAGACTGTGAATTGTCAGAAGGAAGAATTTGCTGACAGAACAGGTGCTCTAGCTTTTGCATAAACTACCCAAATGATGACGTTTGGGATTCCCTAAAACAGTGTTCAATTTTCTAGATAAGGACCAATATTTAAAGTTTATTCTGATAAATGAAGAGAGGATTCCAAAAATAGTTAATATTTGTGAAAACACTACTTGTGATTGTCCATTCACTATACATTTTGGGGGGGATTTAATTTAAATTTTAAAAATATATTTAATTCTCTCTTTTCTGTCATGTAGTTCAAATTTGAGAAACTAATATCTACCTCTGCTTCATCTCATGAGATGACCACCCTTCGGAGTTAATGTAATCTTTCCCAACTGTGGGAGATTACAGGGATAGCAGATAGAGTATGTACAGCAGATACTCCCAGAACTGTGCTGTGTTAAGGTACTTTCATGTTCTCAATCCATACAGGGGACCTGTGCTGAAGTGAAAGTGTACAAGTTGGGTATCTTTTCTGTTGTGTCCTGTTTAAAGAAAGAGTCCTTCACCGTAACAAAGAAAGGCCTTACTCTTAAGCCAAGCATGGATTCCCGAGTGTCCTTAAATTATCCTCCAGGAGTTTTCAGCTCACCAGTGCTGGTACAATTAAAGGTAAATATTAAAAACTGGTCAGTTTCGGGGTGCCTGGGTGGCTCAGTGGGTTAAGCCTCTGCCTTTGTCTCAGGACAGGATCTCAGGGTTCTGGAATCAAGCCCCGAATCAGTCTCTCTGCTCAGCGGGGAGCCTGCTTCCTCCTCTCTCTCTCTCTACCTGCCTCTCTGCCTTCTTGTGATCTCTGCCAAATAAGTAAATAAAATCTTAAAAAACAAAACAAAACTGGTCAGTTTCTTTTCATAGATTTTGTGGGTCAGTAAACATGATCCAAAAAGGATAAAGAAGATACAGCTTTTTATTATACCAGTAAATGAATTCTTCTCTTACTTCCAATGACCTAATATACAGTGTTATTAGTGATAAAGTGATAATTTAGAGCATAGCGAATCTCATTCTGAAATAAATCCCTGCTGTATTTGAAAACTTTCTTAGCTACGTGAGTGTTTGTGTGTCTCCTTCATGTTATTTATTGACAAAAATATATGTTGAGTATCTATGATAAAACTGATGCCAGACATTGGGACATTTATGAGTCAAGATTTGCATCTGAGAGGATGACAAACAGGAGGCTAATCAATGAAAATATTTATAATTCTGAATATTTCATTATACTTAATTATAAAACAACCCTTTTTTGAAATGAGGATTTAAAATATACAAACACTATTTGCAAGGTATACACAAGATGTAATGGAACGTGGTTGCCCATTTTAGAAGATACACTTTCTCTGTATTTCTTGTTCTTACAGCCTGACTCTTCCCCCTTGCTTGCCTGTTTCTCCCAGTTATTGTAAGTGGTTTGCAAGAAAGAAAAAGTAAGGAAAAAACCATATGATGAGCAATTTACTCGTAGATATTTTCCATAAACTTGAAATTTTAGAATCATGCTAGCTATTTTTATTAGCCATTCTTATGTGAGAGGAAACAAATAAATATAGTCTTGTTTTTCTAGTTTCTGAAGATCACTTGATCTAACAACAGTTCTAATTAGAAATTATGTAAAATGTCTATTTTGTTTTCTAGGTCATTTTGTTGCCTACAATTAAGAGTGTTTCTCAGTTATTTATAACATAGGACAGGGAACCTAGATTTCAGAAAGACTTTGTAAAAAGGGGACCAAATGCTGTGTTTTTTATAAATTAATGCAGTGTTGATTCTATCAACACTGCACAAGGAAGTATATAAAACTAGGTTCTATCAAATTTTCAGAAAATTGGTTTAGTAATGTATGGATACTTTGCATCTTTTGTTATTAAAATATATGAATATATGTATTATTTTGTATAGGTTCAGCCAGTTGACCCATCCTTGGTGGCGTATCTAAAAACACAGCAAGATACTTCTTACCCGGTAGTATCCACAAGCCCTCTGATCCATGTTAAGCACCCATCAATACATCCTTTCCAGAAGCCAGTCACTGTATTCCTACCTTGTGCTCCACACCCTGATAAAAAGACCCTTGGGTCTGAGATAGATCTTAAAAGAACAGCTAGTGCCACGACCAATAGGATCATACCTTTATACCTCAACCGGTGAGTTAAATCTTACTATCTCTGACTTGATGATAAACAAAGAAATGTAAATAATTGAAAAATGTAATTTTATGTCACATATTTAAATATCAGTATTAAAATATTATGAAACATTTTGAGGTGCCTGGGTGGCTCAGTGGGTTAAGCCTCTGCCTCCAGCTTGGGTGGTGATCTCGGGGTCCTGGGTTCCATCTCCGCATCTGACTCTGCTCAGCAGGGAACCTGCTTCCCCCCCACCCCCAACTGCCTGCCTCTCTGCCTACTTGTGATCTCTTTTGGTCAAATAAAAAAATACATAAAAATTTTGAAAAAAATATTATGAAACATTTTAATATAGAAATAAAATACTGTGGATTCATAAAAGGTAATAGTTTTAGCTGTAACATGCCCAAATGTGTGCTATGTGATAAGGCTGATACAGAAGAAGTAAAATTAAATCTTGCTTTCAAAGAAGTTATGATATGGTTGATTATAAAGATGTGGTATAGTGGTTTTAATTTCTATATTTAAGAGTGTTCTGTAAATGTCAGAAAAGAATTAACCTGAACCTTTCCAAAGCAAATTAAATTTGAGTCTGTTTTGCCATATAGGTAGATTCTTTCCTAATTTTTTAATTAAAATCCCCACTGATAAGAAAAATACGCATATTGAGTTACTAGCCAGAAATAAATTCAAAGGACAGGTTATCAACAAATAGGCTACACACAGAATAATCCTGATCCTAATTCTTATCCTTTCATTTATTTTTTTATTTTTATTTTTATTTTTTTTAAGATTTTATTTATTTATTTGAGAGAGAGACAGTGAGAGAGAGCATGAGCAAGGAGGAGGTCAGAGAGAGAAGCGGACTCCCCATGGAGCTGGGAGCCCGAGGCGGACTTGATCCTGGAACTCCGGGATCATGACCTGAGCTGAAGGCAGTCGTCCAACCAACTGAGCCACCCAGGCGTCCCCTTATCCTTTCATTTAATACTTATTTTCTTTTCCTAATGAAAAATGTAGAAGGGAATTTCCTACTCTTCAGTTCTGAAGGAAAAGGGTTTTGTTTTCCTCTGAAAAACTGGAAGAGGGAGAAACAACTTCAGACACTTAATTGAAATGCTAACTACTATTCATTAAGAAGCTTCTGTGTGCCAGGATTCCTGTGTATATCTTCTTATCCAATCTACCCACCATCTTATTTTCATTTTATTAGAGAGAAGATTGAAACTCAGTATGCGTAAGAACTTGTACAAGTCTCTGTATCTACCAAGTGGTGCAATCTTGGATGCACCCACATATCTCTAGATCTACTCATGACTCTGAGTAGCTATCATTTATTTAGTTTGAGGCTGCAAGGCTGGAAATTAAGAAGAGGATTATTTGTCCTTTCCCACCATGTTTACAATTTAGGGTACTGGCAATAGTAAAACATCAGGTTATGGCTGGGAGAAGAAATTAAACTTTCCCTCATGTTAGATCAGTGAGAGAGGGCATAAAAATATATATGTGATCCAGTGATACGTACTTTTCCTACTTGAGAAATATATATATTTATATATGAATATAATAATTATTATATAATAAATATAATATTTAATAATTCATGTAATAAATATAATTATTATATTTATATTCTCTATATATGCATATATATGTGTGTGTGTATATATATATATATATATATATATATACACACATACATACAGTTGTAGTTTAGTTAATCCACATTCCTGTGTATCATGGTAAAGTAAAGTAACCTGGAGCTTCCAATTTAAAATGTACAGGCTAATAGATTAAGACATTGTCTTTTAGACATTTCCTGAAATACGTATATATATATTCGTAAAGACAAGAACTTAATTCTTAAAATGGATTTTACCAGTAACCTGTTGCTAGAATCTGGTATTTCTACTGTATGTAGAGGATGGATGGCAAAGGATTTATAAAAAATAATTTGTGACTGATACATATTTTCCATCATCAAACAAAACCTCTCCTTTTGTAAGAAAGATGATAGAAAAATAATTTGTCTGTCCTTGGTTGTCTATTCCCATAGTTTGAGAAATATAAATTTATCTCTGTAATACAGAGACAATCATCTTTGGGAACTGATTACATCAGTGTTCTTTTGCTCCCCTTTTGCTATACTTCCACATCCCTCAGAAATGACAGAGTAGAATGCGGAGAGAAATTAGAGACAGCATTTTTCATTGTCAAAACTGAAATTCCCCTAAGTATAGGGATAAGAATAGAGACAATAAGAGCCCTAGTAGAAATCATGCAGACGGTGGCACATTTTCATACACTTAATTGATTCAAAACACTTAAAATCCAGTTATCCCAGGTAGGAAAAGATGACACGTGGTAATCCAGATAAATGATAGTCAGTAGAAATGATTAGACACTGAAAATTGATTTCTAAATTATGCACATGGATCTGCTCTCCAGATCTAAATCTCTTAAAGAGATTCAAGTGGTTGCCAAAATGGAAGTGTGTGGATGAATATTTATTCAAGATTAAGGAAAAAAGCCCTACATGGTTTCTTAAGGGGGAGAAAAAAACTTAATACCAATCAAAAAGATTCCAAAAACAGAACAAAACCACAAAAATCAAATTATAGAAATAGGGAAGGAGAACATCGTCTTGACATTTCACAGTAACTGGAATAATGAGAATCCCAGTTCCCTGGAGAGTATTATGGGAATCTATTTTGGAAACAGTAGTATCCAGTAAGCAAAATTTCTGAGAGGCAGAAGGCCATCAGGATACACCAGAGCAAGATGAGGACACAGGATGAGATAGAAAGATAACAAGCAGAGATGAAAAGAAACCCAGGTATGATAAGGAATCATTTGAAGTGATGTCACCTAATAATTATGGTTTCCATCAAAGGAACAACCAAAACAACCATAAAAGATGCAATAATCAAAGGCATAGTTGAATTTCATTTCTTGATGTTGATTAAAGCCTTGAGTTAGAAAGTGCTGATTGATTACTAGACACAATTATGAAAAAGAAAAAAAGTAACAATGCTTACATAGGCATGACTTGGGAAATGGAAATGTACGTTTAAAGGAAACAATTCTGTAACAACCCATTTAGCAGAAACAGATTAAGTAAAAAAGAATAACATTAGTCTTGCCTCAGTCTCATTCATAAAAGCAAAATGCAGAAAGGAAAAGTCGATATGGCAAAGGATAACCCAAAAAACCCAAACAAACAAGAAAACAGCATGGGGATATTAAAGGAAAAAGATGATTAAATAAAATAAGCAGTTACATTAAATAGATATAAATGGGTTAAACATAATCTATACTATTGTTCATCTTATACAAATCTCTAATACTTTTAATACCATCTATGCTATATTTGAGGTGATTTCCTTAGATTTGTCATGTATTTTATCATTTTTAAAATATTTTACTATTTTTAAATCAGCTGTTTCAACCATTCATCTCACTCATTGTAATACTCATTTTTAAAAGGCTATTGCTTTATTTTAAAAATCATTTTTTCCACGATGCTGTGTTTTTCATTAAGCTTTCCATTTCTTTCTTTATCTCCTTAATCATTGTAAACACACTCATTTTATGGTTTCATTCAGATTATTCTATCACCTACCTATTAACATGTTTGCTATTATCTATTAGCATGGT
Source organism: Mustela nivalis (assembly GCF_964662115.1). Taxonomy (NCBI): domain Eukaryota; kingdom Metazoa; phylum Chordata; class Mammalia; order Carnivora; family Mustelidae; genus Mustela; species Mustela nivalis. The sequence goes on along the minus strand of NC_139023.1, from coordinate 37,692,346 downwards.
ATAATCCAGAACATTGTCTATAATGTTCTATTTCCAAGTATTGATTATGATTTTTCGTCAGATCAGCTTTTCTTCTCCCCTTCCCTCCTGCCCAGAGCTGCTTTGCGTGTTTGTTGATTTCTTGAGCCCATGTTCTAAGAGAGTTTGGTTGTTTTTGTTGTTTCTCATTTCATGGCCACTGCTGTCCTTTTGGGATTCCAGGTTGATGACTTAGTTAGTTCCAGCTAATAGCTAGGAGCTGCATATAACCTGCCTGATAATATGTTCAGCTCCAGCCCCCACACCTGGTGTGAGTGCATGGTTGGTGGGGCAGCATGTGTGTATGGAGGAGACTGATGACTGTGGAAGTATCCGTAGAATCAATTGCTCATGTTCCCTAGGGAGAGAAGAGAATTCTAGCTTTTTGAGATTCTTTTAAAAAATATCTTATTTATTTATTTGAGGGAGAGAGAGTGAGCATGAGTTGGGGGGTTGGGGAGTGGCAGAGGGAAATGGAGAAGCAGACTCGCTGCTGAGCAGGGAGCCCTCTGGGGCTCTATCCCAGGACTTGGAGATTGTAACTTGAGACAAAGGCAGCCGCTTAACCTACTGAACCACCAGTGCTCCTAGTTTTTTTGAGATTTTATTAATTTCCAGACCTAAGGGATTTCCTTTCTGGCTTTTGAGTTGCTCTCTGTGTGTCTGTGTGTTTAAGAAAGAGAGAGTTTTTGTCCAGCATTTCTATGTAGCAGGAAGATAACCATTTGTCATCAACTCTATTGGCCAAAGTGCAGATTTCTCTTTTTTTCTCTGTTTCTTTGCTACAGTATATATACACTTTCTACTAGAAAATCCTTTTTCTATCTATGTTTACATGAAGAACTCTGATTTATTCTGTAAGTGGTAGTTCAACTCTTTCCTTACGTGTCAAGACATTCTAAAATCTCCAAGAGGGACTGATTTTTTCTCTCTTTGTGTCAGTCCCATTCTTTCTGCATATCCTATATCATACCATAGTATTATTAAATTCTCTTTTCCATTTAGCATCACTCAGCACAAGTACAACATAGTAGGTGCTCAATAAATGTTGTATGAGTTAAATAAATTAATGAATAAATTTGTGGAAATGTAAATAGTATTAGTAATCCTTCTTTTTTTAAACAATGTTAAATTAGTATTTTATAATAGGCTCTGTTGTTATTAGCGCTAGATATGGTAGATGCATTTTCTCTATCCAGTGGAGCAGAAAACAATAAAATGGGGGTCAGCTGGGTGGCTCAGTCATTAAGTGTCTGTCTTTGGCTAAGGTCATGATCTCAGGGTCCTGGGATTGAGCCCTGCATTGGGCTCTCTGCTCAGCAGGGAAGGCTGATTCTCCTTCTCCCACTCCCCCTGCTTGTATTCTGTCTCATTGTCTCTCTGCCAAATAAATAAATAAAATCTTAAAACAACAACAACAACAATAAAATGAAACCCTATACCAGCTGTTTGTTTAACATTCTTTCATCAAAGGGTGAAAATAGGTGAACATTTTCTGTGGAAATAGGAACACAATGAAGCACTCCATACCTCATAAAGTTAAAAAGATAAAATCTAGTTGAGGCCCAAACATAATCTAAATAAAAAAATTAAATGTCTTTATTACACCACATTCCTTTATGTCTGAAAGATTTCTGGGAAAAAGCCATCGAATTATGAACCAGAAAAGTTATCTTGACAATAATAAAAGGTGACATTAACTTATTCAATAAAAGTTTATTCCATATTATATTAAAAACATGTTATAGAATCAAATGGGAAAACATTTTTCTTCATGAAAAATGCTATTTCTGCAGAATGTTGTTGGTTTTAAGATGATCTTGTTCAAATGTAACATATACGAGAGTCATATATGAGAATATTTGTGAAATAGATATGTCATATCACATGAGAATAAAATAGACCAGTCGGTAAAACTACCATGTAACTTAAGAAATCAAAAAGAGATGATTCCCCAGAATAGCTGACACAGGAGAAGAACAGAGTTGGAAGAGGAGCACTACCTGATTTTGAGACTTACCTTATAACTGTAGTAATCAACACAGTGTGGTACTGGGGAAAGAATAGGTGAATAGATCAACAGAACCCAACAGAGAGCCCAGAAATAGATTCACATATATATATATAGTTAACTCATATTTGACAAAGGAAAAAGACAATGCAATGGAGAAGACAGTCTTCTGAAGAAACAGTGCTAGAACAAGTAGAGGTCCACGTGCAAAAAACATTGAATCTAGACACAAACCTTACACTATTCACAAAAATTAACCCATCATGGATTATAGACATAATAACAATAATTATAGACATAAGGGCACCTGGGTGGCTCAGTGGGTTAATCCGCTGCCTTCGGCTCAGGTCATGATCTCAGGGTCCTGGGATCGAGTCCCACATCGGGCTCTCTGCTCAGCAGGGAGCCTGCTTCCCTCTCTCTGCCTGCCTCTCCATCTACTTGTGATTTCTCTCTGTCAAATAAATAAATAAAATCTTAAAAAAAATAATTATAGACATAAATGTAAAATGCAAAACTATAAAACTCCTAGAAGATAACGTAAGTGAAGACTTAGATGACCTTGGGTATGGTGATGACTTTTAGATAACAACACCAAAGGCATGATTCCTGACAGAAATAATTCATATGCTGGACTTCATGAAATTAAAAATTTCTGCTCTGGGAAAGAATATCAAGAAAATAAAATGAGTCACAGATTGGGAAAACATATTTTTAAAAGACACATCTGATAAAAGAGTGTTTTCCAGAATATACAAAGAACCTTAAAACTAAACAATAAGAAGCAAAAAACCTAATTAAAAAAGGGTCCGAAGACCTTAAGAAATACCTCATCAAAGAAGATAGATAGTTGTCAAATAATCTGAACAGATGCTTTATGTATGTCATCACTGAGATGCAAATTAAAGCAAAAAATGATACATCAATACACATCTTAATGGATGGCCAAAATCCAGAATACTGACAACCTTAAATACTGGTGAGGATGTAGAGCAGCAGGGATTCTTATTCATTGCTGGTGGGAATTCAAAATAGTACAACTGGAAAACTATTGGTTTCTTACAAAACTAAACATATTCTTCTCCTAAGCACTTCTTGCTATTTATCCAGAAGAGTTGAAAACATGTCACACAAACACCTGCATAATTTATTCATAATTTATTTATTCATAATTGTCAAAGAAGCAACCAAGATGTCCTTCAGTGGGTGAATGGATAAATAACATCCACAATAGAAAATTACTCAGTACCAAAAAGAAATGAGCTATGAAGCCAAAAAAGACGTGGAGGAATTTTAAATGTATATTACTAAGTGAAAGAAGTCAGTCTGAAAAGTCTACATGATACATACTGTATGAGGTTTTGGAAAAGGCAAAACCATGGAGACAGTAAAAAGATCAGCATTGTCAGAGGCTGGAGTGAAAGAAGGACAAATAGGCAGAGTCCAGAAGATTCTTAGGGAGGTGAAAATACTCTGCATAATATGATGATGGGTACATGTCATTCTATATTTGTTCAAACCTATAGAATATACAATACAAAAAGTGAACCCTGAATTAGACTATGGACTTTGGATGATTATGCTGTGTAAAGTGTAAGTCCATGAATTATAACAAAGGTGCTGCTTTGTTGGGGGATAGTGATAGTATATTAGGTATGCATATGCGGGGGTAGGAGATAGATAGAGAATCTCTGTACCTTCCTCTCAATTTTGCTGTAAGCCTAAAACTGCTATAGAAAAAAAGGATTAAAAAAAAAAAGAAACTATCCTTGAAAAGTTCCCAGCAATGTCTATTTCTATTTGTGGAGCTTTGGAACAGAACTTTTTTTTTTATCTTGGGAAAAATCTTCTGAGTATCTTTTAATTTTGTGGCATGTATCTCAGAGCAATGTATTGGGGGCACTGTTAGACCTGAAAAGGGCAGTCTGGAGTGCACATCTGCTGCTTTGTCTATCCAGACACTTTATTTTTTGGGGAATTGTATTACAAATTCTGGAAATTGTTCTTTCCATCTATGTGAAGATAATGGGATTTTTCATGTTTTTCTATGTCTCTGTTAATTATAATTGAACACTTGAACATAAATAGGCCAATTAAAATTCCCTTAATGCCTGAAATTTTGAAACAGAAAAAGTCCTTAAGAAATAGCAAGGTCAACTATTCTTGAATAAATAAATTGATTTAATAAAGTTTGATTCTGTTTTAAGGATCTCTTAATACATCAGAATGTCTCGTGGAGTGTGAGCAGGTGCTCTTCGCTATTAGGCAATACTAGATATGGAAGTTTGCTAATAGCATATAGATAAGGAAGGGTTTGTTTGCAGAGTTGTCAGGAACAGCTGGGATAAGCAAGGATGCTGCCAAATCATTTAATTTCAAGATGAGGTATATGCATTATCACATTAAAGTCTGAATTTGAAGTGATGGATGTGTTTACTAGCTTTACTATAATAATCATTTTACAACATATACATGTATTAAATCACCACATTGTACACCTTCTACAATATGTCAGTTACATCTCAATAAAGCTGGAAAAAATGAAATCTAATTTTGATCTTTATATCATTAAGGGTTTTTAAATTTTTATTTTAAGTGTCAGAAAAGGAAGCTCAAAATTTTGAGAAAGAAATTCTTTGGTTCATGTAAATAAAGTCTGGGGATATGTTTATCTTTACATTTCCTCTTAAACCAGAAATTACCTAGTCTCTCTCTTCTCTTTCTTCCTTTCTCTGTGCCAATTCCATTCTCTGACATTCTCTTGTTCCTCATGCTGGCGATAGCTACATCTTGATACCTGCATGTCCAGTGGAAATGGTGAAGCTTCCCCATGGATATGCATAAATGCCCTGAGAATTATTCTTACTCTAAATCAATTACAAACCCATCCCTGAGCAGATCACTGGGACCAGAAGGATGATGCACTATACAGTGCAGGCTAGGTTAAGTTATGGCATATTAACAAAAGCCTGAATTCCCAAGGGCTGGTTATAATCTTTATATCTCACACATGCTGTGTTGTCATCAAAGGCAGGCTGCTCCTTGGTTATCCTTACTCTAGGACTCTGGCTGAAAGGCAGCCACTTTCTGGCTGCTGTCAAGTAGCAGAAGAAAAAGCTTTGGATAGATTCACATGAGTAATTAAATGCTTGGTCTCCAAGTGGCATTCACCGTTCATTAACCACAATCAATCATATGGCCCCACTCAACCACAGGGGACAGGAAGTGCAGTTCACTCTGGAAAATGGTATGGAGGGTCCTCAAAAAGTTGAAAATACAATTACACTATGATCCAGCAATTGCACTACTGGATATTTACCCGAAAGATACAAATGTAGTGATCCGAAGGGCCATCTGCACCCCAGTGTTTATAGCAACAATGTCTAAGTAGCCAAACCATGGAAAGAATCCAGATGTCCTTTTACAGATGAATGGATAAAGAAGATGTGAGATATATATGTATAAATATATAGATAGATATATATCTATATATAGATATATCTATATAGATCTAGATATCTAGATATCTATATCTATCTGTATCTATCTATATATATATAGAGAGAGAGAGAGGGAGAGAGAGAGAGAGATAGAGACATATAAAATGGAATATTATACAGCCCTCAAAAATGAAATCTTGTCATATGCAACAACATGGATGGAACTACAGTGTATTATGCTAAGTGAAATAAGTCAATCAGAGAAAGACAATTATCATATGAGGTCACTGATATCTGGAACTGGAGAAATAAGGCAGAGGATTATAGGGGAAGAGAGGAAAAAAATGAAACAGGACAAAATCAGAGAGGTAGACAAACTGAGGGTGGCTGGAGGGCTGTGGGGTGGAGGGTTGGGGTAACTGGGAGTTGGACATTGGGGAGAGTGTGTGTTGTAATGGGCACTGGGTATTACATAAGACTGACGAATCACAGCCTAGCATCCCTGAAATGAATAAACAATTATATGTTAATTAATTGAATTTAAATTTTAAAATAATTTTAAAAAAGGAAGGGCAGTCCTATCATATGATCAGAATGAGGGAAAATTGTATTTTTTGCCAAATGTATTAATGAATGCCAAATGCACTATTTAGCTCAGGTTTTATATCCACCTTGACCCTGGAGTAGCACCATTTACACTACAGCGAGGAATCTATAAGTCCCCACAAAAATTTAAGGCATTGATAGAAAAAAAAGTAAGAATTGTCATAAGAAGAAGAAATCAATAATACATTTTTTAAGCCAGTTTCTACTAAATGGTCAAAGTTTTGGATTCACTTTGAGTGTATCTTCCTGTGTTAATAAATTATTAACTTCAAAAGATTACAAAATTCACTGTATTTGTAGTTTTAAAACAAAACCCCAAAACTAAATGCTATTTCTTCACTATCTCCCTTATTTTAAACTAGTCGATTCCCTGAAGGAATCAGAAGAGTCTAAAGTTTTCAGAGTGGACATTTTAAATAGGATTAAGTTCCTCATTTATGTCATAAGACAGCTCAACTTGTAACACTAAGGTAGATTTAAAGCCATAACTAATTCTTTTTTTTTAAGGTTTTATTTATTTATTTGAGAGAGAGTGAGAGAGAGAGAGAGCATGAAAGCAGAGTAGGGACGGAGGGAGAAGCAGACTCCCCTCTGAGCAGGGAAACTCATGCAGGGCTCGATCCTGGGACTCTCGGATCATGACCTGAGCTGAAGGCAGATGCTTAACCAGCTGAGTCACCAGACACCCCCCACCATAACTAATTCTATTCACAAATAAAGATGGGGGAATGGGGCTTCATTCTAAGTAGCTAGCAAAAATGGTTCTGAAACCCTCGTGAGTAGTAGCATCATTAGACCATTTTCTCCACTCCAACATGGTCAGTATGGAGGACTTCTTCCTCAGTGAGTAATATAAACCCATTTAAGTGAATTCAGGAAAAGAAAGGTTTATTGTAAGGACATCTCTAGGACTACATGAATTCCATCTCTAGGACTACATGAATTCTTTCATTGTGATTTTTCTCCTTTTCTCTTTTAACATCTCCTCTATTTTTCCCTTCTTACTAATCTCTGTGCTTATTATTTTCATAATCCAGGGCAGTGCAGCTAAAAGACAAGTTATAATCTCTGAGCCTCTTAGACAAATTCCGAAGAAAAAGGATAAAATATTTTTCAGTGCTTAAAATTGGTCTACTGTGAGTCAGTCCAGCTCTGGCTGATGGAAGGTAGCACATGATACATACAACTGCCCCTTTTAGGGGATCTGAGTGGAGTAGGTTAAAAAGGAAGGAGCACTATACAAGAAAGCTAATTTCTATGTCTGCTGTAGGAAGTAGGATGAGAATTTTTTTTTTACGATGAGAATATTAATGGCATTAATGCTTAGTATAATTATAAGTGCTTTACAAATACTGATTTCATTCCATGATGTAGATACTGATGTTGCTCCCCATACTATGAATAAGGAAACGGTGATACAGAAAGAACAAATATCTTGTCCATGATTGGATAATTAATAAGATGCAGATTTACCCAGGATTTGAAAGTAGAAACTCTTGCTCCCAAGTCTGTGATCTCCCCTATCAGGCACCTCTACTAATCTTGGCTCTCCTAAGGCATTTGTACTTACCAGCAAGTTTATTCATGTTTTGGGGTTTTCCCTTAACTCTTGTCAGTAAAATACTTCTCGTTCTCAAAAGCTTATCACAAATATTAACCTTTCCACTTTGCAAGCTTCCCTGAGCCTTTCCTTCTGCTCTAAGCCATCCTGCACATTCCCTTAATTACCACACTGATCACCTTGTCCTGTGTTTGGATAATACAGTAATCCTGTTAGCTTCTGCAAAGCAAGGGCTGTATATTTCTTATCTTTGTATTCCTGGTGCCTGGCATAATTACTGGCCCATAGAATTCCGCAATGTATTGTCATTGAATTATTCGCTTAATGAAAGAATGAATGCCTTAAATAAGATTTATGCCACGCAAATTTTACCAGCTTTCTTCTGTTACCATTATATAGGACAAAAAGCGCTTCGCTAAGAAAACCTGGGAACAATGCCTGTGAACCTTTGAAACTACTGGGATTCAGAAGCCGAGACGGTGATTGGTTTGGTCTGGATGATGTGGTGGTGAGAAACATACAGAGTGGCTTGGTAGCATTTGAACTGTGTGAACATTTAGAGAGGTAATACAATGGTAATCACTAAAAGTTGATGATACTATATCCTGATGACTTACAATTGATATTTATAGAAATGGAACTATAGGATTCAATTTTTTATTCTTCAAATAAGCGTACCAATAGTTCTTTAGAGTGTGCTTCAAACGTCGGCCGGGATTGATACGAATACGCTGTCTATAATTTCATTCATGAGAGTTTCATAAGTGCTTTTGGAAAGCCCTCATAACTTAGACCTATTGTTTAAGGTTTCTTTTAACTCCCAAATAATTTTAAAATAGCACCTTTATTTATGAAATTCCATAAAGACAGTAATTTGCTGTTCCTACTATGCTCATCTCATAACTGTGTATATGTAAACTGAATTCGTTATTTCTGTGTCCTCATTTTGCTTTCTCATTTCCATGCTTTCTAGACAGTTCATTATGAAAAGGGTTTTAGACACTTTTCAAGCTCGTGAGGAGCAGACACTCGTAAAGAGAAGGCAATCCTATGGCTAAAGACAGCTTTTATTTTAAAATGGAAGATCTTACATCTACAATTGTCTTGGGTCAGAAATGAAGTCTAAGATGAGAATTTATTGATTTATTGAGGGAGAACTCTTAGATGAATCTTGTAAGGCAATGAAAGAAATAAGTAGGGCAAAGGAGTAAGATCGGAAAACCTCTGGTTTCAGTAGAAGTTTTATCTCAGCCTGATACCTCAGGGAAGCTCTAGAACATGAGGACCGAGAAAGATGGCTTTATACCCCTGCATCGGTCAGTCCTTGTCTGTGGGTGCAGGGATGTTCTGGCTGAGGGGGCTCCTGTAGGGTAATTCTCTGGAGAAAAGTCGGGGGAAATGTGTGAAAGGGCAGTGATCCAGCTCAGAGAAAGGCGTATTTATTAGTCTGCCAGGCTGCCCTAAAACAGTCCCACAAACTAGGTGGCTTTGACAACAGGAATGTATTGGCTCATCATTCTAGAGGCTAGAAGTCCAAGATCAAGTTGTTAGCAAGTTTCCTTCCTTCTGAGGACTATGAGGAAGGATCTGTTCCAGGCCTTTTTCCCTTGACTTTTAGATGGCCATTGTCATGTTCACATGGCGTTCCCTGTGTATGCATATTTTTATGTCCAGATTTCCCCTTTTTATAACCCCAGTCATATTGGGTTAGGATATATCCACTGACCTCACGTTAGCTTGATTACCTCTGTCAAGACCCTACCTCCAAATAAAGTCACATTCTAAGGTACTGGGGGTTAGGCCTCCAACATATGAATTTAGGTAGAGGGGATAAAATTCAGTGCACATCAGGGTCCATTCATAACCATCCTTACCACACAGAGACACAGATAAAATGTTGAATCCCCACTTAATTGTGACCTGTATTCTTTGTCCCATTGGTAGTAAATGGATGATCTTTATTATCTTTCTCTTCTATAGTTTGAAGTAATGCTCTTTGGTAATGCCAGATAAAATATAATTTAGAATATGCTGCCATATTTAGAGCTGATCTGAGACTGGGCAATTGCTTCATCTATAAACATCTGTTTAGAATTTGGTTTGGTTTCAACATTCCCGGGCTGCCAAGAGTTGCGTTAACGTCATTCACAAATCTAACTTTTGGGTTTTCAGCATGCCTGATTTCGAAGAATGTTGAATGGGATTGGCTCTTTCCTTGGGTGTTATTTGTTATGAGTATATCTTTGACGTGGCAGGTGGTCCTTATGTCATGCCTCTTTGCTCCCATACAGGTTTGTTGTGCTTCATCTTTCTTCCAATGTGGAAAACAGCCATTTGGTTTCTTTTGTGAAAGCTCTAGAGGAAGCCATGCTCAGCACCACTGCTTGTGCTGTACTGTGCCACCAGAAAGACAACCCCCGGAGAGTAGTTATCCTTGTGGTGCCCTCTAAAGATTTAAGCCAGGTGCTTCGGGGCTTGCGTTTGGAAGCGTTCAGTGGTCCCCTGGAGCCATCGCGTCCCTTCCAAGTAAAAGAAGGAGACCAGCTTCTTTTAAGATTTACTGGAAATATCTTTGCTTCAAGTAAGTATAAAGACACCTTGTTGTACCCTCTATGGGCTAACAGCTGCAAACTTCAGAAAGAGTTTGTTAAACTTGTAGGACTAAGGACACTTCCAGAAAAGTGAGAAGAGGCTTTTAAAAAGTGGGAAGAGGAAAACACTTATTTCTTTCTTCCTTTCCAGCCTCTTCTCTTACGAAGGGATGAATGATCCTTATAGACAGACTCTAAGTGACTTTCTTCTAGGAATAGTCTTCTCCAGGATTACTGAGTCCAAGCTAGAATCATCTCTCTCACACAACAGGGCAGTTACCTCCTAAATACTCCTCTGCTTCCACTATTAGTCATGTGAAATCTAATCCCACACAGGAACAATAATAACCGTTTAGAACTATAAATCATACTTTATTGCCCCATCATTAAAACCTTACAGTTATCTCTTAATTTACTTAAAATAATAACTAAACTCTTCCTGATGTACTACGAAGAATCTAATCTTGGATCAGTGGATTCCCAAGAGATGTGTGCATAGAACTATATTCCAGTATAATTATCTTATGTATACTTCCACTTACTTCATTTTATACATTTAAAAGACTACTCTGAGAAGCCAATAGGTTTCACCAAGTTCCAAAAGGGTCCATGGCACAAAAGTGGCTAAGAACCTCTCTGATCTAGAAGACACTCTGCTTACCTCTCACCCTCATATTTATCTGGTGCTTTTTTGCTTCCATTATAAATCTTACCACAACTTGAAATGATTTTATTTATTCACTTATTTTTCATTCATATACTTGTGTTCTTCACTGGAATGTAAATTTCATGAGGCTGATGACTATGTCTTCCCATGTACCCCTGAACCTGGCACATTGAGAGTGTGGTACATCAAGAGCTTTCAATAGTTATGCAATGAATGAGTGAATATATGACAATACTAAGAAAAACAAACAGCACAAATGAATATGAGAGGTTGCAGGATAATGGGGGAGAAGTGAGGGAATAGATAAGAAAAAGAGGTAAAAACATAGACCAGTGGAACAGAGTAGAGAGACCAGATATGAACCCTCCACTCTATGGTCAAATAATCTTCAACAAAGCAGGAAAAAAATATACATTGTAAAAAGGACAGTCTCTTCAATAAATGGTGCTGGGAAAATTGGACAGCTATATGTAGAAGAATGAGACTCAACCATTCTCTTAACACCATACACAAAGATAAACTTGAAATGGATAAAAGACCTCAACATGATGCAGGAATCTATCAAAATCCTACAGGATAGCATAGGCAATAACCTCTTTGACATCAGCCACAGCAACTTCTTTCAAGACATGTCTCCAAAGGCAATGGAAACAAAAGTGAAATTGAACTTTTGGGACTTCATCAAGATCAAAAGCTTCTGCACAGCAAAGAAAACAGTCAACAAAACAAAAAGGCAACCCACAGAAAGGGAGAAGATATTTGCAAAGGACACTATAGACCAAGGGCTGATATCCAACCATTGGATTCTATATCCAACCCTTGGAGTTCTATAAAGAACTCCTCAAGCTCAACACACACAAAACACATAATCATGTCAAAAAATGGGCAGAAGACATGAACAGACACTTCTCCAAAGAAGACATACAAATGGCTAATAGGCACATGAAAAGATGTTCTTTATCATTAGCCATCAGGGATATTCATATCAAAACCACATTGAGATACCACCTTACACCAGTTAGAATGGTCAAAATTAACAAGAGAGTAAAAAACAAGTGTTGGAGGGGATGTGGAGAAGGGGGAACCCTCTTACACTGTTGGTGGAAATGCAGGTTGGTGCAGCCACTTTGGAAAACAGTGTGCAGATTCCTTAAGAAATTAAAAATAGAGCTACACTCTGACCCTGAGATTGCACTACTGGGTATTTACCCCAAAGATACAGATGTAGTGAAAAGTAGGGACACCTGTACCCCAATGTTCAGTAGCAATGGCCACAGTTGCCAAACTGTGGGAAAGAACTAAGATGCCCTTCAACGGATGAATGGATGAAGAAAATATGGTTCATATATACTATGGAGTATTATGCCTCCATCAGAAAGGATGAATACCCAACTTTTATATCAACATAGACGGAACTGGAAGAGATTATTCTGAGTGAAATAAGTCAAGAGAAAGAATCAAGTATCATATGGTTTCACTCTCTTACGGAGCATAAGGAATAACACGGAGGACATGGGGAGATGGAGAGAAGTGAGATGAGGGAAATCGGAGGGGGAGATAAACCGTGAGAGACTGTGGACTCTGAGAAACAAACTGAGTGTTTTGGAGGGGAGAGGGTGAGAGGATGGGTGAGCCTGGTGGTGAGTATTAAGGAGGGCACGGATTGCATGGGGAGCACTGGGTGTGGTGCATAAACAATGGATGCTGGAACACTGAAAAGAAATAAAATAAAATAAAATAGTAAAATAAAATAGAATAAAAATAAATAAAATAAAATAAAAAGGGAAAAAAAGATGAAGAGAATGAGAAAAGGAAGAAAAAGGAGAACACAAAGAGAAAACAGCTATATGAGAGAAGAGATAAAAAGTTTTTTGGAGAAGTTGCCATCCCAGCAATTTCTTTTTACTAATTCAACCACTTCCCCTCTGTAACTTCTCTCCTTGATGTGGAATAGAATCTAATAGGTCTGTTGGCAAAAGTGAGGAGTAAGGGAGAAGTCAGGCATGGGTTTTATGGGGATTTCTGGCCCAGGAATCTTGTGATAGACTCGAAGTAATAGTTTCTGTTCCCTTATAAATTGATACAAGATCTCATTGATTTTTAATGATGCTTATTTTCTCTGTAATTCTGGAAATTGAAGCCAAGCTCCATTGGCTCTTTGTTGTCACAAAAATGATGCAGCTTGAAGCCGAGGCTGCCTTTTTTCTGGCATCTCAGAAATAAGACCCGAAGTGTCCCAGCGCAAACTGTCTTTTCCACTTCCGCATTCACTGTCCCAGCCATCTGAGTCAGCTGGCAGGAGCTAGTGAGTGAGTGACAGGGTATCAGAAAAAGGGAAAGGGAAGGGTGAGGAGGAGGAGGAAGGAACATAGAAGAGATCCTTTTCTACTTGGCTTCCGAAACAGAAACCACAGTGTCTACCCTGGGACAATCTCTCTAAGAAGAGAGAGTCAAAAACTGGAAGTGTCCCACCCAAAGTAATGATGCCAGTGATTTTCCTGTAATACTTGGAAGAGCAGCTGTGTTTATCTAGTGCCCTAAACAGGAGTGAGTTAGGATGCTTCTCATGAGCCATGGTACTGAGTGTATCATTGTCCGTAATGGGGAGGGAGAACATAAGCTAAAATAAGAGTGCCTGAGGAAAGCCAGTGCCTGAGCAATTCCTCCATGTAAGGAATGGAGAAGAACTTATTTCACTCAAGGGAAATGACTAGGGCAGGATGCTGGGTTGTTTCTCTTTTGCCTTTCCTAGAGACCTCTGCTCAGATCTGTGGCCTCACTGGGTTCCTCTCCCTGTAAGAGGAGCAAGATTCCCAGGAAAGCTCTGATACCTCATCCTTTCATTAAAGCCTGTGATTGTTTCTGTGAATCTCAAAGACATACAATCAGCTAATGTCTGCTTAGAGGGTTCTTCTCTATACCCACCCACTCCACCCACCTCCAGTTACTTCCTCCTCCACTTTTATACCTCACCTTGATGGTCATATTTAGAAGAGTGTTCCCACCTTTTCTGATATGTCAGTTCTTATCTTACTTTCTTTTTTTTTTTTTTTTAAGATTTTATTTATTTATTTGACAGAAAGAGATCACAAGTAGGCAGAGAGGCAGGCAGAGAGAGAGAGGAGGAACCAGGCTCCCCACCAAACAGAGAACCTGATGCGGAACTTGATCCCAGGATCCTAAGATCATGACCTGAGCCTAAGGCAGAGGCTTAACCCACTGAGCCACCCAGGCACCCCAGTTCTTATCTTGCTTTTTCATATCTTTATGTACTTCTCTTTTGTGTACCTGGCCATAGATACCATCTTCATTTATTCATTTAGTTGTTGGATCAATGTCCTTTTCTCTGACTACAGTCCCTTGAGAGCTGGTCCTGTCCTGTTGGTGGGCACCATTCCATACCTAGTACCTAGTATAATGCCTAGCATTTAGAAGGAGTTTTTGTTGGAAGAATGGAAGATAAAAACTTAGGAAAGAATTTAACATTATAGAATTATGTAATTCAAAGTATTTAAAATTTAAATTTTAAAAATATTTAATTTTGAAATTAAATATTTAAACTTTTAAATATTTTTAAAATTAAATATTCTTATTTAATTTTAATTTAAAAGTTTAGGTGACTGTCCTTTGAGAAATGTCAAAAATTTTATATTTATTTACATAGAATAAAGATGATTCCTTTTAATGAGGAATCATGGGCCATGTACTTTATTTCTCCTTCTAAGAGAAAATAAGATAAATGCTCCCCTGGGTTCTTTTTATATTGGTCTTTGTCTTCCTTCTGAATAAATGTTTTCATTCTCCAGGTTACAGCTGTTAATTTAGCACTTAGACCTCCTATTGCATGTCATCTAAACCCTCAATGCTCACAGAATCCAGAAAGTGCCAGGAAATGGGCAGATAAAATTTGATATAATTACACTTTTCATCACATCTAGTAATTTCTAAAGAGGTCAGTGTGCGTCAAAGTTGTCCTGAATGCTCTTTGGCCCGGGGAGGTGCCCTTCCGAGAAACATGTGTAGGATGTTAGAATGAGCACCCTTTTATTCATTCAACAAAAATTTCCTGCCCTTGTGTGTATTTTATTCTACTGGAGAGAGACAAAGAAGCAAATAAGTAAATGAAATGTACAGTATGATGCGGGAGAGGTGCCTTCTAGATGAATAAAACAAGGAAAAGATATCAACAGTCTTAGAGGGAGTGCCAGAGTTGCAATTTTAAATCTACTCATGATGGATGACCTTTTTGGGAAAGTGGCATTCAAGCAGAGACTTAAAGAAGGCAAGAAAGGAGCTGTAATCCTATCTCAGGGGAGTTTGTCCCAGGCTGAGGGATTCCGAGTGCTACTAAACAGAGGCAGAGGTGTGCCTGATCTGTTTGGGGAGCAGCAAGGAGGCTGAAATGGGTGGATGAGAGGAAGTGAGAGGACAGTCCGGGATAGGAGGTGAGTACTGAGCATGAAGGCCATATCAAGGAGTTTGCCTTTTATTCCAAGTGAAATGGGGAGCCATCTTGTTAACAGAGGAGTCACATGATCTGAGTTGGATTGTAGAATAGATTCCCAACACAGTTGTAATCTCAGAGGCAAAAGAAGAATTGGGGAGATGGTTAATGGTTAATGAGCCATTGTAATAAACCAAGCAAGGGATGATGGTGGCATACGGATCGAGGTGGTAGAATTGTGTTAGAACACAGAAAACCCCTGAGCCAGTGGTTCTTACAAAATTCTTCTGGTTCTTCATTTTGCTAGCCTTTAACTTACTCATCTGACTTCTCTAAGCAAAAGCATATATTTCTACACTTGTACTTTCTACATAATCTTTGAAAAATATCCCAATTCCCCTCACTGAGAAGAAAATATATTGCTATAAGATTTATCTAGTAACAGAAAATATAAGTAAATTCCTTATTTCTTCATATGAAAAATATTTATTGAACAGCTACTATTCCAATGTCTTCTAGGAACTATATTACATAATATGTTGAGGAGAAAGCGGTTTTCAAAAAGTCAACTGATGGTTGATTTCATAATTTTGGAATGCAATAAATGAAATTTGCTTTTACTTCTCTAAATATGACAATGTGGGAGAAAAAATAGAATAGTGAATTTTCTTTGTGTTGCTTGTCCTTTTAAAAATATTTTTAAACATTTTTTCCCAAGGAGCATTCAAAATGTAGTGCCATATCTTGGCAGCAATGAAATTCCAACTTAAAAAAAAAATCTATGCTTTCTATTTATAACTTTAAAATCATGCTATTTACTCCTAGTAAATCCTTAATAGTTTAACCTTTATTTCATATATAATCATGGCAGAGATTTACATTACAGATCCTTATTTTAAAAAATTAACTGACAATGAAAGGCTGACAAATTTAAGATCTAAATTGAACCAATGTAGCTATGCTTCACCCTTAATCTTTTATATCCTGCAACTAAATTATTCCTCACGAGTAATTTAATACCTGGCAGGGAGTATCTTTCAAAAGATAGAAGGAGAGATTTATTAAGTTCTGTAGGGACAAAGGTAGCAGCTCTGGTAGTATGGAGTAGAACTTTGTCAAGTGTTGTACTCCAGTGATCTATAAATTCTAATTTACTTAATTTACTAGTGATATTTTTAGTGACTCCAAAATTTTTTTTTCTTTTTTTACTGGAATGAAACTCTTTAAGAAGGCAAGCCCTGGCTTGTTATTCCTTTTCTAGGATGTCCTAGGAGTCATTATTCGAGTAGCCAAGTTGCCCCTAAAATATAAACTTTTGTGAAGAGACTTTCTCCAACACCTTTCATAACCTGGAGTTCTTCAAATTCTGGATTTAACTGTGCTTTAGAGATTCACCAAAATGGCCTCTGGTAGTCCAATGGGGAGAAAAATATTGGTGTCATCTACATCTCTCACTGAACTCTTCTTTTATTGGGAAGGGTTTCCATGAGAGAGAGCTCCCAGTAGTCAACATTTAGTCTTCTAGGAATAGGAGGAAATTTCAACTTCTATATAAAGGCTTCATGTTGATATTAAAAAAAAATTAAGTGCTGATCACTTTATCCATATTATTTCTTTTCATTCCCAGAGCAATCCTAGGAAGTAAGTTTTATTTCTCTTGCTTTAAAGATAAGGAAGTTAAGCCTCCAAGAAGTTCAGAGATGTGAAATGACTGGATAAGTATTGCAGTGTGGATAAATAGTTGGGCTGGACTTGGATTTAGCTCTCTAAATTTGAAACATACTATCTCACTGTTACAATCTAGCTTACATTTACATTTTGAGAAGGGTAATGTAGACATGCCTTAAGGAAAATGGCAGTCTCTGTCTTGCTTTTTCAGTGACAACATAAAATTGTCCTGGTAAAACCTCCATGAGACAAAAGTTATCTCCACCAAAGCTCTAGTATTTACAATGAACAGTTGAGAAGATATACTCTTATTTGGTGGAATTGATTAGGTTTCAATACAAATGTCAGTAACATAAGTCTAGTAACTCTTGCATTTTTAAAATTTTTCTAAAATATCTCTATTTCTGTGATGGTAGAAATGTTTTGCACCTGCACTGCCAAATAAGGTAGCTACTAAACATAGGTTGCTATTGAATATTTGAAATGGGGCTGGAGTGATCAAGAAATTGATTTTCCATTTTATTTAATTTTAATTATTTTCACCTTTAATTTTAAAGCCACATGCTGCTGGTGGATACCATACATCTAGAATGCCTATGGTGAGGTCACGTTAGTGTTCCATATGCTATGAAGTTAGGGGAGAGAAAAAAGACAATTATTGAAAGGTAAAAATAATTTTCTAAATACAGAAAGAACTGAATATTTCCAATAGTTTTTTTGTTAGAGCAAAATGGAAGGGAAAAAGAAAATCAAAGATTTTTAGATCTAGAAACAGCTAGAGAGCACCTGACCCAATTATAGATAAGAAACGCTTTTAGTCGTCTGCAGTCTCAGACCATTGCTGCTTAAATTTTGGCAAAAAGTGATGATACCAAAAATCACTTAAGTTATAAAAAGTAAAATAATTATTTAGATTTAAAAAGTAAATAAGAAGAAGTGTTATATTTTAATAATAACAAATGTATTTTACTTCTTTTTAGGCAATGGGAAGGATTATGAAAAAGATTTCAAGCTTATATTTCATTTACAAAGAAAACCCAGGCTGGAACTCCAGATCAAAGAGGTGGATGAATTTGGAAACTATAGCTGCCCTCATTATAAAGGCACCATTGTAATTTATAAAATACCTAAAGAAAAAGTAGTCCACAACTTGGATCAATCTCTTATACTTGATGAAAACCATCATCATTTGCCAATTTGCAAATTACCATTGAAATTGCCAAAGGTAAGATATTTTACTTCCCTAATTAACATATTTTGTTAATTCTTCTTGATTCTCTACCATAATCTATACTTCATGCATATGGATACTTCAGGTTAAAAAGAAAAACAGGTCTAAAGTTGATAAGGAAGGAGTGGGTACAATTTTTTTAAAAAAGATTTTATTTATTTATTTGACAGAGAGACAGAGATCACAAGTAGGCAGAGAGGCAGGCAGAGAGAGAGGGGGGGAAGCAGGCTCCACACTGAGCATAGAGCCTGACATGGGGCTCGATCTCAGGACCCTGAGATCATGACCTGAGCTGAAAACAAAGGCTTAACCCACTGAGCCACCTAGGTGCCTGAGTAGCTACAATTTTAAAGTGGTGGAAAACCTATTGGGATTTTCACTTTCTACCAGGAACAATTCAAATAGATCTGGTCTTGATGATGATTACGGACATAATGGCATTCATTTTCTGTAACTGCATTGGGATAACTGGAAAGTCATTTATGAAAACACTGAATATATTTCAGAACACAACATATTTAGGAAAAGGCATGCAGTGAGCAGGAAAACAACTTCAAAACATTTTCATCAATATTTATCAAATCCTGCACTCTTACCTATTCCTATTCTTATCAGGAAGGTAAGATTGAGTTGTTTCTCCAAATAGGTCAAATAGTTTTATTGCTGTGCATATTATTTTCTTCAATGATCTAGGACTTAGTATTTCTGAAGTATTTTCTTAATGAGAATCATAACTGAAAATTCATTTTATCACTCCCATGAGCAAACTTATTCTATAAAGATGCTAAAATTATTTTTCCATGTTTTTGGTTTTTTGTGTTATGAATAACAGAAATATATTTCCCCTACTGTTAGATTTCTATACTGATTTTAAGTTAATTATTAAAGTAATTAATAAATTGACAAATTTTTTTTGAACTTCTGAAATAGGATATGTGCTATTCTGGGCATTGTGAAAAATACATAGATAGAGAGGATAATACATGCCCTAAAACAGTGTTGTCCCAAATGACAGCCACTATCCGTATGTGTCTGTGGGATACTTGAAATATGGCTAGTCCAAATTGAGAGGTGCTATAAGTGTAAAACACACACTAGATTTCAAAGATACACACTAGATTTCAAAGATACAGTACAAAACACACAAAGTAAGTCATTAATCATTTGTTTATATTTATTTTACGATAAATTATGTTATTTTGTTTATGGGGTTAAATAAAACATATCATCAAAATATAATATAAATAATATAATAAAATACATTATCACTTAGCCCCAATAACATTTTAAAAAAATTTTTTTTAAAAAAATTTTTTTGTTTAAAAAAATTTTTTCTGTGGCTAACTTGAGCATTTCAAATTACTTATTTGTCTCAAACTATATTTCTATGGGGCAGTGTGTTTCTAAATGATTTGCAATCTACAACAGTATGGGAAACATGTACAGTGGATCCTTGAACAACTCAGGGGTTAGGGGTACCACGCCCTGCATAGTAAAAAATCTGAGTATAACTTTGGACTCCCCCAAAACTTAACCCTTAATAGCTATATGTTGACTGGAACTCTTACTGATAACATAAACTGTCTATTGACCCATACTGTATGCTACATGTTTAATATATTGCATTCTTATAATAAAGGAGAAAAGAATATTATTAAGAAAATCATAAGGAAAATACATTTACTGTAAATATGCTGTATTTATTTTTAAAAAATCAGTGTATAGGTTGACCCATGCATTTCAAACTTGTGTTCTTCAAAGGTCAACTATATACAAAATCACCTTCTAAGACAATAAATGATTAGGCTAGTGGGATAAACTGTACTCATAGTTGTTCAGAGGAGGAAAAAAGCTTTTCTAGAAGCTGATGCTGGTAGAAATTTCATGGTGGGCATAGCATTTTATCTGAGTTTGTAAGTTGGTAGAAATTTGACCAATGGAAATAAAGAAAAAAATATGTTATGGTGAAATAGAATTAGTTAGACAGGAGGTGGTAGGCATAACTTAACAGGGATTCATAATTCATAGAGTAACCACTATAATAACTTCTAATGTCTCTCAAGTGCTTTACATATCCCATATTATTAAATCTGCACATGAGACATCACTGTTCTCATTTTACAGGAAACTGAGGCATAGAAATTTTCATCAACTTGCTCCTGGTCCCATAGCTAAGTAAGTGTCTGATTAGGATTCAAACCTAGAAAATCAGCTTCCCACATGAGCAACTGCTCTCTGCTCTTGTCTCTTTAGCAGATAAAATCAGGATTTGGATAAATTTAAGGGCATAAGATGTATATTTAGGACTTCCATGTTCACCCCTGAAGTTGCTGAATAATTTCATGAGTATTATGCTTTAGCATAAAGGTGATAGGAAAATTATATAATGCATGATATGACCTGGATTCTGGTCAAACTGAAAGCAGCCATTACAGCCAAGGTGCTGGGTTCTAGAGACATTCATTCCTTACTTCCTGATTTGGAGGAGATTCTGGGGCTTCTGGAAGGCATAGGTAGGGTAGCAGAATCTATTAAATCACTTATACTTAAAAAAAATGTTTAAAAACAGTATAGCTGTGTAAGTGTATATCCACTATCAGTTTTCCCTCTGTGCATTTTCATCTCCCTCTCAGGGCCTTTGCACTTGCTACTCACTATGCTTGGGGCTCGGATATAGCTGGTTCTTCTTCCTTTGGGTTTCAGTTGACATATCACCCCCTACCATTATTCCCCTCATCTCCTTATCTACAGTCACTTCTTAACACTTGAGCCTTTTAAAATTTACTTCATAACTCTGACAATTAATTGAAACTATTAGATTTATTTATTTGTTCACATATTTTCCACTTGACTTTGCCCCTTGAGAAAGCAAGCTCCATGAGTGAAGGACCTTGTTTCCTTATTCTGGCTGCACTGTCAGTGATTAGAACAGCGCCAGGCACATAGTAGGTACTTTAAATATTTGCAACTGAATGAATGAGGGAGAGGTCTATAGCGTTCCTTAGATTCTAAAAATTTAAGAACTATGGACTTCATGGGATACTCAAATTCTCTTGAACCAGTGGTTTACAGTCTCATTTACGAACAATTAGCTGGGGTAGGGGGGTTGCTGTGCATCTGTGTGAAGCTTCAAGAACGGAGGAAGGCAACATGGGGGACATTCTCTGGGTGGCTCAGTCTAGCACATGACTTCGTCAGCTTACTCTGTTGTTCTGCTGCTATAGTGACACTGGGTTGACAGGTCAGGGAGCTGTTGGAATTCTCCAGCAGGAAGGAGTGAGGGCCTCACTGTGATGATGGCAAATGATGGAAAAGAGCCTCTAATGGAAGAAAGGACAGAATTGAGGTCCAGAATGCAACACAAATTCAACTTTCAGTTTTTAGTGTTTTCTCTGTGGCCTATCTGACTTCATGAATCAGTGAGCCAAAGTAGCCAAGCTAGATGGCCTAAGGTTTTATGTGGATTTTGCTCAGCGAAAGTATATGTGAGTGACTGTCCAGGTCTTTTGCATAAGCCCTTCCTCTGTCTTGATTCTAGCAAACCATTCAGCACCTGCATGCCTGAACATATTCTACCAGTCACCCCTTATAACTCTGCTGAGGTGTGACTTATCCCAGGAAGCCTTCTTTGACTTCCCCTTTTGGTGTGCTTGGTGTGTCTTCCCCAACACCCTACATGTTCCCTATCACTGCAGTTATTGGATTTTATCATAATCACTTATTTCCCATTAGACAAATATTTCTCAATCTTTTGTTTTTGCCCTCCTAATGAGTCTTTTTTAGACACTTCTCCCTCTAATCAACCCTCCCCCATTAAATTTTAATATCACAGATATATAATAGGCAATTTATAAATTGAAAGTGTGAAGTCTTTTCAACTTGCCCTAGAGTGTATTTTCTCTCCGGGAGGGTGATGTTACTCTGGTTGGAAATGCATGTGGTTATAACCGAGGCACAGATATTATCCTGTTCAATTTGCATTTCCAGTGCCAGGCATATAGTACATGCTCGATAATTATTTATGGACAATCAGATGAATGAGACAATTTCTTCAAACCTTAAGATTTGTTCAGTCCTGACACTGATAATCTTGAAACTATATTGGCATGTTTAAACATAGTATATTTTATGTGTCCGCTGACCTTCATGTATCAATCCACTGTTCATAGCCACTGTCCTTTCTTTTTCTTCTAGATAGGTTTGTATAGGACTTTCCAGATTTAGTCTCTTGGCTGTTTTTCATGCCTATTTACTAGAAGTTCTATGGGTTGAGGAAGAAAATCTGTGGCTATAGAAAAATTTCCCTCTTTTCAACCTAATATACCTAAGTGGGAATTGAAACCATGACCTTTAGTTTGTAAGAACAGATTCCTTCTATAAAGTTCAGAATTATAAAAAAAAAAAAAAATTGACCTCAGCTTGACAGTATTAGAAGATACTATTTTTCAGGAAATGAAAGTAGCCCTGTTATATGGAGGTTAGCATTAATGGACACTACAGTATGCACACATGTAAATTAGGTGAAGGCATTTGTCGGATGTGCTTTTCACACAGAAGATGCGCAGTAAATATTTATACATACATATATAGATGGAAGCATGCACATTCACATGCACATAATTCTAATGTTGGACCTTAATGTACTGTCTGGTTTCCAAAGATGTGAAAACATATCATGCATTACCTCATGTTTGTGAGGAATAATGTGTCTCATTCCTCAGCTTCCATATTCCATTCGTTCATATATCAATCTATTCAACAAACACTTTTTTTCTCCCATGGACCAGACACACAGTGGTGTTCTCTTATGTATCATCTCATTTTCCTCTTACCTCTCCACAGACTACTGTCACCTCAGAGAGCAGAATGAGCCTCTAAATCATCAAACAGAACATTTCCTCTCTCAGCTCCAAACCCTGCAATGGCTCCTAGTTTCACTCACAGTAAAAGACTGTGTATGAACTTGGCCCTTCTTGACTCTAGGACCTTCTCTCCTATACTCTTTCCTTGTTCAACGCTCGCCACAATGACCCTCTTACTGTCTTTGAACTTGCCACAGCTGCTTCTGCTTCAGGTCCTTATGTTAGCGGTTCCCCTGGCCTGGAATGTTCTCACATCCAGCAGATACCAGCCAGGCCAACACCCTTACCTCCTTCAATTCTTTGATGAAATTTCCCCTTCTCTCAGAGGCCTACTCTGATTCTAGTTCTTACTTCAGTCTACTCCTTCCCATACAACCTGACACTCCTGATCCTCCTTCAACAACTCTGCTTTTTTTCTTTCCTTTCCTCTAAAGCATTTATTTCTTTGTTTACTATGTTTATCAGAAGAGCACTACTACTTCACAATGGGAACACGAGCTTCTTGAAGGCAAGGACCTTTATGTGTTGTTCATTGCTGAATTCCAAGGCCTGGAAGAGCACCTGCCATCGGTTAGGTGCTCAAATACTGTTTGTTACAGGAATGAATTCATAAGTAGAGCTTTTATCTTAAATACCCCAAGTGTGAAGAGCAAAGTGAGAAGAGTCCAGAAGGAAAATAAATTAGCTTTGGAGGGTTGACAGGATTTGCAGTGTGTGCTTATGGATGTGATAGCCAGCACAGGCTTCACTGTGACTGACAGGAACCTCTTCTACCCATGAGGCCAAGAGAGCCCTGTGGTGAGGGAAACAGTAAGTACCCAGGGAGCCATGGGCATGAATTTTAATCAAGGATTCCCTGGTTGATGCTCCTGGGAGGGGCAGAGAGAGGGGAAACAGTTTGAATGATAAAGAGGGTCCTCATGATAATTCACATTTCAATATGATTTTCTGAAAATGGTCACATAACCAATATTGGTGAAAACATACGATGGAAAAGAACTATGATTTGTCTTTAAGTCTTTCCTAAGTTGTTTGTTAAACTTCCTTCTTTTACAAAATATTCTAGTGAATTCAGTTCACACCATTTCTATTTGTACTCTCAAGTTTCAAAACACTCTCAAAGATTTTTTTTTTTTTAGGTGGAAGGAAGTGGTGTGTGCGTATGTGTGCTTCTGAAGTTGCGTCACATAGGTGACTTCCATTTGATTATTTGCGCTACGTTGAGCTGTGACTGCCTTTTAGTCTTCCTGTCTGCTTAGAAGTTTTGCTCTGAAGGAGAGAAGGGTTCTGGGTCTGGTGGCTCTTTCTGTGGGATTCTGTCGGGGGGCCCCTCTTTCCCAGCTGTACCTAACCTACATATTTACGTAAGCCATCTGGTGACCCACGCTTTGCTTAGCCTGAACTTCCTCTTTTTTTTTTTTTTTAACTTTTTTTAAACGACATGTGATTTCTAGTAAATAATGGTACTGCTTCAACACTTACTTTCACCACATTAAATAACTTGCTTTGTCAAAGGGAGGAAGCAGGCAGAGGCTGCTACACGATTTACTCCACAATCACCACCTTCTCACCACTTTGGACTTCCAGGGCCATAGAGTTAACTGTAATAATATACATGTTGCTTTGTGCTCCC
This sequence comes from Mustela nivalis, assembly GCF_964662115.1. Classification (NCBI taxonomy): domain Eukaryota; kingdom Metazoa; phylum Chordata; class Mammalia; order Carnivora; family Mustelidae; genus Mustela; species Mustela nivalis. The sequence goes on along the minus strand of NC_139023.1, from coordinate 37,667,614 downwards.
TCCTTATCAATTATAGAAGAAAGTCACTAAAATCTTGGTAAGTAGAGATATCATGTCAATTTTTTAAAATTTATTTTTATTTTTTTAACCTTTGAAAATTTTACAAAGCCTTTGCTCTCCTTGGCTCTTCCCTGACCTGCCTTCCATTCCTCCAATCTTACCTTCCTCTAAGCCATCAGAATGACCTTCAAAGACAGCCTTGACCATGTCACTGAAAAATCTACTTTTTATTGTATATGAGATGTTTAAGGGAGAAAACGATCAAAACTGCTTTAGTCAGAAGCAGAACCTTTTTTTAGAAGGGGGTTGCCCCACCAATTTAATCAGAAGAGAACCTTTCCCTTCTCTGGCTCTTCTCCTTCTTCTTTATCTATCCCTTCCTTTTCCTTTTCATACCCCTCCTTCCTCCTTCTCCCCCCCCCCTTCCCCATCTCTTCCCCCTCCTCCTTCTCCGTTCCTTCTCTCCCCTTCTCTTCACCCCCCTTTCCTTCACTGTTTATACAAAGGAAGATTTTCTCTGCTCAGCGGGCAGAATAACTCAACCAGAAATTGTGCTGCAAATTGTCCTGTGGATTTCAAGAATTCTTCTACAAAGGAAACACATAAAATCTTCCCTCACTGAGAAAATTTTAACAAAAAAGTAATTGACATGTTTACATGTATTCTCCTAATATTTAGTAAGTAAAAAATGATGTTTATTAATTTGGACAATTTCTAGTTCATGAACTCCAACTGTAATTTTTTTTTCTGTAGAAATGTCAGCCAATATGTTAATTAACATATACTAATTAAATATTAATTAATTAATATATTAATTAAATATTAAACTACATAAAAGATATTATGTAGGGCCTAAAAGTTAATAGCAGTAGTGGTCAAAGCCCTAGCTCTTGGAAATTACAATCCAGTTCAGGAAATAAAGTATAAATACTTTAAGAGTTATAAAACAATGCAAGAGATAAATAATAATTGAATAAAACAATCTAGTAATATCACAGGACAGGAACTGATGATTAACTGCAAATGAATGGACAAGATGGTAAGTGCTAGGACATTTCAGAGAGGGGAGGGAATCCTGTGGCTGAGGTGACCTGGGACACTTCCCATGTAGAGAATGTCTGCGTTCTGGAAAGGAACCGGGAAAGAGGCAGTGGATTCCACACAAGACAGATGGCATGAGCTGAAACTTAGAAGTGGCAAAGCATAAAATATGTTTCAAGAAAGGACAATGTGTAGATCTGTGTGGCTACTGTGGAATATTTGGAAAAATCACATTGGAGATAAATTGGGGGGAAATTATGGTGAGCTTTGAATGTCTTATTATATCAACCAAATGTCTCTGTGAAATTGAGAGAGATTTAGGATTTGGGACCAACTGGACTTTGCGATAGAGTGAACTTGTTTGGTGGAGTGTTGGGAGGTAGCAGGACAGAGAGAGAGAGAGGCTGTTGGGGAGGGGTGCTTCTGAGTGTGACTCGCAGGACGCTGGTTTGAGCGACGGTGCTATGATACAACATGATCATAGCACTATGATACAACATAGTGTTTCATTGACTTTAGTTTGGAATTGTGTTCAAACTGGCATTTCGTCTCTACTCACCCTAATACGGTCCTAAGCAATAGATGGTTGGTTGTGAGTTTCTCCTTGAAGGCTCATCACCAGTCCCCTTTACGACTCTACACCACCCAACTGACAGGGTGATTTTCTTAAAAACAAATGTATGATTTTATCAGTCTTCTAAAACTTATCAAATGGCACTCCCTATCTGTCCATCAAGGTCCAACCCACTCACCTGGTGCGTAAGGCCCTTCACAAAGCGGGGGCTACTTATCCTTCAACCCCTTCCTATTACATTTCCATGATTGGTGTCTTTTGCTTCAGGGCCACGGATGGTCCCATTTCTGCCCTTGGGGCAGAACTGACTCCACACTTAGCTCTGTTATCATCTCTTTGGAAGAAGCCTTTAAATTTTCCAGGCGCAATTAGACACTGCCCTGGTCTGTGACCGTAGCAATTTGAATAGATACGAAAGGATGGCCTCTTATCATTTTTATTTGTATAATCCTAACAATAATGATAATTACTCATATTTATCAAGTTATTCACTACGAGTAACTCGATAAAGCATTTATGCATATTAACTCATTTACTGAAAGGGTAAGCCATTGAAGAAACCTAGGGACAGAGCCGTTTGTTCAAGGGAAAATAGCTGGCAAATGGCAAAGCTACTGTTGGAATCCAGTTTGTCTGATTCCAATGGTGGCACCCCTCACTGAGATACCTAGCGTCTCCTCTGATAATTGAGTTCCTCAGGGCTGGAGGCATAGTTCGTACCATTTCATAATCCCATCTCCCGGGTATGCATTCAGTAATGTTGTGCTGAACTGTTTAATGAATAAATGAATGCATGCTGGGGAAAGTGATAAAGCAGTTGAAGAAAGAGTTTTACTAGCCCACAAAAGCTTTGCGTGTTTGTTTTCCCAGCTAATAGTTAATACATTTAGCAGAAGCCTGTCATGCTTTCAAAGGAATGACTAATGTGGGGATTTTGCAGTTGTGGCCATACCTGGAAGGGAGATGTTTGTGGCTGTCCAGGCCTTTCCCAGTAACATTCATATCACTCTTTCTGTTGGAAATGCTACTCCTATGCATAACCCCCCCCCAAAAAAAAGAAAAATGAAAAGAAAGAAAAAATAAGAAAGAAAGAAAGAAAGAAAGAAAGAAAGAAAGAAAGAAAGAAAGAAAGGAAGGAAGAAAGAAAGAAAGAAAGAAAAAGAAAGAAAGCAAAAAGATCAGGAAACTTGAAAAAAAGTCTGCAGAAGAATATTGGAGTTAGATATTAGAAGAATCTAATTCTGGAATCCAGAAGTTAGAATACACTAGAAAAAAACAATGCTCTGAGTCAAACAGGCACTTAGACAGGTCTTCACGATGGACAAAATCATAGTGGGATTATAATTTAAGCAATAAAGAACAATAAGAAGAGGTAGTTTCTATAAATTTGAACAGTGTTATGTACCTTTGATTTGTTGAGCTGCTTTTAAAGTCAATAGTATCTCCCACAGAGCTGCATTTTTGGATCCAAGGCATCTGCTTTTGCCAGAATTGCTTGGAAGAGGGAGCAAAGTGTCATGTATATCAGCGATGGTTAACACTTAGCCCATGTTTGCTGTATGCCAGGCATGTTGGAGGTTCTCTGTATATTTTGTCATTTGAGCATCACTACAACTGTGGTATATGTACTGCTTTACCCTTTGGTAGATTAAAAAAAAAAATGAACACAGAGATTCATTTCAAAATTATGTTTATCCATTCCAGACTGATTTGACAACTTTTCTTTATTGGCTCCATGTATGTCCTATCTATAGTTCCTGAGTTCTCCAGAACTTCGCTCATGTTTTATCTGCAACCATCCCTGAAAGCCCCTTCCTTCCATCTGTTCCAGCTCCTCAGATCAGCTGGGGTTTCTTGAATTAGTCTATCTGGTTACCAAGGTCCTAAAGCTATTTCCCTTCAGGACTGACTTCTTAAATCTGAGAGATGTTTATTCCTTTCCTCTTGACAAAGCCACCATCAAGTTAAAACCCTAAATAAAAAGAGCCATTTTCTAAGAAGCATTTGAAAGAACTATATTGAAAAAAGAAAAACATAAACTTGACTGCAGGAAAATGAACCCAAGCTTAAGACTGAGAAAGACCTGAGCTCAAACAAAGATAAGAATTGAGATTTCTTCCAAGATAGACAGCAGTCTGATTTCATTTCCAAAAAAAAAAAAGTTAATTTCATTTCGCCAAAAAAAAGTTAATTTCTGGATTTATCTCCAAGCTAGACTCTCGGTCAGCTCGTCTTGCTCTCAACCTTCTCCGCACCGCACCCCCTTATGTGAATCTTAGTTCTCTGTGGGTTTATGCCAGTCTTCAGATTTCTCTGTGCAGAAGCACTTCCTTTTATTGTGTGGGCCAAGCATTTCTGCCTAAGCCTTCAGGAAGTTCTACACTGACTGTGCAATTACAAGAATATCCACAAGGAAAACAACAAAAGGATATGTATTGACTGATGCTGGAGTCTTTTAATTTATTTTAAAAGTTTGTGGGGTGGGAAGGAGATTTTCAGCGGCACAGAAAAACAGAAAATACATAATGAATTTGGACCTTGTGCCATGGCACCTTGTGCCATTAAAAAAAAAAAAAAGATTTTATGGATTTATTTGAGAGAGAGAGCCCTTCTGCATGAGCAAAGGGGAGGGGCAGAGGGAAAGAGAAAAGCAGGCTCCCCACTAAGCAGGGCTTCATCCCAGCACCCTGGGGTCATGACCTGACCTGAAGGCAGATACTTAACCAACTGAGCCACCCAGATGCCTCTGCTATTCTTGTTTCATCTGAAACCACTGGGGTTTTTTTTTGTTTGTTTGTTTGTTTGAATCTCTTAAAGCAAATCACTTAAAGCTATAGTATCCTTTTACTTGTAAAAAAAATTCTGTGTGTTTTCTAAGAGGGTAAGGATTTAAAAAAAAAAAAAAACAACAACATAGTACCATTGCTACACCAATGATATTAGCAATTATTACGTTAAAAAAAAGATTTTATTTATTTATTTGAGAGATAGAGAAGGAGATCACAAGTAGGCAGAGAGGCAGGCAGAGAGTGGGGGGGAAGCAAGCCTTCCCCTCCCCACCAACGAGCAGAGAGCCCTACACAGGTTTGGATCCCAGGACCCTGAGATCTAGACCTGAGCTGAAGGCAGAGGCTTAACCCACTGAGCTACCCCACCTTAGCAATTATTACTTAATATCATCTACTACCAAGCCCTCTGTTTTATATTTACCTACTAACTCAATTTTCGCTGTCTGTAGTTAATATGTTCAAAAACAAGGTTTAAAAAATGCCTACACGTATTTATGTGTGTCTCTGCCACAGCCGGCTGAATTTTCAGGGTAGGTCATGTTCTTTGTGGACTTTATTTCCATCTACCCTCAACATACTTTGGAGGTAACTCTGTCTCAGAGTTAGAGAGTGTAGATGACTTGCCTGGACTTGTCCCACCTCCTGGGGCCAGACAGAGGCTGTGTTAGGACCCAGACTTCAAAGTCATTCCTGTTTCATGCTGTTCCCTGTCCCCGTGTTCCTTGAGCAAGCCAGATCCTTGCTGACTTTACATCTGCCACTTTTATTACCATGTCATATTACCTCTCATGTTCTTTACCCCTTCAGGGTGTTTGGCAATTCCAGACCTTTCAGAGAGCCAGACTGGTTGGACTTTGTGTTGAAACCGAGCTTTTAAGTAGAGCTGCCATAACCTCCACTGGTGATTTCCTTTGTTATTTGGCATTTTTCTGCTTCTGAGGCAGAACCAGAGTTTCTCTATCATCTTGATGTTAAATGCATAGTCACTTCTGAACAGCTCGATAAGGTCCTCTGTTTAACTCATGTGGTGACAAGAGTCCATCACACCTCATTTCAGAGCAGAGATAATCGCTCTCCCTTTCATATGAGGAAGGCTCCAGCTTTCTCTGCCTTAGGTTGTAAGTTCACATTCCTTGCTTTTTGTTCATGATTTATAATTCAGATTTCCTCAAAGTATTTGCTATAGTTTTGAAAGAACAAAAATACTTTCCATATATGTTTATAGTAAAAAGTATGATTCCCAGCACATAAAAGGGAATGTTCCATAATACTGTTTTTTTCCAAATTGCAAGAGCTTCCCCCCCAACCCTTCTTCTTTTTTAAGGATGATAACACACCAGCTTTAAATAAAATGGATTCACATGTGAGGGAGTTATTCGCTCTCTAATCTTTTCCCTGACCCTCTGAGTAGATCTTGGGTTAGTGTTAGCAAATTTTTACATCTCTGTTACACAAAAGCTCCCCTGTTAACAAGCAGAGAACAATTCTTTGGCTCAGAAATCTTGGCTGGCAACAGAATTAAATAAGGTTGTTTGGGGGCGCCTGGGTGGCTCAGTGGTTTGGGCTGCTGCCTTCAGCTCGGGTCATGATCTCAGGGTCCTGGGATCGAGCCCCGCATCGGGCTCCCTGCTCCGCAGGAAGCCTGCTTCCCTCTTGCTCTCTCTCTCGCTCTGCCTGCCTCTCTGCCTACTTGTTATCTCTGTCTGTCAAATAAATAAATAAAATCTTAAAAAAAATGTTTGTTTGTTTTTTTTATTCAAAAAAAAATTTTTTTTTTAAGATTTTATTTATTTATCAGAGAGAGAGGGGGGAGAGAGCAAGCACAGGCAGACAGAATGGCAGGCAGAGGCAGAGGGAGAAGCAGGCTCCCTGCCGAGCAAGGAGCCTGATATGGGACTCGATCCCAGGACGCCGGGATCATGACCTGAGCCGAAGGCAGCTGCTTAACCAACTGAGCCACCCAGGCGTCCCCCAAAAAATGTTGTTTTAATTGTATTTATTTTATAGATATAAATATATATTTATGTATAAATAAATATAAATATAACACATACTTATATTTATTATTTTTAAGGTTTCCAGGTCATTATATAACTGAAATTGTTTTTCTACTTATGACTAAAATATCAGTTTCTTTTAAAAATGTACTTGTGTAGGTTAAAAATATTTTCAAAAGAAAAATGTTAAGTAATGACAACTATTATTTTGAACATTTATTACACACAATATCTTGCTTTAAGTTACATGATAGAACTCAGTGTTTCTGGGGCACCTGGATGACTCAATGGATAGAGGATATGCCTCTTGATCTCAGGATTGTGATTTCAAGGCAATGTTGGGTGTCCAGCTTACTTAAAATTAAATAAATAAATAAATAAATAAATAAAATAGAATTTTTAAAATTTTTTATAAAAAAGAACTCAATATTCACTTCAATAGCACTATGAAGCAGGTACTAGTATCATGGCCATTTTGTAAATGAGGAAAATGAGGTATAAAGCAAATACTTTAAGATCCCAAGTTTAATAAGTAGTATGATCAGGAGCTGAGCTAAGCTCTTTCCCTTCACCTAATCCTGGCTCCCAGTCAAGACCAGTAAAGTTGATTTTATGTGAAAGGTGAGCATAACACAAGAAGTACTAGAATTTTGGATGAACGTCTTACCTTATTCTTTCAACCTTCACTTTACATGCAAGTTTTAACTTACATATTAAAAATAATGGATCTGTATTCTTACAAGTGATAGTTTAAATATTTTTGGTCAAACTATTTTACCTCTCTAAGCCTCAGTTTTCTCATTTATACAGTAGACATAACAACAACTAACTCACAAGGTTGTAGATAGAGCAGACTATACTGAGGTTATATAACGGTTAAATGGTTAGAGTAATTATCTATGGTAAGTAACAAGAAATAGTAGCTGATATCATTATCCTGAGGCAATAGGATTTATTGTTTCAGTGAGGGCTTTAGAGAGACCTAGGATTCAAGACCGTGTTACTTTGGAAAAGTTACATCTATGAAACAGGGATGACAGTTATTCAAACTATTGTCATGGGTTTGGAATGAAATAATAATAGTTCTGTATCTGTCTGTCATTTGTCCTCCTTGGTATTCTCTGAGCTTCTTGGATCTGTGGATTCATCTCTGACATTCATTTGTGGAAATTCTCACTATTATTTCATGTAATTCTTCTGTCCCTTTATATATTTCTTCTTCTTCAGGAATTTCTATTACATGTATGGTTTTTGTAGTTGTTTCACAGTTGTTGGATGTTCTGTTTGTCTCTTTTTTTCTCTTTCATTTTTAACTTTGTGATTTCTATTGAGAGGTCCTCAAGCTCAGGAATCCCTTCCTCAGCCATTTACTGAGATACCTATCAAAGGTATTCTTCATCTCTGTTACAGTGTTTTGGAATTCTTTTTTTAAAAGATTTTATTGATTTATCTGACAGAGAGAGATCACAAGTAGGCAGAGAGGCAGGCAGAGAGAGAGAGAGAGGAGGAAGCAGGCTCCCTGCTGAGCAGAGAGCCCGATGCGGGCCTCGATCCCAGGACCCTGAGATCATGACCTGAACTGAAGGCAGTGGCAACCCTCTGACCCACCCAGGCGTCCAATGTTTTGGAATTCTAACATCTCTTTTTGGTTCTTCTTCAGAATTTCCACCTCTCTGATTACATTGCCCATCTGCTCTTATGTAATGTCCTTAACATATTAATGCCCTTAGTGTATTAATGCCCTTAGCATATTAATCCCAGTTTTTTAAAATTTTTGGTCTGCTGGTTCTAACATCCTTGCCATATCTGAGTCTGGTGCTGATGCTTGCTCTGTTTCCTGAAATTGTCTTTTTGTTTTTTAGTATGTCTTGTCATTTTTTTTCATGATAACTGAACACAATGTACTGGGCAAAAGGAACTACTACAAATAGGCCTTGAGTAACGTAGTGTAAGGTTTGGGTGAAGAGAGGTGTTCTATAGTCTTATGATGAGGCCTCTGTATTCAGTGATCTTGTTCTTCTGGGCTATGAACTTCACATGCATCCTTCAGTATCCCTTGTATCCTCCCCAGCCTGGGGAATGGGATGACTAGAGGTGGCTTCCCCCATGTAGAATGTCAGAGAGAACTGGAGTTGGGCCTTTCCCTTCCCTCCCCAGTCAGTTAGACTCTAACAAAACCCCAGCAGATTAGGTTCTGGTTATACAGTTTCTACCAAGCTCAGACTTTGTTAAGAAGAACAGAACTCTCTGGTGTATTTAAAAATGGCTCTTTTTCCCTTCTCCCTGTTGAGAGCAGGGGGAATTTTTCTTAGCTTTCACTGTGACAACCTGCTTGAGGTTCATGGAAGTAAAATTCACAAACGTGTGTAAGTCCCCCTTGACTGGGTCACCCCAAAGTTTTTTTAACTCTTAGATGTGTCCTCATTAAGTCTCCAGCAATTTGTCAATTATAGTTCAGTTTTCCTTACTAGGCACTGGATCCGGAGGCAGTTTCTGCTCCTGGGTTTCTGCTCTGGTAAGTTGTGATTCTCTGTATTCACCTGTCAGTCTTCAGTTTCAGGGACAGAGGTCCTCCCTGTGACCTCACTTATCTGATGGATCTAAAAAGAGTTGTTGATTTTTCAGTTTGTTCAGCGTTTTTTACTTACTAGGACAGAGTGGCAACTTCCAGCTTCTTACATGCTTGACTGGAAACCAGAAGTCTAGCCGAGTTCTTCACACCAGTATGCCCTCACTCTACATCAATACTAGATCAGGTTTGATTTGGTGTTAATGTTACACCCATAACTGCCACATGAATTTTTATGCTAACATTAATCATTTGTACCAGATTACTTCTTTGATCAATATTCTATCTAACTTATTTACAATGAAAAGCCATTAAGAATTCCATAGACACTGTGCATTAGATAGATAGAGAATATACAATTTCCTACTATGATGCAATAAATGAACTGAAGTTAAGCAAATGGCAGTAATTACTTAGTTGCAGACGCCTCTCTGCAAGATTAAGAACAGAGTACGACTAAACAGTGAATGCCAGCATTTAGTTAGGGGTATCTTAAAGGCTTCTGGTAAAATCTATGCTAAAGATACACATAAATATTCTAATTATATATACTTTCTTGGTGCATTATGATTCATCCACTTTCACTTGGATATCTTCTGGCTACAAAATAAATAACTCATTTACTAGAAAAATCTGCAGGTATGTGGAGGTAGGAAGGATGTGGGAGTTAGGACTGGATGGAGAAGTTGTCACCACAAGATATCATAATAGTGAACTCGTGGAGGTCTCTTTATACCGAAGTGCCATAGAGTAAATAAGAAATAATAACATCAGTATGGCATTTTTGTTTGTTATATTTCACTGACATTGATCTGCAGTCCAGGTGGCACCTGTGTTAAATGGTGCTTCAAGGGTCAGAAAGTTTTCATGTTTCTTAACATAAAAACTGGTTCTCTAGTAGAGATCCCAAAACTAGCAAACAGGTAGAAATTAAAGAGAAAACCTCTACTTATTATTTCTATATCTGCCCATAGCAATAGTATTATTGTGGGTGCTTTTAGAATTAGAATCTGTTGCAATTTAAAATAGGATATTCCTTTTTTTTAAAAAAAAAATTTTATTAATTTATTTGAGAGAGAGAAAGAGAGAGCAGGAGGAGAAGCAGAGGGAGAGGGACAAGCAAATTCTGTGCTGAGCACGGAGTCTGAGGTGAGGCTCAATCTCACGACCCTGAGATCATAACGTGAGCCGAACCCTAGAATCAGACACTCAGTGGGCGAACCACCCAGGTGCCCCCAAATAGGATATTCCTATGGGATTCAAAAATATCATATTATGTCACTGTTTCCACTTACTGCTTCAAAGTATGTGTGAAATAACGGGAAGGATTTATAATTGTTTGAGTCCCACCCTTTTTTTTTTACTTTTATATTAAGTTTTGTGAATTATTATGGTGGTCTCTGCAGGAATGTCTCCCCATCATCTTTGCTGAACTCCCTCGTTTGATGCAAGTTAGTCCTCATACACAATGATGACTTACGTTTATCACACAAATCATCCCTAAAGGCAACAGTCCAGGCAGTTGTTTGCACTGCCTTGTTTCTCATTCTTGTTTTCCTGCACATGTTTCTAGAGTGAGGTTAACTTAATTAACACTGGCACCACCCTAAGCATCCTGAAATCTCAATATAACGAGGGTGAATCCTGGCCGAGATGGAAACATTACCTTTCTTTCTAAGCTCTGTCAGAGACTAGATAGTCAGCAGTGCCTGAGCCCAGTTTGACTGTGAGGCCACCAGGAAAGGGAAGGTCTGTATTTTTGTGTCAAGATAACACTCAGATCATGCCCTGCTTTACTATACTTATAGGATTCACTTTAGTAACAAATGGAACTTTGGACAGTCATCTATGCGTTAGACTTTGGGAGATTTATAAAGCCTTTCTGCATGCCATGTGAGACTCTAGTTCTGTAAGACAGCTTTGGCCCAAAGCAAGTGGCTTTGGTTGAGTACCCACGGTGTGCAAGGAACTCAACTAAGTTATTTCATTTTATTTCAACGGAAGTGCATTATTTTATTTCACTTAAAGCTCACTACACACCTAAGAAGTACATATGATAATGATAGCAAATTTAAGGCACAAACTGAGGCACAAAAAGACTCTCAGGAACCAACAATTGACAGAGTGGGGTTTAAGCACAGACGTTCCCCAGGGCCTGCATGCTCAGGTAGCCTTGTACTAGGGAAAGAAAGTGCCAGCTTTAGAGTTAATCACAGCCAGGTTCAACCCTCCATTCACTCTCTCGGAGGTCCCAGCCATGAGACCCCAACCCCTCTTGAACCTTGCTATCCCCACTATCAGAAAGGAAATCAGTAAGAGCTCCTTCATTTTCCTCACCATATTTTTGGCAAAGATAGATGAGACAACCAAGGGAAAAAAAAAGAATTTGTAAGTAACTATGAAGCAGGATCAATTCTGAGAGTTCCAGACTTGCCTGACAAAAGGTTGCTGAGAGTCTATCAGCCTAGAAGATTATTTATATGAAAGTTGAGGTACGTTCTGGGTAAGAAATTAACCTGTGTTTACAGGTTCTGAAATAACTGAATAAATGCGATACGGCCAGACAGAATTCTATTTGCAGGGGTCAGGGTGGATTTGCTTAAGACCACACATACATATTTATATAAATATATTTATATGTATATGTGTATATACACATACGTATTTATGTACAGCCCCTTGAACAATGTGGGGACCAGGGGTATTGGCCCTGCACAGCTGAGAATCCACATGTAACTTTTGACTCCCTCAGAACTTAACTGCTAATCACTTATTATTGATTGGATAATCAACTGCTAATATAAACAGTTGATTAACACATATTTTATATGTTATATGGATTAATACTATATTCTTACAATGAAGGGAGCTAGAGAAAGGCAAATGTTATTTGGAAAATTATTAATAAAAGAAAATACATTTAGTGTGCTGTGTTGTATTTATCGAAAAAAAATCATTCAAGGGTCAACTGTATATTAAGCAAATAAATATATTTTATTAAATATGTATAAATATATATTAGATATTCTATTTTAAATACACAACATATTAATATGTATTTGAAGCATCAGAAGCTATCAAAATAGAGTGCCATAGTTATTAGAGAAATCTATTTCTCAGTTTAGGCCCTCAGATGCATGATTGTGTCCTAAAGAGAAAGTTTTTAATTTAAAAATGGAAGACCTCATTCACTAAACTCTGTGACACATCAGGGCACAAACAACATTACTGTCATGTAACAGGATGGATGGGTAGGGAGCCACTTTCTTCTTTCTGTCACACTTTACCACAGGCCCTACCTACCAGGAGGATTTAGGGCGGCCACTAGTGGAGAATGGCTTCCTGTTGGAAGAACCTAGGAACAACCATGAGCTCCGTGTGGAGCCAGTCAGGATGTGTCAGAACGACGGCAGAGTTGCAGAACAAACCCACAGCGGACCCCTGGTGCGGGACAACTGTGCTTATATGACACCTCCGGAACAAAAGTGCCATATGCGTAGAAACCATCATGGCACAGTACATGGCACTGCCCATGGAAGCCCCAGGAAGGGAAACTGTTGTGCCTACAAAAGGAGTGCTGGTGGCTGCGTTCCCTGGCTGAACACTGAGGGGTACGTAGCAGAACAGTGTGGCTGCTCAGAGGAAAGCCTGTGAGACTGCTCGGAGCACTTGGAAAGGACTGTGCCAGAAGCTAGAGTTTCTGGAGGAGGAGGTAGGCACCAGAGCCAAGTCATCTGTGTGACCCCTGGGAGGTAATTTATGGATTAGCCGTGATTATGAGTACTGTCTTACTACAGTGTTAGGTATGTAAGAAGCAAGCCAAATTTCACTTTGGTCCTGGTATTAGAAAACTTTGTCATGTTTTGAACAAAGATAGTTCTTTCATTTTTCTATGCACTTGGTAGGATCCATTTGGGATCCAGGTTGATAACCAGTGTAGATCCTAAATAATGTTTTTCTTGCCACCATACTTCAATATCAGAGTCACCCAGTTGGCTTGGTGTGAATATGGCCTTGTCTGAGGCCAAGTGAATCAATCTGTGAGCTTTTGTTTTTGTTTTGTTTTTGTTTTTGTTTTAATCAAGCTGTGAGCTTAGTTTTTTTTTTTTTCTTTTATTTCAGATTAATTTACATGAACCCTAAGGTTTGAGAACTACTGCTTTACTTTCTCAGTGAGGAGAAAATAAAACCCCTTTGTCAAGAGAGTGGTAGTTAGGAGCAAGGTATAGGTCTTGCAAAGAGTAGTGAAGTTTTGAACTATCCACTGAAGGGAAAGTGAAAAGAATCTTCAGGGATACACAAAAACATTGCAGAGCAGCCCAGTCCCCACAGAAACTGCAGACCTCAAATTTATGATGATAAAAATCCTTATGCTTGTTTACAGAGGGTCCTCATGGTTATGACATATTTATTGAGGTATGGTGTGGCAACTGTTTGATAAATATAAGTACTGATATAAAAGAAGATACAGAAAAGAATATAATAGTTTTTATGAGCAGCAAGTCCATAAAGAGGTATTAAAAATGATTAAAGAAGACAATTGAGGTGATGTAAACTTTATTCAATACATCATGAAGTAGACAGTGTCAGAGATCTACAAAAATGGGGTGGAAGCAGGGAGCGCCTGGGTGACTCCATGTGTTAAGTATCTCTGCCTTCTGCTCAGGTCATGATCTCAGGGTCCTGGGATCGAGCCCCGCATCGGGCTCTCTACTCAGCGGGGAGCCTGCTTCCTCCTCTCTCTGCCTCCCTCTCTGCCTACTTATGATCTCACTCTCTGTGTCAAATAAATAAAAACCTAAAAAAATGTGGTAGAAGGAAAGAAGTTTTTATAGGATGACTAAAGAACAAGGAAGAGACAAATGGAAAACATCTGATTGTCTGTGGTCACATAGTTGCTCTTGTTTGAAGTGAGAGGCCCAAAGTTGCCCTGGCCTTTGAGGACTGGCTGGATGAATATACTGGATTTCTGCTCAGCAGAGCATTTACAGGGACACAAAAATTAATTAAGTTTTGGTTTTCTGACCTTGCACCCTGGGCAGAAGCACCTCCATCCTCCATCGTGGCCTAAAGATTTATTTAAAAAGAGGCACTAGAATGCCTGGTTGGCTCAGTTGGTTGAATGTCTGCGTTTGGCTCTGATCATGATTCCAGGGTCCTGGGATTGAGCCATGCATTGGGTTCCCTGCTCAGCGAGGAAACTTGCATCTCCCCCTTTTTGTGTTCCCTTTCTCTCCCTGTCTCTCCCTATCAAACAAACAATCTTAAAATTTTTGTATAAAAAATAAAAAACAAACAAAGGCACAGTCATGTCTTGAAAGGGGCCTCAACATGCAGAGCTCTGGTTGACAGCTGGGTCTCCGTTATGCTGCTGCTTCTCTGCTCACATTGATACTATAGTTCTGGGGTAGCAGGAAAAAGGCAGCCCTTGATCATCATCAAACCATTAAGCCAGTCCAAACTACCAGACCTCATTGAGGAAGATTTCAAGCAATTCCTGCTTCCAATCATCAGCAAGATGCAGGAGGACATTCCAATTTGCTCTCACGTGCAAGCAAGAGCTTATATGGAGAATAGGAGGCCGCTGTGGAAAATGGACAGTCTGCTCATCCAAATAAAAACCATATAAAGGCCTCGAGGAAAGCACCCTGGATCATTTTTAGAATCCAAAAGACAGAGTGCAGGAGTGACCAAATAATGTGAAGAAGGCCAAAGAGAAGGCCCAAGAGATTCTAAAGATGGCAGGGAGGCATTGATTAACCTAGTCTAGGAGATAGAGAAAAGCAAATAAGTCATCTTGGAGGATCAGAAGTTTCCAGCCGGTGGTTTCTGGTCAAATGATGGAGATTGACAGACACCATAGAGACGCTGGAAGTATAGAGCCTTTTGTGTTTTCTTCTTCTTTCTCTCCTTTTTTCTCTTCTCTGTCTACATGTTATCCTCTCACTTATACTACGGTTCTATAACGGTTGGTCTGTGGTTGATGACTTCAGTATGAATTTGGATTGTTAAATGTTTGTTTGGGGAGGTAACTTTTTTTTTTTTGGTCTTTTTTGAAAATGTTCTCACACAAGAGAATGAAGGCCTCGACTGTAAACTCATGCAGGAGTTGCACAGGTACCTAGACTTCGGTTATTTCTAAATGTCGAGGTGCTTTGCCCTTTTGTGTGTGACCGGATAGCTCCCCCAGAACTTTGGGTCTGGGTGTGACTTGTAAGACTCAGAATTGGGTTTCTCCAGCTCTGGAGGTGCTGAAGGAGCTACGTGGCTGCTAGAAGACAGCCCCACGCAGCAAGGGCTAACGAAGCTGAACGAGGGACAGACAACAGCTGGCGATGTGAATGGGGCTGATAGGGCGAGGATGGATGAATCCGAAGGAGCAGAGAATGGTATTGCCTATATTTTGAGACTTTAATTTCTGGGTGAGGCCAAAGGAGGAGAGATATGTTTTGTACAAAATTTGTATTTCAGTGACACATTAACTGACATAACCGTTTGGTCCACTTGCTTGGAGAACCTAACTCAGCTTTGTTTTACATGGAACCTAGAACAGAAGACACGATCTTCATATTCTATACAGGGTGATGGAATCCCCTGATGCATTTCAGGGATTCTGGACATAGGATGAAAGAGATATTTACAAAGGCTGTTGAGGGTTGGGGAAGAAAAGTGAGGACTGTCTACTTTGGACCCTACACTGAATAGGGAATAGGTATCTTCAACGTTCTGTGAGTAGTCCAGCCTTAAGTTCATTTACATAGCAGAACTGATAAGTATTTGGGGCCAAAACCTTACTAGGAAGGGAAAAAAGGTTGCCATATTAACAAAGCTATTCATTTGCTTGAAAAAGGAAAAGGATACATTAGAGTGCTGAAAGCCAAACTGGGGAAAGAAAACAGACATATATGAATGGTATTAGCAACAACACAAGACAACATTATGTTAAAAGATAAATTAAGTGATAGTACCTAATTCCTAAATATGAAAGCAGGGACTAGAGAAGTTGATAAAAGAAGTGAAATATGACAGCTGCCTTAAAAATATGGTAGGATTTGTAGGAGATCATTCACGTCAAGAGAAGATAACGTCATATAAACAGTTTATACTACCCTATGTGTATAATGCCATTTCTAGCACTGTAAAGAATTAATATAGGAACAAGATGTTTTTTGGCTCTCAAAGACATTCCAATCTAATAAATAGAGGTTTATAATAAATAGAGGTTCATAGCAGGTTCTTAGAGTGGTAAAAAGCATAATGAAGGGAAACTTTTGAAGGTGCCTTGGGAAATAATGTTGAGTAAAATAATAAATATGCTCAAGTCCTGTTTTTTTGGGGGGTTGCACAAAAAAGATCAGGATGCTACATATATGAGCTCAACTAAAAAATGGTTTGCTTGAGATGCCTGGGTGGATCAGTGGGTTAAGCCTCTGCCTTCGGCTCAGGTCATGACCCCAGGGTGCTGGGATTGAGCCCCACATCGGGCTCTTTGCTCAGCGGGGAGCCTGCTTCTTCCTCTCTCTCTGCCTGCCTCTCTGCCTACTTATAATCTCTCTCTTTGTCCAATAAATAAATAAAATTTAAGAAAAATGGTTTGCTTGGTTTTAAGAATTCAGTAAGAGGGTTGTATTTAGGCAACATGGAAAGATTAATAATTGAAGGAGTCTTAACAACAGTGGCCTATAAAACTCAAGACACAATACCATTTCAGGTGTGAATGGATTTCTTGGCTTCCAATTTTTTTTTTTTTAACCAGTTTTAAGTTAATGAGACCTGCACTGCATGTAGCAGTATAAATAAGACACAGTTGTATGTATCTGAATTACTTATCATTTTATACTGATGCCTTTTCGAGGCTAATGGTGAAGGGAAAGCTGCTACTTACACCCCACTACACTCTTTTACAGGGTAGGTGTGTTTTATAGAGCAGTAGGGAGCCAGGTTTAGATTTTGCCAACAATCTCCCTGAGTAATGACATTTCGAACATGGCATTTAAGAAATTGTATTCAGCAAAATAAAATACACACTATTAATATAAAAGCAGGCACTCTTAGAATAGAGAACATTCCTTTACCAAATAGTAGAAGCTGAGAAGAAGCAACAGAATGATTCCTTTGGATTAGAACAGGGAAGAGAGGGAAGAGAGAAGTAGGACACAATTAGAGTCAGGGCCACCAAGGAGGCATCCAGGAAGCCAAACACCCCACTGCGAATCTGGAAATCTGTGGGAGGGACATAGGACAAGCAGAAGCTTCCCTGTTCTTCCTGGAGCTGACCTTGAGAACTAGTGGGATTTGAAAGATGATGTGCAAGGCAAAAATAGTGCAGACAAAAATCATGTGCAAAAAAAAAAAAGGAAGAAAAAGGAGGGAAAGGGAGCACTCAACATCCCTGATGAAGAGGCCAAGTGGGAGACCAGCATAGTGCCTTCAAGGCTAAAAGTCTAAGAGGCAGAGATTTCCATGCTGCTCCAACTCACTACATCTATGGTCGGTGTCAGAAGAACTGGGCTTGAATTTTCATGTATTTGAAAAAGTGCATGTTCTTAAACACTAGAATCATACTCTATGAGACATTTTTGAAGAAAGAAGGACTGAGGGGGAAATTATTTATACAAAAAAGAAACACAGTGTCTTTTGTCTCAGGCTCAATCCAGGCCATGTGCCCTTTGATGGGAAAGACAGACTCTCCTTCACTTGCTTAGGTTTAAGCACATAATTGATTTTTAAAAACTTACATGTATTTACTTTGCAATTCCACAGTATTAATATACTTGAACCTTTGTGGTTCTTATTTTAGTTCCTTGTTTCCCCTCATTAAAACTTCTTAATAGAAAATGTATAAACATGTTTATGTGATGTCTATGACAGGAATATCTACAGAATACGACATTCAGATTTAGCCACTTAGACTGAAATCTCCCTATGAACCACCAGTGAGCTACATGTTAGGGTAACACACTCAGATTATTCTTGTATCATTGTTATGAAGCAAGGATTTAAAAGGAGTTTTTATTTTGAAAAGTATTGAAGCTTATGTGAGGACTATCTTTGATCAGGCACTTGGCAATTTGATAGTTTAGAGAGGAAAATATTCAAATGTAAGAAAAATTTCACCTCTTATCTTAAATGGTAGAGGCATTTGTGCTTGAGAAATTCTTATAGGAGTGAGGCATTTATAGCTAATGACTTTTTCACAATAAAAATTGGTGTCATTAAATATTGTATGAATACATTGTCCTTAAAAATTAACTTTGAAGGAAGCCTGGGTGGCTCAGTCCTTAAGCATCTATCTTTAGCTCAGGTCATGATCCCTAGGTCCTGGGATTGAGTCCTGCATCGGTTCCCTGCTCAGTGGGGAGCCTGCTTCTCGCTCTGCCAGCTGCTCCCCCTGCTGTGGTCCCTCTCTCGCTGTCTCTCTCTCTCTATCAAATAAATAAATAAAATCTTAAAAAAAATTAACTTTGAGGGGCGCCTGGGTGGCTCAGTGGGTTAAGCCGCTGCCTTTGGCTCAGGTCATGATCTCAGGGTCCTGGAATCGAGTCCCATCGGGCTCTCTGCTCAGCAGGGAGCCTGCTTCCTCCTCCTCTCTCTCTCTCTGCCTACTTGTGATCTCTCTCTGTCAAATAAACAAATAAAATCTTTAAAAAAAAAAAATTAACTTTGAGGAGCACCAGGGTGTCTCAATGGGTGAAGTGCTTGCCTTCAGCTCAGGTCATGATCTTGGGGTTCTGGATTGAGTTCCCTGTCAGGCTCCCTGTTCAGTGGAGAGTCTCCCTCTCCTGCCTCTCCATTGTGTGCTTTCTCTCTCTCTTCTCAAATAAATAAATAAAATATTTTAAAAAATTAACTTTGATTACCAGTCTTAATTTTCTGAAATTCTGTATGGATTCTAATATATTAGTTCATATGCTTTTATGTGTGTATTATTTTGACCATCTGGACAATATTAATGAGAACTATTAGCTCCTCAACAACTTTATTGTTCACAGCAGTACCTTAAGTAGGATCACTGAAATATTCTTTACAGTGCATACATGCAAAATTGTTTCCACTGTAAATTACTACTGTAGCATTTTCTGTCACAAGTGCATGTGCATACGTGGAAATCTATGTCAGGTTTCGTAGGCAACCTTTTAAAAACCTACCTGAAATTTGGAAAATTATCTGTAGAAGGTATTTTTTCCTTCAGGATTATCTGTATTTTCCAAAACTTTCCAAAAATTAAAAGGTATTTAAACTTACTCTATGGGGGAGAAAAAGGGTTTTATTGAAATAATTATGGATTCCTAGGAAGTTGGAAAATAGAGTACAGAGAGGTCTGAGGTAACCTTTACCACATTCTCCTTAGCGGTTACATTTTACATAACTACACCACAACATCAAAACCAAAAAGTTGACATGGATATAATGTGTGTATATAGTTCTAGGCCATTTTATCTTATGTATAGATTGTGTAACCCTTGCATTCAAGATACAGAACTATTTTATCACCACAAAGATCTCCCTTGTGCTACTTGCTTAAATTGCTATTTCTCTCTCTCTCTCCCTCTCTTTTTGTGAGGTTTAAGCACATAGTTGATTTTTTTTAATCATTTTATCATTTTTATAATTTTATACTGATTTATTTATCTGATGCTTTATGGTCATCTCCCAGCATCCATAACTCCTGGCAATTTCTAATCTATTCTCCATCTCTATAATTCTGTAATTCCAAGAATGTGATATAGATGGAATCATAGAATATAAGATCTTTTAAGACTGGAGTTTTTCACTCAACCATTGGGGAGAGGACCAAGGAAATTGTTGCTCGTATCAGTGATTGGTCCCTTTTATTACTGAAGAGCACCCCATAGTGTGAATGTCCCATAGTTTGTTTAACCATTCACTACTCCAGGAATTGTGAATTGTTTCCATTTTGGGGCTGTTACAAACAAAGCTCTTATGAACATTTGTATACAGGTTTTTGAGATTTTTTCTTTCAATAAATCACATTTCAGAGCTGAGACCAGAGAGATAAATAAATTATAATAAATAAAGTAATGATTATATATTTGAATACTCTTGACAAAATACTGGCTTTAAAATAATATCTGCACAAAAACATGATTATTTTTGGCATGATGTATGCACATTGACTCACTCATTCATTCTTGAAAATTATTGATAGAGAACTCAGGACTTGTGCTGAGTGCTGGGGCAAGTTGCCTTCCCCATCAGGGCTTTTATAAAATAGTGCCTTTGCTGCATACAGGTAGCTTGCTCTTATGTTCGTTGGTTTTCACAGTTTCAAATTTTAGCTGGAAAATATTTATTCTGAGTTAACATGACTGCTATGCTAATATTTAAACGTGTAGTCTTAAATTTAAATTCGCTGAAAGATTTGGGTTAATATATTTTGCCTTATCTTAGGAAAAGCAATTGCCAAGCATGCATACACAAATATACAATCTACTTTTGCAAGGTGTGCAATTCAGTACTTCTTTCAAATAGGGGTGAGGTTCAGATGGATTTTTACTTGTAGCCTGTTCACAAATTAATGAATTCTTCTGCTTATTCTGTGTCCTTTTTCTCCCATAGCATAAAAAATTGATCAACCGCCCACAGAGTACCAAAATAATTTCTACTGATCCTGTAGGTAAGAAATATTTGCTTAGTCCTCCTTACAGGGGCATTGTTTTTCCTCTTATATTTTATACTATGTGGATTGTGTAAAAAAAAGGGTGGAGAGAGTGACTTTGCAATTAACGAATAATTACATTCATCAGCCTAATAAATGAGTTTTCCTTTGGAAATCATACACATATAAACCAAAATATTCTCAAATATGGGTGTAATTAAAATTGTTAAAATCTCTAAGAAATATGAGCCCTGCTAAGATAATATTAATTGCTTGATTTGGTAAATAAACAACTACAGTTTGTTCTGAAATGTTGACAATTAATTCATGGATCTAAGTGTGGTCACTTCAACTCTACATTCAAGGCCAATAGCTTTTAAATAGAGGTATGTTGGTATGAAATCACAAAAAAAGAAACATTTAATAGTTGATTGTGGGTATACATAATTCCATTATATAACAATGATGTGGACTTCAAGGTAGTATCTGACATTTTTTTAAAAGATTTTATTTATTTATTTGACAGAGATCACAAATAGGCAGAGAAGCAGGCAGAGAGAGAGGGAGGAAGCAGGCTCCCTGCCGAGCAGAAAGCCTGATGTAGGGCTCAATCCCAGGACCCTGGGATCATGACCTGAGCCGAAGGCAGAGGCTTTATCTCACTGAGCCACCCAGGTGCCCCAGAATTTGACATTTTTATTCTATTTTAGCTTTTGAAACAATCATTTCATAATGTTAATGGTCACAAAATAATTATTGGTCTTCAAATAATTTATTATTTGATCTTGGTCTTCAAAAGATACCAATGAGTCTGCTTTGACTACAGTGTCGGGCCACCACTGATGGCACAGAGTTTCATTCAGGGGTTATCTGTATGGATTGTATGTGCAGGCTTTACCCAATTACATTAAATGTGAGAATAGGCATAAACCTTAGTGTTATACCCCATCTCAGAAACAATAAAAACCATTTCAAACAAAGAACAGGTGATGTAGAAAAACTCAATTAAACCTACCAAAGCCCAAACTGAGAAAACCCCGCAAAGCAAATCTGAAACAACAACAACAACAACAACAACAACAACAACAACAAACAGCAGTAGTGGGACACCTGGATGGCTCAGTTGGTTCAGTGTTGGCTTCAGCTCAGGTCATGGTGTTGGGGTCCCGGGATGGAGCCGACATCAGCTCCTTTCTTGGTGCGGGAGGTGGGGGGTGGGGCATGGATATGTATGTGTGTGTGGGGGGGGTCTGCTTCTCCCTCTCCCTTAGCCCCTCCCCTTGTTTCTGCTCACTCTGTTTTGCTCTCAACTAAACAAATAAAATCTTGAGCAGCAGCAACAACAACAACAAAAACCGAAAACGGAAACAAAACCCAGCTGTAGTATTTGAAAACCTGGCAAGTTTTGTAGGGTTGCTACCTCTTGAAGAATTTGATGTCTACAGAAAAGCACTCTCTTTGCCATTGCCAACAACCAGCGGAGAGCGCAAGAGTGCAATCATCCCTCCTGTGTGTAGAGGAAGTCCTAGGTTGTGATGGTGTGAGGTCTCTCACAACCAAGCCGCTGCAGGAAGGATGGTGGTAAGCGAGGTCAGAGCAGGACAAAACTGTGAGAAGTTTTAAATGCCAAGAGAGGACATTCAGACAGTAGGAGGAGCCGCTATGAAACTTACTAACAAGGAATGGGTGAGACTTTGAAAACTGTTCAATGTATAGAAGACTGAAGTGGGTCGCAACTGGTAGCAGGGATAGGAGTTAAAGTCCTGGTTTGTGATACCCCAGAAAAGAGAAGCGGAGCATGACTGAGATTGTCAGTTAGGCTGGCAAGGAGGGGAAGTATCTGAGGTAGGTTTAGAGTTAGGACATGGGTGTGGGGATAAGAAATAAGCATTGAGAAATTTGAATAATGTAACATGTTTCAGCTCACTCAGCAGAGTGGTCACATTCACTAAGAAGTGCGTAGGGTGAAGGAAGAATCTAGTTAGAAAAAGGGCAAAGTTGATTTTTGAGTTTAGAAACCTGTAGCTTGAATTGGCTGTGATATATACTGGTACAGACAATTAGGAGATGGATATTGCAAATGCCCGCCAAGATTTAGGGAGACAAAGCCAAAGATAAAGTTATAGCCGAGCTGGGATATTCCTTTCCTTTTCTTTTCTTTTCTTTTTTTTTTTTAAGATTTTATTTATGTGAGAAAGGCTGAGCACAAGTGGGGTTGGAGGGAAGGGTAGAAGGAAAAGGAGAAGCAGAGTCCCCACTGATCAGGGAGTCCACCACAGGACTTGATCCCAGGACCCTGAGAGCATGACCTGAACAAACTCATTGGGGGGAGAGGACAGAGAAAAAAGAGGCCTGAGAGAGGAAGTAGTAATTCATCAGAATCAGGAGGATGAGAGTCAACAGAGGGGACAGAGAGGGAGGAGGAGAACCAGGACAGGCCGTAGAACCCAGGGGAAGGAGCGAAATGCTTTCTGGAAATCAGAGAAGCTGCAGACGGAGAGTCGTTAGCTCTGAGTCACAATCAGGAGGGTACTAGGAAGATCAGAAAGAGGATTCCACAGGGTTATAACAGATAGCATATCACCTGTAAAACAAGGGCTTGCGGAGTGAGCCGAAATGATGAACTTGTGGCACTGAGTTTACATTAGGCATACAAATATCTTATGGTTAAAGGGAAGATGGGGAAAGCCTGGTGGCTTGAAACAGTAGCAGAAGCAAGGAAAGGGGAGGCTTGAAGCATGGTAAGGAGGAGACTGAAGGAACAGGTGTGAAGGGAAATTACTTGGTGAAGAACACTGTAGGGGGGACGCCTGGGTGGCTCAGTTGGTTAAGCGGCGGCCTTCGGCTCAGGTCATGATCCCAGCGTCCGGGGATCGAGTCCCACATCTGGCTCCTTGCTCGGCAGGGAGCCTGCTTCTCCCTCTGCCTCTGCCTGCCATTCCGTCTGCTTGTGCTTGCTCTCTCTCCCTCTCTCTCTCTGACAAATAAATAAAATCTTACAAAAAAAAAAAAAAAAAGAAGAACACTGTAGGGAATGGAATCTGGCAAACATGGAGGAGTGAGATTCTGTAAGACGGTGATTTCTAAATGAAAATGAGCTTTAAGAGAACTCACGTCAAATGAATTTGGGTGAATTAGGAGAAACAGACATTGGCTGAGTGAAACAGAAGGTGAGTGGGATTCGGGCTTAAAGATGCTGGAAAAGTTTTTGGTCACTGCTGGGAAAATTTTAAATTGCATTTAGGAAAAAAAAAATTTTAATGGGTGGGTTCACTGCTATAAAGGCTTGACTGGTATACAGAACACAGGGCTAGTTGATGACATTTGGCATAGTTTCATAACCCTGGAGATCTCAGTAGTTGAATGCAGGGTGAGTAAAGCAGGATTGACAGTTGGTAAATTAATAACAATGAAAACTAAAACGGACAACAGATTCCAAGATGGCTGCAAGGCGGTTGTTGATGTACATAGCTGATCATGGGGAACAGCCCGAGCTTCTGATAGTAAGAGGCAAGACTCAGTAGAGATGAGTGATGGGCATCCAAGGACTCGCTGTGTCAATGACAGGGGCAAGAAGCATATTAAGTGACAGGGGCAGAGCTGTGGAAGTTTAGGAAGTAGAGGTCAGCCATAATATTGAGAAACTGATCCCTTGGAGGGAGATAAAACATGAGTATTGGCCGTGAAAGTCAGTTTCTTATGTGGAATCACAGCACAGGTCACTGAAGTCGACAAGATTAAGGAACCATGTGGTCAGATGTATGACTGGGTATCAATAGGGTTACTGATGCTGCCGTCAGCCAATGGCAGGAGAGAGGTGGTGTGGATGGGAACAGGAAGGCCTCCTCATTCATGAGCCTATAGTGCAGGGTGGAAGCAGAATGGGGATTTGAAGAATGAAGCCTGAGGATGTGTGGACTCTATTTCCTGAGTAGCTTTCCTAGAAAAGTGGCATGATTCACAAATTTATGTGCAATTTCTGTGAATGGGTAGGGAGAAGGAATCGTGGAATCAAAGATGGCAGATGCAGAATTCTTGCTCCACATCAGACGAGGCAAGAGTTAGCTGGAGAGTGGTGCAGGCTGGGGCAGAGAGGCAGGGGGATGGGAGGCTCAGGGGCTTGACTGAGCGTGATGGCTCAGAGTTACCCAATGAAAAAGAAACTTTAACAGCCAAACAACAGAAAAATGGCATCATGAGTTTAGTTGGTAGACACAAGTCACAGGATAAGGGAAGAGGTATACTGAAATACAGGATGCATTCAAAGGAGATGTTTGTGGCTGTAAATGGTCCAGAGGCCAGGGGAAATGTTTTGGTCTAAAGGACTGTCCACAGAACTGCTCTTTGGGTTGAATCTTGGTGACTTTGTGTGTGTGTATATTTGGGGTTGGTGGTGAGAGCATTATGTAGTTGCGGTTACAATTTATGCATCAGATTAGTACTAACTAAGAAAACATTTTTTGAGCCCAGGAGTCTCCTTTAACATAGTGCTACTCAAAGTATGGTTGGGGACCCCAGTGTTAGCATCATCTCAGAGTTTGTTTAAAATGCACAATTTTTTTTAAAGATTTTATTTGTTTATTTGACAGAGAGAGACAGAGAGATCACAAGTAGGCAGAGAAAGAGGGGGAAGCAGGCTCCCCACCAAGGAGAGAGCCCTATGTGGGGCTCCATCCCAGGACCCTGAGATCATGACGTGGGCTGAAGGCAGAGGCTTAACCCACTGAGCCACCCAGGCACCCCTAAAATGCCCAATTTTACTTCTACCCTAGTTTTACTTAATTGGACTATCTGGGGTAGAGTGTAAAATTCATTTCACGAACCATCCTGGATCTCAGGGGAGTTAAAAATCTGAGAAGCATTTCTAGTCCTTGTTAATCAGTCGTTCCTTCAGGCGAAGACCCCAGAAATGCCACGGATCCAAAGTTTTTCACTTGTCCCCTGGGGGTGGGTCCAGATCTTTCCACCGTTCAGAGGCCGAAGCAGAGAGCCCTCAGCGTTCCCGGGAGCAGGTGTGGAGGGTGAGATCAGCACTGCCGCGGTCAAAGAGTCCTGATGCCGCGTGTTCTGCGTGTGCCGGCAGGTGCCCTGTGGGATAACCTGCTGCACTGGCTGGCCGAGGAGCTCTCGGAAGAAAACGCCGCGCGCCTCTCCTCGTCCCTCCCGGTTCGCCGCAGCACCGTTGAGCTCATCAGACTCAAGAGCCCTGGTGACCTCACAGAACAGATCCAGGAGCTTCTTTGCTTCTGGAAAAAGTCACTCCCCAAAGCCACCGATAAAGTTCGCCTTCTGGCTCGTCACCTCTGCCAGATCGGCAGGAGGGATCTCGCCGAAGAGCTCAAATTCAAGTGGGAACAGAAGGTGTTCACGGAGCCCCAGCAGTGGTTTGACACGGCCGAGTGACACCCGCTCGTTCTTTCTTTTGCCCTAGGGAAGGGCCATAGCTGCTTTGAAGGAGGTTTCTGTCAACATCTTACTAGCGAGTTTCCAAGTCAAGTTGCTTGAGCTGAGACTCTGATGGATGTGCTAGTTGAGACAGTGGAAGAGCAGTAATCAGATCATAAAAAGCGTTCTCGGGTTTGAGGGCTCCTTCGTGGCTCAGAGATGTACCTTCTGCAAGACTTACTGTCTTGAGTTCAGCCAAGTTTAATAGCATTTGTAATAGAGTTTGCTGTGTTTCCATTTTAATGCAGAGGTTGTTTTCTAAGTGGGAAGGAAAGAGATGATATACAAAATCCCTTTTTTTATTGTTATCTACATAAAAGCAAACCAGTTATGCAGGACTCCAAGCAAGTAATTCACGTTATGCATATACTGTGGAACCCGCAGTTAACAATACCAAATAAATTGAGTTGCAGAGACCGGATGCTGATGATAGTAAATCAGTAAGGAAACAAATAAGCTTGAAATAAATTAAAAATAGAGTAACATCGGCCATTTGCTGCCACAACATTTTCTTTTATTAAAAAAAAATAGAATCTCAGGGTAGGGAAAAATCTCATATTTTATTATTAGTAAAATGAGGTAGTGCAGAGAAAGTGAAAGACCAGTGAAGGGATTTAGGGCGTTTTAATGTAGGAAAACAACGTACTTTTAAATCAGTTTTCATAGAAACCTTATTGTATAAGCCCTATATGTTCATCGTTAAAAAATACTGTAAAAAACACAGAACTGAAAGAAAAAAAGCCCCTTCATCTTTGATAATCCTTGTTAACGTCTAGCGTGTAAACTTTGGGACTTCAGCATTAGCTAAAACAACGTGATATGAATGGGTTATTATAGTCGTATTACCATTTCATTAAGGTGAGACCATCACGGCCTTGGCTTGTCAGCATCAGTGGTATTAATTTTGATTACTGAATACCAGAAAATTTAATGAAATCACATGAAAAATTAAACACTCATGTGGCCCTGAATTTCAAAGACAAGATTTCCTTCTACCAATTAACCAAGGTCTTAGATATCTATTTGGCTACATATTGAACAAAGAGGATTCCAATTTTCAAATATATTCCTATTAAGACACATTTTGGTCATCAAGATATGTATTACTTTTACATGTTTCTAGAAAGGTACAATATTTTTCATGTGCTCTTGGAATGAAGAAAACAGACTGAAATGTTCATTGTTTTTCTGAATACAAAGTAGCAGAGAAGTAGAGTTATCGCCTGGAGTGAGCCAGACACTTTACCTTTAGCCCTTTACGAGCATGAACTGATTGAATCCTCCTGACTCCACTATGAGGTAGTACATTGTTCCAACTTACAGGAGAGGAAAGGAGTTTCCAAAGATTGCCTTGCCTAAGGTCATAAGTGAGTGACATAGCCAGGATCCTTGTTCCAACACTCAAGATTACTATTATGAACATTTTGGGGTATTTTCTTCCAGTTTTTCTTTTTTTCCTAGAAGGAAATATTTCTATTGCTATGTGTATAGATGTATAAATATACACTCATACACACAAACATACTATCTATAAATCACCTTACACATACCGCCACACTCATGCACCTCCTTGCTCAAGCACGTCTTCTCACACCGTCCATGTCTTCATCTCCCCCACACCTAGGCGCTTCCACTCAAATGTACACATACCCTCCTACACACCTCTCACAAACGCCCTTGAATACATCTAACTATCCCTTACACGTACACAGTCTCATGTCCATCTGTACATCCTCACGGGCATGCGTACATTGTCACCAACACATGTCTGAGCACACAGCCCACTCTTACCTCTCACACACACTTACAATCACCCCTCGGTATATGCTCACTCACATACATCCTCCACAGACATGCACACACATAAATAAAATACACGTATTACCTGTTCACTTTCGCAAATACCCGTTCTTCTCACACAGGAATCCACTCACATACATCACATATATACCCTCACAGGCGCTCATCCCTTCTCAATCTCTCTCTCTCTCTCTCTCTCTCACACACACACACACACACACAGTCTCTGACACATCTTTCCAGAATTTAAAAAACACAGGCATATATTACTGCAACAGTAAAATAATATAAGCGTTTATAGACAAAAAAAAGGGGGGTATCTCTTGGGCACTAACTCACTCAGGTTATCAAAGGAATTGGTCTGATAGGGATCCTGTACCTCATGGGGTTAGTGGGCCACACTCACCCCTGCTCTCTGTCAGCTGACCTGTATGGACCACATCAGCGGTTCCTTTGTCTTCTTGTTGGGTTTGGATAATGGAAGCCCCAGCAGGAAGTCGGGCAAGGAGAGGAGAGTGATTTAGATTATTCCTGTCTTGCTCCCTTCAAATTCGTTGGGACCAGCCTGGATCTTTCACCCAAAGGCCACCTCTCCTTTCTAGGCAACTGTCTCCTGGATTTTGGGATCTGCTCCTCCTCTTCTCTCTTCAGGACTAAGGGAAGCAACAGCTTTATTGCCACCCTATCGATACCTTGTGGCTCCCCCACTCCTGCCCATCCTTTAAGATAAAGCCTCCTTTAATTTTTCCAAGTATTATCAGGATTTGCATTAAGATTTTGATACTTCTCATGGCCATATATATATATGAATATGTATACATGTATACATATATATGTGACTTTTTTCAGAATGGGGATTATATATTATGCATACAGCTTTAAATACTACTGTCCATTAAATTATGAACATTTTCTAATATATTAAAATGTTTTTATAGCTGCTGAATATCCCATTCCATAGTCATGCCATTTTAGTATTAGCAATTTTTGAAAATTTAAAAACATAAAATGAAGCAGTATATATTCTTTTATGCCTGGCTTTTTTATATTCAGCTTTATGCTGTTAAAATCCAACCATGTTTTTCATGTGGCAATACTTTGTTATTTCTCCTTAGTAGTTCCTTAATGCACACTAGTCCATTATATGAATATACAGTACATTGCATATCTGTTCCATTTACAGATGAACACTTTAGTAGATTCCAATTTTGAGCTATCATGAACAGCGTTTTGTGAACATTCTGTGCATGGCTTTTAGTGAACATATATATTTATTTCTTCCAGGTATAAACCCAAGAGTTCAATGATTGTTTATCATAATTAATTTAAATGTTCCCCTTTTGTGGTGACTCAGGTGACTTCTTTCTTTTCATACAAATAATACAGCAATGGCCATTTTTCTACACAAGTATGTGAATTGTTATTTCATCAGGATACATTTTTCAAATGGGGATTACTTGCTGAAAGCATTTTAAAGCTTCTTGCTCTATAATGCCAATTGCCATTTTATATTCGAATCATCAGGTTATGAAGATTCTTAGAAAAACAGGATTTTTAAAGAATTCACAAAAAGGAATTAACTTGAGGCACATAACATGAAATTCTACATGCAAGATAAACCTGGATTGTTTTCAGTTGAAAAAAATTGAAAAAAAATATATGGCTTAATTTTTTTACAGTTATTTCTCTACTAATCAATAGAATATATTCCATTGGCATTGCCATTTTTAAAAGGATCAGAAGGAGAAATAATACATCAGACATGTGGACAGTTTCTAGCTTGTCAGAGAGCTTACAGTGTCAAAATAAAGCCAAATCCCAGTGCAAGAATTGCTAAATTCACTTATTCAATAGATATCTATTGAACACAAATTCTGGCTCTAGCAATCTGTTCAACACTATAAGCACAGAAATGAGTAAGAGACAGTTCCCTGGGGATATGCTTTCTGTGTAAAGAAAGAGTCAGCGAATGAGGGCGCCTGGGTGGCTCAGTGGGTTAAGCCGCTGCCTTTAGCTCAGGTCATGATCTCAGGGTCCTGGGATGGAGTCCTGCATGGAGCTCTCTGCTCAGCGGGGAGCCTGCTTCCTCCTCTCTCTCTCTGCCTGCCTCTCTGCCTACTTGTCATCTCTCTCTGTCAAATAAATAAATAAAATCTTTAAAAAAAAAAAAAGAAAGAAAGAGTCGGCGAATGAGATCAACACCTAGTTTATCTGCTGTAATGAACCAGACCCCTCATGCTCAGCCCTTTACAAGCACTGACTTATTTAATACTCCCACTACCCCTTGGGGTAGGTACAGAGCCGCCGGTTTCTGAGAGGAAACTGGAGTTCCGACATTGAAAGCCTTGCCTGAGGTCATAAGTGAGTGACAGAGCCAGGATTCAAATGTCGACTGTTGGCTCGGCTTCCAACATAGCGTGATGCCACCACGCGAAGGGGAAGAAAGAAAGGCAATGGACATATCTGTTTCCCCATTATCCTACTTCATATTTTGCCAAGCAACATTTCTAATTCACATCAGTGATACAAATAGTCTTGAAGTTTAAGGATGGGAATGGGGAAAAGAGCAGGAGGTGAGAGGAAAGTGTGACGTTGACCTCTTTGATATTTGTCCCAACTCAGTTGGTTAAATGTTCTCTTCGACTTATTTAAGAGACTGACAGCTTAGGAAAATACTGCAAAGTTACCAAACACAAGACTGGCGATGCACAAATACTGGGTTATTTGTAGCTATGAGTAGCCACCGATGGTTAGAGCTACTTTGCCACAATTTGGCTAATCAGGCACATCAACAACCCTTCAAAGTAGTGGCTGCGAAACAGGATATTTATTTAGCAATTATTAATAATTTAATAAAAATAGTTTTATACCACAGAGGAGTATGAATGTTTCTACCATTCAGACCAATCTACATATCTGAATAACATAATTTCACTAATGAAAACCCATTATAACCATCATTTTGCTAATTATTAAGCACTAAATATCCCAAATAAAAGCTTATAACATTTATTATTCTAATTAACAAAACTTAGGGTGTTAAGCCATAGTTATCTTAATCAAATACATACTATATCTGTAACATAAATTCATGATTACAATTGATTATTCCTAAAAAATGTGGCTTAAATGTACACACACAATATTACATTGTACATTCTGCAGTATTTTAGAGTAAGATAGAAACCTCGTAGCAGACAAGTTAGATAGACTTTGAAGGCACCATAATCCAATTTTCAAAATATCTAAATTTTGTGGGGAAAGTTCTATTTTCCTACCCAGTGTTTGTTGTGGGGTGTGCTGTTATTGACATTTTGAATGGAAAATATTTTTTTAAGTAACCTGAACCTGGTGATGCACTGAAGACCATTTAGCACCCCTGACCTCTGCCCACCAAATGCACACAGCACCCCCCCACCCCAGTAAATATGAGAAGCAAAATTCCTTCCACACGGTTCCAGTCAGGGGGTGGGTGTTGGGAGAGTATGGAAATGCTATCACTGGACTTTAGAATAGGGTGCCATCGACCTTAAGGGAGAGTGTTGAGAACTACTGTTTCAATCCACTTTTGGCTTGGAGCAGGGCATAAAAGAAAGGGGGCAGAATAAGCCCAAGGAAATTTAGCACGTCATCAGCAAAAGAGGGCCCAACTTCAAATTCCCCAACTGGTGTCAGTGTTTATGAGAAAGATCAATGACTCTCTGATGACTTGCTCAGAAATATTTTCAGTGAGAAATTTCCTCTGAGTTATAATCCAGAGTTGTGCTGTAGAATGAGAAGTTTGTCGAAGGTTCGAATTCAGGCCCCTGAAAGGTAGAGAACAGTGATAGCTCGGAAGAAAAGAGAAATGCTGAGTGAGGTCAAAGTAGTGGCTGACATGCAGGCGTGCGTTTCCCCTTTCGCTGAGCAAACATGGCTTCTGGGACTCAATGCCATGAGAATGCCTCTGTGACATGTCCAGACGCTTTGACAGACATTTTGACATTCTCAGCTTGCCCCTTGTCCCAGGCCTTTGCTGCTGATGTGACCAATTTCCTTCACTCTGCATTTATGACCTAACGTGCTAAATAATTTACATTTCAATTACGGTTCCTATTGACTTTTGGTAAACTCCCAGCTTTGTGCACCTCTCCAAGGGTCAGAGAGCTTGTCCATTGTTCGTTGATGTAATCTTATTACTTTGACCTCTGTCTGGCACGCCATGCATGTTTCTGTTTTGTTATCCTTACTTTCCAGATGACAACCTGCAACTTAGAGTTACAGTGATACCCAGTCAGTGCTAGAGCCTGGATTAGAGGCCAAATAAGTCTGTTTCCAAAGTCTTTTTTCCTCTACTATCACTTTCTGCCCCTGGTTCTACCCCCAGACTCCACCCCCATAGTCCTCTGTGTTCCATAACCTCGGGTAACATTTTTCCAGTTCCCTAAATAACCCAAGACTGGGTTCATTGCTCATGGCTATTCCAAAGTCTAGTTACAGCTCTTCTATACTCTGTTGTAACTGCCTATTTACCTGTGTTTTTCTCCAGCCCGTTTGCAAGTATCCGGAGGGCAGGGACTGAGTTTTGTTCATGGTTGAATTTCTCATACCCTTCCGGGTCCCAGCATGTAGTAGGCACTCCTTAAGTCTTGTTGAATTAATACTTGTGTGACATTTATGTGCTGACAGGCTATGACCCTCCTACCCTCTTCTGTTTTCCTTCTGAAAGCAACCCTGTAGGGCAGAAGTCATGTCTAAAAAGATAAAAGTGAGCTTGGACTGTGAACATCTGACCTGCCATTTATCAGTCTATACTAGCAGACAGAGATGAAGCCCACTCCAAAATTAACAGGATTCAATATTTCTCCCAGGAACATACTGTAGCTGTAACGTGTCCCTTTTTTTGAGTAACTGTTGCCTTTTTATTCACTGAGAAACATGGTTTTTCAAAATCACAGACTCTTACAAACTTTGCTTCTGAAATCACATCAGTAAGAAAGAAATATTCCTCTCTTGCCAGGAGGTTCCTAAGGCCTTTAGACACAGAATCGCAGTCTTCGCTGATGATCCAGGTGCAGCGTTTCAGAGAGAGGGTTTCTGGTTACGACATCACACGTCGATCTCAATGTTACTGTTTTCAAGGGACCAGGACCCTGGGTCTGTTTGCAGTGTGGACCCAGTGTTAGTCCCTTTACACAAACGCTGCTTTGCTGTAAGCCCATGCAAATACTCAACTCCACCCTATGTCTATGTCTTAAAATAACTCTATCTTTGCTCTTGTTTACTGAGACACCCCTGTTCCTGTGGCAAGCAATCTCCCGTACTGCAATGAGTCAGTTAACCCTGACTTTGTTGAACTTTATTTGAGTCTCTGGTAGTCTTTGGTTGATCAAACTCAGACATCTCTGCTTCCGTGCACTGGCCCAGTAGTTTTCAGATAGGCTGCCCGTTAGAATCAGTAGGGGATATCTGGCCCCATCCTGAGAAATTCTGATTAAGTAGTCTGGGGTGGGTCTGGGGAATCAGAATTCCAAAGGTGTCCAGTTGATTCTGCAGCCAAGGCTAAGAATCATTTTTCTAGCCAAATGACCGCAGGAAAACTCTGAAGGGGTGTTAAAACCCGGTTTGACAGAACCATGGGTCAGCCCCCTAAATCCGTGCCACTGGCTACAGAACTGAGGAATCTGTACTCTGAGTGAATCCCTCAAGGATGTTTATGCACATGGAAGTTTGAGGACGTTGCTGGTGATTTACTTCCTGTCTTAAGCACTGTCAGTTTTATTTTTATTTTTCATGCTCAGCACAGAACACAGAGTAGCATAGGAGGGAAAGAGAAGGGGAACAGGGAAGGCTCTGTTCTGTGCTGAATATACAAGACTTTTTCTTTCAGTTTATGGGCGTATTTTAAGACAATTTATCTCTTCACAAGAAGCAGGGTGGAGTCGGGAGCTGAGACAGGGAACTGCAATTGTTGGGAAGGAGGAGCCCTTGACCCAGGCCTCAGAGTAACAGAGGAACATGAAATACAGTTTTAAAAAAGTCTTTCTTAGTGAAAAAAGCTGTGCCACAATCACAAAGATGGACAGACTTTTCTGGAAGTGATTCTTGTATCCCTTTAAATCTGGTCCCATTAATAGATTGCACACTAAGCTTACAGTGAATTAATATTTTTTAATCTCTTCTTTCATTTTAAAGAGCAAAACTCTATTCTATTGTATTTTTTTGTGTGTGCTAAAGAACTTAAAAGGCACTGCATTAGATTATATTATTTTTAGACTTCTTTTTGGTCATTTTTATGGACACCGAGGGCCTCAAAAATTCAAAGAGGCTCAAGGTTTGGTCCACCTAAATGGCCCTGTCTGTGTCTTGCAAGTTGAAACCAATCTTTAGAAATAGTCAGTGCAAATGCCTAATGCCTGCCACTAGAGGGCCTCTGTGTCCCAGATAAAATTAAGGACTCATTTAAGACTACAGAGAAAATCCCTTCATGTTGTCAAAGAAGTGTCTTCTATGGTTTAAAAAAATAAAATTGTCTTAGGTTCAAGGGCATAATTTGACCTATGGTCAATATATATCGTTAGTTAATAGTACATAATTTGGGGGCTAACCTCTGGTCTAATAGTCAGAAGTACCCAATTCCCTTTTGATACGAAAAAATGAAGTACATAGAAATTTCTGTATTTATCCAAGTCTTTATGTTATATTGCACCTTCTGTTTCTTCAACTAATGCAATAGAAATAACAATGCAGTCTATTATGGGTCATTGGAACTGATGGATGTAATTTTGCTGAAATTATCTGAGAATAGAAATTGAAAGTATAAATGATTAATAGTACCATGGGGTAAATGTACTTTTGATTCACTTAACTTTCTGATAAATGCTATTGTTGGATGTGATTTCTGAAGAATTGCCTTCTAATTTTTGAAGGTTTTGAATGGAGTGTTCCTATGGTTTGTCAGTAAATAAAAGTGGCTAACATACACTAAAAATAAATCTCTAAATTAAGATTTGTATTTAAAAATAATCAGGTGAAAAAAATAAAAAAATAAAAAATAATCAGGTGATAGTTTTCAGAATATTAGTTTTAGTTATGATTTTATTAAAATAATATATCTCCTGAGACAAATTCTAAAATAAACTGAATAGTCCTTCTTCCACAAAGCATCACAAACATGCAAACCAACAGTGTTGTGACAGCAACAGAAGAGCCCCTGAATATAAAGCAAAAATGAGCAGCACAACCGGAAATAGTCAAATAGACAAAAATGAGCGCTGAAATGTGATTGGGTACACTAAAAGTTTTGCTGCTCCTTTTTTAGGGAGAATGGTACATTCCCATCCCATTGATGTAAACCTTGATGATATGTTTTAGAGTGCCCAAGGAAAAGAGTGCCATGTTTGAGCAGGTGCATTAAAAGCCATAGAATGGTTGCATCATGTGTCTTCGCTCTCTCTGCCTTGAGATCAGCAATGTTGTAATGAAAGCATTTCCATCAGCCTGGATTCTGATACATGAAAGAGATCCAGAGCCTACTTGTGATGCATAGCATGAAAAAGATATATGGAACATATATTTTTGTTGGTGTGGCTCCTTATTATCTGATTGATGTAATTAATTTACCAAACATAAGGAAAAAACAGTGTGATTGGCTATCAGTTCTATGAGACTTTAAGAAAAGGAATTGAGTCATAAGTTCTATAAACAAAGCAAAAAGAAGAAAAAGGGATGAGAAGGTCAGCAAAACTTCAAAGTGTGGTATTAGCAGCAGATCGTCACAGCAAGTAGGGAAATTAGAAGCCATTACAGAAATGACAAACCCAGATATTATGCCATTGTAGAAAGATTAATAATAGATACTGATTTATTGAGTGCCAATTAGGTGAGAATTTTGTTTTAAGATTTTATTTATTCATGAGAGAGAGAGAGAAAATATATAAGCAGGAGGGGCAGAGGGAGATGGGGAGAGAGAGAGAGAGAGAACCCCAAGCAGACTCTCCACTGAGTGTGGAGTCCAATCATGACCTGAGCCAAAATCAAGTGTCAGATGCTTTTTTTTTTTTTTTTAAGATTTCATTTATTTATTTGTCAGAGAGAGAGGAGTGAGAGTGAGCACAGGCAGACAGAGTGGCAGGCAGAGGCAGAGGGAGAAGCAGGCTCCCTGCCAAGCAAGGAGCCCGATGTGGGACTCGATCCCAGGACACTGGGATCATGACTTGAGCCGAAGGCAGCTGCTTAACCAACTGAGCCACCCAGGTGTCCCAAGTGTCAGATGCTTGAGTGACTGAACCATTCAGGCACTCACAAAGAACTTTTCATGTATAATTTCTTTTCATTTTTATAAGTATTCTTCAATTAAATGCCATTATGTTTCTTTCCCAGATGATGAAATAGGTTTTGAAGGTTAGGTATTTATTTATAAATTTCCTTGTTAATTTGTTCATTTTTTCGCTCAATCATAATTCAATCAACAAGTATTTATTAAGCACCTATTCTGTAAGAGTTCATGAAGTTAGGTATTTAAACCCCTTCCTATCTGACTTCGAAGTCTGTGTTCTCACCATTTCGTAAAACCGTGGTAGGCAGAATTCTAAGATGACCCCCAAAATTTCCCACTCTCCTGTCATAAACTCTATGAACATAATGAATATGATAGACTTAACTCCCAGGAAGAAGCTATGCTACATGACATAGTTGACTTTAAAATAAGATTATTCAAGTGGGCCTGACCTAATCTCATGAGCTGGTCTTGGAGGGAGAAGTTAGAAAGAACTGAAGCATGAAAGAAATTTGAGATGACAAAGCTTCTCATTCCCTGAAATAGAGGGGACCACCTGGCAAGGATCTAAGTGTTTTCTCTAGAGAAGAAAGAAGTCTGTGATGACAGCCAGAAAGACATTAGGGACATTAGTCCTATAACCACAAGGAAGTGAATTCTGCCAACAGCCTGTTGGAGTTTGTAAGAACATCCCTAATCAACTTCCAGATGAGAATACAGCCAGCCCACACCTTGAATTCAGCCTTCTGAAACCAAGGTCGCACAAAATACTAGCTAAAATGTGACGGACTCCTGACACATGGAAACTGTGAGCATATAAATAAGTATTTTTCAAGTCACTAAGTTTGTGATAATTTGTTACACAGCAATAGAAAATCAGTACACTCTTTAGGTTGATAACTTTGAGCCATTAATAAAAGCAGATTTTTTAAAAAGATTTTATTTATTTATTTATTTATTTGAAGATTTTATTTATTTATTTATTTATTTGACAAAGAGAGACAGAGAGAGACAGTGCTTGAGTAGGTGGCGGGGAGAGAGGTGGAGAGAGAGAGGGAGAAACAGACTCCCCACTGAACAGGGAGCCTGATGATGGGGTCAAGATCAGGACTCTGGGGTCTTGACCAGAACCAAAGACAGATGAGCACCCAGGTGCCCTTAAAACTTAAATTTATGTTCAGAATTCCTTCTTGAGAAGGTAGGCATGTGTGATCGTAGAGTTTAGAAATATGCTCAGTCAATAGAGAGTAAGACAAGAAGAGAAAAAAAAGAAGAAATGGAAAAATGTTAAGAAATGGTTATAATACAGGATTACTAGGGGCGCCTGGGTGGCTCAATGGGTTAAAGCCTCTGCATTTGGCTCAGGTCATGATCCCAGGGTCCTGGGATCGAGCACAGCATTGGGCTCTGCTTGGCGGGGAGCCTGCTTCCTCCTCTCTCTGCCCACCTCTATGCCTACTTGTGATCTCTCTCTATTAAATAAATAAATAAAATCTTTTAAAAAACAATACAGGATTACTAAACTCCCTTCCAAATCCAGAACTTATGATTATATTTCCTGTGATTTCATGACCTCTCTAGTCCTTTCTTTTCGAAGTTATTTTATGGGTTTTTATTAACTTTGCCAGATATGCTAATTGAGTTATTTGTTGACTCTGGGTGAATGGTTGTGGCAGTGGTGGCCCAACCAAAATATAATGACTTTGAACATGAGATATTTTTCAGGGTAATGAGTCATTTAATTTAGACTTCTCCATTTTTAAAAAATTTGTTATGACTGCCTAATTTGTAACAGTGACTGGATGAGACCAGTGGTTGGATCAGACCTCTCCATTTTTTTCTTCATGTAAGACTCAAAAGTCTGTTCAAAAGCTTTTCTCATGAGAATAATAAGAACAAATATAAGGGCACTTTCACTGTTATAGTCTTTATTTCAAAGCACGTATTTCCTATACTAACCTTGACCTCTCCTCACTATGATTTCCCTCTGTTCTTACTTATGTAGTGTAGGTTAAATATTCTTTGACCATTTGAGATATTTTTGAAAAGTCCCCATAATTTTTGTTCAAGATCTTTTTTTTAATTTAACCTTAGTATTCTTCTGTAGCAAAAGCTTCATGAGTAGTTTTAATTTCCCTATTCATAATATGTATCTATAAGAAAATATTTAAATAAAATACATGGAAAATAAATGACCTTTAAGAGGATTCTTTCCCTATTTCAAGATCTATGTTAAATGTTACTTGGTATTATTAGAGGGGTTTGAACAATATGCCATACAAAAAGGCTTAAACAACACGATCTTTAAAGTTTACTAAGTTCATAAGGAACAAAAGCTACAAATGGATCATCCAACCTGAAGCTTTGTGAAATGAAATCTTGCCATGAGAAATTATTCAAAGCTTCCTAAGTAATGAATCTTCCACTGTCTTCTTTGAAGACTGCTCCCCATTATTCATTAGTATACACTGCTAGGCTGCCCTCCACCCAGGCTAACTTTCTTTGTAACTTGTCCCATTGAATTATATGTCTCTGTTCAGGAAACAATCACCTTCTTTCTTCTTCTTATATATTTGGGAATGTAATTATCTTTAGATTCAGTAACATTGTTTCAATTCAATGTCTCAAGTTGTCTATCTAGAAAAGGATTGCTCATGTCTTCTCTGGGGTTTGCACTCTTTAGACTAACTTAGAAAGAATTTAAATTGCCCGTCCTCAATTAGTGGATAGAATACAGCAAGCAGCTCTAAAGAAGTCGTTTACCATTTAGAGCTCTTGATAAAATCTTGCTGCTGGAGGAGGTCCTCGAGTGGATGTGTCACATCCACTCAACAGACTGTGATCTGGACCCAACAATGGAAGTTCCTTACTCTTTCCCTTTTTTTAAGAACTTACGCTCTGCTTACCTTCCCTGCACTAGAAGCTGCTCTAGGACACTTGAGATGGAAATAGGTGGTTGAGACCCTCTGCATGGTCTACATGGCCGAGCCCAGTTAAGGGTTCTATGTAAACTTTTCCAAATTATTGGGCACATGCAGAGATCTACTCACCATGCACCACCCAAGACTAGCGTCATTAAGTTTCCTTGATTTTTCAACCTGCCACCTACCACTCTGGCATGGCCACCTCTTTCTGTCTCTCCCTGCCCTCTCTGTAGAGGGGGATTTAGATTTCACTTGGGAATCTCCAGAGATTGCAAGCTAACATTTGCTGAGGCACAACTCTGTCCTTTGGAGAAGAGCCTGGATTAGAGTGTATAAAAATGTCATAGTACAGGCTATGAAGCTACTGCCGTAATCCATGTCAGAACATCAGCATCAGACAATGGGTAAGATATCCTGAGTTCTTCCTTCAGGCTTTGAAACTCATTCAGTATTGACTTTTGGAAAGTTCCTTATTATCTCAGTCATAATGATTTTTGCTTTATAGATGAAAATCCTGGATGTATTTGGGATATATGTTGCTTGAGGGTTGATATTTTCCTCCCATCCCTATGTATATCCATAACAGATAGTTGATTGTAACACTGTTCGTTCATTCATTCATTCATTCATTCAAATTCAACCAAAATTTTCATGCTTAAACTCAAAAGTTTTCAACATACTTATTAACACAGAGATATTATCATTTCACATGAAATGAGAGACCACTGTTGGAACAGATGGAGATGATCTCCAAGTTCTCTTCTATTTTATTAGCATCCCATGAGTCCTTCACGCATCTTTCCGTGCATGGATTTTTTTTTTAAGATTTTATTTATTTATTTGACAGAGAGAGATCACAAGTAGGCAGAAAGGCAGGCAGAGAGAGGAGGAAGCAGGCTCCATGCTGAGCAGAGACCCTGATATGAGGCTCAATCCCAGGACCCTGGTATCATGACCTGAGTTGAAGGCAGAGGCTTTAACCCACTGAGCCACCCAGGTGCCCCTCCGTGCAAGGAATTTTGCATGACCTTAAAAAAAAATTCCATTTTGCTCCAGGTCTTGACTATGTATCTGGCTTATCTCCACTTTCCTTAATGCAGGTCATACTTTGCTCCTGAGTTGATGGCCTTCTAAGACTTCAGTGTGTATCAGTATTTGTCAAAACACAGATGACTGGACCCCACCCCCAGTACTAATTCAGCAAGTCTGAGATGGGACCCAAAATTTTCATTTCTAACAATTTCCAGGTGATTGCGATGTTTCTGATCTTAGGATCACATTTTGAGAACCACTGCTCTCTAGAAGAATATTCCTTAACCTAGAGCTCACAGATCTCAATGGCATCTACAGAAGGAATTCAGAGAGTTTACAAAAGATGAATTAAAAGACTGCATTTGAATTTTTACTAACCTACTCTGAATGAAGGCAGCAAACCACAAAAATAGTAGTAATACTGACTTTGTCCTAATAGAAATTGGAGATATTTTCATATCACCTTACCACTGTTCAGATCTCTTGAAATACAGTTTAGGCATATCACTACTTTGACATAATATTGCCTATTTTCCTCTCATTAGGTTTTGTTACTTTATGAGTTATTAAAAGATTATTATATTTCAATATAAATATATTGATGCCTGTATTTGATTATACTTTATCCTTTGTAATTTTATGTATTTTATTTTAAACACAGAAAACTTCACTTTGAATGGAATTTATAGACTTCCTCGACCTGCCTGAAGGGTTCTTGGCAGGAGACATGAACTCCCTTCCTAAAAGATGGGATAATAAAGACTTTAAGACTTTAACTCATATTCCACCCATCAGAACCATTCTGGTTATATAAGCATAATCTAAGAATTTGGGGGCAACAGGACTGGAGGTGCTGGGGGAAGTCTATCTCTAAACATCTTTGCCCCTGAGCAAAAAAATATTAAGCTACATCACTGGACAAACGACATATTAAATTTTACCTTTCCTATACTATTTTTCTATTATAGATGGCTGTACAGTAAAATGCCACTGATATTTCTTTTTGTTTAACTATCACTGAGAGCAATGGTCTCAAAATGGTTAGTGTTTGTGAGATCCCTGAAACTTTCCCAGGGGATCTGAGAAGGTGAAGTAAACACTCACTGTAATGTAACTAATATTTTGTTTTCCTTTTTCACTCTCTTTCTCTTATTAGTATGCAGTGGAATCCTCCAGAGGGTACGTGATGTGTGATTGAATATAAAGGCAGATATGAGAGTCCAGCTGTATTTTTTAAAATAAAACCCAATATTAAAAAGATTTGTTATAATTTAAACAATGCCAGAGTTCTCTATTTTGTTGGGAAAATGGAGTTACTTTTAATGAAAATGTTGTTTAGGTTAACATACAATGGATTTATAATTGCAGTTTTAAGTGAATTAGTCAATACATACATCAAAAATTTATTTTTATTTATAATATGATAAATATAGCTAGCTAAAACTAACATTGAAAGAAGCACTTTGAAATCTTTCATTTTCAAGAGTGAAAAAGAGTGATGAACCAAAACAATTTTCCTTAGGGAATTTATAGTCCAAACAGTATAATTATGGGGCACCTAGGTGGCTCAGTTGGTGAAGCCTCTGCCTTTGGCTCAGGTCATGATTGCAGGGTCCTGGGATTGATTAAGCCCTGAGTAGGGCCTCTCTGCTCAGCAGGAAGCCTGCTTCTCCCTCTCCCTGTGTTGCTGCTTGTGTGAGCACTCAATCACTCAAATAAATACTCAAATAAATCACTCAAATAAAATCTTCAAAAAAATACTTAAAAAAAAGAACATGATTATGAATATACACAAAGCCTATTAGTGACTATGCTGTCTATGCCTTTGGAATTTCCTAAGAATATCTACATTGACAGGAACTAATATGAAGAACAAAGAAAAAATATCAAACAGTGAACATGAATGATTTAAAGTTTTAAAAAAGGTTCGGTATCTTTGGTGGATAGCAAGGTTTCATGGAAGCAGGATGAAACATTTGGATTGAGCCGGTGACCACACCTGTGGCAAGTGCCGACCTACCAGGGTCTCGCTTTCCTGTCCCGCAAGTCTCTTTACCCACTTGCTGTTATTACTGCAAGATGAAATAAGACAAAATACAAATATTTCAGAGGGGTAATACATTGGACAAAATTCTCACTAACATATGAATCGTTGCCAACAGAAAGCCACACACTGGCAAACCCCCATGGTGTTAGGCAATACGGGAGTTTGAGATAGATTGGATTTTATTCAAATGAGGTTCAAGCCAAAAGTGCCATGGATGCAGTCTTCCCACAGGGCAACGTGTCTTTACAGTCCTTACCTGAAAGGAAGTTTTGATGGAATTGAGGGGAAGGTGACCTAAATGGGAGACTGAAGGACATGTCAGCCAATGGGAAAGAGCATCTACTTCAAAGTAATGTTTTCTGTAACCACGGACAAATCTAAAATCAAGACTAAGAGTGAAAATAATGTCTGTTCTTTTCTACATATAGCCGGACATCTTCTCTAGGGAGTTGAAATACTTTTTATCCTCATTCTCTTTATCCTCATCTGCAGTTCCTCCTGGAAGCAGAGGTATTTAAACTGTGTGACAATAATCTAGTACCTGGGAAAAGGAGCACAGTACTTAAAAAGTACATTAATATGGATTAATTAATATGATTGGTTCATTAGGCTCCCGTAAATCATTATTGAATGGAGGATCCCATTAATCCAATGACTAGACTTACTGGGCAGGTGTGAACACTATAGCAGTCCCATCCTCAGAGAAG
This sequence comes from Mustela nivalis, assembly GCF_964662115.1. Classification (NCBI taxonomy): domain Eukaryota; kingdom Metazoa; phylum Chordata; class Mammalia; order Carnivora; family Mustelidae; genus Mustela; species Mustela nivalis. Next base: position 37,624,812 of record NC_139023.1, on the reverse strand, counting down.
CAACTAGATAATTATTTCCAGTTGTTACTAACTTGTGGTTCAGCGGTGGGCAGTTGGTTACCAGAACACCTAGAGATTCTCTCTTTTGTTAATTTATATCTCCCAAGTGCGAAAAGCAGTACATGATTGATCATTGGTGCTCTATAAGTATTTAAAGAATAGATCAATTAAGTCAGTTTAGATTGCAAGTAAGACAAAATTTAATTCAAATGAGATTAGATAATAGAGTGAACCTATTACTTCTCACGTGATTAGTTCTCACACTGGAGAGATTTAGACCACCCTTTCCCATAAAAAGGAGCCTTAGAATTCTTGTATTAGTTCTCAGTGATTCTCTCAAACCTACTTTTATTAATGAGTTGTCTTTGTCCACAGGCTGTCTTTACCCATGATTGTAGCATACTGGCTTCTTCCACATATATCTGAAGGGAAGGAATTTCACTCAAAAGCAATGATCAAGAGCCTTCACCTCACAGAACTTGGACCACCCTGGTCATAGTCTTATGACCAGGAGAGTGCCAGGTGCTGGAGGCTCATGGGAACAAGGAACAAAGCAATCAACACATCTGTCCATGCTAATGCTAATGTTAAGCATCATTTCTTTTTCTTTACAGAACTGGTAACATCAAGCCCCAGCCTTGGCTATGAGTTTCACCTTTCTTTTCTATGCTAGCATTAATAATTTCCCTCCACACTGTTATGTTATCTTACCAGAAGAAAGGAATAGGTTAAACGATATGTTTTCCACTTGTTAAATGTTGGCTGTGAAACCTAGCTGATCATCAGAATCATTGTTGAGCTTCTAAAAATTCAGATTCCTAAGCCCAAAGCTGGTGATTATGATTTAGTTGGTTCCTCAGGTAATTCTGACAGTTAGGTTTCAGAATCAGTGCTAAAAAGCACTTTGTAAAGGTATGGCAAAATATGTGAAGCCACAGAGCGTGTTGGTATTGTGTTTGGCAGTCATCCTTATAATACCCTGTACCTGCCTATCTCTCCTTTCCCTGAAATTGCTAGCATATTAAAAGCAACAACTGTTTCATATATGTGTATATGCCTCACTGTATCCTCATACTTGATATTTTGTGAACAGTGTGCACAAGACAAATTTGACTGGGTTTGACACACCACAAAGGAGAGGGTAGGGGTTTAAAACACAGCACATCTGGAAGGCTCAAGTCTGGCTTTGGGAAACTGAGGGACCAGCCTCGCATTTCACCTAGAAACCACCAATAGATCAATCAGGAGCAGTACTCTTTTAAATAATTAAGGAATGTTTAGGATGACAGGCGAGTGGCATGGTCAGATAAAAACCTGCATTTTACTTGGATAAATGAAAATATTCCTAATATATAATATTTGACATTCACATAAATTCTATGTCAAAATTTATTAGGTAAAGTTACTTTATTTACTTGAAGAAAAAGAGAGTCTATGTAGATTTAAAATTAGATATTGCTTCTGGAGAGAACCAGTGAGATGGCAAGCCCACGAATATATATGCTAGCAAATACTTTCTGTTATGATAAACTATATTAAATCTTGTGTTTTCCTATTTTAATAAAACTTCAACAACTAATTTTTACTTATGCTTTAAATCAAGACAAATAGAAATCTTGAAAGATTAATATTAACACTGACATTAGTGCAGTATTTATTTGGATATTCTCTTTAGTTTAAAAAATAAATAATAAAAAGAATACATAAATACCTATATTTTATTAAAATATTCTGGATAATTTGATATTTCATGTGAATTATAAACTCATCTTCCTCTTAGAAATCTGAGGTACAATTCTATGGATAATATTTACTGCAAACTTAATTTTTAAATAATTTTTCAATATGTTGAGTTACTATTATCTACATTTTGCCAGTAATCTAATCAATTGTTGAAATTAATGGACTCCTCAGCCAGTAAAGCACAGGCACCTTCATGGTCTGCTTAATACCTTCACTTCCTCAAGTAACACTTAGCATTCAGGGTAATTTATCAAGTACCTAACTTGCTTCCAGGAGATTGCTTATAGGGAAAATTTGTCTTTCTGAGTTCTGACTTCAACCCTATTCAATAAACAGCATATATGTAATTATAAACAAGTAAAAATATGTTTCCATACAAAAAATATGAAATATAACAGAAGTTGGAGCTGGGAAAAATCTTAGAGATCAATCTGATATGGTACTTTTATTTTGCATATGAGAAGACTATACTTCAACTTTCCATATCCTGTGTACCTAATTATTGAAAAAGAATGGGTATAATGCAGGTTTCTTGATATCCAGTTCATTTTTCTTTCAGTATATCAGCATTTTTCAAAGTCTGATTCTTTTTTAAAAAGGTTTTATTTTTACTTGAGAGAGGGAGAGAGGGAAAGCAAGAGAGAAAGAGGGAGAGAAAACCTGAGTGAGGGAGAGGGGCAAAGGGAGAGAGAGAAGCAGACTATCTAAGCAGGGAGCCCAAAGCAAAGCTCAATTTAAAGGCCCTGGGATCATGATCAGAGCCAAGAGCAGACACTTAATTGGCTGAGCTACCCAGGTGCCCCACAAAGTCTTATGCTATAATGCTGGTGGCAAAGTAGATGAGCCCAGGTGGATATGGATGAAAATTAGAAAATTATTATGCATTCATTTTCAAACATATTGGGGACTTGTGATTTCTGCTTAGGATATAAAAATCTAGGAAAGGCATTGCTTATAACCCAGCAATCAAAAGAAGCATAGTAATCTGCAAAATCATAAATTTTCTTGAATCTGTCAGAGAGATAAGGTTGCAAGTCAATCAACCAACCTGAAGTTAAAGGAACAACTAGTGCTTTCAGGTATTAGAGGTCATAACCCTGACCCTAAGTGAAATATCATGGGTAGAAGGGGCTTCCATGCAAGTTGGCAGGAAGAATTCAGCCATAAATAAAATAAGTTTCAATTAAAAGTTTCTAAAGATGAAGTGTAGACAAGTGTGAGAGTATAGAACCCCTAGAAACTAAAGATACAAGGGGAATTTGCGCCTACTCAGAGTTTCTTCTTTGTAGCTCTCCATTGGGTGCTCACAAGAAAGGTTAGAAGATGAGAGGCAATTGAGAAAGCAAACATGCCTCATGGTCTAGTTCTGGATCAGGGGAGGAGTCACTACTACAGGAAAGGCAGAGAGCCCACCTAGATGCTACTCTCTGTGGGGGAAAAAAAAGAAAAAATCCCTATGTTATTGAGGGAAGGGCAGTAAATCCCATCACATGGGCCAAGATTCTTCATGGCTTAGAAAACAGAAAAGAGAAACACTCTACATCTTCGCAGGGACAGGAAATCTCCTAGGCCTAGATCATAAGAAATTTCTTCCCTGTGAGGGAGGGAAAAGATCACTGAGATGTCGTGATACATAGTCTGCCTAAGACTGAAGCTGAATCAAGTGAAGAGTGGACTCAGCTCCCCTCACCCATTGGACTAGCAAGCACTTAATAACAAGCACTAGCAATCTTCTGCTGGGGAAGGGACAAAGCATGGAGAGAGAGCCTCTACAATGTAGTTACAGGGAAGGCCTACAGTGGAAGAATGAAGAGGAACATAGTGAAAACCCCTCTAGCAAGTCAGCCCACACCGTAAACAGTGGCAGGAGAGGAAACTGAAGCCAGCAATGTCCTAAAAGTGCACCACTGCAATAATAAAATCCTTTCCCTGTCTCTATTCACTAAAAGACTAGCAGAAGAACAGGTATGCCCACTTCAAAAATAAATTCTATTTACTTCAGTCTTTACTCTCCTCTAACAATGACACATTTTCAGTAAAAATTACAAGACACACAAAAAACCAAGCAAAGAGCAATGTAGTTTTAATTGACAAAGCAATAAATAAAATCAGATTTATATATAAACTAGATATTGGAACTATCAGCAATTTTTCCTTTTTTAAATTTTTTTTGGGGGGGGTGGGCAGCTAGAAAGAGAGAGAGAGTCTTAAACAGGCTCCATGCCCAGCATGGGGGTTGATCTCAAAACCCTGAGATCATGCCCTGAGCTGATGTCAAGAGTCAGACGCTTGGGGCACCTGGATGGCTCAGTGGGTTAAGGCTCTGCCTTTGGTTCAGGTCATGATTCCAGGGTCCTGGGATCAAGCCCTGCATCAGGCTTTCTGCTCAGTGGGGAGCCTGCTTTCCCTTGTCTCTCTATCTCTCTGCCAACTTGTGATCTCTGTCTGTCAAATAAGTAAATAAAATCTTAAAAAAGAAAAAAAGAGTCAGATGCTTAGCTAACTGAGCCACCCAGGAATCCCCTATCAAACAGCAATTTTAAATTATCATGATTAATATATTAAAGGGTCTAGTGGAGAGGTCAGTCAATAAGGATGAATGAATGGACAATTTCAGCAGAGAGATGCAAAGTAAAGTGAAAAGTCAAATGGCAATGCTAGAAGTAAAATTACAGTAGTAGGGACAAGAATGTCTTCCATAGGCTTATCAGTAGACCTACTACCAATTAGTGAAGAAAATCAGTGAACCTGAAAATAGGTCAACAGAAATTGCCCAAATTGAAACACCAAAATAGTTATAAATGAATTAGAAAAGCATAAACAGCCAACCAAATGTGTGATCCAAATTCTACTAGTTAGATAAGGTTGCAGAGAAAAATAAATATTAATACCAACAGAGACATCATATTGATAGTATATGATAATATAATGTGACAAGAACAGGCAAGTTACCTCTGTGGTTTTCCTGACAAAAACCTATACCCCCAGTCTAATCATGAGAAAAACATCAGACAAATTCCAATTGAGAGACACTATACCAAATGCCTGATTCATACTTTTCCCAAATGTCAAGGTTCTCAAAAACAAAGAAAGTCTGTGAAACTACAGTAGCCAAAAGGAGCAGCCTAGAGGGATATGATAACTAAACATACTGTGGCATTATGGATGGGATACTGTAACATAAAAAGAACATTAAGTAAAAACTATTTGCAAATAAACTAAAGCCTTCAGTTAATAGTAATATATGAGTAATATAATTAGTTTCATACTATATACATATACATATATATGTATATATATACAGATACAATTACATACTAATAAAAGGTGTCAATGATAGGGGACATTGGGTTTGAGGTATATGGGAACTCTGTACATCCTCACAATTTTCTTATAAAGCTAAAACTATTCAAATATAAAATACTTTAATCATTTTAAACCTCAGATAATTATGTAGGTAGTATGTATAAATGATAAAATCATGAAGGCAGTATGGGAATAATTGAGGTTTGGGAAACACTTCATTAAGACAGTTAAGTGTTTATATTATGCCATGCTATTTGCCAATTTACTTGAAAAAAAATTCTTAATTTCTCCGTCCTGGGTCTATATTTTTATGGAGTTTCTTAACGGTACTTTGTGTACCAAAACGTAACAGCAGAACTTTCTCTATGATTAGGAGTTTCAATTAGGACAGAGCATATGTCTTTCTTCAATTCCCTTGGGGTCTTGTATGACAATGTTCAAAATGGATATGCAGCGTTTATTCACAAAATCAATTCCTATGAAGATGAATGTTTATTTGTGTTTTTCTTTAATTTTATATTACTAATTTCTCTCAAGAGTTAAGAAGCCCATATTACACCTATATTTTTCTTTAGAGTGACTTTAAAATTTGGATCATTAATAATACCAAAATTGTCATAGGGATTTTTTTCTGATTATTTGCCTTATTTTATATTGAGATCAAACAGATGAATATCATGATCTGTGCCAGCTCTTACTAAATCTCCTTAGAGCTGGGAGAGCAAATAGGTGTCATTTTGTTAACCAATTCCAATCCCACTGTGATGGCTATCCAGGAATCTGTCCTGAGGATTCTGAGGCTGTATCAGGTGCTTAAGGGTGAAGAACAAAGAATGATAATGCCATGATGTCTTAGGTGTCATATGCCTGGAAAACCCAATTTGAAGACTATTTGACACTAACAAATGTTCTCATTCTCACAAGAGGGCTCTGAAAGCCTGAGGAACTTAAATATTAAAATATGTAGATTTCTATGGGCAAATTCAGACATTTTGGCAGGTGGCAGATGGTAGGGCTGCCCTTTTTGGTGGTTTTCTTTTCTTTTTTAAAGATTCTATTTATTTCTTTATTTGAGAGATAGAGCGTGAGAGAGAAAAAACAGGGGTAGCTGCAGAGGGAAAGGGAGAAGCAGGCTTCCCACTGAACAGGGAGCCCCATGTTGACTGGATATCAGGACCCTGAGATCATGACCTGAGCCGAAGGCAGACGCTCAACGAACTGAGCTACCTAGTCATCCCTTGGTGGTTTTCATGTATTTTCATCACAATTTAAAAAATTATTTAAATTCAATTTAAACATATAGTATATTACTACTTTTAGAGGTAGAATTTAGTGCTTCATCATTTGCATGTAACACCCAGTGCCCATTGTATTAAGTGTCTTCCTTAATGCCCATCACCCTATTAGCCCAGCTCCCCACCCATATCTCCTACTTTAACCCTCAGTTTGTTTCCTAGGGTTAATTCTCTTATGGTTTGCCTCTCTGTGTGTTTTTAATCTTATTCTATGTTTCCTTCCTTTCCTCTTTGTTCATTGGTTTTGTTTCTTAAATTCTATAAATGAGTGAAGTCATACAATATTTGTCTTTCTTTGACTGAATTATTTCATTGAGCATAATACTCTCTAGTTCCATCAAGTTCCATCTTGGAAATGGCAAGATTTTGTTTTTTTCTGATGGTTGAGCAATATTCCTTTACACATATATACCACGTCTTCTTTATCCATTCATCTGTCAATGGATATCTGGGTTCTCTTCATATTTTGGCTTTTGTGGGCATTGCTGCTATAAACATTGGGGTGTATGTGCCCCTTTGAATCACTATTTTTGCATCCATTGATAAAGATCTAGTAGTGCAATTGCCGGTCTATTTTTAACTTTTTGAGGAAACTCCATACTGTTTTCCAGAGTGGCTGCACAGTTTGCATTCCCACCAACAGTGTAAGAAGGTTACCCTCTCTCCACATCTTTTTTTTTTTTTTTAAGATTTTATTTACTTACTCTCTCCACATCTTTGCAAACATCTATTGTTTCCTGAGTTCTTAAGTTTACCCATTCTGACAAGTGTGGTATCTCATTGTGGTTTTGACTTGTGTTTCCCTGATGATAAGTGATGTTGAGCATCTTTTCATGTGTCTGTTAGCCATTTGTGTGGATTCTTTGGAGAAATGTTTATTCATGTCTTCCCATTTCTTAACTGGTCTTTTTGGTTTTGCAGGTTCTAAGTTTGATAACTTCTTTATAGATTTTGGATACTAGCCCTTTATCTGATATATAATTTATGAATAACTTTTCCCATTCCATAGGTTGCATTTTAATTTTGTTGATTTTTTTTCTTTGCTGTGAAAAAGCTTTTAATCCTGTGAAGTCTCATTAGTTCATTTTTGCTTTTATTTCCCTTGCCTTTGGAGACATGTCTAGCAAGATGTTGCTGTGACTGAGGTCAAAGTAGTTGCTGTCTGTGTTCTCCTCTAGGATTTTGATGGATTCATGTCTCATAATTTAGAGCTTTCATATAATTTGAGTTTATTTTTGTGTATGGTATAAGAAAGTAGTCCAGTTTCATTCGTCTGCATGTGGTTCTCCAATTGTCCCAACATCATTTGTTGAAGAGGCTTTTTCTCCACTAGATATTCTTTCCTGCCTTGTTGAAGATTGTTTGACCACAGTTCACCAAAATCTTTTTTTAAAATTTTTATTAACATATAATGTATTATTAGTCCCAGGGTTATAGGTCTGTGAATCATCAGGCCCACACACTTGACAGCACTCATCATAGCACATACCCTCCCCAATGTCCATAACCCAACCACCCTCTTCATACAGCCCCTCCCCCCAGCAACCCTCAGTTTGTTTTGTGAGATTAAGAGTCTCTTATGGTCTGTCTCCCTCCTGATCCCATCTTGTTTCATTTTTTCCTTTCCCATCCCCTAAACCCCCCATGTTGCTTCTCAAATTCCTCATATCAGGGAGATCATATGATAATTGTCTTTCTCCAATTGATTTATTTCACTAAGCATAATACCCTCTAGTTCTATCCACGTTGTTGCAAATGGCAAGGTTTCATTTATTTTGATGGCTGCATAATATTCCATTGTGTATACATACCACTTCTTTATCCATTCATCTTTTGATGGATATCTAGATTCTTTCCATAGTTTGGCTATTGTGGACATTGCTGCTATAAACATTTGGGTGCACATGCCCCTTCGGATCACTACATTTGTATCTTAAGGGTAAATACTCAGTAGTGCAATTACTGGGTCATAGGGTAGCTCTATCTTCAACTTTTTGAGGAACCTCCGTGCTGCTTTCCAGAGTGGTTGCACCAGCTTGCATTTCCACCAATAGTGTAGGAGGTTCCTCTTTCTCTGCATCCTGACCAGCATCTGTCATTTCCTGACTTGTTAATTTTAGCCATTCTTACCTGGTGTGAGGTGGTATCTCATTGTGGTTTTGATTTGTATTTCCCTGATGCTGAGTGATATGGAGCACTTTTTCACATGTCTGTTGGCCATCTGGATGTCTTCTTTGCAGAAATGTCTGTTCATGTCCTCTGCCTATTTCTTGATTGGATTATTTGTTCTTTGGGTGTTGAGTTTGATAAGTTCTTTATAGATTTTAGATACAAGTCCTTTATCTGATATGTTGTTTGCAAATATCTTCTCCCAATAGAAAGCCCAGAAATAGACCCTCAACTTTATGGTCAACTAATCTTCAACAAAGCAGGGAAGAATGTTGAATGGAAAAAAGACAGTCTCCTCAACAAATGGTGTTGGGCAAGTTGGACAGCCACATGCAGAAAAATGAAACTGGACTATTTCCTTACACCACCCACAAAAAAAGACTCAAAATGGATGAAGGACCTCAACGTGAGAAAGGAATCCATCAAAATCCTTGAGGAGAACACAGACAGCAACCTCTTTGACCTCGGCTGCAGCAACTTCTTCCTAGAAACATCACCAAAGGCAGGGGAAGCAAGGGCAAAAATGAACTACTGGGACTTCATCAAGATCAAAACTTTTGCACAGCAAAAGAAACAGTAACCAAAATCTTTTATGAAACACATAAAAAAACTCAATTTCTAGATAAAAAATTGTGAGTAAATACATATTACCATTATTATCATTGCTGATGGAAAAAAATAGATAAATGTAGAAAGTAAAAATTTCCATAAGTATCCATAGGATACTTTTTATTGGAAAAGAGAGACAAAATGTCAATCTTTCAAATTTAAAAAACATTTTCTGGTTAGCCTGGCAGTGATCTCAGGCCTAATTTCTGGGAAAGCTCTGAGTCACCTCTGACTTACCATATATGCCAATTTAAGTATGGTTCACCCTAACTGAGGCCAAAGGCAATCAATTACCTCCCCATCTCACCTCACCTGCCACCTTGCTTATTCTTGGCTGTAATCACCAGTGAGGCACAGCTTCTCCAAAATATTTTTAGAATTTCCATTTATAAGAAATATTTGTGGAAGACTAATGAGTGAGCAAAATCTCCATGTTATCAGCTAGATTGTAAGCTCTTGGAGAACTGGAAAGATGTTTTGTTTATCTCTACTTCTCTAAGACCTACTGCAAATAAATGAAATTTATCCTTACACTCTCCATATGGAGGTTACTTGGCTCTGGTATTTGCAGGTCCCTCTCTGTCCTTCTCACTCTCTCCAGCCATGCATCCATCACACCAATCAACAAGCATTTATTGAGCATCTACTATTTTTAGGCACAAATAGATAAATACATCAGTTTTTATACTCAAGAAGATCATATTCTAGTACAGGGGAATTAAAATATCTCTACTTTAGTTTACTTCAGATAGAGAAGGAGTGAAATTAGTGTTTGCTCAGGGATTAGGGAAAAATGTTCTTGAGTAGTATAAAATTTAAATGTCAATGATTTTAAAAGAGACATCATTTATGGACAGGATCTTCCTAGAAATTGGGAGTCAAAGTACAGAAAACTTATGACTAACTACAAAGGGCACTACAATTGAATTATGATTTCTAGCCCATAGGAAGCACCTGGATCAACACTGAAGCCAAGTTGGTGGGAACAGGAGTGTGCCTTGCCCTGAGCTCTGGCAGAAGCATGAAACTGATGGATGTGGTCCTTACTTGGAGAAAGATACTCTACTCTACCATTCTTTTTTCTTTCTTAAAAGACATATCTGCTCCTTTCATTAATCTAACAATTGAACACCAGAAACAGGCTTGAAAATGCATCCATCTCTCCTTGGAATCTGCCAACATACTTTCCTTGGCAGTTGAAAAGTCAGTAAGTGCCCCTGTGATGACATTGGCATCATGAACAACAGTGTTGGAGGCAGAGCAAATCTTGTCCTACACAGGTGGCAAGTGTCAATGGGCAACACTTCCCCATTCATCAGTTTGCAGCCTGGGACTTCCATAGTGCTCTGATCACCAGGCCATTCACATTTGGTATATATATATATATATATATATATATATATATATATATATATATATATATGACAGAGTCCACAGATATATTAAAATTATGGGGTATCTTTTTTCTTAGACAAAAATATCAGAAGAAAATAGAAGTAATAGCCATACTTTTTGAACAGCTATGCATTTTTTTCGATGGAGACCATTTTGTTTAGTCAGTCAGTCATTCATGATATTTTTTTTATTAATCATTGAACACCAACAATGCAGATTCATATATAGTCCTAGATGCTGTGACTTCAACAATTAAAAAAAAAAAGGTTCTTTTCTCAAGAAGCTTTCATTCATTAATTCTTTCATTCAACATGTATTATTTGAATGTCTACTCTAAGGCATATGCTATGCTGGGTCCTAGGGATAGAACAGTAAACAAAACCAGATATGACCAGACCTCTGGCCTCATTATTTTGGAGTTTTCGTTTAATACTTTACTGAGAATACCAATAAAATCTATCAGGTTCTCTGCCTGTGGCTTCTGGGTATGGGAACAGGCTAGTTGCTCCAAGCAAAGTAACTTACTCTTTTAGAATTAAAGAATCAGGGAGAGAAAGACAGTCTCTTCAGTAAATGTTGGGAAAACTGCACAGCTACATGCAAAAGAATGAAACCGGACCACTTTCTTACACTGCACACAAAAATTAAATTGAAAATGAATTAAGGACCTGAATGTGAGACCTGAAACCATAAAAAATCCCAGAAGATAGAACAGGCAGTAATTTATCTGATTATTGGCTGTAGCAACATTTTTCTAGATGTGTCTCCTAAGGCAATGGAAACAAAAGCAGAAATAAACTACAGTGACTACATCAAAATAAAAAGTTTTTGCATAGCAAAGGGAACCGTCAACAACAGGGGAAAAAAAGGCAACTGGCTGAATGGTAGAAGTATTTGCAAATGCTATATCTGATAGGGGGTCAATATTAAAAAAAATATTAAGAACTTATGCAACTCAACACCTAAAAATCACCAAAGAATCTGATTAAAAAATGTGCAGAGAATCTGAAAAGATACTTCTCCAAAGAAGATATACAGATGGCCAACAGACGCATGAAAAGACGTTCTTCCGTATTACTCATCAGCAGGGAAATGCAAATCAAAACCACAATGAGATATCACTTCAAACCTGTCAGATGGCTAAAATAAAAAAGACAAGAAATAACAAGTGTTAGCAAGAATGTGGAGAAAAAAAGAAACCCTCATATACTGTTAGAAAGTAAATTGGCAGAATGAGTATAGAAGAATATAGTGTTTCCTCAAAAAATTAACAATATATATGCCATGTATCTAGTTATTTCACTAATTTTGGTATTTGTCCAAATAAAACAAAAACACTAATTTGGAAAGATATATATGTCTCTATGTTTATTGTAGCATTATTTACAATAGTTGATATATGGAAGCAACCCAAGTGTCCCCTGATGGACAAACAGAAAAGGAAGATGCTATATACTCTCTCTCTCTTTCACTCACACACACACACACACACAAACACACACACACACACACAGAGAGAGAGAGAGAGAGAGAGAGAGAAGAATATTATGTGGCCATAAAAAAGGATGAGATCTTGACATTTGCAACAGCATGGATAGACCTAAGGGGTATTATGCTAAGTGAAATAAATTAGACTGAGAAAGACAAATACCATATGATTTTACTAATATGTGAAATATAAAAAAAACCCCACAAATAAATAAACAAACAAATAACATGCAGAATCAGACCTATAAATACACAGAACAAACTGATCACTGCCAGAAGGAAGTGAGAGGGTGGAAAAAATGGGTGAAAGGGAGTGGGAGGCACAGGCTTCCAGTTATAAAATGCATGTCATAAGAATAAAAGGCACAGTATAAGGAAGAGAGTCAATGGTATTGTAACAGGATAGTATGGTGACAGATGGTAGCTACACTTGTGGGGAGCAGAGCATTATGCAGAAACTTGTCTAATCACCATATTGTACACTTGAAACTAATGTAACATTGTATATCAACTGTACTCAAATGATAACAGCAACAACAACAAAGAATCAGAGAGAGAAGCTAGAAGCCTCTTTTCTACATGCAGAGGAATCACATGGGGGATTCCTCTGTATGTAGAGGAATGGGGGGAGGAATCCTCTACATTGGGGGAGGCATCACAGTTAATCTTTGCTTATAAATGAGGTTGTTGGGTAGACCAATTAATCTGATATATGCTTACCATACCACTATGTTATGCTGAAACATATGTTAGGTTCAATGCAGGATGAATTCTGGGAAGTATAAATATCAATATAAAACTGATGAAAAAACTCAGAAAAACCATAAAAATATTTTAGATTCCCTTTATCTGTATATTGTTGTTAAGGCACTTTGTTTTTCACACTGAAATGACATGAAACAGTACAAAGAGCCCAAAAGGAAATATAATAATGGCAGAGCTAGGTTTTTTGATATGGAAACCTCCCATCAGCAGACTTTCTTGTTCTGTGACATTTGGCATTCCTTTATAAAAACCTGGGAAGGAAGTCAGAATTTAGGGTTCATTTATCTTGTGCTGTTAGTAGAGGAAATTTGAAAAAAAAAATAGTAAAAATAATAAAATATTTTAAGTAAAGGCCACACCAAGAAAGCCCACATAGTGAGAAAAATAAAAACTATGACTGGTTTTTATGACATTTCTGATTTTTCTTTTTATTTCTGAATTTTTCATAAGAAAAACTGGAAAGTGTGGTTGAGACAATCGAAAGGAAAATCTATTCTCCTAGGCTAGAAGTGGGAAATTCTTAATGAAAGGAGTGGTCATCCAATTGCTCCACAAACATATAACGTGTAGCATTGGCCTGTTGGACATGCTGATCATCTCCACTTGCAATAAACTCTCTTCCCTTCTGACTTCCAGCCAAATGAAATATATCCCAAACCTTCTCTCTTGTATGGCTTTGCCAACCACAGTGATCACCTCTGAACTCATTATACTTATCTCTATCACCAGTTTGTCTGTTTAAACATATGCAGCCTTGTGATTTTTTTTTTTTTTTTTAGATCATTATTTGTTATTATTGAAGTGTCCAGACTGGACCCAAGATAGATTCACTTATGTTAAGCCCCAACACAGACCAGAAGAACTTAATTAAGTTTCTGTGTTCTGTTCTTCCAAAAAAGGAAGGCCTACATCAGCCAATCAGGCTTGCCTGCTCAGCACAGGTTACCTGACTGCGCCCCCGCACACCCCTCCCCCGGACTTCCCTCTGCACCATATGAAGGAAGTAACCTTGCTTTAACCAATCAGCAAATGCCCAGGATGGCTTCCTGGTTCCTGCTCATGTTGTTCTATAACATTCTCTCATCTTATACCATTCTTTGAAGCTTTTTAAAATTTTTTAGACTGGATGCTTCTCAATTCATGAATCGTTGATGAAGCTTACCAGATCTTTTCAAATTTTGTGATAACTGGACTTCCCTTTAACATGATTTAGAAATTCCAGGAGGACATTTCTCATATTTTTGCCACCTCAGTCATAAACTTTTAGGGATCAGGGATGCCTTTTCCACATATTTCTAACTCCATCACATGGAATAAGCAGAGAATCAATGCCTGAAGCACTTCATGACCTTAAGTAACTCAGAGATCACACTCTGCATTTGGATCAAGTGGACTTAGGCACCAACCGGAGGAGCATGAAAACGTGCATATCCCATCTGGGCATAATATAGGCTTTGTCCTATTCTGGCTTCTTTGATGAATAATTTCTGCATCTTCATAATAAATATTTGTTGAACAATTAAATAAATGAATGAGTGAATTTTGCTCCGTCTGGCAGTCTTGTGATGGGAATATTTGGGATATTTGAGAAAAATCCTTAAGGAAATTTTATTTGGTCAGAAGACTTGAAAAAAACTTAGGGTGATTTCCCTGACCTTTTGTCAAATACGCAAAATGTTGTAACTTAGCCTTTGATCAGGATAATGCTTTGTCAGAATTTTGTATAACTTAGAAGAGATTGCTTTCCTGGCTCCTTCAGATCCTCCCTGCTGTTTCACCATGTCTAAACTGAAAGGAGTAGACTCCAAATGAGCTAGTTTGTTCTCTCTTCTGAGATTATACTGCATTTTATTTCAAATTTACTGTCTACTTTAGGGTCCTTTGTTCTTAAATCTTGATATTGTAGTTCCTAGAAAATTCTAATAACAGTCTATCCAAGAACTTGGCTAGTCCAAAGTAGAAGTAGCTTGACATTGCTAAGTTGACTGCATCTTTCTTTAAACATTCAGATGGCCCATGAGCCTCTTGATACATTTTAGAATAATTATTATGAACATAAATTACATGTGGCTTGGGAAGAAAACGAGTGCTTGGAGCCTTGATCACTATACACATGGGACTTTAGTATTTTAGTTTCCTGTGATAAGGAATATTTATTCCCCTAATCTCAATGATGACATGAATAAATGATACAAATATAGAAATAATAGTTAACATATACCAAGTCCTTGTATTTTCTAATTACATGTGTTATCTCCATTGCTGTAAATTCTTACAAATACCCAGTGAAATAATTTTTTTTTCATGGTCATTATACAGATAAGTGTTGAGATATGTAAAACCCAGGCATCTGGAAGTCACACTCTGATAGCAAAAACTAATTTCTCCTGGTTCATAAGTTGATTGTTAAATATTCAGGAATTTCATGTGCCAAATGATGTCATATTATGACATCTTGAAATTGGCTACATTGTGGGTGTTGTAGGCAGAATAATGGTCTCCCATAGTTGTTCATATCCTAATCCCTGAAAATTGCAAATATATTACATGGCAAAAAGGACTTTGTAAATGTCATTAAAGTTAAGGATGCTGGGGAGATTATCCTGGTTTATCCAGGTAGGTCAGTCTACTTATAGGCATCCTTAAAAGTATCTTTCCCACCTGTAGTCCGAGAAAGGGAAGTAAAAACAAAGGAAGGGTCAATGGGATGTAGTGTGGGGAGGAAATTGCTAGGGCAGGCAGTAGAAAACTATGCGTTCAGTGGGAGTATTTACACTACAGAAGCCAGCAAACCGTATGAATTGGCTTTTATGCTTTTGTTTCTGAAGGGACAGTTTTAAACACTTACTAGTACATCACTGCTTGTAACCATTGTATTCTGCTGTATCCCATTAAATACATGAATAAGAAACATGGAGAAGTAACTCATTCAAAAGACAGAATAGAGATTCAGTTGTCTTCATAAAAATGTTTGTTGTCCCGAAAACATAAGCATGTTTTTTATTTTTGCAAAATCAGGAAGCTTCATTTATTTCTTTATTGCTGTACAATGTATTTAGGTTAAATGTGTTTAAGTAGAACCATTCCTTACTACAGCATATTTCTTCAGAGTCCCCTATTTTTCTTGAATACAACTTTAGTGAATACCACTCTGTCCTCAAGAAACAGGATGGTATCCAAAGATATGCAGGCCATTTAAAGAAAAGAGAGAATCAGTCAATGATTATTCATCCATCCATCCATGAATCCATCTACTAACTTACACATTCAAACAATAACCGAGTTACTGTATGCTCAGCTCTAGATGTTTGGTTGTTAGTGAACAAAACAGTCAAAAAGCAACAATGAAGAAAAAACCCAAACTACCACCATCTCAGACAGCTTAAGTTCTAAGGGAGAAATACACCAGAATTACCCCAGGCACAGAATATTGATTTGAAGGGTAGGGACTTTTTCACATAACCGGATGTTGTCATTTTGGGAAAGCCCAGGCCCAAATAAACCAGAATGGTGTTCACCCTCATAGGTTCTTAATCCTTTATCGCCCTCCCTCCTTCTTATGCCCCTCCTCCCTTCCTCTTGCTTCTTTCCCTTAATATAAAGTGGGTATCCTTTAGGGAGAGATCATTAGGGGCGCCTGGGTGGCTAAGTCGGTTAAGCATCTGCCTTTGGCTCGGGTTGTGATCTCGGTGTCCAGAGACTGAGCAGGGAGCCTGCTTCTCCCTCTCCCTCTCCCCTCACGCTCATGCTCTCTTTCTCTCTCAAATAAATAAAATCTTTAAAAAGAAAAAAGAAAAGAAAGAGATCATTAAAGGTCCAAGCAAATAGAATAAATAAAGAGCCTTTATTAAAGCCATTACTTAAAATGGCATGATTAAAGCTATGAAATACCAAAGGACGGTAGGGAGACTCAGAACTAACAATGTCAGGTTCCTAAACCCTGAAGGAATAGGTTTTGGATAGGAGCTATGCTCATGGAGAGACACGGCTCCTGCCAGAGGCACAGCACCCAAGCAGGAAGGCAGTAAGGAAAAATACCATGACTATCTACCTCCTCCTGACACCTGTTCTCATGCTGGTGCCTCCCACTGGCCAGTCCTTAAGAAGCCAGCCAGTAAGGGAACCTGAGGGATGCAGGATGCTGTGGTCAATTCTGGGGTTGCAGAGTTCAGAGACTGCAGCTGAGGCAAATGGAGAGTTATCAGCCCAGAAATAATTCAAATTATGTTGCAAATGCTGCATATGTAAAAATTATTTATAATACTAATAGAAGGAAGATATAATCTTCTAATAGTAAAATTTAAAGTAATGTTAAATATTTTGGGTTAATGAAGGCTATCTTTTAACCCTCAGATCACTATTGATCTCTAACAAGTTATCCACCTTATTACAGACATCCTGTGTTACTCAAGAAAATAATGAGATAATAAGGAGTGAGATTAGGATGTTCCAATCAGAGTGCCTTTCTCTTCTATTTATTAATGTTTGTGTAAAACAAAATCTTAGGGTTTAAAGGATGGATCTGTGGGACATTTGGGTGAAAGGGAGCCTCCTTGTCCTGTGGGCATTGTCCTTACATTGGTAACCTTAGGGAAGTTATCCAGTGATCTATTTGGAAAAAAGAAAAATGAGCTTTTGCATCATGTACACCCTTAACCAGCAGATGTCATGCAAAGTCTTGTGCATGTGCTTTTCTGCTTACTGTTGTCAGTAGAATAACAATAGTATATGAAATTCAAGGAAAATTTTTCAAAGGCTTATAACTCCAAAACTATCTCTTTTTTCTTTGAGAAGAAATAACAAGTTTAATAAAAATTGTTTACATTTTAATATATTTGAGGGAAAGAAAAAGAACTAGATATTTAATGCATGTGGGAGAAAAGAAGCAATCAGGAAGAGAAGTGATCAGATATTCCCAGATTTGTATCTTAATCTTAAAATACAACTATTCTAAATATTCTCCATTGGTATTCTAGCCCTCACAGTTTAGTAACTGTGCTATGTATGAAGGATAGGGCAAATTCAGAGTGCTTTCATTGGCATGGATTTTGTTCCTTTGTTCAATGGTCTGGGGCATTTTAAGAAAAACTAAATCCTATAGATTTAGCACAGTGCTTTATACTGAAGAAATGCTATTAATCCCCTCCGAATCTGCTTATTAAACACAGGAGGAGTAGCTTTTCCACAGTCACATAGAAAAGGACAGTCACATCCTGGTATGAGGCTGCTAATATTTATGGGAATTTTTTTTTTTTTCATTTCATACTACATTGATATGGGGACTTTTTCATATTGAATCCTACTTTGTTCATTCTGAACACATAAACACCCCTACAGGTATATTTAACCCATTATTCCCTTTGCTATCAGTTGCATCACTTGTAAGCTTTATATCATTCCTTTAGCCTATCAAACTATTATAAACTTTGTCCTTCAGAACATTAGTAACTCGATAGACATCACTGGGTTAAGTACTAGGTTTTGTATTACCTTATTGGCTATCCCCTAATTATTTGGAAAAAAACTACAATGCATCACTATAATCTAATATACATGATTATGTCTTCATTCAAGCTAATGTGAAGCACAGAGTTTATACCCAGTGGGTGGATAAACCAGTTACGAAGAACAAATGCTCTATGCTAAGGAGGCAGTGATTGTTGATGGCAAATTTTTAGGATATCATTCTTATTAAGTCTTAATGTTTTTTTTTTTTTTAAATCTAGCCAGAACTTCAGAGTCACAGACCATTTATTAGTTAGAATTCTCCAGAGAAACAGAACTAATAGTTTGCATATACAGAGATTCACTATAGGAATTAGAAATTCACATTCATGGAGCCTGA
This sequence comes from Mustela nivalis, assembly GCF_964662115.1. Lineage (NCBI taxonomy): Eukaryota > Metazoa > Chordata > Mammalia > Carnivora > Mustelidae > Mustela > Mustela nivalis. The sequence goes on along the minus strand of NC_139023.1, from coordinate 37,606,197 downwards.
TATGTCCCAATACCGGCATTTGGCAGGTTGGAGATGCAGGAGAACCGATGGTATAGTTCCAGTCCAAGTACAGAGAACTGGCAACTGGGGGAGCCAATGGTGTCGTTGAAGTCCCAAACCCTTCAGGCTCAAGACTCAAGAAGAGCTGATGTTTCAGTTCCAGCTTAAAGGTAGGAAAAAGCCAATGTCCCCTCTCAAAGACAGGGAAGGGGAGTTTCCTTTTTTTTTTTTTTTTTTTTTTTTGAGGCATGCTAAGCCTTTCTATTGTATTTGGGCCTGTATAGAGCAACTGGTTTAGTGGCACATCCATATCATTGAGGACAATCTGCTGTACTCAGTCTACCAATTTCAATATTAAACTCATCCCAAACAATCCCCACAGAAACACCTAGAAATAACTGGGAACCCAACTGCCCTGTCCCTGTAAGGTTGACACATAAAATGAACCATCACAGACCATAAGAACTTTCAGTTCAGTTTCCTCATTATAAAATGAAAAGTTTTTTCTCCATCAGTGGTTTCCAAACTAGCTGAACTTCAGAAACAAGTGGATACCTTAGAAATATAGATTTTTGGTGCTTGCTTGTGATCCACTGAATCAGACATTCTGTAAATTGAATCCAGAAATGAAGTGATTCTGATTCTATATTCTGCATATTGATGTTTGTGACTTTGCAAACTATATTTCTCCATTGTCAGCTGCCTTCTTACCATTTCCTCCAATAGAGTTCACTAGAAGGAGACCAAAATGTGGCAGGAGGAAAGGAGGGATTTCTTTTTTTTTCTTTTTGCTTTCTGTTCCTGTTGGCATCACTCTAGAAATGACCCTTTCACCCTGAAAGAAATAGTTGATTCTAGTCTTCAGTTTTTACTGGCACTTCTGGAATCAATCTCATTCTGACCCCTGAGAACCTCCATCTCAGTAATCCAGGTCCCAGTTCTCCAGGCACCTCACTGGATAGAACCTCTATGACATCAGTGCAGATGGACAACGGTCCTTCCTTTGAAATAGGAGACCAAATCTTGCAGGAATCCTCTTCTAAGCTCCTAAAGTCCCCAAACCAGATGATCTGTGTACCGTCTTCAAATGTATGAGCCTCGACTTCGTGGCCACTCCCCTGAGTTATTAGCCTGATAACTCTGAACTCTTCCATTTGTTTTTCCTGGCTGTAAAGGGGTTAGACATCTCTTGCCTTTATATCTAGTGTTAACCTGTTTGTTGCCTTTGACTGTTCCTATCCTTCAACACCTGCTTCACCAATTCCATGTCAAATTTTCTCTGGAAAGACTTAATGTCTTTCATCAAGACATTTAATTTAGTATTCTTAATGTTTCCTGACTCACATCTGCAGCAAATTAGTGAAATATCCATGTGAACGTCTATGTGGATAACTGTTCAGTCAGTTCAAAGAGCAGGTACAAAGTCCTCAAGGCAGAAATAGGACTAGAATTATTTAAAAAAAAAAATAGAAAGGAATCCATTTTGGTTAGATAAAAGTGAATGAGAAACAAGCATTTATAGATTTCAAAAAAGGCTAGATCATGCAAGGCATTCTAATTATAGAAAAGCAAGAAGCAAAAAACTTTGGCTTTTGAGTGCTGAGGGAAGCCACAGAAACCACTAAAGCTACGCTTCTCCAAGGAGAGGACTGATATAATAAAATCTTGTATGAAAAGTACCACTGTGACTGCTATATTTGGAATATATTTAGGATGACACAAAACCAGAGATATCCACTAGAAGCCAATTATAAGCATGCAAGCAAGAAAGAACAGTCATTATTTTTAGGGTAGTAGCAGTGGAGGGAAAATAACGAATGAGATTGTGAGTATATTTGCCAATAAATGAGATGAAGAGGGGTACCTGGGTGGCTCCATCAGTTAAGCCTCTGATTCTTGATTTTGGCTCAGGAGATGCTCGGGGTTGTGAGTTCAAATTCTGTGACAGGCTCCATACTGGTTGGAGAGGCTGCTTAAGATTTTCTCTCTCCCTCTGCCCCTTCCCCACCTTCCCAATCTCTCCCTCTCTTTCTCTCTCTCTTTCACTCTCTCTTTCCCCCTCTGCCTCTCTAGCATATATGTCTGTTCTTTTTTTTTTTTTTTTAAAGATTTTATTTATTTATTTGACAGAGAGAGATTACAAGTAGGCAGAGAAGCAGGCAGAGGAGGAAGCAGGTTCCCTGCTGAGCAGAGAGCCCGAGGCGGGACTCGATCCCAGGACCCTGGGATCATGACCTGAGCTGAAAGGCAGAGGCTTAACCCACGGAGCCACCCAGGCGCCCCCATATATGCCTGTTCTTTAAAAAAAAAAAAAAAAAGGCATCAAAGAGGACTTCAAATTTTTGGCCCAGGCAACTGAGCTAATGAAGCTACCACTGATAGAAACGAAACTGCTGCTTTTTGGTGTGTATGTGGTGTGTGTTTGGGGCTGGGATGAACAGCAGGAGTTATGTTTCTAATAGGTTAAGTTTAAGATGTCTATTAGACATTAGAGGTGTGAAGTAGACAGTTGTATCTGTGGGTCTGAGGTTCAGGGTTCAAGTTCCAAGATGGAGATATAAATGTGAGAGACCTCAGAATACAGATGATATTTAAAAGCCATGAGAATGGATCAAATAATCGAGGGGCTACAGATAGCACAGAGAAGAGGTGCAGGAGATTCTAGCCTTTAGAGAATGAGAAGCAACTATCAAAAATGACTGAAGATCCTGAAAAGTAGTAGGGATACCAGAAGAATGTGGTATGCAGGATAAATAAATATCTTTAAAAAATAAAAAATAAATAATGCTGCTATAAACATAGAGGTGCATGTATCTTCTTAAATTAGTGTTTTCATGTTCTTTTTTTTAAAATATTTTATTTATTTATTTGACAGACAGAGATCACAAGTAGGCAGAGAGGCAGGCAGAGCAAGAGGAAGGGAAGCAGCCTCCCAACTGAGCAGAGAGCCCGATGCCGGGCTCAATCCCAGGATCCCAGGATCATGACCTGAGCCGAAGGCAGAGGCCTTAACCCACTAAGCCACCCAGGTGCCCCTGTTTTCATATGCTTTTAGTAAATACCTAATAGTGGATTTATTCGATCACATAGTATTTATATTTTCAATGTTATGAGGAACCTCCCTACCTTCAGAGTGACTGTACCAGTTTGCATTCCCACCAACAGTTCACAAGGATTCCTTTTTCTCCATGTCCCCACCAACACTTGTTTCTTGTGTTTTTGATTTTAGCCATTCTGACAGCTGTGAGGTGATTTTGATTTGTATTTCCCTTCTGATGAGTGATGTTAAGTATCTTCTCATGTGTCTGTTGGCCATCTTTACATCTTGGTTAGAGAAATATCTGTTCATGTTTTCTGCCTATATTTTAATGGGATTATTTATTTTTTTTGCTTTTGTGTTATATAAGTTTTTTATATATTTTAGATACTAACACTTTATTGGATATGTTATTTGAAATATGTTCTTCCATTCAGTTATTCCCTTCCTTATACTATAAACTAATGAGGGAAATAAGATGGTAAAGTGGGAAGAGGGATTGAGAGGTTTTTTTTTTTTTTTTTAAGGTGTTAGAAAAAAACAACAGCATATTTGTGTATTGTTGGGGAAAATTCACTAGAGAAGACAACTAGATGTCCTTGATCTAGGGCAAAGGTGGAGTTGTGCTTTAGAAATATGGGAAATTCATCTACAGTATTTTTAAGTCACAAAACCTATTATTTCATTCCCCTGCTGAAAACCTATCAGTGATTTCTCTTAATTTGTGAACATAATCCACAATCCTTACCCTTACATTTAAGGTTGGTTTCTGCCTTTCTTGGCTGCACCATCTCCTACCATTCTTCCTGCCACACTAAACTCCAACCAGACTGGTTTCCTTTCCGTACCCTGCACATGTCAAGCTTTTTTGAACTTCAGAAACTTTGTGCTTCAGGAACTTTGCACCTGCTGTGCCTTCTGCCTGGTCAACTATTTTCTTGGCTTTTTGTGGACTTCCTCTTTCACATAGTTTAGATTTCAGCTAAACACTTCTTTTTTTCAGAGAATCCTTTCCTGATAACCTTATGTTAATATATGCTCAGAAATTACTATCATTATGCTTGTTTTCTTGACCTTACCATGATTTTTAATTATCCTGTATAATTATCTTTGTATCATTATCTTGTATCATTATCTTTCTCCCAGTTGAAACGGTACGTTCTAGCTATACCTCCAACAACTAGTAAAGTGTCGGGTTCACACAGATGATCCATAAATTATTATAAATAAGTCTTTATTAAAATAATAATTAAAACCTCAGTGTCTCAGAGTTCTTTAGACCTCTAAGGTGCTTATTACTTTTAATATATGTTCAACAATAATGTGAACTCCCATATTGGATAATCACAAGAAGTCTAATTCTCTTCCCAAGTACTCTTGATCTCACTCCTTACCTGTCCTAGATATCCGCCCTTTCTTGCTTGTCACTTCTTTTTCTTCCTTGCAGATTACCTCCAGCTGTCTTTCAGTACTTTCTCATTTCCTAGCATACCACATCCCAAAAGATGGACAAAGGTGACAAACACAGCTAGAGCAATGCTCGTGTTAAACTTTTATTGATTCTTGGGGATAATCACAATACTGGTAGTAAAAACAATCTCATATTCAGCACTTGCTGAGACGAGACACGTGTGTGTGTGTGCATGTGCACGTGCATATGGGTGCATGTGTATAGTCACTTAATTATCCCACCAAGCCTATATTATAGCTGTTATTGTCCCTCTTTTCAAGATAAAACACTGAAGCACTGAGGGGGTATATGAATATCCCCCAAATACGTAACTAATCGTGATTTACTCAGGCTTCAGTCTCAGGCAGTTTGACCATGAAGTCCATTATCTTAAATAGAGGGAAGTCATCATAGGAAAAGACAGGTTAAAAACCGACTATCTGATCATGTTTTCCTGCTCATACACTGGCTGTTCTTTGATTCAAGTTCTTCTACTAGACACATCTTTCTCAGCTGCTGGCTTATTTTTCAGAGTACTTGGAATAACTAGGGGCTTGACTCTCTTTCTTTGGGATGAATTCACTTTTTCTCAGCTCTTTATTCACCCTCATTACCTGCCTGTAGCGAGAGAAAATCAATATACCTTAAAAACAGAATAATCTCTGCAAAGACTAACTCAACTCAAAATAAGCAGAGCCTTTTACATGATTAAATATATAACAACAGCTTGATCTGAAATATGTGCACTTTCGGTTCTCCACTCCCTATAAGAGCAAAGGGAGGATGTTGACATTCACCCCAGACTTCAGAAATGGCTGTGGCCTTTAAAATGGCACACTTTGTCCCCACTTTATATGCAAGAGACTGCAAGGGTAGCAAGAAACAACGATGGCATTTGCTACTCCTAGCAGCTAACAGGCAACAAAAAGAAGACAGCATGACACATGATTTCAAGTGTTACGAAATAGCTTCTGAGAGCTGGGAAGTAACAGCATTTTGTTCAGCAAAGAGATGCTACCGTGCCCGAGGCCAGAAGTAAAAATCTAAAGTAACCATCATAATAATCTTTAAGAGAGCATTCATTTGAAGTGTTGTTCTTTTTGGGGGTGGTGGTGCTCTTGAGCAATAAGGATGTTAAAAAAAGGCTGACTCTCATGGCTGCACACAGAAAGTAGAAACTCTATTATGTTGAAAACCTAACAGCAAATCTATATCCCCTAAACTTTCTGAGGACGGTACACACCTATATGGGTTGAAGATTTAAACAAATGCGCTTTCTCTCCTTATGAATACTATACACCTCATGAATTTACATTAACACCTACAAAAATAGTAATACGAGCCACTGCCATTAATTATTTAATTATATAAAAGTTTACTAAGTGCCAGGAGCTGGGGCTTTAGTAATAAACAAAGCAGATAAAAGTCCCTGCCTGCATACAGCTTATATTTATAGAGTACTTACTGTGTGCTAGACATTGTGACTGAGTTTTTATAAACTCCTATGTTTCTTCTTCATAACAGAATAGGTTTTTGAGATGGTTTGTTTTTGGCAAGTATTTTACAGTTCTAGAATAAAAACAGTGAGGCTTAGCAGGACTTATCAGGGTCCACTAACCAGGAAGCAAGGGAGCTAACCTGCAGTAGCCAGCTTGCCTGAAGTCTAGGGACCTGATGTTTTTATACACTTAAGTGTTGGTTCCTACACTCCCATTTGTGTTCTGTGGATTCCTTGGCTCTCTACTGTTAACTCCAGGCTGCTAATTTGCCTTTGTTCCTCTGCTCTAGCCATTGATTTTAAAATTTTTTAAGATTGCTTTGGATGTTTGGAATCTTTTTGGTTCCATACAAATTTCAGAATTGTTCGTTCTTGTTCTGTGAAAAACGCTATTGGTATTTTGATAGGAATTTCCCTGATGGTGTTGATTGATTTGGGGAATATAGACATTTTAACAATATTTGTTCTTCTAATTTATGACCATGAAATGTCTTTCCATTTGTTTGTGTTCTTTTTCTCCAAAGAAGAGATCCAGATAGCCAAAAGACACATGAAAAGATGCTTATTATCACTTATCATCAGGGAAATGCAAGTCAAAACTGGAATGAGATATCACCCCACACCTTTCAGAATGGGAAAATCAAAAACACAGAGAAAAGAAGCATTGATGAGAATGTGGAGAAAGGGGAACCCTCTTGCTCTGCTGGTGGGAATGCAAACTAGTGCAGTGGCTCTGAGAAACAGTTTGGAGGTTCCTCAAAACATTAAGCATAGAGTTACCTTATGAGCCAGAAATCACAATACTGGGCGTTTACCTAAAGAATACAAAAACATTAATTCAAAGGGATAAATGCACCCTTTATAGCAGTGGTATTTACAATAGCCAAGATATGGAAGTATCCCAAGTGTCCATCCATAGGAAAATGGATAAAGGGGATGTTGTATATATATGTATATATACATACTGTGGAATATTACTCGGCCATAAAAAAAGAATGAAATCGTGCGATTTGTAATGATATGAATGGAGCTAAAGAGTATAATACTAAGTGAAATAACTCCATCAGAGAAAGACAAATACCATATGATTCCATTCATACCTGTAATTTAAGAAACAAAACAAACAAGCAAAGGGAAAAAATAAAACAGAGAAAGAAAAAATCAAGAAAAAACTCTTAATTATAGAGAACAAACTGATGGTTACCAGGGGGATGGGGGTAGGGGAATGGGTTAATAAGTGTTGGGGATGTAGGAGGGTCCTTCTCATGATGAGCACTGGACAATATATGGAATTGTTGAATTACTATATTGTACACCTGAAACTAATACAACACTGTGTGTTAACTAACGGGAATTAAAAGCTTTTTTAAAAAAGGCCAAAGATGTGTTGTACTATCCTGCACATAAATAGACTAATATTTCAAGCAAAGACACACTTAATAGCTTTATCTGATTTTTACAAGGATGAGTATACACATGACATTTAATATGGTCACTTGGATTAGGCTAGGAGTTTCATTTCCCTGTATTCTTCCAAATTAGCATGGCCAAAAGGACTTATGTGTACTTGAAATCCAGAAATAAGGCTGCATCCATTATTCTTTAAAGGCCTTTTCCCAATCATATATGGTGACAGACATTCACCTAGGGGCTTGCTCTTTATCCAGTTAGGCCTCCAGACTGTTGGCCAAGACCAACAGTGACCTCTGGCTCTCCCCACAGTTTGCTGTGGACTCACTGATTCAATAGATACTTAGAAGCAATGGCCTTTCATAGGCTTCTCCATAAGCCCACCTTTCATGATTCTAGTCTATAGCTGGTAGTACATGGTTTCTCTGACAGACCGGTTGGTGAGTCAATCTCTGATCCAACCCCGCTTCAGAGCTATATTTTCCAACGATTGTCTAAAGTCTACTTCCTGTAATCACTCTTATTCCAGAACACTCAAATGGACACTTCTCTACCGAATGATGATTATTAGTAAAACAGGAAGCAATGTGGCAATTATTTATTCCCAGATATAGAATTCTCAGAAAAAATATTTATAATCTCTTTTTAAGAAGTGTTATCCCTATGTTGAAGAGATACCTGTACCCTCCATGTTCACTGCAGCATTGTTCCCGATATCCAAGACAAGACAAAAGCCCGTGCCTATCAATGGATGAATGAATAAAGAAGACAGAGTGTGTATGGATACATTCGTATGTATGTACTTGTATGCGTATAACGGAATATTATTTAGCACTAAAAAATAAGGAAATCCTGCTATTTGTGACAACAAGGATGGACCTTGAGGACATTACGCTAGTCAAATGAGCCAGAAAGGGAAAGACACATATTATACGATCACACTTATATAGGTTTTCCCAGCCTTATGAAAACATTCTTAAGATGAAACAGCACAAGGTGAAGAAGTGATTATCATTAATTCACATGAAATGATTTTTGAGTGTTCTCAGACCCAAAATATTACATCTCTTAAAGTTTCCTGATATTTTAGGACAAGTCCTACAAACAGACGCACAAAGTAAACTAAGATATAGCACAGATGCTCACAGACATAGTTCAAAGCTACAGTGGCTTGAGGCTGAAAGGCCTAGTGTGGTTGCCAGACAGAACCCTGGAGGGGCCCCTCTTGCTGCTCAGCCATGCACTTGCTTCTCTTTGGGCTTCCTGCAAATAAAAACCCTGAACCCAATTTTTGCTTTTCTTTTCTTTCTTTCTTTCTTTCTTTTTCTTTTTTTGTAAAAGCCAAAGTTATCTTCAAATGTCTCACGGTTAGCAAAAAGAGGTATTAATGTAGGTCTTTCATAAAAGTGAAGTGACATAGCATGAATTTTCAGAAAGCAGGGGATGCTTGTATTTAGAATCTAAAAAAGCTGAACTCATCCAGGGTAATTGCCAGGGACTGGGGGCTGGGGTAAATGGGTCAAAGGATGTGAATTTTCACTTATAAGATGCTTACATTTTGGGGATCTAATATACAGCCTAGTGACTGTATTATATGCTTGAAGGTTGCTGAGAGAGATCTTTTTTTTTTTTTTTTTAAGATTTTATTTATTTATTTGACAGACAGAGATAACAAGTAGGCAGAGAGGCAGTCAGAGAGAGGAGGAAGCAGGCTCCCTAGCTGAGCAGAGAGCCCGATGCGGGGCTCGATCCCAGGACCCTGCGATCATGACCTGAGCCTAAGGCAGGGGCATTAACCCACTGAGCCACCCAGGCGCCCCCCGAGACAGATCTTAAATATTGTCACTACACACAGAGAGAAAAAAAACTATGACAAAATGTTGTTCTATTGGGAAAATTAATATGCCACACATGACTTAGTATTTCAGTGCCTCAGATGTTTTTCTAAATCTTTTCCTTGACTTCTGTTCATTTTAGGAAGCAATCACCTGTAATTGACAAGGCAAGGAATGACAGGACTAGTCTGCCCCAAGTCCCCAGACAGTTTGATTTTATATACAATATAAAAGATAAAGCTTACTGATAAATCTTTGACTCTGCTCCTTTATTTTAAGTCATTACTACAAAACATTAAAAAAAAAAAACCTGTTCAACTGAAATTAAATGAACCTCAACTTGTTTATGTGACTGTCTGAGAATGATATGTCAAAGAATTTTATGATTCCAAGTAAACTGATGGGGAAAAACAATTTATTAGCTATAGTTTTGAAAGGATTAAAAAACTCTTGGAGGCTGTGTTTGAAATGTACATTCTGCCCCACTGAACTGAATAATTTATATCAATAATTTATGGTCATACTATTTTTCATTTAATACTCCTATTAGCTTTTATGAGCATGTTGAGAATTATTGAAAACTAAATTTCATGTAAAATATACCTATATTTCACAGTATTTTGCTTTATGTACTTTAAATAATAAAGTATAGCTGTTCCATTTTTTCATTTATTTTTTAAATACAGTTTTCATTTTTTGAACAGTTTGGGATTCATATTAAAGTTGAGATTACAGAAATTTCCTATGTAACCCAGGCCCAGTTTTTTGCTATTATTAACAACCTATATGATACACTTGCTATAATTAATAAATATTGGCATATTATTAACTAAAGTGTAAAAGTTACTCACACTTCCTTTTAACTTGATGTTCTTTTTCTGTTTTTGGTTCCCATGCAGATTACCACATTACGTTTAGTCATGATATCTCCTTATAAGGGCTCCTCTTGGCTAGGCAGTCCCTGAGACGATACCTAATTTTGATGACCTTGATAACTTGGGGAAATACTGACAGTCCCTTGACTGGGAGTGGTCTGGTATTTTTCTTTTCTTTCTTTTTTTAAGATTTTTAAATTTACTTTTCACAGAAAGAGAGAGAGAGAGAGCACAAGTAGGGGGAGAAGCAGGCAGAGGGGGAAGCTAGCTCCCTTCTGAGCAAGGAACTCAATGTGGGACTCAATCCCAGCATGCTGGGATCATGACCTGAGCTGAAAGCAGGCACTTAACTGACTGGGCCACCCAGGTGTCCCTTTCTGGTATTTTTCCTAGGACTCAAATGAACTAGGTAGGTTTTTGTGAGGAAGACTACAGAGGTTAAGTGTCCTCTTCATCACCTCATATTGAGTCACACATCAGTGTGACTCATCCCTGCTGATACTTATCCTGTTCACCTGGCTGAGACAGTATTTGTCAGATTTCTCCACTGTAAAGTTACTCTTTTTTTCTCTTTTCATACACCTACTCTTTCAAAGGAAATCACTATTTGTTTGCTAGGACTGCTGTAACCACGTGACACTAGCTGGTGGATGTAAACATCAGAATTTATTGCCCCAATGTTCTGGAGGCAAGAAAGACCAAGAGTTAGGGCATCGACCGGAGGATCTCTTTGAGGATGATGAGGAAGAATTTGTTCCATGCCTTTTCCCTAGCCTCTGGTGGTTTGCTGGCATCTTTGGAGTTACTTGTACACCTATTGCCCAGATCTCTGCCTTCATATTCACTTGGCATTCTCCCTGTGCTTGTTTTCTGTGTCCAAATTTCCCAATTTTGTAAGAACACTAGTCACCATGTTCACAGTGGATTAGAAGCTCATGCTACTCCACTAGGGCTTCATCCTCATTACATCTTCAAAGACCCTACTCCCAAAGTCAAATTCTAAGGTCTTGGGAGCTTGGACTTTACCACATGAAGTTTTGGGGGACACAATTCAATCCACAACAGTTGTTATGTGCAATATACACTTAAGGGTGCAGAATTATCATCTTATTTATTTATATAGTATGGATTCATTGGTAACTACTTTGTGCTTATGGTTATAATCTAATATTACTATATTTTGTTGCACAGGTTGGCCATTTGGATCCCATTTGTTTGGCTCCTATGTCTCTTTAACATACTCCTTTCAGTGGTTTTTATTTTTACTTAAGAATAATGAACATTTCCTTACTTTCTGACACCACAAAGTGCCCCAGACTCACTTTGTATATTTCCTGCCCCAGAGTTATTATCACCCATTCTCCAAGAACTCCAGGAGCCCTGGATCCTTTCATTGCGAATGCTTTTAGCAACTGAGATAGGGTACTAGTTGTACCCATGCTAGTGAGTGGCTTCTAGGTCCTCTCAGCTGAGGAAGAACTGAGCTGCATGTGTATATACTTTCCTATATGCACACACACATACACACACATATCTATACATAGTTCCATTATGTAACCATTTGAATCTATATTCAGCTAACTGAGTTCCTTCTAATGTCTTCGTTTCTACATAGATCATCTTTGCCCCTTCCCCTTGTTTATCTGCAATCTCCTACTAAAACAGTGAGAAACTTGGCACCTACCAACCACCATCCATTCACTTAATTGTCCAATCTTAGTATAAATTTATAACAGGCTTTCATTTACTTTTAATCCACAGAATTATTACAGTATAAATATTTATAAGATAATCATAAATATTTAAATATGCAAACCCCCCACACAGTCATAGCTTACATTTCCTAGGAATAGCTGCAGAACTAATTGATGAAATGTAATTTCTTCTCTGGATCATTGTTAATGAGGACAGTTCCATTATTGAAGTGCAACTGGCTTTCTGTTTAATGTAATATGTTAAGATATGCAGTAGACCAATTAGAATAAATGATATATACATCAGCTGCATGTTTTCATCAGAGTAGTAAATGATAAAGTTTGTATACATCACCTCCTTCCCTGTATATATGTTATTTGTATTCATAAGTTATATATGCATGTGTACACATACTCTACATACCCTTACAAACATGTAATAAAATTTCAATAAATATTTCACAAGTAGTTGAATGATTATTGAGTTTCTAAAATAGAGATACAAAAGTAAAAGCTGAAAGGCAGTTTCAGTATGTTAAATGTCTTTGATTATAAGAGGGGAAGAAAGCTCCTGATGCCAGAGGTTTGTACTAGGAAAATTCCAAATATCTCAAATATATTAGAATATAATATTTTTTCTTTGTTCATCACATGCAACACTGAATTTTTCCTGCCCTTTATATACAGTATGTAACATAGTATTTATCAATCGTGTGTTTCTTTCCTTTCCTTTTTTGTGTTATAAATCTAGTTTGTTTGTTTTTTTAAGAATTTTTTTTTTTAATTTATTTGAGAGAGAGAGAGCGTGGTGGGGAGGAAGGGACAGAAGGAAAGGGAGAAGCAGACTCCTGGCTGAGCAAAGAGCCCGATGCAGGCTCTGGGGTTGATCCCAGGACCCCAAGATTGTGAGGGGAGCTGAAGGGAGACACTTAACTCACTGAATTACTCAGGCACCCATAAATCTAGTTTTAAATGCCGACGTCTGCTTGTTTCAAGGACAAATGAAAAATCGAAGTTTGTGGGAAGGTACAAAAAAATAAATTAAAAACAAATGGAGTTGGGGTTCCTGGGTGACTGAGTCAGTTAAGCATGCCACTTTTGATTTCAGCTCAGGTCATCATCTCAGAGTTGGGTCACTGACCCCTGCCTCAGGCTCCATGCTGGGTGGGAAGTCCTCTTGAGTCTCCTTCTCCCTCTGCCCCTCTCCCACCGCTCTTTTCTCTCTCTTTCTCTCTCTCTCTCTCAAAACAAGCAAACAAACAAAAATCAGGAAAAAAACACAAGTACAGTTAATATAAAAAATGCACTAGTTGTCTATAGATTTGGACCTAAAATTTCCACCAGTCACTATATATCAGACGTCTCTTTTTGTGCTGTTTCAGAGTCTCTCAACCTCACTTGTTCCTTGTCCCAGCAACCACTGTAGTGGCCAGCTCCGCATAGACCTGGACTGACTTCACACAGATGCACCATGACAGGCCCTGGACCGAAGCCACACACTCTCATCTCCAGTCCTGTGGGATCCTCTGTTGATATTGCTTTGGGACATTAACTCTGAAATCTCATCACTGTCCTCAATAAAGAAGCATGGCAATCTGTTCCCTTTCAAAATTTAATCCCTGCTGCCACTTTTTCCCTCTACTGCTCATTTTCTTAACAAGCTTATACATCTGTGTGTTTACTGTGTTATGGATACAGCATCAGAAATCAAAGGAGAGAGCCTACCACTGGTGAGCCTCTAAGACTCTCATGGAGAGAATATGGTAAGTCATTACAACATTAATACAGCTGGTAGCAGCATTTTTTTTTTCCTTTTTTTATGTGTCTTAAGAGTTGAATATGAAGTAATGGAGAGCCACATAGATGTCAGGGAAAAGGATAGTTACCCTTGGCTGAACAAGAAACAAGGGATTTAAATTTCAGTTTAGGCTCACTGAGATCTCTCAGAAAAAAACACTTGCAGATTGCATTTTACCTGCAAACCCAAGCCCATGTTACCTGGGCAGGTATCCTTGGGAAAACCTTTAATGAGCCATTCCCTTCTGATCCTCTCACAGGGAACTCATTTTCTTAGTCTCCCTTGTCACCAACTGACTGCTTTTAAAGTAAAACTTATGTCCTGCTGGTCCTTCTGACAGTAACCTGAGACAGTAGGGGGTTCTTAATGCAAACTGGAGAACAAAATAAGAAAAAAAGAGAGGAACATTAAGACTTCCTCCCAAACCATTCAAAGTAAAATCCAGACTATAAAACAATGATGCTTTCCCTCCAGCAGGGACTTTATAACCTTTTATTCATTGGAAATTCAATTAAAACGTGCATCTCTCCTGTTTCCTGAAAAATTTAATTTGCATCTTAACTTGCTACTGCTGTGCCCAAGATTTTCAAATCAAATATTAAAAATGAACTTGTCAACTCCAGCAGCTTTATGCTGTAAGCTAACCACTTCATAAATTCTCTTTCATTTTGTAGTCTATTAAGATACACTTATAAGTGAATGGATAGTGTCTTAAATTGTTAATAGGTAAATTTTACAATGAGTTTTAAATTAGATTTTCTCTCCTTACTCACGAATCCACCTCATTTCCTGTGTGTATTTTTGTCTTCATGCCCAATTCATGATCTCAGAATCCAACACTAGCCATTAAGTTGTTTGAATCCTTTCAGAGATCCTGTAGTCTAATAGTTCACCAACTTAGTTTTTCTCTTCCATGTTTCTGAACTATTTTAGATCTACTTAACCAACAAGGCAAGAAAAAAAAAAAAAGATCAAAATTTGTTAGACATGTCTGCCTTTGAATAGAGAAATTATGACCTTATTATTCCTTGATAAAATATTCAAGATTATAAATCACGATGGCTTTTCTTTTTCTTTTTCACATATATACCAATTTACTATAATATTTGTTATGTCCTCCATATAAGTCAGAATCACCTTTACTTGCAAGTGGGACTAATGACTAGATCTTGGGGCTCCTTCAGAATCTTTTGTCCTCTTTTGTTCTGGTGCTTTGCAAACTGGCTACAAGAAGCCCTACATTCAAATCTTTCAAACTTGTTAACCTCAGTGGGAGGATCATCTTTCCAAATAGTCCTTAAGAAAAGTCCACAAAAAGCATATTTGTTTGGTTTGTGATGAAGTTCTAGAACCTAGGTGAGGTTCGGTGGGCTGAGGTTCGGGGTCGATGACCAAGAAAGAATTCTTGAGACATCTTTGGTGCAAAATGGTGGTTTATTAAAGCACAGGGACAGGACCCATGGGCAGGAAGAGCTGCTGCCCTGGGTTGTGAGGGATGGCAGGTTATATACCTTGCGGTTGGGGGAAGGTGAGGGGAAGGGAGGTTTCAATGGAGTTTTCATATGTTAAAGAGGGCCTACAAGGTGCCTGGAGGAGGCCTTGCCCTTGTGGCTTGATGTCATCCTTAGGCCAGCCATTAACATCAAGATATTTGGGAGATTCTTGGTGGCGTGTTATGATCCTGCTATCATTTACATTCCCTTCTACCTCAGCCTCCTCCAGTTTCCTTTATGATGGGGAGGGAGACATTAGGGCTTGAGGAACTGAGAGTTATTTTCCTCTGGGAATTTGTGCTATTGATAAGGTAAACTCCCTGTTTGTAGATCTCCAGGACATCTGTAGAGCAAGGGAGATTCCTGTCTTGCAGGATTGTGATCTCTGCAAGTTAACTATTTGTTTATTGTTTATGGCAGTCATGGGTGCCTGAGGAATGCTGCACATATTACGGAGGGGAGCATGTGGACAGGGGGTGCAAGTCGCCAGCTTTTGCTTTGTCTTCAGCCAGCCTCCTTCCTGCTCCCTCATCAGTTTGGATCACATGATTCTTAGAACTAACTAGTCTGGTCAAGGCTCCACAGAGCCAGACTAGGGCCATAGGAATATTTGCTATGGTTCTGCAGAACTCCATGAAATAGTTTTTCACAGGAAAAAAAAGGGAAGGTCGTTACCAGGAAAAGGAGGGAGAAAAAATACAGAAAAATAAAAATAATGGCAGTTACCAAACTGTTTACTATTCTCTGTTTCAGTCTCTTCTCACTCTTGATTTTAGGTTGCCTTCTCCTGAATTTTAGAATTTACCCTGTTGCGTTGCAATTGTTCTTATATTTCTGGCCCTAGTCAGACCCAGAACATCCTAAAAATAAGATGCCAATATTATTCCTTTATAAAATACACATTGCCATTGTTTCATTTTCAGAGTCGAATCCAGGATTTGGTATTTAGTAGCTCTTCAATAGATGATATTAATTATACTAAATATTTACATGTTTGGGTGTTCTTTTATCTTCTTATTCAGCCCTTATAAGCTCTTTTTTCTTGTATTTCCTTTAATTTTCTTTAAAAAATATTTTATTTATTTGAGATAGAGTGGGAGAGAGAGAGAGAGAGAGAGAGAGAAAGAGAGAAGGAGCACAGGAGTGGGGGTGAGAGGCAGAGGCAGAGGGAGAAGCAGGCTTCTCACTGTGCAGTGAGCCCAAGGCTGGTCTCCATCCCAGGACCCTGGGATCATGAACTGAGCTGAAGGCAGATGCTTAACGAACTGAGTCACCCAGGTGCCCCTCCTTTAATTTTTCTTTTCATTTCCTCTGCTTCTCAAATCCCTTTCCTAGGAAGCCAAGTGAAAAAAAAAAAAAAAAAAATATATATATATATATATATATATATATATATATATATATATATATGTAAGTTTAATAATACATTTTATTTACAACAAACACTTTCATGTTTGAGAGAGGAGGACCTCTTGGGCCAATAAACAGAGGAAGTAAAAATATAATAAATGTAATTGTTTTGTTCATGAAGCTAACTCAAATATATCTAAAATCTCTGATCTCTCATTTTCTCAAACTCATGAGAATACTTTGGTTTCTTGTTGGCTTTACCCCTAATCTCCAGTACCCCTGAGATTACTGATTACCATTCTTATTTAAAATGGAAGTAATTTTGATTGTGTAGCGTTATGATGCATCTTTTGTTCTGGAATTTTAGCATATTTTCTATTTTATTGTCTGTTTAAGATTCACACGTGTTGTTATTTAACTCATTACAGGTCCAAAGCTGGTGTCACTCTTATTAAACCCAATAGTATTTGCTACGTTTTGGCAAAGCAACATTCCAAGTCTTGTCCCAAAGTTTTAGGGCTCTAGCTTGGTCCTGGGGCTGTTGTAAGTTTGAGGTTACTCTGGATCAGGCACCAGATTAGCAGATATATTCCAGAACATCACAAAGAAGGAAAAATAAGTATCGCTTCTTATGCAGTCACCTTTCTATACCAGTTGTGATTAGACAGTTCTTCATTCTTGTGTTATATCATGTTTAAGTGATTTTTTTTTCTGTTGCTTTTCTCTAGAATGTCTTCCTGGGTTTTTTCCCCCAAGTGATTTCTATTCATCCTTACAAAAATTTTTCCTAACCTCTAAAATAATAATGATAAAAAATAAAAATAATTGTTACCTTATTGTGTACTATAATATCACCTTGTATTTACCATCTTATCACTAGTCATAATCGGACATTTAAAAATTAACTTTTTGTTCCCTACTCTAGTGTAAATTTAATAAAAAATATGACCACCTTGTCTTGTTCACTATTGAGTACCCAACCCATATATGGCATACAGTAGACTTCCTACCTGGCAGGATTTTTTAATTATCTTTGTTTTGTAGTATTTTATTGTGGTAAGAACTTTTAAAAAGAGATTTACTCTTTTAGTAATTTTTTTTTTATTTTTTTAAAGATTTTATTTATTTATTTGACAGAGATCACAAGTAGGCAGAGAGGCAGGCAGAGTGAGGAGGAAGCAGGCTCCCTGCTGAGCAGAGAGCCTTATGTGGTGCTTGATCCCAGGACCCTGGGATCATGACCTGAGCCAAAGGCAGAGGCTTTATTTAAGCCACTGACACCCAGGCGCCCCTCTTTTAGTAAATTTTAAGTGGACAATACATGATTGTTGCCCATTGGTACAATGTTATGTAGTAGATCTCCGAGCCCATTTTTCCTTGTCTGAAACTTTATGCCTATTGATTAGTAAGTCCCCATTTCACCCTCCTTTAAACCTCTGGCAACAGACATTTCACTTTTTTTAATTCTATGAATCTGACTATTTCAATACTTCATATATATGGAATCATGCAATATTTGTGTTTCTGTGACTGGCTTATTTCACTCAGCATAATGTCCTCAAGGGTCATCCATGCTGTCACATAATGTCCTTAAAGTATGCCCATGTTGTCACATACTGCAGACTTTCCTTCCTTTTTAAGTCTGCATAACATTCTACTGTGCTTATACCAAATTTTCTCCATCCAATAATCTATGGGTGGATATTTCAGTTGTTTTCTACATCTTGGCTATTGTGAACAATGCTATAATGAATGCAGAAGTACTAATATCTGTTGGAGATCCTGATTTCAATTGCTTTGGACATATACCCAGAGGTGAGATCATATGGTAGTCCTGTTTTTAAGTTTTGAAGAGCCTCCACACCATTTTCCATAGTAGTTGCACCATTTGCCTTCCCACAGTGTGAAAGGATTTTAAATTTCCCCATAACCTTGCTAACACTTGTCTTTCTTCTTCTTTTTTTGATAGCAGCCTTCCTTATAGGTATGAGGTGATTTCTCATTGTGATTTTTGACTTGCAATTCCCTAATGGTGGGTGATGTTGAACACCTTTCCCATTCCTTCTGGCCATTTTCATGTCTTCTTTGGAAAAATATCTATTCAAGTCCTTAGTCTGCTTTTAAATTGGATTACTCGGTTTTTGGTTCTTTTTTTTTTTGTTTGGTTGGTTTTTGTTTTTATTTTTGTTTTTTTACTATTGAGTTATAGGAGTTTCTTGTGTATTTTGGAGATTACCCTCTTATCAGCGATATTGGGTGTGGATTTTTTCTTCCCATTCCACAGGTGGCCTTTTCACCTTATTGACTGTTTCCGCTGCTGTGCAGAAGCTCTTTACTTTGATGTAACCCAATTTCTTTATTTTTGTTTTTGCTTTCTATGATTTTAGTGTCAACATCAATGAAATCACTGCTAAGACCAACTCCGTGAAGATTTCCCTATGTTTTCTTCTGGGAGTTTTAAATTTTCAGGTCTTATGTTTAAGCTTTTAATCCATTTTGAGTTGATTTTTGTGTATGGTGTACAATGGGGGTCCCTTATTCTTTTGACTTTGGATATTCAGTTTTCCCTGAAGAATTTCTTGAGACTGTTCTTTCCGCATCGTGTATTCTTGACATCATATTTAAGGAACTGATTTACCTGTCCTGGTCCTTTGTGATTCCATATGAGCTTTAGAATTATTTCTTCTATTTGTATAAAAAATGTCATCAGAATTTTGATAGGGATTGCATTAAATCAGTACATTGCTTTGGGTAGTATGGGTATTTTAACAATATTTGGCTTTCTAATCCATGAACATAGAATTTCTTTCCATCTGTTTGTGTCTTAATTCTAACCAGATTTAGACTGTTCCAACTCATCATTTTTGAGTCAACTATAAACAAGCTCAGTGGTAAATATCTTGTTTCTCTTATTTATTATAGAACCTAGAATTTTGCTTGGCCCATAGTATATGCTCAGTGAATTTTTTTTTTTTTTTTGAATAAGTGAAGGAACCTTTACTGCACATCAAATAATAAAATATCTTAGCATTGAAGAACCAGTTGCTGAGCCAGTGGTGCCCTCTGGTGACCAAAAATCATCATTATGGGTCTTTCTTTCTTTCTTTTTTTTAAAACCAAGTGCTAGGCTTTGGATTTTTCTTTTGTGTCTAGAACTCCGTATATAATTGGGGGTTATCTCATAAAGATTCACTTAAGAAACCCTAGTGTAATCATTAGCTGTGTAAGAGTAATATTTATGTGTATTACTTCATAGTTTTCTCAAGGTTCTTCAGAGAAACAGAATGAACTAACTAACTATAAATATACATATATATATATATATATATATATATATATATATATATATTCAAATGCCATTGGCATATTCATGGAAGAGTAATAAGATAATAGGGCTAAGAACAGAATGATAGAGAAAGAGGTTGTCAAGACAGGAGATATTGTCAGGAGACTTGAGCTTTATTTATCTTTGATCAACCCCAGAGGATATTTACCTAGCATAATCAGTTGTTTCAAAAATGGCTTCGTTAATAAAGTGACTAAGGGTTGGGGTGCCTGAGTGGTTCAGTCAGTTTAGTGTTTGCCTTTGACTCAGATCATGGTCACCAGGTCCTGGGATGGAGTTCCAGGTAGGGCTTTCTGCTCATTGGGCCGGGAGTCTGCTTCTTTCTCCCTCTGTCCCTCCCCACTGCTCATTTTCTCTCTCTCCTTTTCTCTCTCATTGTCTCAAATAAATAAAATCTTTAAAAAAAAGTGAGTACAGCCAAGACTTGTGAATTGGTTAGAAACACTACCAGAGGAACTGGCCATCACACGGATAGCAAGCCAGCAGCAGTTCATGTGGTTCTAAGGACTTCTGCATTTTTACTCCCAGAGTCTGGTATTCAGTCACTAATTTGAATCTGATTGTCCCTTACAAGTAGATAAACCGACTCCTGTTTGTAGCATATTGTTACATGTTCTTCCAGAGGAGCTTTCATGCTAAGCATTTAAAAAGAGTGAAAGATAGGATTTTATTGAGGTTAAGGGAACAGGTTGCATAAGTGTTTTAGTTCCTGTTTGCTAATAAACATTGGTATTTGTACAAAATTTATTCTGATGATTGCTTTGATACATGGTACATGTCTGGAGGAAGTACTTAGCTCCTACCTACAAAACTTAGATGCTAGGATTCTAAAATGAAGCCAGCAATTATGAGGGCCCATATTGTCTTAAATCAATTTACAACTTAGACCAGTTTTACTGTTTTCCTTGGAAGTCCTTTTGAAATTGATGATTTTGAATCTACCTTCTGCCTTATATATACCATAGAACTGTATACGAACGACAATATTATAAGGCATGGGTTATTAATGGAAAGAGCACTGCTTTGAAAATCAGAAGATAGAACTTTCAGTCCCAAATCTAGCATAACTTGACTGTTTATACTGATAAATTGGTTTATCTCTTTGGACCTCTATTTTTCTGTAAAATGAGTTTCCTTCAGACTGTGAAAATCTTTGAGTCTATATGAAACACATAGATTCTTATCTCTCTGGAAGGATTCTGTTAGGGACTGAATCAGATTCCTTCCCACAATTCATATATTGAAATCCTAACCCCCAGTGTTATTATATTTGGGGATACGGCCTATAACGAAGGTAATACAGGTCAAGTGAGTATGGCTTTAATCCTAAATGACTGTGTCCTTATGAGAAGAAGAAGCAAGAAGAGCTCCTTTCTCTCTGCAAGTACCCAGAGAACAAGGCCACGTGCTCACACAGTGACAAGCAGGCCCTTTGCAAGTCCAGAAGAGCTGTTTCACCAAAAACTAGCTGTAATGGTACCTTGATCTTGGACTTTCAGGTTCCAGAACTGTGTAAAAGTAATTTTCTGTTGTTTGGAGTGTGTGGTATTTTGTTGTGGCAGCCCTAGCTCATTAACATAGAGAGAGCGAGCATGAGTGGGGTGGAGAAGGAGAAGCAGACTCCCTGCTGAGCAGAGAGATGGATATAGGACTCTATCCCAAGACCCCGGGATCATGTCCTGAGCTGAAGGCAGAGGCTTAACCAATTGAGCTACCCAGTTGCCCCTATTGTGAGATTTAAATGAAAAAAATAATTTAAGGAAATACTTTGTAAACTGTACAAAGCTATTTAAATATACTGGTTTACTCCACCCAGCCTGAGAATCTGCTATTTCAGAAAGAAAAAAAATAATACCTCCTTACAGACACTAGCTCAGATCTCTTCTTGGGCAGGAAGCTCCACCCAAGTGCCTCAGACTAAGAGGATAAATAACTCCAAGGGCATATAAACAATCCCCTTCCACAACTGCTTGGAAGTCAAGTGTATAAAAGACGTTCCTTTTAAACCAGTAATTCTAAGAAAGTAATTCTATATGGGACAACTTTCTTTTTCAGTTTTTTAAAAAACTTTATTGAACAGTAATTGACAAATATAATTGTCCGTATTTAAAGTCTTTACAGTAAGGACTCTCTCTATGTGTACATATATAATATATTATGGAATGATTCCCAAGATGAAGAGAATTCTTTTTTTTTTTTAAGATTATTTATTTATTTATTTGACAGACAGAGATCCCAAGTAGGCAGAGAGGCAGGCAGAGAGAGAGGAAGGGAAACAGGCTCCCTGCTGAGCAGAGAGCCCAATGAAGGCTCCATCCCAGGACCCTGAGATCAGGACCTGAGCCTAAGGCAGAGGCTTTAACCCACTGAGCCACCCAGGCGCCCCAGGATTAAGAGAATTAACATATCCAACACTTCACATAGTTAACTTGTTTCTTTTGTTGGGAGAATTATTAAGATCTACTGTCAACAGCTTTCAAGTATATAATATCATATTATTAATTATTAGTTAATAATGAATAATTAATAACTATAATATTAGTTAATAACAACCAATGTTATTAACTGTAGATTCTCAAAATCTAGTCTCAGTTTTTGATGAAGATGATAAAGGATAAAGCACAGGAATCACTTAAAAAACTAGTTAGCATGTTTAAGGAAAAAAATCAGTTACCTATTTAATAAATCACTATAGTACAGAAGTTGGTTCTATGTTAATTCCTATGGGATATCTTCCTTGTATTTTATAATTATGTATTTTTTTAAATGTGATTTGGTTCTCATTATACTTTTAACATATTTCTGTCCAGTGTGATTTAATTATGAGACTAGAATTTTTTTTTTTCCAAAAAAAAAATTAACTCAGATAAATGTTTTCAGAACACAGATAACTTTCTCTAGGGTCTTTATTGAAAAATCACTCTATTTTGTTGCCAAGGACACTAAAATTGCTGGTGGTCCGGTTTGTCATTCTTTTTCTAATGAAAAGAGGCAGCCTAGAGACTTCCTGGAAAATGAATCAATGTGAATGGGAAGAGAGGTTTAAAGTCTTTCTGCTGAACTATTTAGAACATGACAGAGACCCATTACAAAGCAAAACTGATATAAAATGTGTTAAAAAGACCTCATATTATGCCTTTACCATAAATGAATCTGCTATGGAAATAACGTACGCCAACGAAGGGACTGAATATCAAACTGTAGAGAATTGAGTTATCCCTGTGTTGTTATAGAAACTAGGGCAAATTGTCTCCTCTTTATTTTTAAAGTTAATGTGTCATTTATTCCACTAACAAATATAAATTATGAACTTTTTATTCACTTAAAGTTCAGAAACCAGAATATATTAAAGAATGACTAGTAGCTTTGTTATAATAGAAAATCATGGGGCTCCTGGGACTTAAAAGTAAAATTCCCTCAGGGGTAACCTATCATTTTAAGGGAAAGAAAACTCTTTGAAATCTGTATTAATTCAGAACTGCTATGTGTGTTTCATCACCAGGCTTTGATAGTTTAAATGTAGGGAGAATGGGCCAAATGTGAAAGGAAGCAATGCGAGAAGGAAAAGAGATCCAATTATGCTATCGCCTAAGTAAAGTGAAAAGAAGAAAACAAACATCAGGCAAAACATATCCACTGTCATCTAAATAGAAAAGGTTTCAGTCACATATTATTATTTTTAGTTACAAAAGTAGTACCTGCTCTATATGGAAGAAATAAAGCTACAAATGATGGTCTTCTGATGTGTCAGCTTGGCTAAGCCACAGTCCCCAGTTATCTGTCAAATGCTAATGCAAACATTGCTCTGAAGGCATTTTGTAGATGTGATCAAAGTTGATAACAGTTGATTCTAAGAAAGGTAGATTATTCTAGATAATATGCCTAGGTTTGATCCCATCTGTTGAAAGGCTGTAAAAGGAAAGTGGAAGTTTCCCTAAAGAAAAAGAAATTCCACCTGGACGCTGTAACTTTAGCATATGAAGACCCAGTTTAACCTTCCTGATACCATTTGACCTGACTTATCAGCCTTGATGGTTGCCTACGCTAATTCTGTTCAATCAGTCTAGTATTATATGCCTCTTAATGGTTCTGCTTCTTTGGTTGAACACTGACTGATACAAATTTGGGTGAGGTTAGAGGAAAAGGATATGAAGGATGAGTTTTCTGAATTGATTCTGGGTTTTCTGGAAATAGCTCCCTAGCTGACAGATTTAAAGGCACTGATGACTCTATTTCTAGTAGGAAAGAGAGCAGTGACAGTCCAGGGCTTGATATGGTAATAGAGATATATAAAACATTGCCCCAGATACTCCTAATCAAATGCCTAGGGAAAACAATGCGCTGGGTGATGACCTATTCGCTATCTCAGGACATTGTAGTCAAACTGAGTAGTAAATGGGATTGATTGGTTGCCCCTAATTGTGCTGGAAAAAGTAGAAGAAGGTAAGGATGAGCTCGGGGCTTCACATTCTTAGCACAAGCTCTGCATAAACTACTCAAAAGCTTCCATATCTTCCCTGAAAGAAATTCTTGTTTACTGCAGTTGCAGGGCTAAGATTTCTGAAAATCAAACCCAAAGTGTCATCCTATAAGGGACTGAACTACAATGCAAATTGAACTCCCAACCATCCCAACCTCATTTTTGTTAAAATGAGGGCATTGGTTAGGAAGGATGAGATCCTAAAGTTTGAAATAGGGTCATATAGGGAGTTCCTGATACAGCCGGGGATGTCAAGCCTCTAAATCTGCCCAGTCTTCTCTTCTAGGAAAAGCAGTCCTTTTTTATCTTTGCCTAAAGATAGGCAATTTCCTCCCTGAGGCAGTTGCCTAACAAGGCACTGCCGACTCTTCTCAGTATGTACCACCTACCACTCAGCTTTGATTATAAACCAATCATTAAATTCAATTCACAGAAGCTCCCAAATGTTGAAGTAGAGATTTTGACCCAGGAGGAGGTTCACTATACACCCAAAGAAATCTAGGATTTTCCCCCCAATTTATGCAGACAGAAATCTTGAGAATGTGTGTAAGATTGGATCGTAAGGGTCTGAGATCATGATGGAAGAACATATAGTTGAATTAGGCTAAATTGCTGATATGGGGCCAGTTATGAGAGATTCTGGATTCCAAGTTTTAGCTTAAGGAATTAGAAAAGGTTCTAACAATTTGGCTGGTGCACTGAAACATGGATTCAAGAATGGCCTGTCCTAAAGGAAATTGAAATACCTGAACAGTCTTGGTATACTTCAGAGGAAGGTATCCAAAGGTTTAGGGAGATTGGAATGCTAGAGTGGTTTTATCAACTAATTGTCTAATTTGACAGTGCTCTAAGTACTACTGCTCTCTTCTCTTTCATACTTTAAATTTTGTTATTATTATAAGTCAATTAAGTATAAAAACAAAATCATTTTTATAATCAAATTATTGACAGATTATCAGTCTTTTTATGTGAGCTCAAGTATGTTCCTTTTCAGTCTGAAAAGTATAGAATTATTAAATGTGTATACAGTAATAATACATATCACTGTTAGAAGACGTTATGGAGAGGATGTGACCAGCAGCTGATGTACAAGATGACTGAGGCAATCAGAGGCTCCTCAACCCCACCACTGACCTTGGGATTCTGTGCACCATTCCCACAGTGGAAGCCATTTCAGGAACACAGACTTAAGAGAGCAATGTGTTGTTGAGACCATCTGGACTGAATATGTGACTGAACCCAATTAAGACCTCCATATAAATTTTTAAAATTCTGGCAGATAGGGTAGAGATCTACTCATCTTGTGGCTACCCAAGAGATCTTTGTATGTAAAGTCCCTTGCCTATTAATCCTGTCGCTTACCAATCCTGGCATGGTCTGCCTCTTTCTTTGGTCTTTCTTTGCCCTCTGTGTATGGGGGCCAGTTTTGAATCAACAATGAATTAACTCGGGAAGGTTGATATCTCTTTTGATATAATTTTTTTTTTAATCCTGTATTGGGTAACCAAAAGAGATTTCAAATTGTTTTGAGTTAACAAAATAGTTATCAATAAAATCTGAAAATATCTCACTTAGGAACTCCTCTTTCCCTCCTCTTATGAACTAATCTAGTCCCCTGAGAAACACCAATTTAAAAGACCTCATAACGTGAGATTCTCTTTACCCCTCTTCTCTCCCCATTCTCTCTTTCTCTCTCTCTCTGAAAAATCAATTAATTAATTTAAAAGAAAAAAGAAACTAGGAGCATGATAAGAGATAGCACAAAAGCACAAAATTAGACTCATGAGAATTGAAAGTCTACATAAATAAGGAAAAAAAAGCTTTGATTTTCTGAGACAAATGTATAGATGCCACATAATAATTCTCTCCTCCATTTGAAAAGCTAACTGTATATTCTAAAGTCACAGTCTTCATAACCTATCAGTTCTCTTCTTTCTATTACATTTAGCACATTTTTCATTTGCTTTTTAATATAGTATAATATATTTACACATAAAAATATAGCCATATTGCAAAATGTTAAGTGATAAAAGAAAAAGAACTGTATAAAAAATTAGAAAATAGAATGAAGATTAACCCAAGAAAATGAGATAAAATATATAAAAAGTATAGCCAAAATCAGTTTACAAAATATCCTACAGAACTTGAAATGCCATTAAACTTGAAAATTTAGATACAAATGGGAAAATTTCTAAAAAAAATCTTACCGACCTGACAGAAGAAATACAAATTAAAGGGAAAAATCATAGAAGAACCTTAATAGATAAAAAATAGTTATTTGATTAAAGGCAGCATCTGTTCATAACAAAAAAATCTTTGATAAATAGAGAACCAAAGGAAAAACACATTAATCTGACAAGGTTTATATTCAAAATATCTATTTTCCGTCCTTTTTGTCATCTTGTTTTGGTATGGTTATTGTATCTATTTTCCAATTATCAGCCAAAATCTCACATATGATTCATATTTAAGCATAGTCTTAAAAATTAAAAAAATATATATAATTACCTTAAACTTTATGCCTGATAACTATAGCTCTTCTACCACTTTTCTTTTCCCTTTGATTATCAATCCCTGACCAACCTTGTGTATGGAAAGTTAGAGATAATTCTGGGGACCTGAACTAAGATAGTATATCTTATTCCAGAAGGGATTTAGGTTTGCTTCTGGCAGGTGACCACGTTAGACACACTAGCCTGATCCATAGTCTGAGACTGAGAACAGGAATTTTATCCTCATTAGGACACTTCTGTTTTGTAACTGTAGCCCTTTGAGGCTCAAATGAATGGCATGCCTTTTTGCTAGTCTTCCTCTTTATCAAGTCCTGAAATTGTCTTGATGTACAACTATTTTGAAAGCTCTGCTGGGTTCCTAATCATTTCAGAACAAGTGGTTGTAGGAAAAAAAAAAAAGGTGGCCTTAAGCGTGAGAATAAACTTTCTAGTATCTTATATTCTTTCAAATCTTGCCTTTTAAAATATTCCATGCCTTGGTAGACCTCCAATGCATTGGAACAAACTTTTAAAAATATCTTCTTTAGCTTTTCCTGATGATCTCAATGGGAAGATTTGTCCTAATTACCTACTGTGCTATTAGCTAAAGCTAAACTCTCATTATATTTATTTTTAAGTGTAATTTGTGTATTTGGACACAATGCTAGATTTTCTATTTATAGTAATGATGCAAAGTTTCCATTAAGATAAATTTAGTGAATAAAATGGAAGTCGATTTAAATAAAAATACCAAGTAAACAGTATGTATAGGAGTTAGGCAAACATGGTAAAGGCATTAAAGAATGCCAGTGAGTGAAGTCTTGGAAACAAAATGAAATGATTTATATTAAATGAATAGTTCAGTTTCTTCCAAGTTTTTGCTGTCTAGAGATATCCACCTCCATTTACATGAAGTCATCCGCACTGGTAGGATCTGTGTTCATGGACTCAATTTTCATAAAATCCAAGTTCCTGCTTCATTCCTATGCCCAAGCTCCTGTGTCAACTTTTGGTTTCACTCATTCAATATTTATTTATTTATTTATTTATCTGTTTATTTATTTATTTTTACTTCAAAGTATTTTTAGTCATTTATTTTTTAAAGTTTATAATTTTAATTTCAGTACAATTAACATATAGTGTTATATTAGTTTCAGGAGTACAATATAGAGATTCAACAATTCTGTACATTACTCTGTGCTTATCATGATAAATATACTCTTTAATCCCCATCACCTATTTCACTCACTTCCCTACCTACCTTCCCTCTGGTAACCATCAGTTTGTTCTCTATAGTTCAGATTCTGTTTCTTGGTTTGTCTCTCTTTTTTCCTATGTTAAGTAAACGTTTATTTAAAATCCACTGTGTCAAGACATTTATGAAATGTTGGTGATTTGATGCCTAATCTCAAGGTGCTTATGAGTTATCTGATGAGATAGAAAAATGAGCAAATTGCATTAGTGTTGTAAGTGCAACAAGGGAATCATGGACAAGAAACAGAAGTTGCACAGGATTGGTATGATTAGCTTTCTCTTGGGGTGGGAAGTTATAAAAAGTTTCTTGGGGATTGTGGGGAGGAATCTGTCCAGTATAGCAGAAGGAAAGTGAAGAGAGTCTAAACCAAAAATCAGGGTTGGGGCTTAAGTGGGTAGGAAAAGAATAAATGAAACAAGATGGGATTGGGAGGGAGACAAACCATAAGTGACTCTTAATCTCACAAAACAAACTGAGGGTTGCTGGGGGGAGGGGGTTTGGGAGAAGTGGGTGGGATTATGGACATTGGGGAGGGTATGTGCTTTGGTGAGTGCTGTGAAGTGTGTAAACCTGGTGATTCACAGACCTGTATTCCTGGGGATAAAAATTTATGTTTATAAAAAATTAAAAATTAAAAAAAATAAATTAATTAAAAAAAATCAGGGTTGGGAAAATTATTAGAAAAGAGCTCGAATAAATGTAAAAAGATAAGTAACAGTTTGGTTTAGCAGTTTGGTAAGGAGTAGTTTGGTTTGGGCTCTGGAAAGAGTCAATTATCACTGATACGATACTTGAGAAAAGGGAATAGCAAGATTGCTTGGTTAGGGAGAAAAGCAGGAGAAAGGTCACCAAGGAATACAGAGACTATTCTCTATAATCAACAGAGAGCCCCACGTGGGATTAGGCAGTGTCATCACACGTTTGTACTTATCCAAGATCATATTGGTGAACTTGAAGATGTGATTTCAGTATCAGGGTGAGAATTAGCATCTGCACAATGGGATCATCACAAAGTATGTCATGAAATTTTAAGACTCCTTTTTCACTGAAGTCATATCTTTGATTGGAGTTGCAACAATAAACAACTCTTCAAGACCTCAACATAAACCATTCTTGTTCACATCAATATTTTGAGGTATATATTACAAGATAAGAAATTAGCGTTCTGTACTGATGGCTCTAATTAGTAGCCATCACAGATAGGTGGAGATTAAACAACATGCTTCTGAACAACCAATGAATCAATGAAGATGCCAAAAGAGAAATGAAAAACAAAACAAAACAAAGAAATCTTGAGACTTATGGATTGTACATTTTAAACATATATGTTAAACTTCTGCTCAAATTAAAAGTTCTTAACTTTTTAAATCATAGAACACAAAACAGTTCAGTTTACTGAATGGCAAATTCCTATATTTAAAAGGTAGAAAACACATTCAGAGGGAAGCTAGTTTTTAATATCTACTGAAATTGGGGTGGGGGAACATCACTGTACAACATGCATGTCTGCAAGGTGTTGTCACATTAAAATATAGATAGGCTCTTAAAACTCATTTTTGCTACATTATATTAATAACAGCATAGATGTTGACCCCAATTTGCCAGATATCATTTTCTTTCAACCTTCTTATAATTTTATACATTAACTGGGAACAGGGAGCAGAAAAGAGATACGTAAAATGTTAAGAATTTATTTTTTATATGATTATCACTGAAAACCCTTCTTTGTTCACTTCTCAATTCTCACCATATATATTTAAGACTACTTATAACTTTGATAAAATAAGAAGTTTAAAAACAGAATCTTCCATAATATATTTACTCTGAATTCTCCCTGTTAAATACCTGTGTGTTCTTTACTTCATGCATAAAATCTGAATGAATTAACTTAGTATTGATAGAATTCTAGATCAAGATATTCCTTACTTATTTCAGTGACAATGGACTACAAATGGTATATTAAAGTATGAGTTTACTAAAAAATGCCTAAGTTTTTAATATTAGAAATAATATTAATCTACCAACAAAGAACTTAATTAAAAATTTTAATGTACTCAATAACCTGGGTCTTGATTTTTTTTCTTTTTTAATTTTAGGTTCATGGATCTATCTTTTTTTTTTTTTTTTTTTTTTGAGTCTAGTTGGCACATAGTGTTACATTAGTTCCAGGTATAAAATATGGTGCTTCAACATCTCTATAAATTATGCTATGCTCACCACAATTTAGCTACCATTTGTCACCATACAATGTTATCATAATACAATTGACTATATTCCCTATGTTGTATGTTTTATTCCCATGACTTTCATTCTATTACTGGAACCCTATATCTCCCACTTCCCTTCACCCATTTTGCCCATCCCCCCCACCATGTTCTCTCTGACAACCATCAGTTCTCTGAATTTATATATCTGATTCTTTTTGTCTATTCATTTGTTTTATTTTTAGATTCCACATATAAGTGAAATAAAATGGCGTTTGTCTTTCTCAGTCTGACTTATTTCACTTAGTCTAATACCCTCTAGATCTATCCATGTTGTCACAAATGGCTAGATGCCATCATTTTTATGGCTGCATTATATATATTTATATATGTAAATAAATATATATATATAAATATATGTCATACATCTTTGTTCACTCTTCTGGTGATGCACACCTAAGCTGTTTCCATATCTTGGGTATTGCAAATAATGTTGCATTACACATAAGGTTGCATATATCTTTTTAAGTTTGTGTTTTCTTTGGGTAAATATCCAGTAGTGGAATTATTGGATTGTATGGCATTTCTATTTTTAATTTTTTGGAAAATATCCACACTGTTTTCTCACAGTGGTTGAAAACATTCTTACCAATAGCACATGGGGGTTCCTTTTGTACATTCTTGCTAACACTTGTTATTTCTTATCTTTTTTATTTTAGTGAATATGTTTTTAAAACATAACTTTAAAAAAATAAAAGTAGTATGCAATGAAGACATAATCAAATCCATTAGGACTGAGGAGTTTTCAAAAAATATGAGTAGGAACCCCCAAATTTAAATCAGTCACGTGCTGTTCTTTTTCTATTATTATTATTGTTATTATTATTATTATTATTTTAAACTCTGGTATAGTTAAAATATAGTATTCTGTTAGTTTCTGGTATACGATATAGAGATAACCATGTACTATTATTTTAAACAATGTTCACCAAAATGAATACCTAGAACATTAAATACCGACAGCTAAAAGATGCTATTTAAGCTTATTACCATTTATTGATTTCTAGAGCCCTTAAATGTTTGTTTTTAAACATTTTACCTAGTTTTATAGATTTTTTTTTTTTCCTGGGGAGAGGATATGGGAAAATCCTCACCCTACCATACTGGATATCCATTTCTTCATATATATTTTTTTAAGGCCAAGAGAATAGTTAATCACTTTCTGTTCCAGTATTCCTCTGCTAGCAGTGAATACTGGATCAGACTGGACCATCAGAGGCTCTTGCCAATGACCAGAGAAGAGATTATGTTGGCTTAAACATGAGCAGCAAAATAAAGTAGGTCTGGATTCAAGGAAGTTTTGGAAGTATAATCAATGGAACTGGGTTATTAGACATTGGGTATGAAGAAGAGAAGAATGAATGCTGTCTTTAGATATTCAGCTTATGTGACTGTATAATCATTTTGCTGGTTGAAAAAAAAAATGTACCTATCTTCTGCTTGTGCCAGGCATTGTGTTAAACTTTAGGGATGCAGTGATTATTAACCAAATGATACTATCTGTATCGTCGGCTTACAAGTATCAGTGGTGCCATCAAATAAAATTGGGTAGCTGATAAATCATAATTATTTTGTTGATGTGATTCATAGGTCAGTTTTCATAAGAAACCTTCATAAATCTCAAGGTACTAGCTATCAAGTAAGCAAATGAAACAAAATTATAAGAGAGAGCAATGATTTCTGATTTCCACATGGGGGCACTTTTAAACTCAGAAACTTAGTTCTCTACTTGTCCAAACCTTGAGGTTGTTAACAGAATGGGAACAGAATAATTGTGGATGTTTGCATCAATCCCCAGTATTTATAAATGTCTTCTTTTTGAGAAAAACAAATAATAAGCATTTTTTCCTCAAATTCATTGGCAGATATACTGTCTTTTGGAAAATACATAGTCTCTCCTTCCCTTGTTTCTCTTGTTATTCTAGAAGTATTGTACAAAGAAAAAAATTGGTATGAGTTTAGCTTTTCCCTTTTCCATTTGCTCTTGAATTGTTTAGAAACCTAGAAGGATAAATGAGAGCTGGCATTCATATTAGTTTCTATCCCCCAACCCCATCACCTAAAATGTTATAGTTAGTAGACAACTTTTGAGGAAAATGTGTAAATTTTGAGTGTTCTGGTAAATGCAAAAAATTCTTTAACCTTGAATTCTAACTTGGATAAAAGGAACACTATTCTTACACTTTAGCAAAATTGTAAACCCTTATAAGAAATGAATTATAAAATAGTAGCTTTCCACTAAATGTGTTCATGTATTCATTTCTAGCCATAATGTGGAGAAAAAGAAATTACTACCTATTCATAGATCTTCATCATCATCTTATCCATTCTAGAGGAAGTGTGTGTCTCAATTATTATTTTATAATATCTCTGATTGGCAAATATCAATGCAATGAAATTCTTTTTTAGTGGATGATTGATGTATATTTATTTGCAGAAATCATATACTGTGATTTCTATGACTTGGTAAACTGTTCTGTCCTATAGTCAGTCATTTAAGTATAATATGCATACATATTTTTAATTTTCTGAATTTTTGTTATGCTCCCATTTCTCTTCTCCCTCCTGAATTTGGAGGAAAACAGAAAACAACTGGAGAATTCTTGTTTCCTCTGAGGCTGCTATATGTGCCTTTTTCAGAGTTGATTGAATTTGAAAGTTAAGGAAATTGACTATATCATGTTCACCTTCAACAAAATGAGGAAATTAATTTTACTATATCTTGATTCTAAAATTTTGTGATTCCATTATTTTCATATAACTTATTATAAGTTAGTGAGAGAATTTCTTAAACAAACATACCTGTCTTAATCCATCCAGGTGCTTTTTGCTCATATGACCAGTCTTCTATACAATGCTAATACTACTCAAAGCATGTTTGGCATTCTTTTGAAATATCTTCAGACAAAAGAAAATATTTTTTCTTTAAGATTTTAATTACTTATTTGAGAGAGAGAGCATGAGAGAGAGAGAGAGGAAAGCACAAGTGGTGGTGGTGGGGGGAGGGTAGTGGGAAAAGCAGACTTCCCACGAAGCAGGGAGCCTAATGTAGGACTCCATCGCAGGACCCTGGGATCATGACCTGAGCTGAAGGACTCAACTTAATGGACTGAACCACCCAGGTGCTCCTAAAGAAAACTCTTTTGGAAATCTTCAGTCACATAAAATCTTGGATAATTAATGGAATTCTCTGAAATAAAATTTCAGAGTCAAATATGGCAAACAGAATGTATGAGTTCTTCCACATCTTATTTATTATCTTGTTTTTTTTCTATTCCCATGCCATTTTTATTTTATTATTTGTTTTTATTTCTTTTATCATTTTTTCACCTGATACTATATATAACTTTTAATTTTTAATACAGCTTCTCTTCTTCCTTATGAGACAGTAAACACTTTGAAGTCAAGCACCATTATGCTGATTTATTATAAATTCCCTGTAGTTTGTCTAAACATTTTTAATACATTCAAATGCATCAGATACTCTTCAGATTTTACGTAATTTTGAAAATACTTTTGGAGACTATTTATTGACTTGGAGTAAACTGTATTGATCGCTCTCTGTGCATAAAGTGCAAGTGGCAACATGGGATCTCTCGTCCAGCACCATTATCCGCCAAATTCCCTTTTCTTCTCTTATGTATCCCTTTCTTTCCCTATTTCATGTCATGTCTCCTACTTACTCAGTTTCCTCCTTTGTTTTCTTAGGGCTTTCCTCAAGGAATTTGCCAAAAGGGGTACACTGGAAGTAAACTTTTCTAGAATGTACATGTCTTAATAATATCTTTACCTTGTCCAAAAGATGTTTAATGCTTGTCTTTAGCTCCTATTGTCTTGCTTTGCATCTAGACTCTTACTGCTCTCTATTAAAGTTTATAGAATCATCTCTTAACTTTCTTTCTCTTTCTTTCTTTCTTTCTTTCTTTCTTTCTTTCTTTCTTTCTCTCTTTCTTTCTTTCCTTCTCTCTTTCTCTCTCTCTTTCTTTCTTTCTTTCTTTCTTTCTTTCTTTCTTTCTTTCTTTCTTTCTTTCTTTCTTTCTTAACAGGTTACCAGTGCCTTGAGTTAGGTCTACTTTTCCTTGACATTTATGTAGATTTTATGAGTTTTTTCAAACTGAAGATTTATATTCTCCAATTCTTAACAATGTCCCTGAAACTTTTTTGATGATTTCATGCCATTTCCCCCCCTGTTCTTTATTTCTGATAGCTTAATGAAGGATTCTTTGGGTTTCTTCCTTAATTACCTTCTCTATCTCCTTTTTAAAAACTTTTCATCTTTTGTTCTACTTTCTGGCAGTTTTCCCTAACTTTATCCTTCAAGTTCCTATTAAGTCTTCTTTTTCTACCATTATATTTTTAATGTTTAAGGCTTTTGTTCTCTGAATATTATTGTATTCTGTTCTTTTTAATGGATGCAATACTTTTTCTTATTTCTCTCAGGATATTAATGGTAGTTTTATTGTTTCTTGCCCCCCCCCTTTTTTTTAAACTTCTCTCAGGTTAGTATCATTTGTTCCCTTCTAATAGGTCCTTCTGGTTGTTTGTTTTGTTCCTGTCATATTTATTTTGTTTTCCTTGGGTATTCAGTGACTCTTACTGGTTTGTTTACCTTTAAAGAAAGGGCATTAAAATCTTCTTGGAAATTCTGAGCATGTAGGGAACTTGCTGCTTTTTGCTTTACTTGAAAGTGATCTGCCTTGACTGCTATAGTGTAGCAAAGATTAATGTCAACTGTTCTACATTGTCAAGAGTTTAACAAAGGTGCTCCAAGGTATTGCTGCCCTGGCATCCATTTTCTTTGACCAAACAGCCTACAATAATCTTAAACTGAGCTCATGATGTAAACACATATCTTGGATAGCAGCCTATAGAGTTACAAATGATGTAAGTTCCTGACGTGACTTTCCCAATACCCCTTGTGATCAATTATCTCTTCTGCCTCTATGAGATTTACCAAAAACCCATCTTTTGTTTTAAAAAGTTGACGGATCCAGCCTTAGCCTGAGAATACCAAAACACTCCACCCACAGATTCTGATAAAGGCATGTGACCCAGATCCTGCCTCTCTCTCTGTTTGTACTCTACCTTTAATTCCCCTATGGCCCCTCCAGGCATATCGGGTACTTCCTCTAGGATCTGTGAATAATAAACTTCTGTCTTTTAATTTCTCTTGAGCTCTGTTGTTAAACTATAACGTATTAGCTGACACCCTGTGCTCCACTTAACAAATGTTATTTTAGCAAAGTTTTAGCATACAACGTATATATTTACTCACCACATATATACCATATATGGTGTTATTTAAGAATTGGAATCAAGTAGCTCTGGATCATAGAGTAAAAGTATCTTATGAAAATTTTATAACACTATTCATGTATTATTTGGAAATATGACAGTTAATGACTCTGTAGTATTTTATGGTATGAACTGACTACACACTTTTATAGGTGAATCAGCTACAGAGACACAACCACCTGCAACATCATTCTGAGCATCCACGTTTCTGACCACATCTGCCATATTCGAAAAGGATTTTCTTAAGACATCACCTAAGTGGTGTTACCAACATCCGATAGCATTTCTATCCATTTATATCAACGAATTCTGAGTCAGATATCAAGCTTCAGGTTCAAAGGGACCAAAACAAACAACACAACAAATTATGAGATTGGAAATTAGAGAAATTAAAAAAAAAGGTTATGAAATATAATTTGAAGTGATTAAGGTCAGTTATGAAAATAGAGTGAAAAATTTTAGGGGTTTAAAAACACCTCCTCTTTATTTACTTATTTTAGGAAATGTTTATTTGTTTAAAGTTTTAATTTAAATTCCAGTTAGTTAACATAGAGTGTAATATTAATTTCAAGTGTGTAATATAGTGAGTCAACACTTCCATAGAACATCTGGTGCTCATCACAGCAAGTGAACTCCTTAATCCCAATCACATATTTCACCCATCCCCATTCCCATCTCCATTCTGGTAACTATCAGTTTGTTCTCTATTGCAAGGAGTCTGTTTCTCAGTTTGTCTCTCTCTTCCTCAGTTTTTTTTTTTTTTTTTAAGTTTGTTTATTTATTTTAGAAAGAGATAGAGAAAGACAGAGTGGGGGTTGGGGGGGAACTCAGAAGGAGAATGAGAGAGAGAATCTAAAACAGACTCCCCACTGAGCACAGAGCCTGAGATGGGGCTTGAGCTCACAACACTGAGATCATGATCTGAGCCAAAATCCAGAGTTAGATGCTTAAATGTCTGAGTCACCCAGGTTCTCTCCCCGCCCCCCAATAAGTTTTAAAATTATTTGAGTCATTTTGGGGACATTAAGAATGTAAGTTTAGAGCATCACAAGTTAGGTTCAAAGCTAACTCTATCACTTAGTTACCTGATGTTAAACAATTTAGTTAACTTCTAAGACCCTGTTTCCTCAATTTGTAGTTGAAAATTAAGTAGTGATTAATTTATAAGATCACTATAAAAATCTAAAAAGATAATGAATTTAACATAAGCAAGTCTCTTCAAAATTGGCCTTAGCAACATATTTATGGAAATGTATCCTCAGCCAATGGAAACAAACAAACAAAAAAATGAAAATAAACTATTGGGACCACATCAAAATAAAAAAAGTTTTTCATAGTAAAGGAAGCATCAACAAAACAAAAAGGCAATTTACTGAATGGGAAAAGATATTTGCAAATAATTTATGAGATAAAGGGTTAATATTTAAAATGTATAAAGAGGGGCACCTGAGTGGCTCAGTGGGTTAAAGCCTCTGCCTTCATCTCAGGTCATGATCCCAGGGTCCTGGGATCGAACCCACGTCAGGCTCTCTGCTCAGTGGGGAGCCTGCTTCCTCCTCTCTCTCTCTCTCTGCCTGCCTCTCTGTCATCTTGTGATCTCTATCTGTCAAATAAATAAATAAAATCTTAAAAAAAAATAAAATGTATAAAGAACTCCTAGAACTCAACACCAAAACAAAACAAATAATCCAGTTAAAAAATGAGAAAAGGAGAATTCTGGGTGGCTTAGTTGGTTGGGTTTCTGGCTTTTGATTTTGGGTCAAGTAGTAACCTTGGTGTCATGTGATTAAACCCTGTGTCCTGCTCCATGCTCAGCAGGGAGTCTGTTTGAAGTTTTTCTCTCTCCCTCTCCATCTGTCCTTACTCCCACTCATGTACACACTCTTTCTCTAAAATTAATAAGTATACCTTTTAAAGAAAATGGGAAGAGGACCTCAATAGACATTTTTCTGAAGAAGACATAAAGATGACTAGCAGACACATGAAAAGACACTCAACATCACTAATCATCATGGAAATGTAAACCAAAACCACAATGGGATATCACTTCACACCTGTCAGAATAGCTACTATCAGAAAGACAAGAAATAACAAGTACTGACAAGGATGTGGAGAAAAGGGAATCCTTGCGCACTGTTGGTGGAGATGTAAATTGGTGCAACCACTGTGGAAAACATTATGAAGGTTCTCAAATAGTTAAAAATATAAATACCATATGACCTAGTAACTCCACTAGTAGGCATTTACCCAAAGAAAATGAGAACACTCATTCAAAAAGATATATGAACCCCTATTTTATTGCAACATTATTTATAATATCAAACTATGGAAACAACCTGAGTCCATTGAATGAATGGATAAAGAAGTGGTATATATACACAACAGAAAATTAGTCAGCCCCAAAAAGGAATGAAATTTTGCCATTTGTGACAACATGGATGGGCCTCGAGGGTATTATGGTAAGTGAAATAAATAAGTTAAAGACAGAAAAATACCATATGATGGCACTTACTTGTGGAATCTAGAAATAAAAAAGAACAAAAAAAAAAAAACAGAAGCAAGCTCACAAAAACAAAGAACTGGTGGTTGCCAGAATGAAGAGGATGGTGAGGTAATAGGTAAAAGAGATGAAGGTATTAAGAGGTATAAACTTCCAGTAATAAAATTTAAGCTTTTTTGCATAGTGCCCAATGCAAGTATTTACCCAATAAATGTTAATTTTTATTACAGATGAAGAAATATATGTTTATAATATAAAAGAAGAATACAGATAAGTGTAAAGAACAGAAGCGCTACACAATCCAAAGGTGACTATACATCATTACTATTTACATATGAATAATTAATATTTTCCCTTTGGTTGATTGGAATCTTCAGTGAAGGGTCTTCGAGGTCATGGGAGAAATGGCTGGCAGAGTTCTAGTAACTTGCTTGGGAAAGACAACTGAGTGTGTAGCATTCAATATGCAATTGTTTATTTCCCTCTCTTTCCTTTCAGTACAGGAATCTTGATTGCACCTGTGACTTGTGTCCCTCAGTTCACAGTACCTTTGTTTTACCTTCCTTATGAAATAAAATTCCAGTCTTCTAGAAGTGGATCAATAGTTACCCAGGTGCAGAGAATAGATTACTTGGCGGGATACAATTGATTTTTATGCAGATCTATTCAGAGCTTTGATTAGAGTCCCGGAAACAGTGAGAATGAGCTCAAGAAGAAACACCTAGTATTGGATATTGAATCAGCTCTTTTTATCCATATCACATATGTGTCTGTTCTTTTCCACAACCCTGACTCCAGGCCTCCATCATATTGCCCAAGTACCCAATTATACTAAATCACCCATATTTTCTAATTCTGGGCAGATTCTCATGAAATTGTTCTTCCTCAAAATAAAACAAATAAGCAAACAAACATGATTTATCTTACTTCAGGACCTTATTCTCAGCTAGATAATTACTGAATTTAATAAAAAACATCAATTTCTCCTGCCATTGCATAGATATTTTTCATAACATGAAGAGATTCAGTCATCAGTTTAGTAATATTTGCCAATGGAAGCTTAACAGAAGCAAAAATTGTAGGAAAGAGGGTTGCTAATCTTGCTTCAGCTGAATGAATTTTTCAGTAAACAAGCAGGGGATGAAACAAAGTCAAGCAGAATTCAGGTTAGCATTTGATAAGGTGCGATTGGTGGTGAGTGACAGAATACAGCAGAGTGTGGGCATCAACCTCATCCAAAAGGCATGGCTCACGGGCAATCACAGATGGCAGGTGGCAATATACTAGGTCAGACAGATGTCATCACTGTGGATCCAGGTGCCTTATCCATTTTACAGCCAGGGAATGGAGTGTAGCAGTAATGGGATCAAAGAAGTCATTAACTCTAAGTCAGAGTGTCAGGGCTTCATCAACACAGATGCAGAGCAGAACGATCCAGCTCTATCAGGCATAGATCGAAAGGCTGGGAAATATGGCAACATAGAGACTCTATGCTATCCAGAGAGCATCCCCTGACATTACTGGGGAATCAGCTACAAGACTATTTCTAAATGCTATAGAAAGTTACTCAGAGTATAGTTCATGATTACTCTGGATTGAATTATAAAGTGACTGTGTTATGAATACAAATTCTTTGTTCTTTCTGCTTGGCTAACGAGCTCACGAATTGCTTCTCTCACAAGTGACAATGCAGGTATGCCAATCAGTAGTAGAAGATTTGGGCTCATATGGGGAGTGAGGTGTCACTTGTACAGGCCTCAATTTGAAATAAATAAATCAGCTAAAATGACTTACAAGTGGCATTTAAAGCTGTATAATCATGCAGGAATACCTTAAAACTTGTGCTAAATGCAAACTCATGCTAAGGATCCAACTTTTTTCTTTCCAAGAAAGTATTTTTATAATCAAAGAAAAATGGGTTGCAAAAAAACCCAAGTCACAAAGAGCTTAAACTCAAATAAGTTGCTATAATTTGGGGATTTCTACTGAATCTAACCATATTCTAGCTTACTTTTTTAAACAAAAAGTTATTTAGATAATGATGTACTTTCTTGACTATGCTAATGACAGGGCAATAGCTTGCAAAATCTTTGATTAGGAGAACTTGTTTTCTTTTCCCTTATAAACATAAAGCACCAATGTTAGTGCACCAGAAAATTACTTAATTTGTTTCAGTCTTAAGTGGTTTCTTCATTTTACAATTTAATGTAATGAGTTAGCATGAATTTCCTTCAGCCAAAGATTTATGCCCGGAATTTTACACTTAAAAAAAAAACAACAAAAAACCTTAATGTTTCCAAGTCAGTAAAGTAGCCCTAAAAAATAAATGTAAAATCACATTATACTTCACTAACTGGAATTTTGTTTTCATATGAAAAAATACACAAGTAATAAAATGTTAAAGAATAATAATATTCAGCATATTACCAATTATAACACTTTGAAAACCAAATTTTCAGTTGTTTTGTTCCTGTTTATGTAGTTAACTAGAATTGGTGCAAATGCTACTTGTGACCAGAAAAACTTATTTTCTAAAGCACTTGGAAAAAAAAATCAAGAAAAGCTACTTCTATAAAATGCAATACCATATGAAAAAAAGAACAATGTACATGTGTGTTTACAAAAGGATGTCCCAATTTTTGAATAATAAATAATTATAAAAACATAAGTAACATAATATTTTTTTGGAAAAACTGCAGATTATATATATATATATATATATATATATATATATATATATAATATATATATATATATTTAATTTTATTGTTTTTGTTTTTAAGAAAAAGAGAGAGAGAGCATGAGCAGGGGTGGAGGGACAGAAGGACAGGGAGAGAGAAAATCTTAAGCAGTCTCCATGCTGAGAATGGGGTCTGATGTGGGGCTCAATCTCATGACCCTGAGATCACAACCTAAGTTGAAACCAAGAGTCAGAGGCTTAATCGATTGAGCATCCCAGGTGCCTCCCCAATGTATATATTTCTATATTTTTACATGTGTGTGTTTGTCTGCAAGGGCAGTCACTAAATTTTAATTGTGAACATGTTGGGTGATGGGATTTTAAGGAATTTAAATTTTCTTTTTATTGTTTTCTTCCTTGGTTGGTGTTGCATTTAATTCTCCTAAAATGAGAAGTTTCATCTTAAAAACCAAGGTTTAAGAAGGCAAACAAAGAAAAAAGTCAATCAAACAAACCTCAATTCATTATCATTAAAAAAATACAATGAGGCTTTTTGCCTCAATGTTCCATCAGAAATACTGGCCTGTAATTTTTGTTTATTGTGATGTTGATTATTTGATTTCGGGACCAGGGTAATACTGGCCTCATGAAATGGCTTTGTAAGGGTTCCCTCCTCTTCTATTTTTTGGATATATTTGAGAATAATTGATAATTTTTCAAACGCTTGAGAAAATTCCCCAATGAAACCATCAGGTCTTAGACTTCTGTGTGCTGGGAGGTTTTTTTGACTACTGATTCAGCCTCCTTACTTGTAAGTCTATTCAGATTTTCTTTTTCATTTTTTATTAAGATTTTATTTATTTATCCGACAGAGATCACAACTAGGCAGAGAGGCAGTCAGAGAGGGAGAGGGGGAAGCCTCTCATATGGGGCTCGATCCCAGGACCTCGAGATCGTGACCTGAGCTGAAGGAAGAGGCTTCAACCCACCAAGCCACTCAGGTGCCCCCATTCAGATTTTCTATTTCTCTATGATTCAGTCTTGGGAGGTTCATGTTTTTGTAGGTTGCCCAAGTTGGTATATAATTGTCAATAGTAGTTTCTTATGATCCTTTGTACTGCTGTGGCATAAGTTGTAATATCTTCTTTTTCATGTCTAATTTAATTTATTTAAGTCTTCTTTTTTTTGTTTCTGGTGTATAATTTATTTCTGTTCTGATTTTTATTTTTTCTTTCCTCTTATTAAACTCGTTCTTTTCTTTTTAAGTTCCTTGAGTTATAAAGTTCAGTCTTCAACAAAATATTAGTAAACCAAATTCAATAATATAGTAAAAGAATCATATACCATCATCAAGTGGGATTTATCCCAGGGATGCAAAAATGGCTCAACATCTACAACTCATTCAATATGATATTCTACAATAACAAAATAAAAGATAAAAATTACATGATCATTTCAATAGATGCAGAAAAAGCATTGCTTTATAAAATTTGACATTGATTAATGATAAAGTAATCATACTTTTCTGAGCAAAGTGACATAAAAAGAAGGTACCTCAATATAATAAAAATTACATATGACAAACTAACATCACAGTCAATAGTGAAAAGTTGAAAGCATTTTCTCTAAGATTGAGGGTAGGTACCTCCTTAGCACAGTAGGCAGTGTGTCAGTCTCATAATCTAACAAAGCAGGAAACAACATGTGTTGGAGAGGATGTGGAGAAAGGGGAGCCCTCTTACACTGTTGGTGGGAATGCAAGTTGGTGCAGCCTCTTTGGAGAACAGTGTGGAGATTCCTCAAGAAATTAAAAATAGAGCTTCCCTATGACCCTGCCATTGCACTCCTGGATATTTACCCCAAGGATACAGATGTCGTGAAAAGAAGGGCCATCTGTACCCCAATGTTTA
Organism: Mustela nivalis; assembly: GCF_964662115.1. NCBI lineage: Eukaryota > Metazoa > Chordata > Mammalia > Carnivora > Mustelidae > Mustela > Mustela nivalis. The sequence continues at coordinate 37,563,535 of NC_139023.1, read as the reverse complement.
TAGCAGCAATGGCCACGGTGCCAAACTATGGAAAGAACCAAGATGCCCTTCAATGGACGAATGGATAAGGAAGATGTGGTCTATATACACTATGGGGTATTATGCCTCCACCAGAAAGGATGAATACCCAACTTTTGTAACAACATGGACAGGACTGGAAGAGATTATGCTGAGTGAAATAAGTCAAGCAGAGAGAGTCAATTATCATATGGTTTCACTTATTTGTGGAGCATAACAAATATCATGGAGGACAAGGGGTGTTAGAGAGGAGAAGGGAGTTGGGGTAAATTGGAAGGGGAGGTGGATCACGAGAGACTATGGACTCTGAAAAACAATCTGAGGGGTTTGATGTGGCGGGGGGGTGGGAGGTTGGGGTACCAGGTGGTGGGTATTATAGAGGGCACGGATTGCATGGAGCACTGGGTGTGGTGAAAAAAAAATGAATACTGTTTTTCTGAAAATAAATAAATTGAAAAAAAAAATAATCTAAGATTGAGGGTAAGAAGGATGCCCAATCTTGCCACTTTTATTCAGGGTAGTATTAGAAGTCTTAGCCTGAACAATTAAACAAGAAAAAGAAATAAAAGTCAGCCAAGTTGGGAAGGAAGAAATAAAACTGCCTCTATTTGCAGATGATGCATTACACATAGAAGAACCTAAAGACTTCATCGAAAAACTGCTAGAGAGCACCTGGGTGGCTCAGTGGTTTAAGCCTCTGCCTTCAGGTCAGGTCATGATCTCAGGGTCCTGGTATTGACCCCATATCGGGCTCTCTGCTCATCAGGGAGCCTGCTTCCTCCTCTCTCGCTTTGCCTGCCTCTCTGCCTACTTGTGATCTTTGTCAAATAAATAAATAAATAAGTAAATAAATAAATAAAATCTTTAAAAAAGAAAAAAACCCTGCTAGAAATAAGAAATGAGTTTAGTGATGTTGCAGGATACTAAATCAATACACAGAAATCTGATATATTTCTACATATCAATATTAAACCAGTAGAAAGAAATAATAAAAAAAATTCTATCTGAAACTGTACAAAAAAGAATACCTAGGAATAAATTTAACTAAGGAAGTAAAAGACCTGTATACTAAACACTACAAGAAATTAAGGAACAAAATTAAAGACACAAATAAACAGAAAGATAGTACCTGTTCATACATTAGAAGACTTAACATTGTTAAAATGTCCATGCTACCCAAAGCCATGTACAGATTCAACATAATCCTTAGAAAAATTCCAATAGTATTTTTCACCAAGACAGAACAATCTTAAAATTTATATGGAACCACAAAAGACCCTGAACAGCCAGAGCAATATTGAGAAAGAAAAATATAGCTGGGGCATTATACTCCCTAATTTCAAACTCTATTAAAATTAATAGGATAATTAAAATAGCATGTGTTTGTCATAAAAACACAGATCAAAGGAATAGAATAAAGATCGCAGATAAAACTCATGCATATATAGTGAATTAATTTATGACAAAGGGGCCAAGAATATACAATGGGGCAAGGACAGTCTCTTCAATAAATGGTGCTGGGAAAATTGGACAGTAAAATGCAAAATAATAAAACTATCTTAGGCCGTACATAAAAATGAACTCAAAATGGATTAAAGACTTGAATATGAAAACTGAATCTATAAAAACCCTAGAAGAAAACATAGGAGGTAAGCTCTTTGGCACTGGACTTGGTCATGATTTTTATAAAAATTTGACACCAAAAGCAAAGGCAGACCATAATGAGGTATCACTTCACAGCTGACAGAATGGCTATTACCAAGAAGACAAGAGATAACGAGTATTGGTGAGAATGTAGAGAAAAGGGAACCCTTATGCACTGTGGGTGAGAATGTAAACTGGTACAGCCACTATGGAAACCAGCACTGAGTTCCTTAAAAAATTAAAAACAGAATTACCATATGATTTCTGGATATTTATCTGAAGAAAATCAAAACATTATTTCAAAGAGCTACATGCATCTTGTGTTCATAGCAGCACTATACACAACAGCAAAGATATGGAAACAATCTAAATGTCCATCAATGGATAAATGGATAAAGAAGTCACATACACACACACACACACACACACACACACACACACACACACACGAATATTATTCAGTCATAAAAAATAATGAAATTTTGCCATTTGCAACATTGATGAACCTCAAGTGGATTGTGTTAAATGAACTAAGTCAGACATAGAAAGCAAATAACATATGATCGTTCTTACATATAGCATTCAAAACCCAAAACAAATATAAACAAGACAAAAAACCTACCAAAAAAGCCAAGCTCACAGATAGAACATATGTGTGGTTGCCAGAGGCAGGGGATTGGGTATGGAGAAATGGGTGAAGAGTCAAAGCTAAAAAATAAAAAAAATATATAAAAAAAGAACCTGGGTAGAAAACTCATCCCTGAGCACAGTATGCAGATAGTATCATCTATCATTTTCTGTCCTTTTATCTTTCCTTGTGCTTCCTAGCATTTATCACTATCTGAAATTGGGCATCTGTTTTTTTATTAGAATATGGCCACCATGAGAGCAGCTCTGTTCTCTAATATATCCCCTACCCCCAAGAGAGTAACTAGCCTATGCTATTCAATGAATATACGTTGAATGAAAAAAAAGTGGATGTATGGAAGGATATATGAATGGATGGATAAATAAGTATATACAGTAGGGGCTGTACCCCAATCACACTTTCAGGACTAGGCACCCATTTCCTTAACTACCAGGATTAAAAACAAAAACAAAGTAAAACAAAAATATTTATTTTAATTCTCAGAAGAGAAGACAAAAATGCAATGAGGTCACCACATTTAGCTAAGCATCCTCTTCAGAGACAGGGGCATCTTCTCAATCCAAAACCTTGGGCTTCAGTGGGGAAATATACTTTTGCTGTTTCTACTCTTTTTATTTAAGTGTAAAAGTGACCCTGGAATATTAAACCAAGTACAGATTTGGGGAGAGCTTCTGTGGAAAATCACTTAGGAAGCAACTGGAATTATGTATTACTAGGATATTCACAATCCTCCAACCAGACATTCAGTATGGCTCATAATGTAAATGAAACCAGTATAACAAATATTTAGAATGCAAACATTTCTTTGCTTTAAGTTAGTAGGAAAGAGCTAGAATGCCACACTACTTCTACTTAATAGATAATTTCTTCAGAGCATTCCATTACTATAGTGCTTTACCTTGCTGATCTATGATAATTTAAAGGGTGTAAATAAAAGAAATAATTTCAAATATTTTATTTTTCTCTCACCAGAGAAAATTATTTTGTTCAGTCCTCCAAATTATATTTGCAGGGACTGGAGCAAAAGTGCAAATGAAGAGGCACATGCCATATACCTAAATAATAAAAATGTTATCAATCGAACTAATAAACTATTAATAAAATATGCTCTAGCATCCTTCTGGGACATATATCCCTACATGAGAACCTGAAAGTCCATGTTTTAACAGAGAAGTTTGTGACTTCTGGGCTGGTGGCCTGCCTCATTTTCTTCCCATCCCAATTCAGCACTGGGAGTAGTCCTGGTCATAAGCATGTAGCAATATTAGGCCACATGTGTGAGCTCTGTCCACACATGAAGCTGCACATCGACCAGTCTTTTATGGTAGGGATGCACACATTGGCGGTATGGTCATCTCTGGGGAAGGGGACAAAACAGGCCCAGTATATAGATTTGAGAATTGTTTGAGCAGGAAATTCCAGAGTCCTGGGAATCCAGAGTGTAGTCTAGAGAAGGAGATGGTGAAGACATTAAGTGTCCATCTGCTCTTGACCTCACAGTTATTAGTCTGTGGGACAGGGTAGAGACAGAGGTACTATCCCATTTAGGTGGACCTGAGGATGCACCATGCAGATCTTCCATTAAGCAGGGACTTTCAGCCCTGCTGCTGGGAACACCCTCAGCCCTTCTGGTATGGTCTCATCTCTAGACAGAGAGCTCGCTCAAGGCCAAGTCCCTCCCCAGGGATCCCACTTTTAATGATTGATTAAAGTGGGAATGTAAAATCTTCCCATTTTGTCCCCATGTTGACTACTCTGATTTAAACTCCAGAGCTCCCCTGTGGTCATCCAAGTAAGTCTGTCATGGACTCTGAATTATAACTTGGCATTCCCTGTACCTGATCTTTCTCTCTTTCTCTCACTTCCACAGCTGATGATCACAAGAGCTTGCTCTTTCTACCAAACCTCCTGCACTAAGCTCTGTCTCAGACTGTTTCCCAGAGAGCCCAGCCTGCCTTAACCCCATAGGGTGAAGCTATTTAAAGTACAAAGTCAGGACAGGGCCTTTCTTGATTGGGCCTAAGCTTGCTATAACTCATTTACCTAATGTTAAATAAAATTCTCAGAGATCTCCCTGAGATTCTGATATGTGGACTAGGAAAGCAGCTGATAAATCTGAATTTTAAACATATATCCAGATGATTTTGATGCAGGTGGCTAATCAGATTCCATGGGTGATTTTTCACTGTTGTAAAACACTCTTTCTGAGCAATGCCACTAGGCTACAAAGGAACTCAAGAGCCTTTTTGTGCTCTTGTTCCTCAAGTCAGGGAAGAACATATGGTTTTTTGCTTGATATATAATAGCAGGTGATGTCACATGAAACAGAAGGAGAAAAAAACTTAATGCAGTAATTAGCAAGATAAAAAAATTCTTGCCTTTTCCACCTCAGCAAAGATAGTGCATTTCCTGCACTTCTCTGCTTACATTTGCAACTTTTTCCACCATGGCCTTAACAGTCACTTTTCCATGTTTTTTTTTTTTTGGGGGGGGGGGGGATGCTCTATAGTATTTACCATTCTTTGCTGTATCACCTATTTTAGTTACCTAATTATTATTGTCCACCATCATTACTAGGAGTTAAACTTCATGAAGTCATGAAAGGCCATCAATTTATTTGATTCTGGAATGGACCGAAAAACAAGGATTTCTCTCCGATTTAATGCTATAATTTTAGAATCTGAGGCTGCATCTGACATAAAATGCTCAATAAACACCTGCTGAATGACTGATTGAGTTAAATTCATAATGGATCACAGAAAGGAAGCAGTAAAGATGTATTCAGTGATGCTCTCATCTTTCCAGAATACAAGAAGTCTTAAAACAACCAACAGCTGGGTGATGAAGACATTGCAGGACCAAGCATTCCCACAGAGGACCCAGAACTTTGAAGACATTGTAGATCTAGGATTCTGGCATTTACCCAGATTATACAAGCAGCAGATAGGCATGAATGATGAATATCTGCACTTTAATGACCAAACTTTTCAAACAGTGGAAATTATAAGAGACTGACACAGGAACAATCACCCCACCTGTAGAAGACCCAAGAACAACACAAACAAAAGTGTCAGTTGATAAAGAGAAAAAGTGCACAGACCTAGGACAGAAACAGTTGCTTAACCAATCATGGCTGCAGGTTTTACCAATTCCCCTAGTGAAGAAAGATTGCAAATGTCCTCTAATTCAATTTGTATATTATTTTGTACTCTGCTTAAAATTCATGCTCGGGTTAATGGGTTTCTAAATTGAGTGTGGTTTATTTGATAGTGTGATTTCAGTTATCTTCAACTAATTATTTTATTGTTAAGGATAATATCTGAATCGGGCAGCCAGTTTATTTATGTCTGGAGTGGGCAGAATGACAAGTGGAATCAGATCCAGAGTAAATGCTTGAATATGCTCTTCTGTTTTGGGTGAGGCATCCATTGGGGTGGATAAAAAGGAAAATATTTGCATTTTCAAATGTCACCAAGCTTAATATGGTTGATATGTAATGCTTTTAAAAAGTGCTAAGTAATAAATGCTGTAAGTCTATAGAGGGAAGGAAAACACACGTTACTAAAATTATTAGGGAAAATGCTACTACCCTGAATAAACTAATAGTAAGACCTACTTTTATATAAACATTAGGATTATATATATATATGCATTAATATGTTACTTTATAATATATTTCTGAGTAGCATGCAATCTAGACACTTCTTTATTTTTTTACATTTTATTTTATTGTTTTATTTTATTTTATTTTATATATTTTTTTAAATTTTTTATTTTTTATAAACATATATTTTTATCCCCAGGGGTACAGGTCTGTGAATCACCAGGTTTACACACTTCACAGCACTCACCAAAGCACATACCCTCCCCAATGTCCATAATCCCACCCCCTTCTCCCAAATGCCCTTCCCCCAACAACCCTGTTTATTTTGTGAGATTAAGAGTCACTTATGGTTTGTCTTTCTCCCAATCCCATCTTGTTTCATTTATTCTTCTCCTACCAACTTAAGCCCCCATGTTGCATCACCACTTCCTCATATCAGGGAGATCATATGATAGTTGTCTTTCTCTGCTTGACTTATTTCGCTAAGCATGATTCGCTCTAGTTCCATCCATGTTGTCGCAAATGGCAAGATTTCATTTCTTTTGATGGCTGCATAGTATTCCATTGTGTATATATACCACATCTTCTTGATCCATTCATCTGTTGATGGACATCTAGGTTCTTTCCATAGTTTGGCTATTGTGGACATGGCTGCTATAAACATTCGGGTGCACGTGCCCCTTTGGATCACTACGTTTGTATCTTTAGGGTAAATACCCAGTAGTGCAATTGCTGGGTCATAGGGCAGTTCTATTTTCAACATTTCGAGGAACCTCCATGCTGTTTTCCAGAGTGGCTGCACCAGCTTGCATTCCCACCAACAGTGGAGGAGGGTTCCCCTTTCTCCGCATCCTCACCAGCATCTGTCATTTCCTGACTTGTTGATTTTAGCCATTCTGACTGGTGTGAGGTGATATCTCATTGTGGTTTTGATTTGTATTTCCCTGATGCCGAGTGATATGGAGCACTTTTTATGTGTCTGTTGGCCATCTGGATGTCTTCTTTGCAGAAATGTCTTTTCACGTCCTCTGCCCATTTCTTGATTGGATTATTTGTTCTTTGGGTGTTGAGTTTGCTAAGTTCTTTATAGATTCTGGACACTAGTCCTTTATCTGATATGTCGTTTGCAAATATCTTCTCCCATTCTGTCAGTTGTCTTTTGATTTTGTTAACTGTTTCCTTTGCTGTGCAAAAGCTTTTGATCTTGATGAAATCCCAATAGTTCATTTTTGCCCTTGATTCCCTTGCCTTTGGTGTTGTTCCTAGGAAGATGTTGCTGTGGCTGAGGTCGAAGAGGTTGCTGGGCATGTTCTCCTCAAGGATTTTGATGGATTCGTTTCACACATTGAGGTCCTTCATCCATTTTGAGTCTATTTTTGTGTGTGGTGTAAGGAAATGGTTCAATTTCATTTTTCTGCATGTGGCTGTCCAAATTTCCCAACACCATTTATTGAAGAGGCTGTCTTTTTTCCATTGGACATTCTTTCCTGCTTTGTCGAAGATTAGTTGACTGTAGAGTTGAGGGTCTATTTCTGGGCTCTCTATTCTGTCCCATTGATCTATGTGTCTGTTTTTGTGCCAGTACCATGCTGTCTTGATGATGACAGCTTTGTAATAGAGCTTGAAGTCCGGAATTGTGATGCCACCAACGTTGGCTTTCTTTTTTAATATCCCTTTGGCTATTCGAGGTCTTTTCTGGTTCCATATAAATTTTAGAATTATTTGTTCCATTTCTTTGAAAAAGATGGATGGTACTTTGATAGGAATTGCATTAAATGTGTAGATTGCTTTAGGTAGCATAGACATTTTCACAATATTTATTCTTCCAATCCAGGAGCATGGAACATTTTTTCCATTTCTTTGTGTCTTCCTCAATTTCTTTCATGAGTACTTTATAGTTTTCTGAGTATAGATTCTTTGCCTCTTTGGTTAGGTTTATTCCTAGGTATCTTATGGTTTTGGGTGCAATTGTAAATGGGATTGACTCCTTAATTTCTCTTTCTTCTGTCTTGTTGTTGGTGTAGAGAAATGCAACTGATTTCTGTGCATTGATTTTATATCCTGACACTTTACTGAATTCCTGTATAAGTTCTAGCAGTTTTGGAGTGGAGTCTTTAGGGTTTTCCACATATAGTATCATATCATCTGCGAAGAGTGATACTTTGACTTCTTCTTTGCCAATTTGGATGCCTTTAATTTCCTTTTGTTGTCTGATTGCTGAGGCTAGGACCTCTAGTACTATGTTGAATAGCAGGGGTGATAATGGACATCCCTGCTGTGTTCCTGACCTTAGCGGAAAAGCTTTCAGTTTTTCTCCATTGAGAATGATATTTGCGGTGGGTTTTTCATAGATGGCTTTGATGATATTGAGGTATGTGCCCTCTATCCCTAAACTTGGAAGAGTTTTGATCAGGAAGGGATGCTGTACTTTGTCAAATGCTTTTTCAGCATCTATTGAGAGTATCATATGGTTCTTGTTCTTTCTTTTATTGATGTGTTGTATCACATTGACTGATTTGTGGATGTTGAACCAACCTTGCAGCCCTGGAATAAATCCCACTTGGTCGTGGTGAATAATCCTTTTAATGTACTGTTGAATCCTATTGGCTAGTATTTTGTTGAGTATTTTCGCATCTGTGTTCATCAATGATATTGGTCTATAGCTCTCTTTTTTGATGGGATCCTTGTCTGCTTTTGGGATCAAGGTGATGCTGGCCTCATAAAATGAGTTTGGAAGTTTCCTTCCATTTCTATTTTTTGGAACAGTTTCAGGAGAATAGGAATTAGTTCTTCTTTAAATGTTTGGTAGAATTCCCCCGGGAAGCTGTCTGGCCCTGGGCTTTTGTTTGTTTGGAGATTTTTAATGACTGTTTCAATCTCTTTACTGGTTATGGGTCTGTTCAGGCTTTCTATTTCTTCCTGGTTCAGTTGTGGTAGTTTATATGTTTCTAGGAAGGCATCCATTTCTTCCAGATTGTCAAATTTATTGGCATGGAGTTGCTCATAGTATGTTCTTATATTAGTTTGTATTTCTTTGGTGTTCGTTGTGATCTCTCCTCTTTCATTCATGATTTTATTTATTTGGGTCCTTTCTCTTTTCTTTTTGATAAGTCGGGCCAGCGGTTTATCAATTTTATTAATTCTTTCAAAGAACCAGCTCCTAGTTTTGTTGATTTGTTCTATTGTTTTTTTGGTTTCTATTTCACGATTTCTGCTCTGATCTTTATGATTTCTCTTCTCCTGCTGGGCTTAGGGTTTCTTTCTTGTTCTTTCTCAAGCTCCTTTAGGTGTAGGGTTAGGTTGTGTACCTGAGACCTTTCTTGTTTCTTCAGAAAGGCTTGTACCGCTATATTTTCCTCTCAGGACTGCCTTTGCTGTGTCCCACAGATTTTGAACCGTTGTATTTTCATTATCATTTGTTTTCATGATTTTTTTCAATTCTTCTTTAGTTTCCCGGTTTACCCATTCATTCTTTAGAAGGATGCTGTTTAGTCTCCATGTATTTGGGTTCTTTTCAAACTTCCTTTTGTGGTTGAGTTCTAGCTTTAGAGCATTGTGGTCTGAAAATATGCAGGGAATGATCCCAATCTTTTGATACCGGTTGAGTCCTGATTTAGGACCAAGGATGTAATCTATTCTGGAGAATGTTCCATGTGCACTAGAGAAGAATGTGTATTCTGTTGCTTTGGGATGAAATGTTCTGAATATATCTATGATGTCCATCTGGTCCAGTGTGTCGTTAAAGGCCTTTATTTCCTTGCTGATCTTTTGCTTGGATGATCTGTCCATTTCAGTGAGGGGAGTGTTAAAGTCCCCTACTATTATTGTATTATTGTTGATGTGTTTCTTTGATTTTGTTATTAATTGGTTTATATAGTTGGCTGCTCCCACGTTGGGGGCATAGATATTTAAAATTTTTAAATCTTCTTGTTGGACAGACACTTTGAGTATGATATAGTGTCCTTCCTCATCTCTTATTATAGTCTTTGGCTTAAAATCTAATTGATCTAAGGATTGCCACTCCTGCTTTCTTCTGATGTCCATTAGCATGGTAAATTCTTTTCCACCCCCTCACTTTAAATCTGGAGGTGTCTTCGGGCTTAAAATGAGTTTCTTGGAGGCAACATCTAGATGGGTTTTGTTTTTTTATCCATTCTGATAGCCTATGTCTTTTTACAGGGGCATTTAGCCCATTAACATTCAGGGTAACTATTGAGAGATATGAATTTAGTGCCATTGTATTGCCTGTAAGGTGACTATTACTGTATATGGTCTCTGTTCCTTTCTGATCTACCACTTGTAGGCTCTCTCTTTGCTTAGAGGACCCCTTTCAATATTTCCTGTAGAGCTGGTTTGGTGTTTGCAAATTCTTTCAGTTTTTGTTTGTCCTGGAAGCTTTTAATCTCTTCTTCTATTTTCAATGATAGCCTAGCTGGATATAGTATTTTTGGCTGCATGTTTTTCTCGTTTAGTACTCTGAAAATATCATGCCAGCTCTTTCTGGCCTGCCAGGTCTCTGTGGATAAGTCAGCTGCCAATCTAATATTTTTACCATTGTATGTTACAGACTTCTTTTCCCGGGCTGCTTTCAGGATTTTCTCTTTGTCACTGAGACTTGTAAATGTTACTATTAGGTGACGGGGTGTGGGTCTATTCTTATTGATTTTGAGGGGCGTTCTCTGAACCTCCTGAATTTTGATGCTCCTTCCCTTTGCCATAATGGGGAAATTCTCCCCCATAATTCTCTCCAGTATACCTTCTGCTCCCCTCTCTCTTTCTTCTTCTTCTGGAATCCCAATTATTCTAATGTTGTTTCATCTTATGGTGTCACTTATCACTCGAATTCTTCCCTCGAGGTCCAGTAGCTGTTTGTCCCTCTTTTGCTCAGCTTCTTTATTCTCTGTCATTTGGTCTTCTATATCACTAATTCTTTCTTCTGCCTCATTTATCCTAGCAGTGAGAGCCTCCATTTTTGATTGCACCTCATTAATAGCTTTTTTTATTTCCACTTGGTTAGATTTTAGTTCTTTTATTTCTTCAGAAAGGGCTTTTATTTCTCTGGAGAGGGTTTCTCTAATATCTTCCATGCCTTTTTTGAGCCTGGCTAGAACCTTGAGAATTGTCATTCTGAACTCTAGATCTGACATATTACCAATGTCTGTATTGATTAGGTCCCTAGCCTTCGGTACTGCCTCTTGTAATTTTTTTTGTGTTGAATTTTTCCATCTTGTCATTTTGTCCTGATAGGAGTATATGAAGGAGCAAGTAAAATACTAAAAGGGTGGCAACAACCCCAGGAAAATATGCTTTAACCAAATTCGAAGAGATCCCAAATTGTGAGAGGAGAGAAAGAGGACAAAAAGAGGTTCAAAAAGGAAGAAAGAAAAAAAAAAAGAAAAAAGAAAAAGAAAAGAAAAGAAAATAATTAAAAAAAAAAGGAAAACAAATAAGAAAAATATAAAAAAGAAAATATATATATATTAGATAAACTAGTTAAAAAACGTTAAAAAAGAAAAAGGTAAAAGTTAAAAAAAATTTTACCAGAAGGCGAGAAAAAAAACAAAAAATGAAAAAAAAAAAGATTAAATTAACTGCAAGACTAAAAAAAAATCACAGGGAAAAAGCCATGAGTTCCCTGCTTGGCTTTTTCCTTCTCTGGAATTCTGCTGCTCTCCTTGGTATTGAAACCTCACTCCTTGATAGGTGAACTTGGTCTTGGCTGGATTTCTTTTTGATCTTCTGGGGGAGGGGCCTGTTGTAGTGATTCTCAAGTGTCTTTGCCCCAGGCGGAATTGCACCGCCCTCACCAGGGGCCAAGGGTGAGTAATCCACTCGGGTTTGCTTTCAGGAGCTTTTGTTCCCTGAGCACTTTCCGTCGAGTTCCGGACGATGGGAATACAAATGGCGGCCTCCTGGTCTCCTGCCCGAAGGAGCCGAGAGCCCAGGGCCCCACTCCCCAGTGCGCCCTCAGAGAACAGCGCCCAGTTACTCCCATCTGCCTGACCTCCGGCCGCACTCCGAGCTCACCCAGCCTGCGACCAGTTCAAGGTAACACCGAGCTGTGAGCTTACTGTCGGCTCTGTCTCTGTAGCCGGCTTTCCGGTTCCAATACCCGCAAGCTCTGCGACACTCAGACACCCCCGATCCTTCTGTGACCCTGCGGGACCTGAGGCCACACTGACCCCGTGGGGGCTTCGCTCTGGTTTAGCCTCTGGAGCGATGTCCCTCAGCGGAACAGACTTTTAAAAGTCCTGATTTTGTGTGCCGTTGCTCTTCCGCTTGCCGGGAGCCGGCCCCTCCCCCCGGGGTCTATCTTCCTGTTGCTTTGGATTCACTTCTCCGCTGGTCCTACCTTTCAGAAAGTGGTTGTTTTTCTGTTTCCAGAATTGCTGTTCTTCTTCTCTTCGATCTGCCGATGGATTTTCAGGTGTTTGCAATCTTTAGTAAAGCTATCTAGCTGATCTCCGGCTAGCTGAAGTAGTCTCAGCCTGCTAGTTCTCCGCCATCTTGACACCTCCTATTATTTTATTTTTTCAGTGTTCCAAGATTCAGATGATTTTTCCCCTTACTTCCTCTTAGGATGATGTCACTTAAAAAACTATATTCTTACACCTTGTTTCATGTTTACTATTTTCTTTCCTAAATAAATAAGTCATTGCACATCTAGAAACACAGTAATGTAATCAAATTTTTTAAATGTTGCTATTTTTTACATTGAGCCAAAGAAATTCCATCTTCATATGACACTGGAAATGACTTATGTAGAAAGAAAATTTTCTCGGAAATAAGCTAATAAAAATACAAATTTGATTAATGCTTTCTGTGAACATTTTTCTGAAAAATATAAAAAAATTAAACATCTCTTCATCAGATTAATTTCCTCCAGGTCAATGAAAGAACACTCTTGAAATTATTTATTTGAAGATGTATGAAATTTTAAATTATAGCTCCTTTCAGAGAGACTTTTCATTTGCAAATAATTTAAAATTTGTTTCCCAGGTGATATTTTTTCAACAAGGAGTTCACGTTGAAACCTTATTATAGAACCATGAAGATAATACTTAGTAGAGATATAGATTTATTACTTCAGGAGGAAAAGAGGTTACCTAATTTTCAAATGGGCCCTAGTTTCCTTCTGAGATTTAGGGACCACACTGAGCCTTTGATATGTTTCAATTGGAAAATCTTTTCTATTTGAAACATATAGGTGGTGATTTCAGCATATTTAAAAATCATGAGGTCTGTCTCTACAATCAAACACATTTTGTCAAAAATATTTAAATTCTCTATGAAAAGCACAGGGATACCAGGAGAATCAGTAAGGCCTCTTTTGTATAAGGTATTTCAATGCCTATTAGTCTAAATAAGTGCTCCTGATAATGTTTTAAAGACATTTTCTACCTTTAAAAGATTTGCATTATTCTTTCCCCATAGGTCTACATTATGTGTGGGTTCTGAGGGTGCATTTGATTTTATTAAGAATGTTTTTGGCTGCAAGCAAGAGTATATCTGACTTGCTTAAGAAGTACTGAAATATAGTCCAAATTTGTTAAAACCTATCACTGATTTCAGGACTGATGCATAGTAGTTTGCAATTTTTAATGAACTGGCCATAATTGTTTCTAAACATTTAGTATGTCATCCCTTGATAGCATCAAGAAGCTGAGTTTTTTCTCTTCCCTATACTGCTCATTTCTTTTTGACTTAAGATGATTATGGAAATTCCAGACATCAGAATTATGTTCAAAGAAGGAAAAAGGGAAAGGATGACCCATTTTCAACAGAACAATAAATTCTTCAATAGATTTGCCTTTATAGCTCATTGGACAGGACTTTGTCTCATGGTTTCCCTTTTCTGTGACAGGAGGAAATGCCAAGAAACATTTATGTAACTTTTCTATTCTCTAGAATAGAGGAAGGCTTGGAAAAAGGAGTTGAACATGAATATTGAGTGAACTAACCAATATTTGTCAGAGAATTAGGGAAAAGCACTTAAAAACTTCCAAATGAATTGTTGAAGTGATCAACTTATGTTCTTTCTCAAATCCTTTGAGTTGGAGGAGAGGCTGGGATAAGAAGAAAGATACCCAATGAGTGATACCACAAGGTCTCAATGAAAATAACTGTCCTTACAGCTTGATGGAGCCACTTCTGATCCCATCAGACAACTTATTTTGATTAGATTGTTTTTATTTACTTGGGATTTGAATTCCATAATTACAATTGAGTGTACTTAAGTAATCCTCCCAAAGTATCTTTTTAATTAGTTCTCTTCTCTTGCGAGGTGTTCTGAGAAAATTTAATTTTACTTACTCATCATGAGATACATAAAAGGCTGTGAAAGTACTCTTAGGAGAAAGGAAAAAAATATAGGAAAGAGAAGAAAAACCAATATTTTCTGATTATGTAGGATGTGATAGCCTGTCTTACATAAGTCATTTCATTTACTTCTCACAAAATCCTACTGGGGACAGATTAATATTATCCTCATTTTATAGGTTAGAGAACCAAGGTTTAGAAACATTAAGTAGATTACTCAAGACCACACTGATGGTGAGAGGAAGAAGAAAGTCTTGATCTCCTTTTTGCTCTTATTTAAGACAGAAACCCTCTTTAATTTACCTTCACATTCCCCATGCCCAACAAAATGTCTGCCTCCCGGGGGCACTTAAATGTTTACCCAGTGAATGAGTTTAAGTTCTGTCTGACTCAAAAGCTCATGCTGTTTGTATTGTGGCCTGTTGCACTTCCCAAGAATAGTTTCCAATACTGATATTCTCCAGTTTTCTACCACATTCTGAAAGGTCAAAACTTTAGATATTTGAGGTAATCTAGTAAAGTTAGGATCGATTTTCAATCATTTATCTTCATTTACTATCAATTGATTTTGAGCAAGTCACTTAAAAATCCCTGGGCACTTATTATTTCCCATTTTAAAAATAATAACTAACATATTTAGCACCAGGAATTCTTCTAAAGCTTAATATAAATCAATCCATTTAATCCTCATACTATCACTGTGAGGTGTGTGTGGTTATTATCTTTGTTTCACAAATGTGGAACAAGCTGTTGCCACAAAAAGTGTTGCAAAAAAGAAAAAAAAACAAACACAACCCTTAAATTCAATGGCTTAAATTAACAATCATATATTTTCTTAATATGTAGGTCAGTTGAGGGATAGCTGCTGGTGGCTGTCCGAAGATCAGCTGGAGTGGGTTTGGCTAGAATAACTGAGCTCTACTCTGCAAGTTCTCTTCCTTTTCGAGGGTCCAGAAGGTTAACATGGGAATACTTTTCTTTTGGATATGGCACAATTGCAAGATACAAACGATTCCCAAGTGCTTTTCAAGCTTCTGCTTGCGCCATGTCTGCTAATATCTCACTGGCCAAAGCAAGATACATGCTCAGGCCCACAGTCAAGTAATAGCAAAATAAATTTCATTCTTTTCAGTGGGAGGTGGAAGGAAGTTAATATTTCTTTTTAAAATTTTAATTCAATGCCAATATATAGTACATCATTATTTCAGATGTAGTGTTCAGGAATTCATCAGTTGCATATAACACCCAGTGCTCATCACATCACGTGCCCTCTTTAATGTCCATCACCTGGTTACCCCACCTCCCACCCATCTCCCCTCCAGCAACCCTCAGTTTGTTTTCTATAGTTAAGAATATCTCTTGGTTTTTTTTTCCTGATGACTTCCCATTCAGTTTTCTCTCCGTTCCCCTATGATCCTCTGTGAGTTTCTTATATTCCACATATGAATGAGTGAAATAAGCCAATCAGGGAGAGACAATTATAATATGGTTTCACTCATATGTGGAAGTTAATATTTCTGAACCATAACTTATAACAATAAGGAACTGGGCCATACTCAAATAACTAGTAATACTAAGGTTAGGGTTAAATCCAGGTCATTTATATCTTAATCTGTTCACTATACTATATTTCACAACAACTAAAGTTTAAAAATGTTGTTCACAAAATATTATTTGCTATGTGTTGACATCAGGCCATATAGTGCCATATACACCACTTAGCACAGCACCTGACCTATAATAAATGAAAAACAAACAAACAAACAAAAACCCTCTGAGATTTATTCTTCATATGACTAGATATAAATATTTTATTTATTCATTTTTTAAAAGATTTTACCTATTTATTTGACAGAGAGAGAGAACATAAGCAGGGTAGGTGGGGGAAAGAGAAGCGGGCTCCCAACTGAGCAGGGAGCCTAACTTGGGGCTCAATCCTAGGACCCCAGCATCATGACCTGAGATGAAGGCAGACACTTATTGAGTGAGCCACCCAGGCTCCGTGTATTTTCAAATACTCTTCTAAATATAATTGAAATTAACAAAGGTTACCTAAATTGTGTTTATATTCATTGCCAATCACTAATGAATTGAAGAACAGTAGATATTGGCAGACTTCAGTTTGTCACTGAGATAAGAATACAATTTCCCCCTAGAGAAGCTTTATGTTATTAAAGCCATGCTGCTCGCTTTGGGTGAGAGTTCAAGTTATTTTAGACTTGTGATCCTTTCCTCTTAGTTCCATTCATATTTATTGTGTATTTGCTCTGCTCTACTCCCTGGACTTACTTCTGTGCAAACAATAATGAATAAGATAAAATCTTCAGCCACAAGAGGATTATGATCTTGAACAAATTTTTCTCATTAGAAAGAAGACATAAATAAAAGGAAACACATCTCATGTTCATTGGTTGGAAGACAATATTGTTAAAATGTTGATAGCACCCAAAGTAATCTACAGATTTAGTCAAATCTCTACAAAAATCCCAATGATGGGGTGCCTGGGTAGCTAGCTCAGTGGGTTAAAGCCTCTGCCCTCTGCCTTCGGCTCAGGTCATGATCTCAGGGTCCTAGGAGAAGCCCCAAGTCAGGCTTTCTGCTCAGCGGGGAACCTGCTTCCTCCTCTTTCTGCCTGCCTCTCTGCCTACTTGTCATCTCTGTCTGTCAAATAAATATATAAAATCTTAAAAAAAAATTCCAATCATGCTCTTTGAAGAAATGGAAAAACCCATCCTAAAATTCATATAAAATCTCAAGGGACTTCAAATAGCCAAAATAACCTTGTAAAAGAAGAGCACATTAGAGGATTTACTCTTCCTGATTTCCACTTCCTGCAAAGATGCAGTAATTAGAACAGTGTAGTATTGGTGTGGTATTGGCATAAGGGCAGATATATAGACCAATGGAATAGAATACAGAGCCCAGAGATAAACCCTTACATATCTAATGAAATGATTTTTGAGAAGGGTGGCAAGACCATTCAATGGAGAAAGGATAGCCTTTTCAACAAATGGTGCTAGGAAAACTGGATGTCCACACACAAAAGAATGAAATTGGACCTCACCCAATGCCATACATAAAAAGTAACTGAAAATGGATCAAGAACCTAAATGGAAAACAATAAAATTCTCAGAATAAAAAGTAGGATGAAATCTTCACAACACTGATTTTGACAATGATTTCTTAAATATGACTCCCAAACTGTAGACAACAAAAGAAAAATAGAAAAGAGACAAACAGGATTTCATAAAAATTTTAAAAATTTGCACATCAAAAGACTCATTCAGAGAATAAAAAAGCAATCTACAGAATGGGAGAAAATATTTACAAATCATATGTCTAATAAGGGATTAATATCCAGAATATATCCTAAAACTTAATAATAAAAATACAAATAATCCAATTCAAAAATGGACAGAGGATTTGAGAGCTATTTATCCAGATATACAATGGCCAATAAGTACATGAAAAGATGCTCAATATCACTAATCATTAGGGAAATATAAATCAAAACTACAATGGGAGAATTTCACACCTCTTGGGAAGGTTACTACCAAAATAACAGAATATTTTGAATGTTCATGAGAATGTGGAGAAATTGGATCCCTTGTGTACTGTTGGTGGGAATGTGAAATGGTACAGGTGCTGTGAAAAACAGTATGACAGTTTCTCAAAAACTTAAAAATAGGGGTGCCTGGGTGGCTCAGTGGGTTAAGCCACTGCCTTCAGCTCAGGTCATGATCTCAGGGTCCTGGGATTGAGTCCCACATCGGGCTCTCTGCTCAGCAGGGAGCCTGCTTCCCTTCCTCTCTCTTTCTGCCTGCCTCTCTGCCTACTTGTGATCTCTGTTTCTCTCTCTGTCAAATAAATAAATAAATAAATAAATCTTTAAAAAAAAAAACTTAAAAATAGAATTACCATGTGTCAACTATACTTCGATTAAAAAAAAGGAAATGAAATCAATAGCTGAATAGTAATGAAACTAGTAATTATGTGACTACATCTTGATGACAATGAAGTAAATAAAAAATTTTTAAAAATAAAATTACCATGTGCTTTAGCAATTCCACTTCAGTGTGTATATCTAAAAGAATTGAGAGAAAGTTCTTGAAGAGATTTTGTACATCCATGTTTTTGATAGCATTATTCATAATAACTAAAACATGGAAACCCAAGTGCCCCTCAAACTGATGAAAATGGATAAGCAAAATGTGGTATATACATGCAGTGAAATATTATTCTGCCTTAAAAAGGAAAGAAATTGTGTAATATGCTACAATATGGATGAAACTTGAGGATCTTATGCTAAGTGAATTTAGCCAGTAATAAAAAGAAAAATGCTGTATGATTCTACTACTTGTATGAGGTACTTAGAGTAACCTAAATCACAGAATCAGAAAGTACAATGGCAGTTGCT
Organism: Mustela nivalis; assembly: GCF_964662115.1. Taxonomy (NCBI): domain Eukaryota; kingdom Metazoa; phylum Chordata; class Mammalia; order Carnivora; family Mustelidae; genus Mustela; species Mustela nivalis. Next base: position 37,544,884 of record NC_139023.1, on the reverse strand, counting down.
TGTTGGGTGGGTAAGGAGGAGAGAATGGGGAGTTATTTTTTAATAGGTATAGAGTTTCAATTTTACAAGATGAAAGAGTTATGGATGGTGATGGTTGTATAAGAATGTAAATGTATTTAATACCACTGAACTATATATTAAAAATGGTTAAGATGACAAGTTTTACATTATGTGTGTTTTACCACAATATAAATAAGAAAATACATATATACATATACATATATATATATATATATATATATATATAATGCTTTCTAATTTTTTTTAAATTTTTGTCATTAGATATTTGGCTTGTAGAGTGCAGGACCTTGTCATGGTCATTAAAATGTGGATGACTGGGATAAGCATAGGACCATAGGACAGCCACATAACCTGTTGGGGGCTTGGAGAAGTCTCTCTGGATTCACTGCTAGCTAAGTACAGCCCAAAGGACAAAAAAGTTAGAGAAGAATGAAAACATCAGGGAAGAAGTAGCTTAATATGAGTAGAGTATAGAGTTACACAGTCCCATTAGAGTAGGTGCAGGTCGCAGGTGGCTATTTAGTACTTATAACGTGTCTCCACATTGGATTTCAAAGACTTAATACAAAAAAAGTAAAATATCTCAATTAGGTTTTAAGGCTGACTGCATATTAAAATGAGAATATTTTAAATGAATTAAATTCAAGTAGATTATTAAAATTAGTTTTATCCTTTTACTTTTTTAATGTGACTACTTAAAAATTTTAAATTATGTATGTACTTCTGTGTTTATGTTGTATTTCTATTGGACAATACTGGTGGGGAGTATGAGGTAAGAATTGATGAGAGATGTTGGGGAGATCATGTAGGTTAGGGAAAATGTTACTACATGTTTATTTTGCCTATGTAATGGCTGGTTTTGAAGACAATTTCTCCTGTTTGGAGGACTTAAGCTTCTAACCTTATGGTTAAGGTACTCGGTACTCCAGAAACTAAAACCATTTCTGGGGCGCCTGGGTGGCTCAGTGGGTTAAAGCCTCTGCCTTCGGCTCGGGTCATGATCTCAGGGTCCTGGGATCGAGTCCCGCGTAGGGTTCTCTGCTCCGGTGGGAGCCTGCTTCCTCCTCTCTCTCTCTCTGCCTGCCTCTCTGCCTACTTGTGATCTCTGTCAAATAAATAAATAAAATATTTAAAAAAAAAAAGAAACTAAAACCATTTCTTCCTTACTTCTGGGAGTTCACAATGGCTGTCTGTAATGCTCCCACAAACCAGTCTGTCAGCTATGGGTTATAGAGTTTCTTCTCTCCTTCTCCAGCCTCCATTGACCCATATGTTGTCTGGGAAAACTTCCTAGTTGTCATGGCTCATCAAAAGAACATCAAAACCTACATAAAAGTAGCTAAAATAGAAATTTTTGTCATCAGCATGTGGTCTCCCTTCCCTCATATTACCTACTCTAAACACACTTCAAGGAATCAATCCTTTCCCCATTTTCAGTGAGAAGTATTCAAAAGGGATTTGCCCCTTGGCTTCAAATTTTAAGTATGGACCCCAGTTGACTCTAGATTTAGAGGTGTTTGTGTATCTCAAGTCCTTGCCCATGGGGATTGGTTCAGAGATGGGCATGGAATTCAATCATAGGCTTTGAGAAACTGGGTAATGGATGCTGTGCCTTCCAGAGAGGAAAAACCTCTTTCTTCTTCAGTGGCAAACAGTGGAGAAGATTTCCTGTGCTGTCGGTTTTGCAACAAGAACTTGTTCTCTGCTACCAGTCATCTTGCAGAGATAAGGAAAAATCCCGCCAAAGGAATCTAATATCAAAGAAACAGGATTGAGAAACAAAATAAAGCAGACTCTTTCTGCCCTGGCTTAAGTCATTCTACAAGCATTCAGTTTCCTTAGTCTTAGCCATGTTGAGATGAACATCGTATCTCAGTCATTCTCATATTTTCCCAAAGCAAAGGACCCCTGTGGACCAGAACAGTGGTAAGTTGTGAGCAGAGGAGAGGAGTATGCTACACTTTTGTCATTATGTTCTCTGAGGTAGTTGTCCTTGGGCCAAGTTTCACACAATCGCTGAAAATTAGTCTTGAGGGAGGAGACTGAATTCTAGCTCTGCTCCTCAGGTCTGCTTCTTCATCTTTATCTCATTATAAAGTTTATCCCTAAAATTTGCTTCCCTGTCCTCAGTTATGTAGTAACACATCCATGAACATTACATGGGTGCGCAGGAACAGTGTTGTGTACTTGAGCAACAGCTAGACAAAAAAGTCCTGATCCACATAAATCTGTTCAAATGAGTCAATGACTGCATACACATTTGTATATCTTCTAGCTTATTGGAAGTTGGACCAGACTTTTTAAGTTGTCAGATACGAGGTCAGCATTTTACAAGTGGAAAACCAAGTATCACAATGGTTAAGTTTTGATTTTTCCATCGAAACAATGATCTAATCTAATAGCTATTCTCATGCTTTAACCCAGGCCTCCTAACTGAAGAAGTAAACATCTGATTTTAGGTGTCCAAAAACCTAGTAAATTTGTCTGCACAGCATGCAATTATGAAGGAACCTTTGCATCATAATTATGCCCTTTGTGAGTTGGAGTTCTTTGCCATACCCAATATTAGTCCTGTTCTATGCCCAATCTGGGTACACCTCTACCATTCCCTTCACCTTTCCCGCATTTGATCTTGAAATTGAAATCATATTTTGCATTCTGAAGCTTTCTATAAAAATTACCCTATACAATTATTTTATATTGTTTGATTTTTAGAGGAATCTATGTAAAATAATTAAAATATATACTATATGTTGATTTTATGCTTGATAATTATAATTATGAATCAAAATATTTTCTGAAAAAATTTATGCAGTAGCAGAAGAATACTAATGACCATAATGCTTATTATTAATAGGGAATTCCTCAAAAATAATAAAATATCCTGTAACACTTCTCAATGTCATAGATGCACTTATTTGGGAGAAGATCTACAAAAACTCTTCTGGGACCCATATACAAAGATTTAGTTGAATCACAAAAACTACTGCTTACATACAACTGCCCGTACTTTGCTACATCTTTGCTGGAAATATACTTATCAAACTAAGTGCTTAAACTAGATTACACACTCATAAATTATTCTGTGTATTGTCTAAGAGTGATTCCATATGTCTATGTTGTAGAAACAACTCTCTTCCCCTAATATTTTGTTAATATCAGAATAAATATAATTGGTTTATGAATAATAAGACAAATAAATTATATTTTTACCTTGAACTTGATGTTCTGTTATAATTTTTATGATATATCAAGATTCTGCCTTAGTTACTATGTTAAGGCAAAATCCAGAGAAAAATATCTTTAGTGACATGAGGTGTTCACTCTAGCACAGTAACAATTTTGAGTAGGAGAATTATGACAATGTGTTTCTTGTATCTTCACATAACGTTCACACTTTGCCAACACTGGGCATTAAGAGGTTTTTTTATTATTATTTTTTTGGAGCTCAATTCTATTATCAGAAATGTTTGGAAATTGTCTTGGAGTGGCAAAAATATTGCTGGCTGGCCTATTTTAAATTCTTCGACTGAAAAAAAAATAAATTCTTTAACTCAGTCACGCTTACCATCTAGAAATGGCAGAATAGATTTAATAGATAAACCTTTTAAAAGCATTTCCTCCAAATACAGCTAACCCAGTGGTTCTAAAGTAGTAGGAAAAATAACTATTTGAGGAGAGAAGGGAGCCTTTCAGAGCAAGATGAAGGGAGAAAAAAGTAGCAAACCGATGGAACTAATGGATCAAAGTGCTAAGGAAGAACCAAAGGTAGAAAGAGAATTTATCATGGAACAAACATGTGAAAATAGAAAAATTATATCCTGACATTTGCAGGAAGAGAAAAAAGAAAGCGGATAATGTTTGAACAAAAATAAATGATAAATTTAAATCTTTCTTTTTTTCAAAGTTTTCTCTTGCTGACTTGCAAAGGTAAAATTATTAGCAATGAGTCTATCTACATGGCTAGAAGAAAAATATTGCAAGCAGTTATTTGTATGCTAGTTATTGGTATATGCCTCAAAAGCCATGGATGCTTCTTTCGTTTTCCTTTAACCACTGTGCTTAGCTGAGGATTTGCTGTAGAGCCTTCAATACATAAAATTGGATGAATGAGTGAATGGATAAAATCATTGTGCCTTGGTGCAGAGAATGGCAGTTGTTCAGCCCTGTCCAAGGAGGCCTTGTGCTTGAGCCTCAGCTGGAATTTTTCTTTTCAAATCAGAACGGTATTTGCTTTGAAGGGACAATACCCAGCAGCCTACATTCTCCCTGGTGAAAGAGAACCTGACATTCGCCATAAGTGAGGAGTAACCTTTTCTTTCCATGGAACTAGCACAGACTTAACAGCTGACAGCAGAATTGTCACCATGCTCTTTATGAAGACTAGTTTCTGGGGGTATTTCTGCCTTTAGTTTGTCTATTGACTTTTGAGGGAACAAAACAAAGCTGGCCCAAGTGTTAATGTCGGATGATAACATTTGCCAGGCGATATTGCTCAGGCATTATCTGGTCAATGATCTGACAAAAAGTCTCAGTTAACAAGAATTCACTGAACTCCTACTTTGCACCTTTAAAAACAACAATGTGAAAACTGATTTAATGAGTTTATATTATCTAGAGACAAACATACATCTTAAAAGAAAATTATATTTCTTTGGCATATAGAGCATAATACAATTATGAAGAGACTTCTATAATAAAAAAAAAAGGAGCAGAAATATCTTCTTCAATATGAAATTAAATCATTGCAATTAGTTTGTCATAAGACATCTACCCTCTGCCATTCCAAACTGTTTAGGGTATTTAAAGACAAAACAAATAAAACATGGTTTTAGATTGCATCAGCCACACCAATCATTGAATTCTGAAAATTCAGAATTACAGAATAATTACTAATGGTGATATGATTTTTTTTGTGATATTATTTTTTTAAATTAAGTGTTTTATCTTTCATTTATTCATTCAGCAAATATTTGAGTGTCGACCATAAGCTTTATGCTCTGTTTAACATTACTATTACAGAGTTACTGACTTTAAGATGTTCAAAATAAACATATAATTATAGTGAATATATTAAGTTTGATAATAAAAAGAGAGGTACGACTTAGGAGATACCTAAAAAGAAGAGATTGGACAAATAAAAAACACTTCCTGGAGGAGAAAATTGGTGAGCTAGGTGTACCGTGGAGAGAGTAGGGGGTCTGAAGGAGGTAACATATTTTAAAGGAATGGAGATAAGATGCTTTAAGATGTTCAAGATTGCTAGAATACAAAAGTGTGGGACAGCATGTGGAGAAAATATCAACAGCCAAGGTCAAACCTTGTCAAAATCCAAGGTCAAACTTTGGCCAAAGGTGTCAAGACCCCGTAAAACCCCTAAAATCATGTGAAGATGTTTTCATTTTTATGTGTACTTTTTTTCTGGGCAGCCCATGGTTTTCATTAAAATCTTAAAATGATAGCCACATAGTCCATACACATAGGAAAATGTATTGAAAAATGTTATACTGCTCAAAGAAATGCAAATTAAAACTCCAAAGACATATCATATCAAAATATGTAAATTTTTTAAAAACCAAAAATATGAAATGTTTGTGCAGATATGGAGGAAATGGTGAGTATAAAATGGTACAACCACTTTGGAAAATTACCAGTTTCCATTATCATAATCATACCACTATTTTATGAGTCAGAAATTTTATTCTTATGCCACCCTCCATAAGATAAGTGAATTTTTTCACTGAATGCATTGTGAAAAAAAAGTTCATAACAATGTTATTCGCAATTGCACCGAACATGAAATAACCTTAATGTCCATCAACAGAAGAATGTAAATAATTTACATCAGTATTGTGTTGCTTCTACAACAAATTACCATAAACTTAGTGATTTAAAACAACACAAAACAACACAATACAATTCTAGAGGTCAGAAGTTCAAAACAAATCTTTGGGGTTAAAATCAAGGTGTCAGTAGGGCTGGTTCTTTATTGGATTCCAGAAAAGAAGCTGTTTCTTAACTCTTCCAGTTTCTAGAGTCTGTGACATTCCTCATGTCTTGATTGTATCAATCTTTGCTTCCATCATCACAGACACTTCTCCCTTACTTTCACCTTCAGCTCCCCTCTTATAAGGATCTTTAAGATTACATTGGATCCACTAAGATAATCCAGAATAATCCCCACCTCAAGATCTTTAACTTAATTTTATCTGCAAAGTTCTTTTCTTTCTTTCTTTCTTTCTTTCTTTCTTTCTTTCTTTCTTTCTTTCTTTCTTTTCTTTTCTTTTCTTCTTTTTTTTTTTTTATGGTTATGTTAGTCACCATATAGCACATCATTGGTTTTTGATGTAGCGTTCCATAATTCATTGTTTGCACATAACACCCAGTGTTCCATGCAATCCATGCCCTCCTTAATACCATCACCATGCTCACCCATCTCCCTGCCACCCCCCCCTCCAAAAAAAAAAACCCCTCAGTTTGCTTCCCAGAGTCCATAGTCTCTCATGGTTCATCTCCCACTCCCATTCCCCAACTTCCTCCCTTCCTTTTCCTAATGTTCTCCATGTGATTTCTTATGTCCTACAAATAACTGAAACCATATGATAATTGACTTCCTTTGCTTTACTTATTTTACTTAGCATAATCTCCACCAGTCCCTTCTACGTTGATGCAAAACTGCATATTCATCCTTTCTGATGGCTGAGTAATATTCCATTGTGTATACGGACCACATCTTCTTTATTCATTATCTGTTGAAGGGAATCTCAGCTTTTTCCACAATTTGGCTATTGTGGACATTGCTGTTATAAACTTTGGGGTGCATATGGCCCTTCTTTTCACTACATCTTTATCTTTGGGGTTGATACCCAGTAGTACAATTGCTGGGTCATAGGTCAATTGCTCTATTTTTAATTTTTTGAGAAATCTCCACACCATTTTCCAAAGTGACTGCACCAACTTGCATTCCCATCAACAGTGTTTTCTCCAACATTTCCAACATTATTATTTCTTGCCTTGTCAATTTTTGCCATTCTAACTGGTGTAAGGTGGTACCTCAATGTGGTTTTGATTTGAATTCCCCTGATGACTAATGATGAACATTTTTTCATGTGTCTGTTAGCCATTTGTATGTCTTCTTTGGAGAGGTATCTGTTCATGTCTTCTGCCCATTGATTATGTGTTTTTGGGTGTTTGAAAAGTTCCTTATAGATCTTGGATATTAGCCCTTTATCTGTAGAGTCTGTCAACAAAACAAAGAGGCCACTCACAGAATGGGAGAAAATATTTGCAAAGTCCCTTTTGTATGTAAGGTAACATTGTCATAAGTTCCAGGCATTAGGACACAAACATCATTGGTATGCCATTATTCAGCATAATTTACAACTATTTGTCATTTATTCTTACAATGGAATAGCACTCAGCAATAGAGGAATAAATTATCCATATGTACAAACATATAGATGAATCTCATAATGTTGAATAAAAGAAGGTGGTGATGGAGGAGTATATAGCATATGAAAATCTAGGCTAAACTAATCTGTGGTTATAGAAGTCAAAACTGTGGCTACCACTGGTGGTGATAGTGACTAGAGAGCAGCCTTGGGAAAGTTTATGGAGTGGAAAACTTCTGTATCTTGATATGATGTGTGATTACATGTTGTATATTACCATATATAACTCAATTAAAAAATACTATCCATTTTCTTTTGAGTACTTTGGCTCTTCTCCTTCTTCTACTCTAACAATTTATTGTTATGTCTGACTCAGAAACTTTAACTTGTTTTTCACAATACACATTTCTGTAATTCTTCTATAATTCCTATTTATTCAATGGCACCCATTTCTGTTGGTTTCTCAGGAGGAATGATTTGAAACTCCCTGCCAGCTTCTGTTTCAGGGTCCCCAAGACAACCCACAGGCTCCATTATTTGCTGGAAAGACACAGAAGATTCAGAAATGTTATTATATTCAAGGTTATGGTTTATTATAATAAAATAAAATTATCAAAGGGAGGGACGCCTAGGTGGCTCAGTCGGTTAAGCATCTGCCTTCAGCTCAGGTCATAATCTCAAGGTCCTGGGATCCAGAGCCCTGTGTTGTCTCCCTGCTCAGGGTGTGTGTGTGTGTGGTGGGGGGGTCTGCTTTCTCTCCCTCTGCCGTTCCCCCTGCTTTTGCTCTTTCTGATCTCTCTCTTCCTCTCTCTCAAATAAATAAAATCTTAAAAAAAAAAAGATCAGCAAAGGGAAAATGCAATTGGGTAAAATACAGGAGAAATTAGATGCAAACCTCCAGTGTTCTTCTCTCAGTGAAGGAGTATAAGACACATTTAATTCTCCCCAATATATACAAAAACATTATGCAAAGTATTGCTAATCATGAAAGTTTCTCAAAGCCATGGTGTATAGGGTTGTTATTGGGGCTCTGTCACATAGGTATGTAGGTACTCAGATTCCAACCTCTCCCATCATGCCCAACTTCACAAAAATATAAGGCCTCCGGCATAAAAAAATCCACTTTTTTCAGGAAGAATATTTCAAAGGCTCAGAAGTTATCTCCAGGAGTCAGCCAAAGGCTAGTCCTGAAGACACGCCTGCTTTCAGAATGTGCAGAGTTTGAGCAGTGCGTTCTGATATATAACCCTTTCCTTCCCACCCTCATTTCGAACCACTTAGGTTCAAGTACAGTACATTTTGCCTGTGATATGTGTCTTAGACCCAGTCTCTTCTCTGTTTTCCTGGTCCTTACATGACTCCCACACCTTGCCTTCAGTTAGTTAATACATTCTCACAGCAACCACAAATGCCCTTCTACCACCATTTCTCCTCAACCAAATAGATCTTCCACATCCTTGTTAGAGGCATCACTCTAAAAATCAAATTTTTAAAAAAAATATTTTATTTATTTATTTGACAGACAGAGATCACAATAAGGCAGAGAGACAGGCAGAGACAGAAGGAAGGGAAGCAGGCTCCCCACTGAGCAGAGAGCCCAATGTGGGGCTTGATCCCAGAACCCTGGGATCATGACCTGAGCCGAAGGCAGAGGCTTAATCCACTGAGCCACCCAGGTGCCCCTAAAAATCAAATTTGATAACACCACTGCTCTTCTTAAAAGACCACGTCACTGACAATAATCTTAATATTCATAATTCATAGAGTATTATGTATCTTTTTAAAAAAATGTACAATTCTACTCATTAAATTGAAGAGTATATCCAATATATTTTTAAGTAGGGAAAGCAAGGGACAAAACAAGAATTATATTCTTGTGTGTACATGTGTGTTTGCATGCATGCATGTGTGCACTTTTATGGAAAAGCCTGGAGAAGCTGCCCCAAATATTACTAGTAACTATCTCTGGGTAATTTAGAAAACTGGTGATTTTGTTTTCTCTGGTATATCCTATCAATGTTCTGCTTTTTTTTTTTTTTTTTTAAATGAGCATGTGGTAATTTAAAACAAAACACAATAAGATTATTACACATATCTGTGGTTTTCCAGTGGCTCAAAGATTTCTTAGCAGTTTCAATTGCTTTGTATGGATTGGAAGTCCACACTTTCAAAGTGGCCAAACCTAACTTTTACATCTTCTTTTTGTGAAACTTCAAACCATGAATTCTGCTCTGCAGTCATAATGAACTTATTGCAACTACCTGGATACTTTGGCTTGGTCACCCCTTGATGTCTTTACATTTTTACTTTTACGCCAGGAATGTCCATCCCTTCTTTGTCTGGAAACTTCTTTCAAAAGCCAAATTAAATGTTACCTCCTCTGGGAATACCTTCCCAATGTCCCACACAGAATTAAGACTCTTCCTCTTGTTGTTTGTCAATATGTGTTCTGTAAATTTAGTACACAAAATTTAATTGCTTTTTTTGTCTTTTTTCTCCTCTAGATCTTGAGTTGTTAAAATCAAGAATGCTCTTATATGCATTATTTATTTCTAGAGCTTTCCATAGGGACTAGCACAATTGTGCTTTCAATACTTTTTTTTCTTACATTGACATGTAGTTGAAATACAATTATTATTTTAGTTTCATGTGTACAACATAGTGTGTCAACATTTTTATGCATTATGAAGTGATCACAATAAAACTAGCAACTTAAATAGGAAATAATCTCTTTCTATGGAGATAAGTCAGAGAGACAACTTATCAGTGATCATAAATATCAGTGATCATATTTTCCACCAACTATTATGGTTTGTGAAGTTTCATTTTTTCTTATGGCAAAGAAATGTTTTTCTTTCTGTTGAGAGGACAGAATTCAGTAGGTTATGCAGATTTGATTTGTGCCTTTAGATGGTGCCGTTACATACAATATTTGATCCAATGTCCAATTTCTGTGACATTTATGTCTAGATCTCCTATATTCAAATGTCTCTTAAAATCAAATATTGCTCAATTTTGGCATTCAGTGTCTATGCTGTAATTGATAGACCAGGATAAATAAAATTCCAGTAAGTAGGAATTCTACATTGTATTTTTTTTTTTTTTTTTTTTGGCTTATGTTGCTGGATAAAAGTACCTGGAGTTGCCTATTTCTCCTTTATTTTTCACTATTCAAGTAAAACAATTTGTCCGTAATTCCTAGGAAATTCCACCCACATAAATATCCCAGTTATTATCTTAGATCCCAAACTAAGTCTTCAGTTATATCAAAGATGTCTCTGATGGATAGCGTTCATCTCCATGATGAAGGGTCATGGCTAGGACTTAAATTAATAGGAATAGGGGAAGATGAACTAAAAGACTTAGGGCAGCATGTTTCAGACTTCAAAGATTCAGCATGAGATGGGAGAAACAGACTAGTGTCAAAGGTTTAAATAAAGGTCTATAACAATGGGTTCTTATATCTATTATGTACACATAATTTATAAATGTGTGGTGATTTATTTTATGTGTCATTTTCAGTGGGCCATACAATGCCCAAATATTTACTCAAATATTAAATATCATATTCTCATGAGGGTACTTTGGGATGAGATTAACATTTGAATCTATGGGTACAAGTGCAGCAGATTGCTCTTCCTAGCATGTGTGAATCTTACCCAATCATCTGAAGGCCTGAATAGAATAAAAACACTAATACCCCAATCTAACTGCCTCTGAACTGGACATTGGCTTTCTTCTGCCTTATCATGCAGATGGAAACATTGGCTATTATTGGGTCATGAGCTTGCTGTTCTTCCTTTGTACTGGGATTGCTCCATCAGTTCCAGTTTTTAGGTCTTTGGACTTGGACTAGAACTACACATTGGCTCTTCTAAGTATCAAGCTTACCAATGCACCCTGAAGATCTTGAAATTTATAAGACTCCATAATGGTGTGAGTCCATTCCTTGTAACCAATCACTCTCCAATCTCTCTCTCTCTCTATATATATAGGTATATATGTGTATGTGTGTGTGTGTGTGTATATATATATATATATATATATATATATATATATAATCCAGATTCTTTTAAAGATTTTTTTAAAAGATTTTATTTATTTATATGACACAGAGATCACAAGCAGGCAGAGAGGAGGAAGCAGGCTCCCTGCTGAGCAGAGAGCCCAATGTGGGACTCGATCCAGGACCCTGAGATCAGGACCTGAGCCAAAGGCAGAGGCTTTAACCCACTGAGCTACCCAGGTGCCCCTCCAGATATATTTATATCCATTTCTATCTCTATAATTATATATCTTGTTTCTCTAGAGAACTCAACTAATACAATATGAATTAGTTTTATTTTATGTGGTGGTACTGACAAATAATTCAGATCCACGGGTAAAACACTAAATAGGACCAACTCACATTTATTACTAAATCATGTTTCATTAATACATAATAAATTATAATTTATTAATTTATTAATAATTAACATAACATAATAAAATAACATTTAGTTGAGAAAGAAAAAGTGTTACTTTAATTTTTTGTATAGCATTATAACTTTTGTAAAAAATAGTGTTTTTAGGGGCGCCTGGGTGGCTCAGTGGGTTAAGCCGCTGCCTTTGGCTCAGGTCATGATCTCAGGGTCCTGGGATTGAGTCCCGCATCGGGCTCTCTGCTCGGCAGGGAGCCTGCTTCCCTCTCTCTCTGCCTGCCTCTCCGTCTACTTGTGATTTCTCTCTGTCAAATAAATAAATAAAATCTTTAAAAAAAATAGTGCTTTTAAATATAATATTGCGTACTTATTTTTCTATCATTTTATAGGATAAAGGAGAAAAAACCCAGAAATATTTTTTTTAATTTTTTAAAGATTTTATTTATTTATTTGAGAGAAAGACAGTGAGAGAGAGCATGAAACAGGGGAGAAGGTCAGAGGGAGCAGACTCCCCATGGAGCAGGGACCCTGATGCGGGACTCGATCCCAGGACCCTGGGATCATGGCCTGAGCTGAAGGCAGACGTTAGCCAACTGGGCCACCCAGACACCCAATAATTTTTTAATATTAAAATACTTACTTTTGTCAAGTGCTTGAAAATATACTATAATATTTCATAATTAGGTCAGGTAAATGGATACAGTTTTTTAAGAGAATAAAAATAGACAAAAGAAAATAGACAAAAATATACCAGAACTTCAAAATTAGTAGCTGTCAACAGAAATTTTGAATTTTTGATTCCCCCTTGTTAGAACAAATATTGGAACTGAGACTATAGTGCTTCTCCACTATGATGTTTTAGCCCTATCCCTCAACATTCGCACTACAGACAAAGAGAAAAACAATTTAACCCTTGACTGACACCAACTTTTATGTATTAATTATCTGTTCCTATAAGAAAATCTACCTCAAAGCTTAGTAGCTTATAATTATGCCCATTTTTCCTATTTTAGGATTGTCTGGATCACCTGTTTTTTTGTTTGTTTGTTTGATTGTTTGTTTAATTTGGACTGATTTGTGCTCAGAGATCTCAAGTCCCTGAGGTTGAGTGGTATGTTTGTTGTGGTCAAAAGTCTTGGATGACCTCACTCATGTTTCTGACAATTAGCATGCAGTTAACTAGATCACTTTAACTTTGCTCTACAAGGTTTCCCACCCTTTTGGAGGTTTACTTAGGCTCAAGTTTGGAAGTGATGAAGCACTTTTCAAATCTCTGTTCATGTCACCATTTTTATTTTTCCATTCCCCAAAGCAAGTCACACAGCCAAGATTTGTGTTTGTAAGTGAGAAGCATATCCAAGGGTAATAAAAACAGAGAAGGGAAGAGTCTTTGACCATGTCTTTTCAGCCTACACTTTGACAAAGAAAATATATATGCTAAATAGTAGAACAGACATACTTGACAGACATAATTGAGAATTATGCCAGGAAGAGTTATACGGGATTTTTTTTTTTTTTAATGGAGTGACCAGAAAATACCTCTTTCAGCCCTGATTTCCTTTATTCTATTTTCAAGGTCTTTTCTCAGCTTTCTTATAGATTCTGTGAGCTACCAGGTATATTTCTAATAAGACTTTTTGCTTATACTATTCAAACTCCATTTCTATAGTTTCCATAAAGAATTCTGACTGGTATTATCTGGAGTTAGCCAGAATAAAAGACCTGGAGACACATTCTTCCAAAAGACTACCCTCATTTTTGGCATGAAAGGCAAAATCAATTTCCCCAAACTGCCTTCAGTTTCAGTAATTTACTAGGACTCACAGAAAACATCAAAATCTGTTATACCCATGGTTATGGTTTGTTACAGGGAACAAATTTATTAAAATCAGCCAAAGGAAGAGACACATAGGGCAGAGTCTGGGAGAGTTCAGAAACAAAGCTTTTGCTGTCCTCAGGACACATCACTATACCCATGTCGATGTATGACAGCATGCATGGAAGATTGTCAACCCAGAAAGTTCACTCAAGCTTTGGAGTCTGGAGTTCATGTTGGGACTTCATTAAATAGGCATGATTAATTGGTTAATTTTCCCACATGGTCAGTCCCTACTCTTCCCTGTCCTAGGAGTCTGTATAATATCCTGTGATCAGAGAGGCCCTCCCTCATCCTCTCCTAGCATAAAGTGTCAGATTTTCAAATGTGGTTCTAGGGGCTTATATGAAAAAGAAAGATGATTCTATCCCTCTGGAAATTCCAAGTGTTTTGAAGTTAACTCTAAGAACCAGGGACACCTGGCAGTCCTCTCTATGGACAAGACCAAATTCTTCACTACACAGGCACAAATGTATATATATTTTTAAAAATTAAAAAACTAGTGCTATATTCTTATTTACTAAATTTAACAATAAATATTCAAAGGAGAAAGTTAAAATCATCCTATATTTCGATATCTGGATACAATCACTAGTTAAACTTTGATATATTCTTTTTTATTTTCTTTCCTCCTAAGATTTTAAAATCAGACAGTGTATGGAGCTTTGTGTTCTGCTTGTGGCAGAGGCTTGAATGGACTTGTTCAGACTCCATTTCACTCTGTCTCCACTAGCGATAGTTGGAAAGCTAAAAACTGCATTTGTGAAACTCCCTTGCAGTAAAGGATTTCAGTTAAGATATAGTATGTGAAATTTGGAATTCAGAGAGGAGATGTAGGTCCTTTTCTGCAGCTGTGTTGGCCGAGAAGCAATTCTGAAAATCATGAGTATTTGCAATACTAGACTTCGTGTTCTACTGCCTGGTAACCAGCCTCACAGATGTGAGGCAGTTGTGATGGCAACAATGACAGAGGCAGTAAGGAGCACTGCCTTCCTAATGTCTGCAGCAGATATTGCGCTGGGATGGTAAAACCAAAAAATACTGGGGGATTTATGGACATTGAATCTGTCATCACTTAAAAATAATTTTGTAAGCACCGAGTTCCTTGTACTAAATCCTTTCTGTATCATGTCCTTGGAGTGGTTTTTATTTCCAGCTCTGAAACTTGAGTGAAAGCATTTGTAAATTTATTGGTTTATTTATTTTTATGTGAGTATACTTGACGATACACAATGTACATTACTTTCAGGTACACAACATACTGATTTGACACCTCCAGAGGTTATGCCATGCTCACAAGTGTAGCTACTGTCTGACACCCTACACTGCTATCACGACACCGTTGACTACATTCCCTATGCTGTGCATTTCATTCCTGTGACTTATTCCATAACTGGAAGTCTAAATCGCCCACTCCCCTTCAGCCCTTTTGCTCTCCCCACCTACCCTCTACAATGATCAGTTTGTTCTCCATCTTTACAGGTCAAATTCTGCTTTTTGTTTGTTATTCATTTGTTTATTAGATTCCACATATAAGTGAAATCCCGCAATAAAAATTAATAAAGGTTTTTTCCAATCATTAAAATATTCTTGAGAAAAATGATTTTAGGCACCAGCTTAGAAGATCTTCTAAGCTGTTCATCTCTCTTCAGAAACTAACTTTAAGAATCAATTTAGAAAATTAAAAAAAAAAATCATTCATTCATTTCTTTTGGAATCTGGGTTACCAGGATTGTTTTTTAAAAAGAATTGTATATATTTAAACTTTGTACATAATACATGAATACTTAGAAAATATTTGAATTTTCTGGTTTTTCCTATAAAAACTCTAGAATAAATCATGCTTATATCTTTCAAATTTTCTATGACATCATTTATCATTTATCTTTGTTTAAGCAAGTAAAACTTGAGAAAGATGTGAAGGATATTGCCATGAAATCATGCTTCCATAAACTACTCAATTTCCATAAGTTTTATTTTAAATATTCATACACTATAAGTACAAAAATTTTCTTAATCAATTTTATAATTATTATTATTATTCAGTACTCTACATCCTACCTACTTATACCTACCAGATCTATAAAGATCAATAAGTTTAGTTTTAAAATCTTGAACTATCTACCTGTATGTGTCACTTTCTCCTCTATTTCTAGATCATAGACATATAAATAGATAACTATTACATTTCCATATAAGTAAAAGATGAATATAAAAATTGATATTTCACTTTCTCAAACTGTGCATTTTTATTGAGGATAGAACACATCCAGTCATATTTATACTAGTCTTTCAACTTTTCAATATTTCCTGTTTTAAAATTTGACCAGAATCCACACAGTACAAGGTTTCTGTTATTTCAAGTCTTATAATAAAAAAAAAGTATTGAAAAGCTCCAGTTGAGACATGTTGAAAGAAAAAAAGTGTTGTCAATTCTTCAAATTTTAAATTAACAGCAGATATTTTAATCACAGGTGCCAGTAAGAGTATAAAACCATCTTTTTCTCCAAAAAATCTGTTAACAAGACTGAACTAGAACAAGATATGTGGGAAAACAATTAAAAAATGTTTTGTTTGTTTTTTAACATAATTTTCCGAACAATGAATTCCATTTTATTATTTGGGTTCCCATGATTTGTGCCCAATCTGGCCTTAGATTATACAATTAAAATATTTGTTTGGACCAGCCTTTTTTTTTAAATTTTTTATTTAAGATTTTTATTTACTTGACAGATTTTTATTTACTTGACAGAGACACAGTAAGAGAGGGAACACAAGTTGGGGGCGGGTGGAAGAGGGAAAAGCAAGCGTCTGGCCAAGTAGAGAGCCGGATGTGGCGCTCATGATCCCAGAACCCTGGGATCATGACCTGAGCCAAAGGCAGACACCTAATGACTGAGCCACCCCAGGCACCCCTGTTTGAATCAGTCTTAAAATGAGTCTCACATATATGTTTTCTCTTTTTAATTTTTATGTTCATTTGCCACACTTTCCTTTCTGTCTTGTCGCATTTTCTTTTTCTTTTTTTTTTAAGAGACAAAGAGAACAGGAGCAGGGGAAGGGCAGAAGGAGAATCTCAAGTGGGCTCCCCACTGAGCACGGAGACTGACGGGATCCATCTCACAACCCTGAACTGAACTTAAGAGTTGGACTTAACCATCTGAGCCATCCAGGTGTCTCTGCCTTACCTCATCTTATACTTCATCCCTACCCATTCCACTTCTGTTTCCCAGTCAACCTGCATTCTCTCTTGACCAATGCTTGTATTCCACCCTCATTTCCCTAAAAGTATTCTTTCTTTCTAACTTTAATGTGTTCCTATACTTCTTAATATGCAGATGCTACTCTAAGTGTTTTGCATATATTAATTCATTTAATCATCAAAGCAACTCTTCAAGTTAGATGTTACTGTTAAACTGATATTATTTTTTAAAATATTTATTTATTTATTTATGAGAGAGAGAGAGAGAGAGAGAGCACACGCAAGCACAAACAGGGGGAGGGGCAAAAGGAGAAGCAGACTTCCTGCTGAGTGGGGAACCCCAAGGGAGACTCTATCCCAGGACCCTGGGGTCATGACCTTAGCTGAAGGCAAATGCCATTCAGGCGTCCTGTTAAACTTATTTTAAAGATGAGTAAACTGACTCTTAGATAAGTGAATTTCCAAAGACCACACAGCTGGCAAGTGGGAGAGCCAAGTTTAGAGGTCAGGCTCTCAGGTTCAGATTCTGACTTTGCTCCTGATGAGGACACATCCCTCAAAGCCTGGCCTGGGAGCAGAGTATGTCAGTCTTGGGCTCTTCCTGGCTTCCCATATGCAGGTCATTTTTCTGCACACTCACTCAGTGAAACCTAGACGTGACAGTGGGTATGCTGCTTGCTAAATGGAAGGCTTGGTCTAGTGACATCTCTGGTGTCATGGACTCCTCGAATCTGCTGGGGAGTTACATATTGTTTTCTCCTCAACAAATGAGAAAACAGAAGCAAATACAAATTATTAATTTGCATATTTGTTAATATTGGATCTTGGATTCACACGTAGATAGGACTCCAAAGTGCCTTTAACCTCTACTCTCTAAAACAGAATGCCTTTTCTTTTGAAGCCCAAAACATTCACAGTCACCAGCTTTTTCTCCCTTCTCAGTAAGGGAGAAAGATAATCCCATCTTCCTGCTTCAAAGTTTTCCTTCCAGACTGATTCACTGCAAGATTTCAGCCATTTGCCCTAACTTTATGCTTGGTTTACTTTTTCCCCTATAAAGTTAATACTTCTGTATTTTCCATCTCATATATCCACTTATTAAATTATCAAGTAATTGAGAATATGAGTGTCTGCACTGAGAATATAAATGTGACCAGGAGAGATGTGGCTGCTGCCCTCATAGAGCTCACAGTGGGAGTCTAAACCAATATGTAGACTCTTATCATACACGATAGGTCCAGTCCCCAATAGCTCCTGTAACATTCACATCAATTTCCCCTTCATTTCTTATATCTTCAATATGTTTTCTGTAAGCTATTTACTGTAGCTTACAAATATCTCCAGGTCTCCCTGTACTATAAAGACAGACATACCCAAAATTTATCCTCAATTTTGCCATAGTACTGAGCTCTTGTCCTCTCTCCTTCTCTTCTTTAACAAATATCTTCAAGAATAGGCTGATGACCTTAAATTAACTTCTTTGTCACCTACTCATTTCTTGAATCTTCTGAAGATTTGGCTTGTATTACAACTACTCTATTGACATTTCAGAATGATTTTGCATTTTGATAAGGCTATTGGATACAGTTTCCTTTTTATGAACATATGTATAATATATGGTTTCCATAGTAAAAGGCCTGTACCAAAAGCTTATATTGCCCAGAGACCGATTATACTTCCTTCAGGTCACAAGGAGTCCAACACTGTTTACTCATTTGATGAAAACTCTTGAGTTAAATGCTGTAGTTCATTAAAATAACTAGTTCATTAAAATAACTGAGGCAAACATTCTTTGTACCAGTTAAAATTTTCAACTCTCTTTTATGTTACAATTCAATAGTAATTTCTAGCTTCTTTTAAGTGTTTTTAGATTTTCCAATTTTAATTCTTTGTATGTATGCAAATATATTGTGTGCTTTTTAGCCATGTATCCAGTCCCTAAGAGAAGCAGCCCTGGGAAACTCACAAACTCACCTTCCCTCACCTTTCAGTAGAGTCCGCACCCTTAGTTATATCCTGTCATCAGTGAGTCCCAGCAGCTGTTTGCATCAGACAGGACAAGACAGTTGTTGTTAGAAGTACAGGGAAAGGCAGCTAAGTCACAATTAGTCTACCATGTTTTCAGAATCCTCTCCTTCAGGAAAATTATTATCTCTATCGTTAACACAACATTACATACAGATTTAAACTTGAATTTATCCCACCAGCTGTTTTAGGCATACCTTCACTTTTAATTCTCATAATAATTAAGTATGTATTTTGTTTAACAATAGAGAAAACCAAAGTGTAGAGATGTTAAATAATTTGCTCAATCACACATCTGTAAAGTGGCGATGATGACACTCAAACCATTTTGGTCTGATCCCAATTCCTATTATTTAGCCACTATGCTATTTTGCTCCCTCATTTGTAATGTAAATGAAAATAGAATGGAAGAACTTGGTGGATTAATAAAAAAATAAAATGTAATCTCTTGAAAGCCACTGTAGCTTTTATAACAAACTGGAATGACTGTCCTTTAGTTGCTATCATCCTACTCTGTCAAAGTCCCTGGCAACATTTACCGCCAACATTTGCCTTTGGATCCTCCTTTATTTCCACCATCTAGTCCCCAAGTCCTTTAGATTTAATGACCTTATACCCCACATTCATCTAACCAATAGCATTGCATGGAGTATGCCTTAACTTAAAACCCCTTGTAAAACTGCAGTATCTTCTCAACTATTCCTGATCTCTGCTCATACTATGTTGACAGAATAGTGTTCCTGAATCCTGAATAGTTTTACCTATATTGCTTTTATGATTAAAAACTGTCATCGACTCTTCATTTTCTGTGGGATAGAGTCCAAACTCTTTCCCTGATAAGTAAGTTTTTTGTGATCTGATTGCACTTCATGATTCAGTTTCTCTGCTCTCTTCTCTGCCTCTCTCCTGTTTTCTACCTGTGGGGAGGAAAAATATTTTTCCCTCTTGCATTTTATGTTCTTGGCTGAGATACCAGTAATAACAGATTAACAAGGAAAAAAACACCAAATTTATTAAAATGTAACTCATGTTTATGTGGGAGATACCCAGAAAAAAATTAGTAACTTCCTGAGGTGGCTTAGAATTCAGGCTTAGATACCATCTTAATAGAGAAAGGGGTGTGGGTGTGGGGTGTAGGTTTCTTATGGGAGAGTCAATGATTTTTAGGAAAGATGAGTAGACCCTAGAAAAATAATGGTGGACATTATAGTTTGTGACAAAGTCTGTCTAGGTGTGGTGTCACTTCTAGTCTCCTGTGATAAGAGTCAACCTTCCCTTGTTTATGAAACTTCACAGAGTAGATTGATGACAACTGAGTTCCTTTTTGGGGATCTGTCTTTGCATAGATAAGGGGAGTTCAGAGAAAACCTCTCCATGTATTTGCTGTTTTTCAAGTGCTGAAGGTCAAATAATAAATTTATCAAAATGGCTTAGATGGGGGTGGTGTCTTCTATTACCCTTCACACAAAACATTGCTCATTATTCAATAAATGAATCCTGCAGCTTCCTGTCCCCCTATCTTTTCTAGTTGCATTTCTTTTACCTCCACTCACCCATGTTTCTTGCAAGGTCTAATTCTCAAATGTCACATTATCCAGGAAAGAGTCTTTGTCTTCCTACCCCTCTGTTTTAGCCAGCTGTAACCACACCTACCAGTTTGTGCTTATCTGGTTGCAGCCCACAACTAAAAAAATCTTGTGAACCCATTTGTTCTGGTGTTGGTGGATAATTGCTTCATCACTTTCCTTTATAGAAGATGACATATGTGTGTGAAAATCACATATTTCATGTGAAAATCAAAATTAGGGCCTTAGACACAACTATAAATCTCTGCCTTTTGTATGTTCAGTTATGCTAATGGAAATTTAGATTTCCTAGATAAAAAATTTTACAGATTAAAAATAGGTTGTTCAAATAAACAAACTCTAGGGAAAATGGTTTTAGTTTCATTCTTTGTACATCTTGCTACATTAGATTGTCTTTATGTATTTTTGATTGAGCAAATTAGCATAAGTAGGTATCTTTACACAAAACTATTTGATGTACCTGTGATCAAACATTCAACAGAATTCATCTCAGAAAAATGAAGATGATTTGATGTATATTCTATTATACTCATATTTTATGAACACTTTATAAGCAAATACAAAGCAGTCACATAAACTACAAATAACACCTTCACATTTAGCAACACAAAGAACAATCATTGTTATGGTGGAAACGTCCTGAGAAATTTAGGAATATTCAGGGTTCAGTAACATAATGGATTTTCTTCATTTGGAATAGGATTCCTTAGTTTTTAAATGTTTCTGCTTATATTCATTTATATAATAGTCTGGTAAGGTAGGTGAAGTAATACTAACTACCTAGTAAAAATAAGAAAGTGCTAATCCAAACCTATTACAATTCTTTTATGTCAGCATTAAAATGAACACTTAATATCCCTAATGTTTAGACCTTATTTAAACCATTTGACTACAGTTTCAACTAGTGTGTATTCTCATAATTGGTGCTTCTAGATTGATCTTTTTTATGTCACTGTGTTTCTATTGAATCAAAAAATACTGATTTTAAAGTTTAGAGAGTTTGAAACTAAGAAGTTTTTTGAGTTGAAATGTTCATTTAACAAGCAATCAAAATCTCGTTTTAATTTAATTCATCTTTCAACTTTTAATCAATTTCACGTTATCAAATGTCTTCTAAATTAAAGGACTAAAATATTTTTAAAATTCTTCAAAGATAAATTTTGTTTCTTTTAATAATTTTTTCTTCAAATGGTCTTGAGGGGTGCCTGGGTGGCTCAGTCAGTTAAGTGTCTGCCTTCTGTACAGGTCATGACCTCAGGGTCCTAGGATCGGGCTTCCTGTTCAGCAAAGAACCTGCTTCTCCCACTCCCTCTCTCCTTGTACTCTGCTTGTGCTCTCTCCCTCCTCTCTTGCTAGCTCATGCTCTATCTCAAGTAAATAAATAAAATCTTAAAAAAAATAAATAAATGGTCTTGATACAGATAACAGAGGGTAAAAAAGAAAAATAAGACTCTCCTTTCATTGTATTAGAAAATGGAAATTATTATAAAATATCATGCAATTTTTTAAAGATTTTTTTTTTTAATTTTTTGACAGACAGAGATCACAAGTAGGCAGAGACAGGCAGAGAGAGAGAGGAGGAAGCAGGCTTCCCACTGAGCAGAGAGCCCGATGTGGGGCTCGTTCCCAAGACCCTGAGACCATGACCCAAGCCGAAGGCAGAGGCTTAACCCACTGAGCCACCCAGGCGTTCCATGAAATATCACATAAATTTAACAGTGACTGTTTACCATCAGAACATTTCTAGGGCCACTGATGTAAGAATTAGAAATCTAATTTTATTCTAAGTGTGTTGTTTTGCTTAATTTTTGAGCAAATGTGTTGTGTTTCATTTATGACAGTCACATATGAGCTTATGTACGGTATAGTAAGAAATAAAATAATAATTTTGCAATAGCCCATCTGAGATCTCCAAAAAGACATTATCTCTGGTTTTCTGGAGCTCTCTATTTTCAATGTTCAACTGATACTGGTTCTAGCACTAAGACTAGATCAGGGCCTACTGGACAAATATAAGGAGTTTTGTTTATAGATTCTTAAAAATAAGTATTTGTTCATTATACTTGAGATTTATGGAAGTTGAAGGTTTGTATACTCTGAATACCAAGTGTAATACCTACATGCTCTATGTATTTATATCTGAGATATATGGGGTAGAAAAAAATCTATGTTTTTAGTCTAATCATAGATTTTTTTTAATTGAAATTTTATTGAAACTTTGTATCCTGGACTAGAAGCCAACCTGGTAAACAATTTACAATGGTTTATAGGAAGTGAGAACTCAAAAAAGAATTACTGGCTCTGGAGATATGTGTTTACGTTTCAAGGGTGGGATGAGACCTAGGAGATAGTTCTGTGCTGCAAAATTGAAGACATTGTGATTATATGCCCCATAAAGATTTATTTAGTTCCAAAAGATTAGAATGAGAATCCAGGGTCCTTTCCATTCTGTCTCTGAGAAGCAACAATTTCTCTCTCTTCTCTCTCTCTCTCTTTTAGTAGATGAGGGAAAGCTTCCTCTCCTATATTCTATATAAATAAGATTTTACTCCTTCCCCAACATTTCTGTATGTATAGGATATTTGCTCTGAGGTTATTGTACCTCCTTAGGAGTAAGAATTGTGATGTAGGGGAACTACATGATTATTATTAGCTTCTAAGTGAATAATGATAATATATCTCTGACTAAAAACAAAACAAAACAAAACACCCCAAAGCTTTGTTTTTGCATTTATAATAAATATATAATAAAGATGAAAACCTAAATGTGATATAATAGATATATACATTTTTACATAAACTAGAATCCATAAACATAGACATTCCTTATGGGATAAACTCTAGGTGGAAGGGAGATCAGAAAGAAAGTACTAAATCTAATATCACTTTTTATGTAATTTAGAATATTGATTTTTTTCCTTTTTTAATTTTTAAAAATTTTTTATTAATATATAATGTATTATTAGCCCCAGGGGTACAGGTCTGTGAATCGCCAGGTTTACACACTACAGCACATACCTTCCACAATGTCCCTAACGCCCCCACCCTATACCTCCCCCCCACCCTCACCCCCATCCCCACCCTCGCAACCCTCAGTTTGTTTTGTGAGATTAAGAGTCTCTTATGGTGTGTCTCCCTCCTGATCCTATCTTGTTTCATTTATTCTTTTCCTACCCCCCAAGCCCCCCATGTTGCCTCTCAACGTCCTCATATCAGGGAGATCATATGTAGAATAATGATGTTTGACCAGCATTCTTTTCTATGTTAATAGAGCATTCTCCATTATAATACTTATTATATTCTGTAGTTACTTCTGTGGCATAATGATATTTTGATATATTAATCTTTTTTTCTTGCTCTGGTAATTCATTTTGATCCAGTGGCTTTTCTCCATCAAACTGGACTATCTAACTCCTTGATGTGAGGAATGTTGAAAGAAACAAAGAAGGGTTTAAAAAGATGTGATGGAGTATTAGAAATCTTGGTATTGAGTATCAAAATCTAAGGCTGTCAGGATCAAAGACCATAAAATCTAGAACCATGACAACAGATTAAGGAGACTGCTTCCTATTATCTAAAAAGACAAAGGTTATTATCTCTGGGCTAAAAATGTTAATTGGTGGAGAGGCAAGACCTTAGAAGATTCACTCTCCTTAACAGGAGGTTCCTTCAATGGTGGGGTTTGGGGTAATGGAACTCCAGAGAGATTCGGAGCTTGACAACAAAAAGCTTGCACTTCGTATCCCTGGGTAGAACTGACAAGGCAACCAACCTCATAGCAGAGTTATGGTCAACACGTAATCAAGGGTGGTATCTAGTCAGGTTCATCAGGTGTGTTCATAGAGTCTCCTACCATTGTAGAGCAGTCATAGGAGTAGCAGCATACTGCACCAAGTGAGAGTGAAAAGATCTGATCAAAGATTCATGGGTTGAAGACGATGCATTAACAATCTGCCTCCACCAATCAATTATCTGATATCTGTTATGACCATTTCTCACTGGGTGATAATGTGGAGAGATAATAATGAAGGACTCTTCACATGACACCATGGAACTATGTAAATCTCTCTTTCTTTCACCACTTAAATACAATCCTAGGAAATGACAAGGGAAAACTGTAGTAGGAGATTATTCTGAATCAATCAGAATTTACAGAATTGGCTGAGATTTCCTTTCTGTCTCCTTGAAGAATGAGGGCGCAAGGTAGAAAGCAAGCTGGATAACAAAAATTTGATAAAAGCTAACATCATCATTATTATTATGACTATTTATTATTATTATTATTATTATTATGCCTTAATCTTTTGGTCTGAATATCACTACATTTGCACAATTATATGTCTTCCCGATTACTGTATAGTCTACCATCCCCTCTTCAAAAATCTTGCTCATTGTTTATTCTTCCTGCTTTTCCTTCCCTGGAGTCTATTTATTGAATGAATAAGAGGGTGGTAAACAGAGATTAAGAACTGAGAAATTGGCTGGTATAGTAGGTAATACATGTTTATGTATGACATCTCTTTTCTGTCATAATATTCTACAAAACTTAGATTTTGTTTTGTCTTCACATTTTTCAAAATATGTAGTGCTAACTGACCCTCTGTCGTGTAATTTTTGCTCAAAATTCTTAATGATAGTAATACCACAAACTGCTCTGCAATTAAAACAAAATCATCTCTTCAGAAAATATTTCTAGAGTCAACATTGTTCAGTTCCCTTATTCACTGTGGGCAAAATATAAAAAGAAAGCCAGAACACTGTATTTTCTGCAATACTTCCTACTGTTTCAATTTCAGTTGGAATCCTGGGACTTTTAAAAAGTTCCTTTTAGCTACAATAGGTCAATTCATTGACCTATTATAGGAGTAGATTTCTCTTGTGCCTCTTTTGTAAGTACCAATGATTCCAAATGAGACTACCTTGGATGTTCATTAAATGTGGGGTATTTTGTGTGGGTTTGTGGAGGGAAGAGAGTGCTTACTTGTGAACATAAAACAAGATATAAGGTGCATGGCAACAGATTCCTTTGAAAATGGGAAAAAATTAAATTACTGTGGAATGAGTCATTTCACAAATACAGTATAAATTTCCATATACCGCACAGTAGTACTTGTTGCAATTTTGTTGAATGTACTACTTCCCTCACTTAAAATATTTCTCAATTGATAGAAATTTTCATCAAAAATAGGAAAGGAAATAGAGAAAAATAATCACTTCTCCCATCAAATCAACTGTGGGGAAAATTCTTTTGCTCATTGGAAGGAAAATTAGCCATTTATGACTCATTATAGCTAATAAGTGGGAGTATGAATATCAATTGATTGAAAATCAGTGAAGCAAAAAATGGTGCATTTAAATCAGCACTACTGAATCAGTCAAAGTTAATCACATCTCAACCAGCATCAGAGAAGTGTCAGAAATGGCCCATTGTTAAGAAGGTAAATTCCGAATTTTTCTACCTCTAAAACCATATCATGATGAACAAATTTTTATTCCCCATAATGGAATTTTAGGATCTGATTAAAGAATAAATCATGAAAGGGTTGGTAGGGTATAAGGTGGACATCTTATATAGTGAGTACCTCCACCACAAGGCACAATCTCCAGATCATCCATGCTCTAAGAACTTACTCTAGAATCATACAGAGGGTCAGATGTGGCATTAAAAGTGGGTGCAACTACACTTTGAGGTGCACATAGAATAATAGATAGAGAAGTTGAATCACTATGTAATGAAATCACTATGAAACTAACGTGATATTGCATGTCAACTATACTCACATGAAAATACTTGAAAGAAATGGGTATGGCAGAGGATTCCTTAGTGGGGAAAATTGTTTTGCCACTAATGAAAGAAAAGAAAAGAATGTATGCTATTGGAAAAAGATTTTTTTTTTTTTTAAAAATAGGCTTTTAGATTATTTAAAAAAATTGAATTATGTATACTATTTGCCAGTCTAGCCCAACTTACTTTCCAGTTTATAATACCTAAATATTCTGTAATTTTTGCTAAGCACACTTTACCTGATGGATTCATTTTCTGGTCCTTCAGACAGAGCTAGACTTTCTACATCCACTTCACCATTGGTTTTACCACCTGTTCCAGGTGTTTGCTGAAGACCCACATTAGCTCTTTTCACATGCTGCTTCCTGCTGTTGGCCATCTGAACATCTGCTCCATGCCCTAGATGGATATCATTTCCTGTTTCTAGAATTTATTGATCTGTTTAGACTCTCTTAGTTTTCTGTATATTTTATAGACTCCTTATGATTTGTCATTCAATAAATATTATTGGCAGTCTGTGCTCTGGGCACTGAGTCAGGTGCCATGTGTCTCCCACATACATGGGTATATACACATCTGTTCCCAAGATCTTTCTGGCCTAGCCAGCACCCAAGGAGCCTTCTATGGTATTCTGACTTATCTTTTGTGTTTCTTTCACTTGTGGAGGTAATTCCTGCTATCTGATCCAAATTCAAGTGCCAATTGTGCCAAAAAGTCTCCTTAGAAATAAAGCTTAGTGTTGGAAGCACTCTCTCTCCTATGACTAGGAGTCGGTAGTACTCTAACATTATTTATCATGTATGTAGTAGAATATAACAATTGGAGACACATCTCATCTCCCATAATAGAAAGCAAGCTATTTGGAAACAAGGATGAACTCTCAGTTTCTTTTGTTTCATCCACAATGCTTAGCTGAGTGTATATACAGTGAGTGTATATACAAGTTTGTTGATGTGATTAGTTGGTCAACATCATTACAAACTAATTCACTTTCAACTTGCTAAGCATTTACTTGTTCACTCTAGTTACAGCCTTAGGAGAAATGCAGCTACAGGAGAAATCTAAGAAAGTGATTGTGGAACATGAACTTGGAGAGTGGGGATGGTCCTAAATTCATTTGGAAGGTTCAGAGTCTATGTGGTGTTTTGTCAAGGTCATTGAAATGTTTGGCAGTGGACGTGGATTGCAATATTGTCTTTGCTGGTAATTAGATGCATAATTTTTTACAAACTCCATATCTCTGGCAGGACCTCAAATTCAATTGCATAATAATCATGCATTTATCATCTTTCATATGCCAGGCACTATACTAGGTACTTAAGTCAGAAGAGGAGTAAGGCACTATCTCTGAATGAAATGAGATTAACATATAACAAATATACAACCATGTATGCCAATAATTACCATAAAGTAAGACAAAAGCACTGTTAATATTTTGTGAAAATACAGTGGGGAAAGAAAAGAGTAATGGATTTGCCTCATAAGAGATAAAGGTTTTATAGAGAAGTTATGTGATAATTCTGGATATTACAAGGGAAACAGAGAAAAAGGTATTGTAGTAGTACTTTCTGACATGTATAAGTCAGAAAATGGACCATTCATCTGCTTCATGTTCTTCAGAATTGTTTGGACCATGAGTATGATGGGAGATAACTGGAAATGAGCTCTACAAAGTCAACGAAGGAAACTCTGTGTCTTACAAAGAAGTGCGGACATTTTATTATAAATTATTGGCTTTCAAATGGTTTTGGATTTCTAACATTCTTTGGAGGACCTGTAAGGCTGCTGATATTTCAGCAATATGAGGCAGAAGTAGAAGAGACCTAGAAGTTAAACTGGTAGAAATTTGTCTTTTACCTCAACCATTTTAACTCCTTTTTTTTTTTTTAAGATTTTATTATTTATTTATTTATGAGAGAGAGAAAGAGAGAGAGAGAGAGAGTGAGAAGGATAGTATGAGCCAGGGGAGGAGCAGAAGGAGAAGCAGACTCCCCACTGAGCGTGGAGCCCAACCCACAGACTCTATCCTTGGACTCTGGAATCCTGGCCTGAGCCAATGGAAGGCGCTTACCCGGCTGTCACGTAGGTACCCCTTAGCTCCCGTTTTATATGTTTTTACTTTGGGGTTCTGTAGAAGATTGACCTTGACAATCAATCTAGGTTATATAAATAAAAAGGAAAACAAAACTGCAATAAAATGTGGAGTGTAATGAATGGCACCTACATTTGGATGGAACTGGATGTGTCCTATAGAAAGAGACCTATGGCTACATTCTAGAGTAGGAAAACAGCCTGCAGAGACTTGGGCCAGAGAACTTAGCTGTTACGGACACCTAGAAGAGAGATGAAGAAGAGAGGAGGTAAAGTAGTTTCTTTCAGTGCAGTGGTGGAAAGGGAACAATGGATTTCTACATAAACTGAAGTGGTACTAAAATGGAGTTGGGCTGGATAATTGCTCTCTGACATGGTGATAGGCTGTGCTTAGAGACTTACAGTTGTTTTCAGCGTTTGTTCTTCCACTTTTCAGCCATATTCACATGCCATTACTTTCTCTCTCCTGCTGACAATGTCCTCTTCTCAGCGGTGTGGCTGTCTAATTGTTACTGCATGGTGCTGGAATGTGGTTCATAAAGAGGTGGATAGTCTGGCTGACTCTTACTCACCAGCCTACAGCAGCTTGTTCTCTAAGGGACTTCAGGTCTTACCACATTTATATTAAAAAAGTTGCCAGCTGCCTTCCTTGCAGAGCCTGTGTTAATATAGGTTCCTATGAATCTGATGGAATCTCTAGCCTGCAGATGTAAAGCAACCATTTAATTGACCCTACAGAGATCCCTTTGAGCTCTGAAATTCTCTCTGGGGTATTTTTCTAGTTCTCAGTCTATGTGAATAGTGTATAATTTTTTTGCTCATACATTTGAACGGTAGAAATTTTGGCAGTGCATGTGAAGTAAGAAAACTTCACCAAATGAATCATCAGTCATTACTACATAAGCATTACTTAAGTGTAACAATGTTGTTCTATGACTCTGAAAGCATCCTTAGGCTTCCTGGATCTAAATTTAGTCTCTATTTACTAGTGAACACTAAACCATCTTGATTAAGTTCTGTGACTTTCTAAACTTTCTAAGTCTTGTTTTCTCATGTTAAAATGAGGGACATTTCTTTGAAGGTTAAATGAGATCATCTATATAAAACATTTTGTACACTACCCAGCACGTAAAATTACCTTTTTTATTTTGATTTTCAAATCATTACATCCACAGCATTATTATCTTTATACATTCCTTAATTTGCATGATATTCCCTTTTGAATATAAAGTTTTCCTACATGATTTTATTCTTTGCATATTCATGAGGAAATTTTTATGAATTTTTATAATACCATCTTAATTCAGTCATTTCTAGTTACCTTGCCTTGCACAATGTTGCACGACCTACACAGCTAGTGTTCCATCTGATGATGTTCCATATGTATATATACCTAGTATGATAAGACTACATATTTAATCTTTCTTAAATTCTGCTATAATTAACCTACAGTGTTATACAAGTTTCAAGTGTACAATATAGTGATGCACCAGTTCTATACATAGCTTGGTGCTCAGCACGATAAGTATATTCTAAATCCCCTTCACCTACTTCACCCAACCCCCCGCCCCTTTCTGACAACCACCAGTTTGTTCTGCATATTTAGAATCTGCTTTTTGTGATCTCTTTTTTTCTTCCTTCCTTTCCTCCCTCCCTTTCTTCCTACCTTCATTTTGTTTCTTAAATTTCACAGGTGAGTGAAATCATATGGTATTTGATTAAGACTACTTCTTATATGTTTGTTAAAATTAGGGGGTAAACCATCAAAGTTTCATATAATACCACATGCTATGACAGTGGGAAAAGAAGTACTGGGCTTTACTATAAAATATCTTTATAAAAGCAGTAGCAAGAGCTGTTGACAAATCACTGTACTGAAATTTAGGAAATGTAACACTAACTTAGCTTGCAGTTTTCTGAAATTGTAAATTTTGATAATACGGTGAGTTTTATTCTGGTGATTAAGTTGATAATATGGTGAGTTGTATTCTGGTGCACTTAACTTTATTATAATTTACAACATATTTATTGAGATTATAATGAGAAATATTCCATTATATACACTTCAGGTTTAAATCTTAGTTATGCTCATAAATATACCCTGGCTGTGTATAAAATTCTTGAACCACAAATGTTCTTTTTCTTTAGACTGAGATATATTTTCTTCTTGAATTTAGTATTGGTGAAAAGTATACAATCAGGGGTGCCTGGGTGGATCAGTGACTTAAGCCACTGCCTGCGGCTGAGGTCATGATCTCAGGGTTCTGGGATCCAGCCCCGCACTGAGCTCTCTGCTCAGCAGGTAGCCTGATTCCCCCTCTCTCTCTCTACCTGACTCTCTGCCTACTTGTGATTTCTTTCTTTGTCAAATAAATAAATAAAATCTTAAAAAAAAGTATACAATCAATTAGATTATTATATGTCTTTTGTCTAACTGGATGCAGGATTTTTTCTTATAGCTCTGAAAAAGACAGTAAAAGACAGTAAAAGACAGGGAGACAGGTCAGGAAGTTAGTTTTTTTAATTGATTTTGCTTTGTACACGGATAGAGTTTTGATCTGTAGACCAGGATATTTTGACTTCAATAGTGGCTTCTGTTTAGCATGCTCTGGTTTTCTCTTTGGACATGCTCATTATCCATAAAATGAATGTTTCTTTTCTTCATTGCTCTTAGAATTATCATAGCTTTCTCCTTTATTTCTGAATCAATATAAAGCTTTTTAAACACTACTTTGTTCACCAATGAATTAAACATCTAGTGAAACTTTTTGTCCTTTATTACCACCACTGAAGATTTTACATCTTGATACTGCATTTTAACATTTCTCCCCTCCCCTAGTTTCCTTTCTCTTCTTTTTCTGTGTCCATTTCTTCTGATCTTTTATGTTAGTTTGGAGTCCCTGCTTACTTTAAATATTTTCTAAAAATTTCTTTGCTTTTTTATAATACACATTTTCTTTTTCTCTTTCTTTTTTTTAAAAGATTTTATTTATTTATGTCAGTGTGAGGGAGACAGAGACACAGCCTAAGCAGGGGAGAGGGACTGAAGGAGAGGGACAGAGACAAGCAGACTTTCCATTGAGTAGGGAGCCTGATTCAGGGCTTGATCCCAGGACCCTGAGATTATGACCCGAGCCTCAGGCAGACACTTAACCAATTGAGCCACCCAGGCACCTCATAATACGCATTTCTTAAGACAGTGTATTTTCCTTTGCATATTTTAAGCCATGCTCTCGTTTAGGACACTTGTGGTCTATTATTTGCATTCCTATGCAAGATTTTGTCAATTTAAAAATTCTTTTTTTTTTTTTTTTTTTTTTTTTTTTGGGCAGAGCCAGCTGAGACTTTATTTGGGACAAGACACTCAAATTGGCTTTTAGTTGGAGGCATGGACAAGAAGGGGTTCCCAGGGCAGCAGAACCGCCCCCACAGGCAGGCTGAGGACTGGGGCTGAGTGAGTCTTAGGTGAGTCTCCTGTTCCCAATGCTTCCCTGCACAGCTCCTTCCCCCAAAGGCTCTATGACAGCCATGAGAGCAGGGAGGCTGGGTGGGACCACAGTGGTTGTTCACTTGGACAGGACATCAGACGACTCAGACACCAGCTTCCCGTCACGGGTCTCAATCTTCTTCACCACCACAGCCTTGGAGGAGCTGCCACGGCTGAAGGACCCGGAGGGGCCAAAGCTGGACTGAAAGGAGCTCAGGCCATAGTTGAGGCTAGGGCTTGGGAGGGCCCCATAGGTCGAGCTCAGGCCACCTGAAAAGCCGCTGGTGGTCTTAGTATGGATACTCATGTTCTGCATCCCAGACTCCAGCCGGCTCTCCTCGCCCTCCAGCAGCTTGCGGTAGGTGGCAATCTCAATGTCCAGGGCCAACTTGACGTTCATGAGCTCCTGGTACTCGCGCAGCTGCCGGGCCATGTCCTGCTTGGCTCTCTGCAGGGCGGCCTCCAGCTCAGCCACCTTGCCATTGGCATCCTTAATGGCCAGCTCCCCGCGCTGCTCAGCATCGGCAATGGCAGCCTCCAGGGCAGCCCTCTGGTTTTTGAGGGCCTCGATCTCAGCCTGGAGTCGGCTGATGCTCCGATTCATCTCAGAAATCTCCGTCTTCGTGCGACGGAGGTCATCCCCATGCTTCCCAGCCAATGTCTGCAGCTCCTCGTACTTGATCTGGTACATGGTCTCAGCCTCAGCCCGGCTACGGTTGGCGATGTCCTCATACTGGGCCTTGACCTCGGAGATGATGCCATCCAGGTCCAGGGAGCGGCTGTTGTCCATGGATAGGACCACAGACGTGTCCGAGATCTGGGACTGCAGCTCACGGATCTCCTCTTCATACAGCTGCCTTAAGAAGTTGATCTCGTCGGTCAGCCCTTCCAGGCGGGACTCGAGTTCTACCTTGTTCATATAAGCTTCGTCCACATCCTTCTTGATGAGGACAAATTCATTCTCCATGTCTGCACGCTCTTTGATCTCCTCCTCATATTTATTCTTGAAGTCCTCCACCAGCCCCTGCATGTTGCCAAGCTCCACCTCCAGCTTCAGCTTCTCCTGGCCCAGGGTGTCCAGCTGCCGCCGGAGGTTGCTGATGTAGCTCTCGAACATGTTGTCTATGTTGCTCCGCGCGGTCTTCTGCTGCTGTAGGAGGCTCCACTTGGTCTCCAGAACTTTGTTCTGCTGCTCCAGGTGCCTCACCTTGTCGATGAAGGAGGCAAATTTGTTGTTGAGGGTCTTGATCTGCTCCTTCTCCTGGGTGCGCACAGCTTGGATGTTGGGATCCACTTCCAGCTTAAGGGGGCTCAGCAGGCTCTGGTTCACTGAGACGGCCGTGATGCCCCCCATACCCCCGGCCCAGCCGCCGTAGCCCCCGACCACACTCATGCTGCTGTTCAGGCCCCCCCGGAAGCTGCCGCCCACCCGGGAGAAGGCGGACGAGCTGATGCGGGAGCCAGGCCCGCTGGTGTAGGAGCGGCTGCTGAAGGCCCGGGGGCCGGAGGTGGACACCTTGTAGGACTTCTGGGTCACCCTGACGGACATGGTGGAGGCCGGAGTGGAGGCTGGAGTAGAGGCGAGTAGGCTGAACCTGACAGAGGTTCTACAAGGGGCCGAGAAGCTGCTTCTAGGTAGCTCAATTTAAAAATTCTTAAAGAAGAGATAAAGGCTTATTATTTATCCAGTGTTTGGAAATAAGGTGCATAGAGTATTCTAGACACCACCATTATCCACTTAAATTTAGCAGAATCCACCCCCTACCACCTGTGTCTTTGAAACTTGTGTCAGTATAAACACATATTTCTGAGCCAAATCACCAATGTAGACCAGTGTCCTCTATTGTCAGGATCTAAATCGTATCAGAAAATTAGACAAAGAATGTTTTTCTTTTCCATAAAATGCATATTATACACCATTTTAAAACAAAATATTAGTGTTTTATGGAATTTATTTATTTTTTGTTGTTGGATCAGTTATTCAGCCTTTCCAAATCACAATTTTCTTTTCTCTAAAATGGAGATAATAATCCTTATCCTGTAGACTGGCTGAGTGAATTAAATGAGTTCATATTTGTAAAGCATGAATTGCAGAGTCTGGAACAGAATATGCATTCAAAAATCATAAATTTTTATTATGCATATTATTTTATAATATTTAGTCATGTAACTTACTTAGATCTCAATGCAAACTCTCTCTTGAACTTTATAAAGAGACCTACATTACATTTGGTTAGATATAACTATAATAAACATTCTTGCTGCATCCATTTAACATGAGAAACAGCTACTGATGGTAAAAATAGAAAATACAAGTGATGTTTCTGCAATAGGCCCAGGGAACATAAGAGCAAGTCAAAATACACAAGGTGTTTCAGAATAATTTAATAAATTTTATATAAATTTATATTTTATATAAATTTAATATATTTTAATAAATTTGTTCAAGATAATGATTTTCTGCATAAACGAAGGACAAGAGAAAATATGCCTATATCCATATTCACTGAAAAAGTCTACTGCATAGGAGATCAGGCCTGATGTTATGTATTTCACATTTGGAATGATATATAATAGTATTTTAAAGTCCTATTAGTTGTTAGGTTGTAAGTCATATCTGCATTTTGTCTGTAGCAAATGAAATGGGGTTTTAATGGTACATTGAATTGTATTGTAAATCTTCCAGTGGGATACAATTAATTCACAATATTGGTTGATTTAACAGTATGATAGAATATGTTTATGTATCACTCCAATGTTATGGTATAAATCTGCACATAAATTCAAGCTTCAGTGACTTTCCTTGAGACTTAACAGGCTGCTTAGCCAGAAAAGATTCTTACAGAATGCACAATGAAAGTTAATGCCCTAGTTTCTTAGGACTATGAAAGGAGTACCCTGCTAATCTAGTTTCACTCCATTCTGTGACAGAATCTTGGGGAAGTAAGGCTTATGATCTATCTTAGCTTCGATTTCACTTGTGATTCCATCTCATCTGATACACATAAAAAAAAAATTGTAGTCTATTCTCCATTCAAAGAAATAACATAGTCAAACCCAAAATATGTTAAATAAATAAAAGAACTCTTTTGATGATATCTAGGCAGATTATTTCAGAACCTCCTCCAGTTTGTCTTACCTTGAAAATCCTGATAGAGCTATTCAGATTAGTTTGAATATAAATTCATGGGTTTCTTCACTAAAAAATAGGCTAGAGAAAATTGCATACTGTTATTTTCTACTTACATTTCTATTTCTCTGGAGTAATTTCAGCTTGAATTTACCAATATTTATTATGGAAAATATACCTTACTCTATAATAATACATGTGTTCATGCTTCCTTTTTTTTGTTAAAAAATTAGAAAAAGAGTATATATGCATCTCTTACACATGGAGATATTTTAGCCTTATCCTTTATTTCTTTAAGCAGTTCTTAAAGTTTTCAAATTCTACTTTTGATGATTCAATTTCCCCTATGAGCAATTTATACTAGTGGAACTCATTTAGTAATTCTCACACTTTTTTTAATCCATTAAAATGATGGATGGGCATTCACTTTTCACTTTCAAATTTTCTTTATTCACTTTAGCATTTAAAACAAAAAAATACGTTTTAGTTAACAACTGATGAATTAACTGCAATTCAGAACTTAAGAGTATGTGTCAAGATTGTAACCTATCAACTGCAAAGGGCAACAATTGTGTTGTAAACTGTGTACAAACACAAATAGCAGGTTGTCAATTTCACTTTTTTCTTTTGCCTTAAATAGTAATATTGTCTATCTGGAAGACAGGGAGTTATAATACCTGCCTTCATAAAATTTGGAGTTCTTATTCTCTATTTTTTGGGTTGAGAATGTAGTATGCCACTCAAATTTCTTTGGCATAGCTCTAGGACATGCTCTTAATTCTTTCAAAAAGGTAATTAAAGTCCAACATAAGTAGAATCTCCTAATAACAGTAATTCCTAAGACTGATAGAATGACAATATTTAGCTGAGGGTTATATTATCCCTTTAGCTGCAGGCTCAGTATCAGAAAAAGGATGGAAGAGGGATCTTGGAAACAAGAGAAGAGAGGGCAGTGATTCTGAGGTAACCAGCAGTGATGATACCACTAATTAAAGAAGAGTAACAACCATAAGTACCAAAGAGAAGCATGAAAAAAAAATTGCAGCAAACGAAAGAATACAAATTTGTATTCCAAGAAAAAACAACAACAACTAGGTAGGAGCTAAAGGTAAAAAACGGAGAGTGTTACTCACATTCTTGATTGTCTTCAAATTATGAGCATCTCTAAGGAAATAGGACTATACCTATATGAATCTATGAATCTCTCTTTAATACATGGATATAATTATATACATACAAATGTCATTGAAATTTTTTTGTTTCTGAGAAAATTTTTTGTACTAGTTATGCAACATTCAAAAATTCATGATTCAACTTCTGCTTCCAACAAGATGAAGTAGAGATATTTTTCTTATTCTACTAAGTACAACTACAAACCCTGGACAATATAAACCCTGGATACTAATATATATTAATAATAATATGTAATATAATAGTATAATGTATATTAGTGTCCACTAATGTG
The DNA here is from genome assembly GCF_964662115.1 of Mustela nivalis. Lineage (NCBI taxonomy): Eukaryota > Metazoa > Chordata > Mammalia > Carnivora > Mustelidae > Mustela > Mustela nivalis. The sequence continues at coordinate 37,508,404 of NC_139023.1, read as the reverse complement.
TATATAGTATATATTTGGCTTCAGTGTGTGTGTGTATGTGTGTGTGTGTGTGTGTGTGTGTATACACATATACATATATGTGGAGAGAGACTCTAAAAGAATGTATAAGATAAAATGACTCTGAAAGATGTAGAAAAAGAAATCACACTGGCTAGGGACTATAAAATTCAAACAAATGATGGTGAATTTACTGAATTTTCCTTTAGTCTCATATTCTCCAGATTTGGAGGGACAAAAACCTGGAAAATCCAACAGACACAGACAAAAAAATAGCTCCAAGAAAGACCTACTCATTTAATAAAACGACAAGAGAAAGAGCAGCCTAGCAAGACAGAAAACTTTTCAAAGTAGCTGCTCAACTGTAGCCAAATATCAGAAAAATAGGGGTACCTGGGTGGCTCAGTGGGTTAAAGCCTCTGCCTTCAGCTCAGGTCATGATCTCAGGGTCCTGGGATCGAGGCCTGCATCAGGCTCTCTGCTCAACAAGGAGCCTGCTTCCCCCCAACCTCTCTCTCTATCTGCCTCTCTGCCTACTTGTAATATCTCTCTGTCAAATAAATAAATAAAATCTTTAAAAAGGAAAAAAAAAACCCAAATATCAGAAAAATATATGGTCTGACCTTTACCCATAACAGCAGAGACTGAAAAGGAAGCCTAGACTTCCACCTTCACCTTGTTGTAGCAAAGAACTCTAAACCCCATTCTCTGGTCTAGAAAGGGCCAGTAGGGAGCTATGACTCATATATTCGCTGGTAAATAAACCTCTCCTTCCCATGGTTGGTAAAGACCAGGTGGTGAATCTGCTATAGTAACATGACAACCCACACTCCCCTTACTGGGCAACTTCAGAGTAGTCCAAGAGAATCAGGGCTTTCACTACTGCCCCGCAATAATAAGGTTACTTCCTTTCTGTAGCGCTAGTGGAGATAATTTGTGGAGCATTGAGGCCTTCCAGTCTTTCCCAGTCAGGGTGGTATCCAGCTAGTCTAGTCTAGTCTAGTCTAGTCTAGTCTTCTATCTGAAAGTAATTAGGCATACCTCTCCTACTTGTATGTTAACTGAGGATGAGTGCAGAACTTAGACTTCTACCAGATCTAGCAATAACAGGTGATGTCTGTCCTTCACTTGATAGACTGGAAAGAAGGCAGGCTAACTCAATAAGCTTAAAAAAGATAAAGACTCTTATAATACATACAATGTCCAGGTTTTAATAGAAAATCTCATCATAGCAAAAACCAGGAAAACCTCGAAATGAATGAAAAAGAACAACCAAAAGACTCTGACACTGAGATAACAGAGATGTTTAAATTACCAGGAAAAAATTTGAGCCAAGTCATATTAAAGTTGTTAAATGAGAAATTATAAACATGCTTGCAGCAAATGGAAACAAAGACTCAGCAAAGGAAAAAAAAAAAAAGAACCGTAAGGAAGGATCAAATGGAAAATTTATAAGTAATAATATGAAAATAGAAATACAAACTCAATGGATAAGGTCAAAAACAGAATGAAAGGAACAGAGGAAAGAACCAGTTATCCTGAAGATAGAAAAATAGAAATAGAAATAGAATTACCCATTATAAACAATACAGAGAAAGTAGATTTGAAACAAAATTAACAGAGTATGTTAATTTTGGAACACGTAGAACTATAAGTAAAAATCTAACATTTGTGTTATCAAAGGCCAGGAAGGAGAGGAGAGAGGTCCTAGGACTGAAAATTACTTGAATAAATAATGGCTGAAATCATCCCAAATTTAACAAGAGACATAAACCATCTAACAATAAGCCTAACACATTAAACTCAATGAAATTCATAGTAAGACATGGATCACAGCCTATTTGGAAAACATGGAAAACTAAAAACACAGAATATATCTTGAAAGCTGTAAGAGAGAAAATACTTATAAGGGATAAAACAATGAAAATACTAGTAAATTTTTTATGAGGAATCACGTGCCAGAAAGATGTGGCACATTTTTCAAGCATTGCATGCAAAGCAAAACAAAACAAAACAAAAACATGTCAAACTAGAATTCTATGTTCAGAAACAAACAGAAATTAGGACATTCTCAAATAAAAGAAGACTAAGGGAATTTGTCACCAGTAGACCTACTCCAAATGAATGGTTACAGAAAATTCTTTAAACAGAGAGGAAACAATAAAGGAAGAATCTTGAACCCCATGAAGAAAGAAAGAACAAATAAGAACAAAATATGGATAAGTACAATAAAATTTTCTTCTTCTCTTGAATTTTCTAAGTTATATTTAATGGTTGTAACAAAAATTTTTAACATTGTTTGATATGGGTGTATAATATGTTTGAAAAGTATATAAAATTTTTAAGAAAATTATAAATGAAGAAGGATAAACAGATATATACTAAAGGGATATACTGTTTTTACATTTCATTCAAACTGATGAAATGTTGACATCATTTTATATGTGTTTATATAATATAATAGTTAGAAGAAATAAAAAAAGATACAGTCAAAAGTACTATAGATAGATAAAAATGGAATTCTAAGGAAAATTCAAGTAAATCATAGGAAAGCAAGAAAAATGGAGAAATTAAAAGCAGAGATAACAAATGGCAAATAAAATATAAATTATGAGATTAAGTCCTACTATAGCCATATTTACATTAAATGTAAATAGTCTAAATATACTAATTAAATGCAGAGATTGACAGCATGGATTAAAAGCATGACCCGAACATGCACTAATTAAAGAGAATTTCTTCAAATATAACAGCACCAGCAAGTTAAAAGTAAAAGGATGGGGGGAGATTTTTCTAACTAAACCTTAATCAAAAGAAAGCAGAAATAGTTATATTAATAGCAAAGAAGCTAGTCTTCAGAGCAAATAAAATTAACAGAGACAGATAGATTCTACATGTTATAATAAAAATGGATCACCACCAAGACACTGTAATCTTATACGTATATAAACCAAGAACAAGGCGATGAAGCAAAACCCAATAGAACTGAAAGAATGAGTCAGATCTGTAAGGATAGCAAGAGACTTCAACATTCCTCTCTCAAAAATCAATAGAAGTATGTAGGAAATCAAAAAATATATATATTTGGGGCACCTGGGTGGCTCAGTGGGCTGAAGCCTTCAGCTCAGGTCATGATCCCGGAGTTCTGGGATCGAGTTCTGCATCAGGCTTCCAGCTCCATGGGGAATCTGCTTCTCTCTCTGACCCTTTCCCCTCTCATACTCTCACTCATTCTCCTCTTAAATAAATTAAATCTTTAAAAAAAGTATATATGTGAACTTATCCAAACAACCAATAAATAGAGACAAATAGACATTTATAAAACACCTACTCAAGGATATAGAAAAATACACAATTTTTGAGATCCCATGAAACATATACCAAATAAATCATGTCTCAGGCCATTAAGAATTTAAAAAAACTCAACAAATTTAAAAGGATTGAAACCATACAGAATGTGTTCTCTGTTCATAAGCAGCTAAAACTAGATATCAGTAACACAAAAGTAACAGGAAAATCTACACTTGGAAACTAAACTATACACTTCTAAATAATCCATCAGTGAAAGAGAATGTCTTAGAACACAAAATACATCAAACTGAATGAAAGATGAAAATAAAACATATCAAAATTCATGGGATGTAACTAAAACAGTCCTGAGAAATTTAGAGCACTAAATTTTCTAAGGAAATTATTAGGAAATAGGAGAAGTCTCAAGACAATAATATAAGCTTTCATTTCAAGAAATTATAAAAAGAAAAAATAAATTCAAGACAAGAAGAAGAAAAAGAATGAAGAGAAAAAAATCAATAAAAATGAGAAGAGAAAAATAGAGAAAATGAATGTAACAAAAAACTTTCTTTGAAAAGATCAATGAAACTGATAAACCTCTAGAATCAAGAATAAAAGGCAGAACTACAGACCCTAAAAACCCCAGAAAGAATAAAGAAATATCTTAATTCTACATGTATAGATCTAACAGCATAAATAAAATAGACCAATTACTTAAAAAGCACAAACTATCACAACTTACCCAAATTAAAATAGAACATTTGAACATAGCTCTATAAATATTAAGGAAACTGAATTCTTAATTTAAAACTTTCCAGAAAAAGAAATGTCTAGGGCCAGAAGATTTCATTAGATAATTTAATCAAACATTTAAAGAAGGCATAACACTGTCCTAAGTAAGCTCAAAATGCTATAACAAATAACCTAGGTTGTGTCACATCAAAAATAAACATTTATTTCTCACAGTTCTGGAGGCTGAAAGTCTTTACTAATGAGTGCACTAATCCCTTCATGGGGCTTCCACCTTCATGCTCCAATTACTTACCAAAGGTGCCATCTCCAAATACCACCACACTGGGAATTATGGTTACAACATATGAATTTCAAGGGGGTATAATCATGTAGTCCATAACATTCTGCCTGTGACACCCCAAAATTTATGTCCTTCTCACATGAAAAATACATTCACTCCATCACAATAGCCCCCAAAGTCTTAATTCATTCCATCATCAACTCTAAGATCTTAAGACCAAATTATTCTCTAAATATTAACTAAATCAGATATGGATGAGACTTAAAGTATAATTTATCCTGAAGCAAAATTCCTTTCCAGCTGTGAACCCATGAAACTAGACAAGTTACATCTTCCTAAAATATAATTGGCATTCCTATTCCAAAAGGGACTAATAGGAAAGAAGTTAGATGTGGCAGGTAGCAAGCAAATCCAAAACCTAGCAAGGAAAACTCCCTGAGGTCTTAAGCCTTAAGAATACTCTAGTCTCTTTGTCTAGATGCTCTGCCTTCTGGATGCATAGAGGATGTGATTCACCAAAGATCTGCCAGATGGGAGGTTCCATCTCCAGAATGGTGTCTGGTGGATGTCTTACCCGTAATGTTCAGTAGAGCCCTCGTGGGAATGTAAATAATACACGTACTCTGGAAAAGAGTTTGAGAATTTCTTAATAAACTGAACAATTACCACATGACTTAACAATTATATTCCTAGACATTTATCCCAAATAAATGATGACTTAAGTTTACACAGAAGTCTGTACACAAATATCCATAGCAGTTTTATTCATAATAGCCCAAATTGAAAACAAATCAGATAACCTTCAGCAGGTGAGAGTTTTAACAAACAACTACACATCCATATGGAATACTATTTAGCAAAACAAAATAAAAAACCAAAAAACAAAACCATTATTGATACACAATAACATGGATAAATCTCAGGATAATTATTCTGAGTGAGAAAACTAGTCCAAGAAGACTATATACTGTATGATTCCACTCATATAAAGTTCTTAAAATGACAAAATTATCATGAAAGACCAATGAGTGATTTCCAGTTGGTTAAGGATAGAGAAGAGGTATAGGAGGGAAATGGTTGTGGCTATAAACAGGCAACAGGAACATGGCTATGGAATTCTCTATTTTGACTGCATCAGTATCAATGTCAATTTCTTGGTTGTGATAATGCACTATAGTTTTGAAAGACATTATTAATGGAAAAAAGTAGGCATAATGTAAAAAATATTTCTGTCTTATCTCTTATAATGGCAGGTGGATCTGCAATTATTCCAAAATAAAAAATTAAATTAAAAGGAGTTTACTCAGTCACCAGTTACAAGCCATAAATATGTTTCATGCATAATTTATTATTAATGTTTAAAATATTTTTGACATTTAAAAATTTTAAGATAGTTTAGAAAACTTTATATCTTTTCATAAATTAGAAGCTTTTTAAGTAAGCCTGTGAAAATATTCCTCCTCCTTCCCACCCACCAAAAAAATGTGATGATAGATTGAGAATGGACTGCAGATAATAAGCCAATTTCACATTCTTTTATTTGATACATAAAATATAAAATGTATTACAAACCATCTTAAGCAAATTTGGTCTTTACAACTCTTACATTATTTTTGGTAGATAACGACAAGTCTCCAAAGATGTTTAGGAAAATTATTAGCTTCTTTCTCAAAATCTCATTACCAGATATAATAAATGCTAGTGTCAGAGAAACTCAAGTAAGAATATTGTTTTAATGATGACAAATATAATAAATAAATTATATAATATAGTATTAATTAAGATGATTATTTTAAACAATTACAAATCCTGTAATCTCTGCAGTGATGATGTTATAGCATTCCACTGTTAATAATTATGGCTTCAAAAGGAATTGAGTGCCTTCACAGTGATGAGCATTGAGTAATGTATGGAATTATTTGGTCATTCTTTTGTACACCTGAAACTAATAAAACACTGTATGTTAATTATACTTTAAAAAATGCACTCAAATTGAGATTTAATAAAAATAATTAAAAAGCCAGTTATGTTTTGATAATCAATCTATCTCAACTAATATCAAACAAAAATAAAGAAGAAGAGTAGAGCCTAGTGGGGGAAAGATGGACATAAATTATGGCTTAAGGTGGCAAAGGCTATTACAGGTGTATGAATAATAAAGTAGCTAAGATAACGGAGCAGCTATTTGTATCCAGCACAGCCATGAAAACTTTTTGGAAGACTGCAATAAGGAATAGGATTTATAGGATAATAAGAAGTTTAGTTTTGGACATGTATTGTTTGAAAATGCTCATTAGTCATTTAAGTGGAGATATTTATTCATTTAACAGGAAGGTTATTTTATTTTTTTGTGCTCCCCTTTTTGTTTCAAGTTTTTTTTTTTTCAAATTCCAGTTAATACTTATTTATTTATTTATTCAGCTTATGTTAGTCACCATACAGTACATCATTAATTTCTGATGTAGTGTTCCCAGATTCACTGTATATAACACCAAACGTTCCATGCAATCCATGCTCTCTAAAATACCCTTCACTGAGCTAACCCACTTCCCCTGCCCATCCCCTCTAAAACCCTCAGTTTTTTTCATAGTGTTCATAGTCTCTCATGGTCATCTCCCCATCTGACTTCTCCCCCTTTACTTTTCCCTTCCTTTTTCTAATCTCCTCCATGGGATTCCTTATGTCCCACAAATAAGTGAAACCATATGATAATTGGCTTTATCTGCTTTACTTATTTCACTTAATCTCCTCCAGTCCCATCTATGTTGATGCAAAACTGCATATTCATCCTTTCTGATGGCTGAGTAATATTCCATTGTGCATATGGACCACATCTTCTTTATTCATTCATCTGTTGAAGGGCATCTCAGCTCTTTCCACAGTTTGGCTATTGTGGACATTGCTGCTATGAACATTGGGGTGCATATGGCCCTTCTTTTCATTGCATCTGTATCTTTGGGGCTGATACCCAGTAGTACAATTGCTGGGTCATAGGGTAGCTCTATTTTTGATTTTTCTAAAGTGGCTGCACCAACTTGCATTCCCACCAAGAGTGTAACAACTTCTCCAAAATTTGTTGTTTCTTTCCTTGTCAATTTTTGCCATCCTAATTGTTGTAAGGTGGTATCTCAATGTGGTTTTAATTTGAATTTCCTTGATGGCTAATGACATGAACATTTTTTTCATGTGTCTGTTAGCCATTTGTATGTCTTCTTTGGAGAAGCGTTTGTTCATGTCTTCTGCCCATTTTTTTACTTGATTATGTGTTTTTAGGTGTTGAATTTGAGAAGTTCTTTATAGATCTTGGATACCAGCTCTTTGTAGTGTCTCTTGCAAATATCTTCTCCCACTCCATGGGTTATCTCTTTGTTTTGTTGACTGTTTCCTTTGCTGTGCAGAAGCTTCTTACCTTGAAGAAATCTCATAAGTACATTTTTGCTTTTGTTTCCTTTGCTGTTGTAGATGTGTCTAGAAAGAAGTTGCTGTGGCCAATGTCAACAAGGTTAGTGCCTATGTTCTCCTCTAAGATTTTGATGGATTCCTGTCTCACATTGAGGTCTTTCATCCATTTAGATTTTATCTTTGTGTATGGTGTAAGTGAATGGTTGAGTTTCATTCTTCTGTGTATAGCTGTTCAATTTTCCCAGAACCATTTACTGAAGAAACCGTCTTTTTTTCATTGGATATTTTTTCCTGCTTTGTTGAAGATTATTTGACCATAGAGTTGAGGATCCCTATCTTGGTTCTCTATTCTCTTCCATTGGTCTATGTGTCTGTTTTTTTTTTTTTTTTTTTTTTTTTTTTTTTTTTTTTTGTGCCAGTACCTTGCTGTCTTGGGGATCACAGCTTTGTAATGTAACTTGAAATCAGGCAGTGTGATACCCCCAGCTTTTTTTTTTTCTTTTTCAACATTTCCTTGGTGATTCTTGGTCTTTTCTCTTTCCATACAAATTTTAGGATTGTTTATTCCAGCACTTTGAAAAATTCTGTTGGTATTTTTATAGGGATAGCATTAAAAGTATAGTGAGTTAGTAAATATACAGTGTGATATTAGTTTCAGGTGTAGATTTTAGTGATCCATCACTAATGTACAATACCTAGTGCTCATCACAAGTGCCTTCCTTAATATCTATCCTTAGTTTAACCCATTCCCCCACTCAGGTCTTCTCCGTCAACCCTGTTGAACATGTTGAACCATTTTCATTTGTTTTGCATCTTAAGTTTAAATGGAAATATTTAGAAGACAGTGGCATATTAATGAGTTTAACATTCACGGATGTTTTAGATGTAGAATAGATTAAAAATCATTTGTATGACTTTAAAGCCTTAAAACCAGATTGGATTGATTACCATTGGAGTAGGTGTGTTCCAAGAAGACCAATGTTCAGATACTGTAGTTCTTCAACATTCAACAGTCAAAAAGATGAGGCAATAACTAAGGAAAATGTGAAGAAACAGCTAGCAATGAGGGAGTAAAACTGAGATAATGTTGTCATAAGTATTAGGCAAAAAAGAAGTATTTGTGATAATTTATCCACCTCTGTTTTCTAATCTAAGTATTTGTTTGTGTCAACTAATGCAAATATTGCCCAGGCTACCCAAAGCAATCTTTGTCTGGTTAATCTGGAGGTTAGGATAAAGTTCTAGTTATTCTAAGTATTTTCAAAGATTAGTAAATAAAGCAACATAGATCCAAAATCTCTTATTTGCCTTTCCAAAATCTCAAAATTCTGAAAGCGAAGTGAGATTTATAATTCATTTGGTAATAAAAGTTGAACTCTCCTTTATCTTTTGGCAACAAAACCTAATTTGAACTGACATAAGATATTTTCTTATCTTCATTTCTTACTTAGTGTGAATAGTCATACATTTTACTGCCAAAAATTTTTCCTGGATTTGATCCTGGCATTGCTGCCCTGGACCCTTCAGCATGTGCAATATAATTTATAGTGTGTAGACCTTATTATCTCTTCCAAACTAGAAATATCTAAATTCTGAATGACATCTAATTTCAGAAGTATTAGAGAAGCTAACTGTGGTCCTACTATAAAAATATTCTAGCTCTGCATGCATTTCATATAAAGTGTCCATTTTAACCTGAAAATAAATTAAGATTGTAATACCTTGGTACATAAACTAATTCCACTCCCCACTCCTCCACCTGGATGTACTTTACTTTTTTTATGAAGAGTCATTTTCTAACTGTAAACATAGATGTAGAGAAGTTATTTATCTTTTTAAAAAATATTTTATTTGAGGCACCTGTGTGGCTCAGTGGGTTAAAGCCTCTGCCTTCCGCTCAGGTCATGATCTCAGGGTCTTGGGATCAAGCCCCGCATCTGGCTCTCTGCTCAGCATGGAGCCTGCTTCCCTTTCTCTCTGCTAGCCTCTCTGCCTATTTGTGATATCTGTCTGTCAAATGAATAAATGAAAAAAAAATCTCTAAAAAAATAAAAAATAAAACAATATTTTATTTATTTATTTGACAGAGAGATAGAAAGCAGAAGTAGGCAGAGCAGCAGGTGGAGGAAGAAGGAGAAGCAGGCTGTCCACTGAGCAGGGAGCCTGATGTGGGACTCAATCTCAGGACCCCCAGGATCCCAGGATCCCCCTCAGGGATCATGACCTGAGCCAAAGCAGCCACTTAACCAACTGAGCCACCCAGGCACCTAGAAATTATTAATCTTATTCTTTCCTGTTAGGTTCTTTTAAAAATTGAAGTATAATTAATATCTAATATTCTATTAGTTTCATGTGTAAAATACAGTAGTTTGACATTTATATATTGTGATTGATCACCACAGCATATCTAGTTGCCACCTGTTACCATACATGTTCCTACAGTATTTTTGGTTATGTTCCCTGTGCTGTACATTACATCTCCATCACTTATTTTATAACTGGAATACCCTTTGATCCCCTTCACCTACTTTGTACCCCTACTCTGGTCCCCTCTGGTAACCACCACTCTGTTCTCTGTATCTATAAGTCTGGGACAGGAAAGTTGATTTATTTGTGTTTCTATCTTGTTTTTAATAGATCACACTTATAAGTACAGTAACACGGTATTTGATTTTTTCTCTGTCTAACTTAACACAATACTCTTCTCAAATTCCATCCATTTTGTTGCAAATGGCAAGATTTCATTATTTTTTAATGGATGAGTTATATATATATATATATATATATTTTACACTTATACATATATATATAAAGTGTATATATATTGTATTATATACTTATATAATACAATATATGTATTGCATTTATATGTGTGTGTATATACATGATTTCTTTATCCATACATCTATTGATGGACATTTAGGCTTTTTCCATATCTTTGGTATTCTAAACAATGCTGCAATAACCATGACGGTGTATATATCTTTTTGGGTGAGGGTTTTTGTTTTCTTTAGATAAATATCCAGAAGTTGAGTTGCTGGATCATATGGTAGTTTCATTTTTAACTTTCGGATGAACTTCCATATTGTTTTCCCTACCAGTTTTTCCTGTTTATATTTCCATCAGCAGTGCATCCTTGCCAACACACATTGTTTCTTATCTTTTTGAAAGCAGCCATTCTGTCAGACATGAGGTAATAGATTATTATGGTTTTCATTTGCATTCCCCCCGATGATTAGTGATATTGAGCATCTTTTCATGTGATGGTTGGCCAACTATATGTCTTCTTTGGAAAAATGGCAGATCCTCTACCACTTTTTACTTGGATTGTTTGTTCTTTTGGTATTGAGTTAAATGAGTTCTATATATATTTTGGATATTAACTTTTCATTGGATATATTATTTACTAATATCTTTTCCCATTCAGTAAGTGCCTTTTCATTTTGTTGATGGTTTCCTTCATTATGCAGAAGCTTTTGAGTTTGATGTAGTCCTATTTCATTTATTTTTGTTGCCCTTGCCTTTGGAGTCAGATACCTAAATAAATAAATAACAAAAACCCAAAAAAACCCACCAAAAACAAAAATCATTTCTAAGACTGATGTCAAGAAGGTTACTACCTATGCTTTCTTCTAGGAGTTTTATTGTTTCAGGACTAACATCCAAGTATTCAATCCATTTTCAGTTAATTTTGATATATGATATAAGATGGCAGTCTAGTTTTATTCTTTTGCATATAGCTGTCCAGTTTTCTCAACATATTTCTTAAAGAGACCATCCTTTCTCCACCCTATCTTCCTACCTCCTGTGTCATAAATTAACTGACCATATATGCATGGGTTTATATTTGGGTTCAGATGTAGAGAAATGCTCCACTTACAAGAATCTTCCCTGATATTTCTGGTTCCTAGAAGATTATTTGGAAATAATTTGAACCTTACCCATAATCGGTGTAAATTCATGTCTAATCAGCTGTATGGATCACTTTTTCAATAGATATTCCAGGCATTCCATGCTAACAATGAGTCTTGGAACACTACATCAAAAACTAATAATGTACTATATGATCATTAATAAAACATAAAAAATTTTTTTAAATGACAGATATTTTACATCTACTTTGTGCTTAGCACTATATAAGGACTGGAGAAAAAAAGACTTTCCTGGCCCCATTTCTAGGTGCCTTAATTTATACCTTGTGTTGTAGAATATAGGGACAATACAGGGCCTTTAAGAAAAATTCTTACACATAAAGAGTAATTCCAGAAATAAGTCTATCTGTAAAGTAGCTTGTATCTTTGTAAGTGTCAGATAGTTCTCAGTCTCCCAGTGACTTGAATCTGTTCTATACTTTCTTGCTAAAATGGAGGGTTCCTAGCAATAATAGTTATCTCAGACGTATTACTTGAATGAATGAATAAATACACAAATTCTAATATAATATATTATATTCTAATATAATAATTCTAATAAATAAAATACCTTGCTTATAAAAAAAAATCCAGGCACAAAAAAGGAAGGCCTCTTTCATGGAGAGGTGGTAGAGCACTAGACAACAAGAAACAATGGTGTAGAGGTCAGACATCTGAGGGAGACTGCAGCAGCCTAGGCAGTGCTTTGACACTGTATAACGAAGCAGAAAATATAACAGAGTGTAGAGAGGTGCACCTGTCCTGGAGGAAAGGATTTCAGTCAACGAGAGGTGGCTATAATTATACATGACATCTCAATGCTCCCTTTCTGACCCAGCAATTCCAAGAAGAAAAAATGGCTTTATCTAGTATCCCCAGCAGGGTGAGATTACAAGATCTTTATTTTGTTTATTTATCATAGGAAATTATTTATCACAGGAAATTTGGGGAGGAGGATTGATAAAAAATAGAGCAATATTTAGCCAAATAGAAATTTAGACTCCATAGTGCTATAAACAACAATTAGCAAAGTTTATGACATCCTATTTATACTATAATCTGTAATAAATTGATAAATAATTTTGTACTTTGAATCATTTATATATTCATTTATCCCTTTCTTTTGTGACAATAATGTGTAATATTTTTTGTTTACATTTATAATTCTCACATTAAATTATAAACTCTTAATTGTAAGGAACATGTCTTATTCACCTTCCCATCCAGGTGGAAGTAAATATTTTTTTAGGTTAATAAGAAAATGAAGCAATGAGTTCTATATATGCAATGATAAAAAACAAAGGATTGCAATAAACTCTTTTGTATGGGGAAAAAAACACTGGTTTCTAAATGGTCCTGATAAATTGTTAGTTTTGTTTTTTATCTGTATGTTTGCCAATCAAATGACCTTCAGCAATTCACTTAATTTTAGATCATCTTCATTGATCCATACATACATAGAAAACAATGTAAATTGTTCTAGGTATTTTCTAAAATCTTTTACAGCATGAACAATTCATGTTTATATTTAAAACCAAATTCATCTATGTTAGGAATGATGTGTATTTGTATGGGTGTGTGTGTATGTGCTTATGTGGAGATGTAGAATAAAGACATAGAGTGCAGAAAAAAGCTTGGCTCAAACCCTAGGATGCTTGCCTAATCAAAGACCAAACTCCTTATGAGTGTTGGACCTCTTCTTTGAAGAAGTCTCTTCTTTTTTCCTTCTCAAGCTGTTGTTGGATGCCAGGAAAAAAAAAAAAAAGTGTTTTCATAATGGCAGGGAAGAATCTTAATTAAGTCTCTTGTGTGAGCTAGTGACTAGTCACAACTGCTGAAGACTATCATCCCTCATTTAGACTCTAAGACTTCCTTTTTCTGTCCCTGGGCCTATTCTAGTTCGATAGTTTATCTCATCTTTCTAAGTATATCACTAGGTTTATGAAAATTTTGGAATCACCCATTACACCATATAAAAGTAATAGGAATACTCTCTCAGGCACTCTGAATCTAATTAAGGGCACTAAGTGGAATGTGGCACCATGCTGACCACATAAGCTTTCCAAATATAGAATATAAGAAAGATACAGGAAAGATATAGGATATAAGAAGGGAGTAAGAAGCAAAATAGCACTCATTTCCCACACATGTATTTGTTTCCTCCATTAAACCTATTTGGGTATATCTGCCATACTCTCCAATTAAATTTACTGCCAGGAAAGTTAGTGACTAGGGACACTCACATCTCACCTCTTATTCTTCTGTGTTGTTCTTCCCCTTTAAGGGTAGAGAACATTTCAATTTTCCATTCATGTTCCATAGGAATTTATTTTTCATTGTTCTTCTCATCTATCCTTGCAGTTAAGGTGAATATAAAAACTAGCCTGAAAACTGGGACAGTTTAAAAAATAGAAGAGAGAAGTAGAAGTGCTAAACTGGATGGAACAGCTGAACAAAAGGCAAAAATTAAGACTGTCCTTGTCTATAATTCTACTTATTTTGAGATTATAGAGTCCATGCAACTAGATTTGACCCAATACGGTAAAGGGAAACTCAAAATTTAAAAGACTTCTTTTTTAATAAAGTATGACTTTAAAAGCACTGTTTCCCTAGAGATTCGAAGAGGTTAGCCTCATACTCCAAACGAAGCAAATAATGACTTCGGTCTAGGCAGGAGCCAGCGGAAGGTGAGGATGAGGTGATAGTTGTGGAGCTGGCATTAGAAAAAAAGAAAAAAAATTTGCTATTTTAGAAATATTATTTCTTTAAATATAAAAAATGACTAGAGAAAGATATAAATTTGCTAAGGTATTTATTTTGTGGATTGTAAGGTTGACCTGTTATGTATCTTTCATTTTCTTGCTCATTTACAATTCATGTTACATGTTTATTATACATAATTTTAAATTTAAAAAGAAAGAGAATGATTCATTTAATTGCATATGTACAGGTTAATTGTGCTTTAATTAAAGATATGACTTTAACACAGGCATCCAAAAACATTTTATTCACATAAAACAAGAGATTCTGTCATTTTAATTTTAAAGAACATAGATAACCAAATTGCCAATTGCCTATCATGTTATATTCTGAATTCATGTTATTGGGAAATGCATTATTAAGAAGTTTTACTCTCCTTCTAATAATGACAGTCAGAGCAGTCTGAAATGCAGGATTGTGAGAAATACAATTGTCTTTCAATTGCATCCAAAAGACAGCCTCAAAAATTCCCAGGAGAAGAAAATGCCATAGCTCATTTTAACATGCTATTTATAGGTACCTAGAGTGAGTAATTTATCAAAATAAGTGGTAAGGCATTTTTATTTTTATTATACACTCACTTATAAAGTTATATCATTAATTTCCAGATGTATGTAAATTGCGTAAGAATATAAACTAGTTGAATTGTTTGTTGTTTTGTCTTTTTTTTTTTTAATTTCTGTGAAAAATGTCACTGGTATTTCAATAGGGATTGCACTGAATCTGTAGATCACTTTAGGTAGTATGGATATTTTAAAATCATTGTCTTCCAATCCATAAATACAGATATTTTTTTTCTTTTTCTGTGTCTTTAATTCCTTTCATTAATGTTTTATAGTTTTCAACATACAAGTCTTTCACCTCCTTAGTTAAGTTATTCCTAAGTATGTTTTTTTACCTTTTGTTTGGTATTGTCAGTGGGAATGAAAAATGGTGCAGCCACTAAATAGAGGTTCAGCAAACTTAAAAACAAAACTATAATATGATCCAGGAAACTCATTTGGGGGTATATATCCAAAAGAATTGAAATCAAGATTTCAGACAGATATTAGCACTCCTGTGTTCACTACAATACTGTTAACAATAGCCAAGATGTGGAAACAACCCAAATGTCTAAAAACAAATGAGTGGATAAAAGAAAAATGTAGTAGGTACACACAATGGAATACTGTTCAGCTTTAAAAGAGAAAGAAATCATGCAATATATAACATGGGTGAACTGTGAAGACATTATGCTAAATGAAATAAGGCAGTCACAAAAAGATAGCTACTGCATGATTCCACTTATATGAAGTATCTAAAATTTATGTAAGTAGAAAATAAAATTCATATAAATAAAAATTATATGAAATTCATAGAATTCATAGAATTAAAGAGTAGAATGTTGGTTGCTAAGGGCTGGGAGAAGGGGAGCTAATCCTTTTTTTTTTTTCAATCAAACAAAAATGACTAAACTTTAGAGATTTTCTGTGCAACATTGTACCTATAGTCCACAATGTTTTGTACACTTAAAAAATAAGAAGGTCGATTTGATGTTAGGTGTTCTTATCATAATAACTTTTTTCAAAACAGTAAAATGAAGAAAAAGAATATGAAATGGTTGAGAATGGGTAGACTCTAAATTCTGAGGTGTCTAGAAAGTGCTTTATAGCTGGAGAGTAGCAAAAGCAGAGACAAATGGAGGCCAAAATAATAATTGGAATTTTGATAGTTAATCAAATTTTATTAGGTTATTATGCATTTTTAAAAAGGCATTTAGCATTGAAGAGTATTGAAAAACATTTAGTAGCAAAAATCAAAAGTACAATTAAAAACAGTTCAAAACCCAAGGCACAAGTATTTATTTTTTTAAAGCAAAGTGAATTAGACTTTCAAAAGGTCAAAACAATTGTAAATTAGAGGAAAAAAGCAAATGTTAGAGGAAGAGAAAGTCAAGAGAGCTATCATCTGGCAGCTACCCTGACAAAGCAAAAGATAATAAACAACATCTAGCTTTCATTTGAATGCCTAACTCTTGGGTAGAAGGTTTATATCAAGAACATGCATAATAATTGGCTTAAACACTAAGAAAATCCAGGGAAACAGAAAGGTTTGGAATAGAAGATAAGGAGATGGAGAGAGTTAAACAAAAGATTCCACAAGTTTATATGAAAGCAAGCTTTGGCAAAAGGAAATCCAAAATCGAGTTCTTAATCACCAGTTTCCTCTCTCACACTCAAAAGAAGATAAACTATATGATTAACCTAAAAAGATGGGCGTAAGTGTCACACATGGACGGACACAAAATCACCACCCACTTAAAACCAAGGCAATTGGATATAAAGGCCAAGGAAACAAACTTCCTTTCTCCCATACAATTATGAAACTACATTTCCAAAGATAATGTGAATCATAAAGCCAACTACATTCACTGATAATAAATAAGGGGGAAAAATTTTTTAATTTTAAATACAATAGCACATTTCAAATTTGAATGAAGGCAGTTTCTCCAAGACGGGTTCCACAGACACTACTAGTGGCACAATTTCAGACCTGATAAAATGTTTGTGAGCCCCTCTGTAGAACTGTGAAATGTACACAGTTTTACTATTTTTTTTGATTGATAAGTAAATTCAGAAAAATATATTTACCTACTTCTTTAGGCATTTCATTGCCATCAAAATATAACAAAAAGATGGAAATGGAAAATAGACATAAAAATAAAATTATCTATGAAATAGAAACACTGGCAAATTTTTGACTTAATTTGAATTGTGTATGCTAATGATGCTTTTTTAAAAAAGTGATTTGTATTTGTAACAGCTCTATATGGCTGTGAAGACAGACTGTCAATAGTAGAAAAAGAAATCTAAGCAATGGAATTCAGATGGTTCCCAAGAACATTAAAGGTAAGATATATGGTGCATTAAACTAACTTTTGCTTATAAAGAATTGATGCACATAAAGCTGGAAACCAAAAACTGCTACTTGACAAGGTCATTGAATAAATCTATGCAGATAGTACTCTGCACAAATTCAGAGGTCATCATTTGAATAAGCTATGATATAAATGACATCTCTGTAGTTGTGTGGTGTAAAAACTTACCAAATTAAAAAAAATAATAATAATAACACAGAAACTGTCTGAGGAACCATATACCCTAGGCCTCTCTAACTTGGGGTTACAAAATATCACAACACTTTACTTTTATTATAGACTTATAATGGCTGAACCAAATGGACTAAATTCAACATAGCTAAAATCCAAGGTCTCTCCTAGCCATTTAAACAAGTATTTCTAGGGTCCCAGTTGTGTTCAAGATGAAATTCTCTTACATCATTTCATTGAATTCTCTGCATCTTGCCACAGTGACCTAACCTCAACTTCTGTTATGTCTGATGAGATGGCCTGTCCACTCTCTTCAACCACAACTTCCATGCTGACTCCAGCTAGTATCTAGGACAGAAACTCAGTACATAGGAATCTTCCCATTTCCAATTTTCCATAGCCAAATTGGAACCAAAGTTGACTTGTACAAGGCTGAAGGTGAATAAATAATAAAAGGAGACTATAATAAGTTACTTGAAAACTACTGCCAAGGCCAGACATGTCCTGGCATCTCTTTGGTTTATATCAGCTCTGTAGTTTGGTGAGGATACCACCATTCTTCCCTTGACATCTAGAATCACAAAAATCTGAAAGATTGTCTTTCTGTTCTCCATTTCCTGTTCTACCCAGACCTGGACAGTAAGTTTCCCCCACATCTTTAAAAAACAAAAAACAAACAAACAACAACAACAACAAAAACCCTACAACAACAGCCACCAAAATACTTCAGTAAACCAAGTGTCTTATTTGTCCAGGATGAGTGACATAGGAAATATCAAATCTCTTAGGGAAAAACCATATAAACCTAGCTCATAGGGATATTCTCTGGCCTCATTACCCCTAATGAAAATTAGAAAATAGTACAACATAGACACAATGGGAAATATGTCAGTATTAGCCATAGTCTCTTGATTCAGGCCTGTATATTTATGATCACCATGTTTATTTTGTATTATGCAAAAAAAGTGCTAAACAATGATAATCACTTTTGGTACCCTCAAATAGATTTATGTCTTTATACTACTAAATACACTATAGTGAATAATATTAACTTGAAAAAATAAGAGGCAAATTGGCCAAGCTGAAGCCCATTCAAGTTCAAGACTTCTATAAAGTTCAAGACTCTATAAAGACCTAAATGCTTAAATATCCTATATCCATAGCAACAAGGTTTGGGGTAAAATGTTAGGTAGGCCTAGTAAACAAAAAATGCAAAAGAATTCAATTCAATTTTTAGGCACTATCATCTTTAAGACAAAAGTTACATGAGTTTTCTATGCTTTAAATTTAATTACCTAGGAAGGATTTGTTTCTCCTCTGAAACAATTCATGAAGTTCCTGTCATGTTAATTTCCAAAATGATATTTTTGGCAGGCATTAAATATTTATTAAATGAATGCCAGTGAAGTACTTCTTTAAAATTATGAATGTTCCATTGACAAACAAATGGATAAAGAACACACACACACACACACGGAATATCACTCAGCCATCAACAAGAATGAAATCTTGCCATTTGCAATGACGTAGATGGAACTAGAAGGTATTATGCTAAGCAAAATAAGTCAGTCAGAGAAAGACAAATACCACATTATTTCGCTCATATGTGGAATTTAAGATACAAACAGATGAACGTAGGGAAGGGAAGGAAAAATAATATAAGATGAAGATTAAGAGGGAGGCAAACCATAATAGACTCTTAACTATAGGTAACAAACAGAGTTGCTGGAGAGGAGATGGGTGGGGGAATGGGGAAATTGAATGGCAGACATTGAGGAGAGCACTTGCTATAATGAGCACTGGGTGTTACCTGCAACTGATGAACCACTAAATTCTACCTCTAAAAGTAATAAAAATAATAAAATAAAATTATGAATGTTAATGACAATTCTATCTAATTAAATGATCATAATGTGGGGTATAGGGAGATTTATCTCATGATGATAATCTCAAACATGGCATTATTGAAAGATCTGAGGAAATCTTTCTTAAGGTTTTGTTTTCTATTTATTATAAAGTCCATTTTTAACAACTTCCTTAATATTCACTTTGAATGTCTACACTATTTTAAACACTTGAGTTTTTGGATGAAGATAATCTTCTGTGGCTTCTTTAGATGAAGATAATATTCTGTGACTTCTTTGTTACTATATAGTAAAATCTGCTTCTGACTCAAGTTCTACTTTTTTTTTTTAAAGATTTTATTTATTCATTTGACACAGAGAGAGAGATAGTAAGAGATAGAGATAGAGAGACAGAGAGACAGAGAGAGAGAGAGCTCACAGGCAGCGGGGAGAAGCAGAGGGAGCAGCAGGCTTCCTGCTGAGCAGGGAGCCCAATGCAGGACTCAATCACAGGACCTTGAAATCATGACATGAGCTGAAGTCAGAGGCTTAATCGACTGAACCACCCAGGTGTCCCTCAAGGTCTACTTTATGGCTCTTCCAGGTTGGGGTAGTACTTTAGTCATAGAAATGATCACTTTATACTTCTATTACTTATGCCTATCTGTATGCCCTACCACTAGATTTTTGAGCTCCTTATAGTTAAGTGCTTATTTTCTTTACTTTTGTAGCATCCAGGGTGGGGGTAGTATGTAGAAGATAATGTTTGTAGAAAGTAAGAGTAGATGGATGGTTGACTGGAATCTTAATGGGACAAAAAAATTAGAAATAAAGGGAGTGATGTATTCAATTTTTCTTAGTAACAAGTTAAGGAACAAAATTCTAAAGCATCTAACATTTTCTAACCTTTTACTCTTCCATTCTTCAGCACAACCAAACTATTTACAATGATTTAAAATTATGATCTGACATTCACCTTTCATCATAAGAAGAAACTTTTCATGGAGTAATAATGGTCTTCAAGTGGATGGACTGATCTGATAGCTTTTACAAGAAAAAAACAATTTTTTTCCCCTATTTCAGGCATCAAGGACTTGGCAGAACTAATACAAAAAGAAAAAAAAATAATGAGATTGAGCTTCTGCTTTTGTTTGTGAAATCCATATTTTATATTACAGTGGTTGCCAGGAGAGCTCTGAAGAGCTGACAAGCATTAAAAAATAATACATGTAACCTTCACAAGAGCCCTTCTCCAAGAATCCTTTCTTCTACACAAAGGCATTATTAACTGTAGTTAATCTGAAATTGCAAAGATTGCAATAAGAAAGATAACTGTCAACATTTCCACTTCAGAAGCAATATTTCATTTTCCTATATTTAATCACATAATTTTAGGACCATATGGTGTATGAAAAGTTAAGAATGGGGATTGGCTGGAGAACTGCTCCTTCAAATATAACTTAGAGACCATATTTGGGCTGTTTTTGCCATAATCATCTCCAATGTTATATGCTACATACTAGGCTCTTATAGCTATGAAATTCTTAAATGTTAATCTTCATTGGTTATGTATCATGACATTTCTCATGAATGAGTGAGAAATATTATATGATATTAATTGTAAAACTTCTAGAGGGGTTTGAGAATAAACAAGATGAAATTCTATAAAGTGAAAATGTCCTTATAGAAAATTGATATTTAAGAGGCTTGTGATCTCATATAATTAAGCCAGAACTTCAGATCCAAAACAATACAAGGAGTGTCACATGGCAGAGCTGAGCCTCTACATCAATCTTCCACTTTGTGTTTTCCTGGAAGTGATCTCCTGCTATTTTTTGGACTTTACCACTCCAATGTGGTACTTTACCACTCCAGTGATGACCCCAGCTGTTAGTGATGTATAGTTTCTTTAACCCATCAGGTATATACTCTCCTACAACATAAGATCCTCCAAAGATAAACTGTGACCAGTATAAATGGGGAGGACATCTCCTTATCAACCTCTATGTCTTGCAACAAAGGATAAATTTTAAAAAGTAGTGGTGCCTGTGACCCACGATTGGATTGTTAATAATGAAAGGATTTTCTGCATGTTCTTCCTATGGACCTTTCTTCTTTATGGTTCAGTTAGAAGACTCTAGGACTCATCTCTGAGTTCCTATTTGAGACAAACACTGTGTAGTGCAATGAATGCCTTTTCCACTTCTTTCACTTTATACTTTCTTCCTCACTTGTGGTCATTCAGCTTCAGTTAGACTTTTGCCATCTTTCCAATGCCCACAGCAAGTTTGGGCTTCATTTTCACAATTGACAGCCTGTCTTGGAGACTGTGGCCTGTTCTGTTTGATAGGAAATTAACATATCAGCTAGGATTGATGAGTATATCAGATCTGGGGCAATATTATAAGGTTTTTATTTCTTCATACTTTTATCTAAAAATGAATTTTTGTGTGTTTTTCAGACTGAAGCTTTCTGTTTGAATGTACATGAATTCATATCAAGCAATCTCAGAAAAAGTTTCATGTTTAATTGTTAATTTTTCAAGTACTTATTCTGTTACACAATTGAGATTTCTTTTCTAATTTTGTAAATAAACTGCAGAAATACTTGTCAAAAGAAAAAAAAAATACACTGCCATTTGGAAAGAAAAGCTTAGGTCAAGTGCTTGAGTGTTTTCTAGCAGGTGGATATGTCATGTTGACCTACTAGTGGAATATATTATAAAAGATCTCTCTTAAAGGGGCCTGAGCAGCATATTCTAAATTCTATTATGTATTAATCTTGTGTCCATTTTTTTTTTAAATTTTTATTTTTTATAAATATATATTTTTATCCCCAGGGGTACAGGTCTGTGAATCACCAGGTTTACATTTTTTTAATCAGTCATTCTGATTCTCAGTTGCTTCATTTGTAAAATGAAGATATTAACCCCAGAGTATCTGACATACACAGTTATTAGAAATCATTAAGATCATCATAGATTAAAATGAAGTGTTATGTGATTCTGAAGTTTTGATTATTTTTTCAGGTTCCTGAGCAATAAACGACATTATAATAGACACTTATTGTGGAATATGCTTAGTCCACCTCTTCTGTCAGCTATGCCTCCAAATTATATTCAGCAGAGTATAGAGGTTAATACATAGTCTCTGGAAACAGACAGTCTTCATTACAATTAAAGCTCCATCATTTAAAAACTTTGTAATTTTAGACATTTTTCCTATGGCATCTGTGTTTTAGCTTTGTGTTTTTTTCTTTTTAAAAAAGATTTTTTTTATTTATTTGACAGAGAGATCACAAGTAGGCAGAGAGGCAGGCAGAGGGGAAGGGGAAGCAAGCTCCCCACTGAGCAGAAAGCCCGATGCAGAGCTCAGTCCCAGGACCCTGAGATCACAACCAGAGCCTAAGGCAGAGGCTTAACCCACAGAGGCACCCAGCCACCCCTTAGTTTTGTTTTTATTTGTCTGTTTTTAGAGAAAGAGTGTGCACGCAGAAGCAGGGAGGGACAGAGGGAAAGGGAGAGAAGAATCCCAAGCAGGCTCCATGCTGGGCATGGAGGGCTATATCCCACAACCCTTTGATCATGACCTGAGCGGAAATCAAGAGTTGGGTATTTAAGCAACTGAGCCACCCAGATGCCCCATTTTAGTTTCTTTATATATAAAATTGTATAATAGTAAAGAGAGTCTATATCATTGAAAGGCTTACACAAGAAAACACATAGAAAGTGCTAAAAACAGTGCCTAGTACACAGTTGTCAACAAATACTAGCTATTATTATCCTGTCCCTGTGTTTTCCTTCTGAAATCCTACTTTAAAAAAAAAAAAAAAAAAAAAAGTTGACCAGATGAGATGTGGACACAAGAGCAAAAGGATCTAATTTTTTTCTTTGGCTTCAATTAGATTCCTGTAGTATGATTTCAATAAATTCTGTACTGGGGACTGTTTTTAAGCTAGTTCAAGGACTTTGCTCTTATTGAGAACTAAAGGAAACAAATCATATAGCTTGTATATTATTTAACTGATTCAGCAATCCCTGTGTATAGTTCAGGGTACAACATGCAATTATATGGCAGTACTTTTTCCTCATGAGCCATTAATTAGTTCAATTTGGAATAGATGCTTCTAAAATGTCCATATTAGAAATCTATTCTACTAAAAAAAAAAAAATAGAAACACTTACCTTCTGGAAAACCAGACAGAGTAATATTGGTGAAATATTAAAAAAAAGGGGGGGAACAAGATCATAACTTTTGCTTTTATTCATTATGAAGGTAATTTAATTAAAATTTTACGATGAGCAATTCTCAAGAGTGGAGAGAGTGAGGAGGCTGCATCTGGCTCCCACTTTCACAGCCATTGCAGTACATTGAGCTCCACAGAGACAGTGACAAGACAAGCAAGAGCCAGATGGGCACTGGGTGACTTTGTGCCTTACAGAAGAAAATAATTAAACATGGGCAGAGGAGAGCCTAAGAAGCTGAGAGGCAAAATGTCATTACATGCCTTCTTTGTGCAAACTTGCTGAGAGGAGCACAAGAAGCAGCACCCAGAAGTTTCTGTCAACTTCTCAGTTTTCAAAGAAGTGATCAGAGAAGTGGAAAACCATGTTTGTTAAAGAGAAAAGAACATTTGAAGACTTGACAAAGGTAGACAAAACTGGTTATGAAAAAGAAATTAAAACTTACATGCCCCTACAGGGGGAAAAAAAAAGAAGTCTAAGGATCCCAGTGCACCCAAGCGGCTTCCTCAACCCTTTTTCTTGTTTTATTCTGAGTATTACCCCCAAAATCACAGGAGAATATCCCAGACTATCTATGGGTTATATGACAAAGAAACTGGGAGAAATGTAGAATAATATTGCTGTAGATAACGAGCAGCAATAGGATTAGAAGGCTGCTTAGCTGAAGGAAAAATGTGAAAAATATTGCTCATAGTGAGCCAAAGGGAAAGCCTAATGTGGGGGAAAAAAAAAGTCATCAAGGCTGAAAAATAAAGACAAAGAAGGAAGAGGAAGAAAAGAAAGATAAAGAGCATGATTATGAGGAGGAAGATGAAGATAAAGAAAAAGATGATGATCATCATCATGATAAGTTGGTTCTAGTGCAGTTTTTCTTTTGCCTATAAAGCATTTACCCACCCCCTATACAACTCACTTCACTTAAAGAAAATAATTGAAATATAAGGCTGTGAAAATTTTGTTTTTAAACACTACAGTGTCTTTTTTGTATGTGTAATTAATACACTATGAAATGTATCTTTTTTAGATAGTCCTGTCCTGGTAGTATTTTCAATAGCCACTAACCTTGCCTGGTACAGTATGGAGGTTGTAAATTGGTGTGGAAATTTAAAGCAGGTCTTCTTAGTGCACAACACAAATTAGTTATATATGCGGATGGCAGTTTTTCCATCTTCAGTTGTCTCTGATGCAGCTTACATGAAATAATTATTGTTCTGTTAATACTACTGCATAATTGCAAAAAAAAAAAAAGTTGTAGCCATTTCATTGGCACTCAGTATGCTTCTAAGTAAATGAGATTTTTGTATTAAATAAATAAATAAAATGAGCCATGCTCTCAAACAAAAAATAAAACACCAAAACTGATTCAAAATTTTTGAAGTTTGGACTTGAGCTTTTATATTTTGCATGGAAACTTAGGTTTTTAAAATTTTCCAGAAAAATGGCTATTCACCTTTTTGATTCAAATAGCTTAGTTTTAATTTATTAATAATTTCTTTTCCACTTAGGACTAATTATGTTAGTGTTATACCGATCATTGTATATATATGCGATTTCTTAAGCAATAGTTTTCTGGAATAAGCAGTGAAGACAGAAATACTGCAATATGATTGATTTATGTAAGAACAATGTTTAAAAATGTGATGATATTTTAAAATTACCTAATGCATCAATTTAATTTTATGCACAGGTTTCCATTTTTGTGAAAAATAATTGCACCAAATTGAAACACCTGTCAATAAAGAAATAAGCCATTTTATGAGTTGAGAAGATAATTTTTTCTCATTGGCTATATATTTAGTTATTATTCTTCCTATAAATTGCATTTGATCAAAAAAGGATTATGTGTGGTTTAATGTGTGTCAATTCTAAAGAGAAAAATTACTATAAATCTAATTCTTTTTTATTCTAATCATATTCAGAAATGTTTTTAAATAACTATTTTTGCTTATATAAATATAGGAAAAAAGAGGTCCCCCACTTCTTTCAGATGCATAGAATCTAAAAATGTAAAAAAATGCATACTTTTAAAAAAATATGAAATAAAACAAAGAGAAAATATCCAATGATTTCTCTAAATGAAAGTAAAAAGACATGCTGGTAGTCTTTGTTCTTCTAAGATCCACTTGATCTTCATTGATTTGACTATATTTATGAGTTGCCTACTACAATCTAGGTACTGGGGTTGGCACTAGGGATAAAACAGAATAAAATAAAACAGAATAAAATAAAACAGCCTACTACTAAGGCTTCTGTGAGAAGAGATTTTAAGGCAAAAAAAAAAAAAAAATCATTATTTACCTTGCCAGAAAGATGATCTGAGAACGTCAAGAATTGATATCTAACAATCTAGAAAAGGATCAAACAAAACAAGCAGATGAATTTCCATTTATTAAAGAAATAATACTATAATGAAAGATGATGTAAAAGGTGCTAAGAAGTTAGATAATTTAGGAATTAAGTTCTTATCACAAGAAAAAATTTTAATTATGTGTTATGATAGATGTTAACTGGACTTACAGTATTCATTTTGCAAAATATACAAATATTGAGTCATTATGTTGTACACCTGAAAGGAATGTTATCTGTCAATTATATCCCAATTTATTAAAAAAGATTAAAAATTGTAATCTGTCGTCATTGAATATAAGAGGAAATTCCTATATTCCAGCTACTTAGTACATGACTGTAACATTATATTAATAGTAATTCTGAGTCACCACTAAAATAATTATTCTAAGTCATTGCCCAGTGGCTCCATTTGCTTTGAGAACATTTATTTAATTTTTACTGAGTGACTATTAGATGCCAAGAACTATTCTAACAATGAGAATCAGCAGTGAAGTAAGCAAACAAAATCTATCTTCATGAAGTAAACATTCCAGTGCATTTAAAAAATGTACATAGTTTCAAAGTGGAGACATAGGAAGCCTTGAACTCACGTCCTCCACAGACACACTGAATCCATACCTACATGTACAACAAATTCTCCTGAAGAACTGAGGACTGACTAAAAAGCTTCTGTACAACAAAGGATAGAGGAACCACACAGAGAATGGCAGGAGAGACAGTGACATAGTAATGAATCTTAAAAGCAGCAAAAAAGAAACAAAAAGTTAACTACAAGGGAAAACCTTTAAGACCAGTAGTTGATTTTTCAGCAGAAATTTTGCAAGCTAGGAAAGTGGCATGATATATTCAAAGTGCTGAAAGAAAAACCTACAACCAAAACACTCTGTCAAGTTATCATTCAGAATTGAAGGAATGATAGAGTTTCCAAACCAACAAAAACTAAGAGTTCATTCCACTAAAACAACCTTATAAGAAATGTTAAGGAATAAAGAAAAAAGGGGAAAGGAAGAGGTCATAATTAGAAGAAAAATATGAAATGAAAGCATTTCACAAGTAAAAACAAATACATAATAAAGGTAGTAGATCACTTATAAAGCTAGTATGAATCTTTAAAGAGGGAAGTAATAAAATCAATTTTATCTAAAAAATTAGTGAAAGGACTCAAAAATAAAATATGTAAAATATGACAACATATACATAAAATAAAGAGGGAAAGATATAGTGCTTTTAGAATGTGTTAAAACTGAAGTGCCAGCAACTTAATAAAGACTGCTATATATTTAGGATATTATACTTGAACCTAATGGTAATCATAAACCAAAAACAAAACAGATAAAAAAATAAAATAAAAAACAAAGAAATCCAGGGGCTCCTGGATGGTCCTGTCATTACATGTCTGCCTTTGGCTCAGGTCATGGTCCCAGGATCCTGAGATTGAGTCTGGAATTGGGGTTCCTGATCAGTGGGAAACCTGCTTCTCCTCTCCCACTCCCCCTGCTTGTATTCTCTCTCTCTTGCTGTGTCTCTCTCTGTCAAATAAATAAATAAAATCTTAAAAAAAAAAAAGAAAGAAAGAAATCCAAGCATAACACTAAAAGAAATCATCAATCACAAGGGATAGGATTAGGAAAAGAAAGGAACAGAGAAATTCTACAAAAACAACCAAAAAAAAAAAAACAATGAAAAAAATGGTAATAAGTACCTACCTATCAATTATTACTTGAAATCTAAATAGTCTAGGGGCACATGGGTGGCTTAGTTGGTTAAGCATCTGCCTTGCACTCAGGACATGATCCCAAGGTCCTGGGATCAAGCTATGCATCAGGTTCCTTGCTCAGCAGTGAGTCTGCTTCTCCCTCTCCTTCTGTGATCTCTCTCACTCTCTCTCAAATAAATAAATAAAATCTTTAAAATATAAAAAGAAATGTAGATAGTCTAAGTGCTCTAATCAAATATTATAGTCACCTAATGAATTTTTTTTTAAAGCATATCTCAATGTTGCTTACAAGAGGTTCACTTCAGACCTAAAGACAGGTATAAACTAAATGTAAGGAGATGAAAAAAAATATGCCATGCAAATGGAAGTGTAAAAAAAAAAAACAACAACTCAGGGTAGCAATACTTATATTAAATAGACTTTAGAACAAAGACTGTCACAAGAGACAAAGAAGACCGCTACATAGTGATAAAAGGATCAATCTGACAAGAGGATATGATAATTATAAGTATCTGTGCACCCAGTATGAAAGAAACTAAGTACAAAAAAAAATTAACATTCATAAAGAGAAAAAATTGACAACAATATAGCAATAATAGAGGACTTCAACACTCCACTTACATCAATGGATAGATACACTCAAAAATTCAATAAGGAAAGAATGGTATTTATGCACTATACCAATGGACTTTACAGATTATATACATATACATACACATATATAATTATATATATACATGTATATATATAATTTGTCTTTGTGCATATATTTTTGTGTGTATATATATATGTGTGTGTATATACATGTACATATTATTTTATCCAAAAACAGCAGAATACACATTCTTTTCAAGTAGATGTGGAACATTACTCAGGACAGAGCAAATGCTAGGCCACATAACAAGTCTCAGTATATTTTAAAAACCTGAAATCATATCAAAGATTTTTTTGACCAGAACATGGTGAAACTAGGAATTAATTACAAGGAAAAAAATGAAAGAAAAAATCCCACAAACACATAGAGGTTAAACAACATACAACTAAACACCCAGTTGGTCAATGAAGAAATAAAGAGGAAATTAAGAAATAAATAAAGACAAATGAAAACAGAAGCACAATGATTCAAAATATTTGGAATGCAGCAAAAGCAGTTCTTTTTTTTAAATTTTTTTAAATTTTTATTTTATTTTATTTTTTTTGACAGAGATCACAAGTAGATGGAGAGGCAGGCAGAGAGAGAGAGAAACAGGCTCCCTGCCGAGCAGAGAGCCCCATGCGGGACTCGATCCCAGGACCCTGAGATCATGACATGAGCCGAAGGCAGCAGCTTAACCCACTGAGCCACCTAGGCGTCCAGCAAAAGCAGTTCTAAAAAAGGAAAGTTTATAATAATAGAGGCATACTTCAAGAAACTAGAAAACTCTTTTAAAAAATGATCTGATCTCATACCTAAAGGAACTAGAAAAATAAGAAAAAACAAAGCCCAAAATTAGTTGGTGGAAGAAAATAATGAAGATTAGAGTGGAAATAAATGAAATAGATGTTAAAAAAAGAAAGAAAGAAAGAAACTAAGAACTGTTTCTTGAGAGATAAAATTGATAAACCTTTAGCCAGATTCATCAGGAAAAGTGAGGACTCAAATAAATAAAATTAGAAATGAGTGAGGGGAAGTTACACCTGACACAACAAAAATTCAAAGAATTATAAGAGAATATTACCAAAAAATTATATGCCAACAAATTGGACAAGCTGGAAGAAATGGATAAATTTCTAGAAAGATACAATCTTTTGAAACTGAATCAGGAAGAAATAGAGAATCTGAACAGATTACTATTAATGAAGTTGAACTGTTAATCAAAAAAACTCCCATCAAACAAAAGTCTAGAACCAGATGGCTTCAGAGTGAATTGTACCAAACATTTTAAGAGTTAATACCCATTCTTCTCAAACTACTCCAAAAAATAGTAGGAAAACTTCCAAATTTATCTTCTGAGACCAATATTACCCTGATACTAAAACTGGACAATAATACAAGAAAAAAAAAAAAAAACTGTAGGCCAACATCCCTGATGAACACAGATGCAAAAATCTTCAACAATATATTAGCATTCCAATTTTAACAATACATTAAAAGGATCATTTACCAAAAGCAAATGGGATTTATTCCAAGGGTACAAATATGATTCATTATCCACAAACCAATCAGTGAGATACATCATATTAACAAAATTAAGGACAGAGACCATATGATCATCTCAATAGATGCAGAAAAAGCATATGATAAAATTCAATATCCACTTATGATAAAAAAAAAACCCTCCCAAAATGGCTTTAGATGAACCATTCCTAAACATAATAAAACCTATATACAAAAAACTCACAGTTTTAATGGTGAAAACTCAAATTTAACATACTAGTGGAAGTCCAAACCATAGAAATCAGACAAAGGGGGAAAAGCATCCAAATTGTTGAAGAAGTAAAATTGTCACTAATTTCATCTATCATAATGCTATATTTAGAAAATGCTATGGATTCTGTCAAAAAACCTAACAAACTAATAAACTAATAACTAATAATAATAATAACAAATTCCTACCTAACTAATATTAATAACCTGATAAACTAATAAATGAGTTCAGTAAGGTTGCAGGATACAAAATTAATATACAGAAACCTGTTGCATTTCTTTTTTAAAAGATATATTTATTTATTTGAGAGAGAGAAAGAGCTGGGGGTTGCAGAGGGAGAGGAAGAGAAAGAATCTCAAGCAGAAGGAAACTCTTGCTGAGTGCAGATCCCATTGTGGGACTCGGTTTCATAACCCTGAGATCATGACCTAAGCTAAAATCAAGAGTTGGATGCTTAACTGACTGAACCACCCAGGAGGTTCCAGAAATCTGTTACATTTCTATGCACTAATAATAAACTAGCAGAAAGAGAAATAAAGAAAGTAATCCCATTTACAATTGCACCAAAAGAATAAGAAAGGAATAAGCTTAACCAAGTAGGTGAAAGACCTATATGCTGAAAACTATAAAACGCTGATGAAAAAGATTGAAGATGACACAAATGAAAAAATAAACAATGATCATGAATTTTAAGAATTAACATTTTTTAAAATGTTCATACTACCCAAAGTAATCTACAAATTCAATGCAATTTTTATCAAAATACCAACAGCATTTTTCACACAAGTAGAATAATCCTTAAATTTGTATGGACCCACAAAAGACTCTAAATAGTCAATGCAATCAAGAATGAAAACAGAACTGGAAGTATCACAATCACAGATTTCAAATATACTAAAAATCTATATACTACAAATCTATAATAAAACAGTATGGTACTGGAACAAAAACAGACATGTAGATCAATGAAACAAGATAGCACAGAAATACACCCACAATCATATGATTAATTAATCTACAACAAAGGTGGTAAAAATATACAATAGGGAAAAGACATTCTTTTTAATAAAGGGTGCTGGGAAAATTGGACTGCTACATGCAAAAGAATAAAACTTTCTTATACCATATACAAAAATAAACTAGAAATGGATGAAATCCTAAATATGATACATAAAGTCATACAAACCTACAGGAAAACATAGTTAATAATCTCTTGGACATCAGCCTTAGCAACATATTTATGGATAGGTCTCCTTAGACAAGGGAAACAAAAGTAAAAATAAACTATTTGAATTATACCAAAATAAAAAGCTTTTGCACAATAAAGGAAACTATCAACAAAATGAAAAGTCACCCTACAGAATAGGAGAAGAGATTTGCAAATGATATATCTGAAAAGGGGTTCATATCTAAAATATATAAATAACTCCTAGAACTCCAAAGTAAAACTCCTAAAACACCAAAAACCCAACAGTCTAATTAGAAAGTGGCCAGAAGATATGAATAGACATTTTTCCAAAAAAGACATACAGTTGGCCAACAGACATGAAAAGTGGCTCAACATTACTAGTCATCAGGGAAATGCAAATCAAAACCACAATGAGATACTCACTCACACCAGTCAGAATGGCTAGTTTTAAAAAGACAAGAAATAACAACTTGGCAAGGATATGGAGAAAAGGGAACGATGTGCACTCGTGGTGAGAATGTCAACTAGGGCATACACCATGGAAAACAGTTTGGAGGTTCATCAAAAGATTAAAAACAGAAATACCATACAATTCTGTAATCACTAATAAAATAAAATAAATACACTAATAAAGAAAATAAATTTACTAATAAAGAAAATAAAAACGCTAATTCAAAAAGATATGTACACCCCTGTTTAGTGCTGTATTATTTGCAATAACCAAGATTTGGAAGCAACCCAAATGTCCGTCAAAAGATGAATGGATCGCGGCTGGAACCATGGAGGGTGCAGAGGAGAAGAAAAAGAAGGTTCCTGCCGTGCCAGAAACCCTTAAAAAGAAGCGAAGGAATTTCGCAGAGCTGAAGATCAAGCGTCTGAGGAAGAAGTTTGCTCAAAAGATGCTTCGAAAGGCAAGGAGGAAGCTTATCTATGAGAAAGCCAAGCATTACCACAAGGAGTACAGACAGATGTACCGGACTGAGATTCGGATGGCGAGGATGGCGAGAAAAGCTGGCAACTTCTATGTACCTGCAGAACCCAAGTTGGCGTTTGTCATCAGGATCAGAGGCATCAATGGTGTGAGCCCAAAGGTTCGAAAGGTGTTGCAGCTCCTTCGCCTTCGTCAAATCTTTAATGGCACCTTTGTTAAGCTCAACAAGGCTTCAGTTAACATGTTAAGGATTGTGGAACCATATATAGCATGGGGGTACCCTAACCTGAAGTCAGTGAATGAATTGATCTACAAGCGTGGTTATGGCAAAATCAACAAAAACGAATTGCCCTGACAGATAACACATTGATTGCCCGATCTCTTGGTAAATATGGCATCATCTGCATGGAGGATCTGATTCTCGAGATCTATACTGTTGGAAAACGTTTCAAAGAGGCAAACAACTTTTTATGGCCCTTCAAATTATCTTCTCCACGAGGGGGGATGAAGAAAAAGACCACCCATTTTGTGGAAGGTGGAGATGCTGGCAACAGGGAAGACCAGATCAATAGGCTTATTCGAAGAATGAACTAAAGTATCTACCATGATTATTTTTGTAATCGGGCCAGTTAATAAAGGACTACTCTCAAGTGGGGAAAAAAAAAAAAAGATGAATGGATCAAGAAGATGTGATACTCACACACTATAATGTAATATTGCTCAGCTGCAGTAAAGAATGAAATCTTGCCATTTGCAACAGTATAGATGGACCTAGAGGGTATTATGCTAAATGAAATTTCAGACTGCCAAAGACAAATACAATATGATTTCACTCATATGTGGATTCGAAAAAGAAAAAAAATGAACAAACAAAAAAACAAACCAGAAACAAATTTATAAATACAGAGAATAAACTAGTGGTTCCAGATAGGAGGGGATGAAAGATGGCCAACATAGGTGAAGAGGATTAAAAGGTATAAACTTCTACTGATAAAATAAATAAGTCACAGGAATGGAAAGTATAGCATAGGGAAGATACTCATAATACTGTAATAATGTTGTATGTTAACAAGTGGTGGCTACACTTATTGTGATAAGCATTGCATAATATATAAATTGTTGAATTGTTATGCTGTATACTTGAAACTAACATAATATTGTATGCCACCTATGCTTCAATTATAAAAATTTAATAGTATATAGTATAATAGTATATAGCTGTTTTAATACGATAAAGAGTTTAATATATTTTAGCTGATATTACAAATACCTTGAGTTTTGCTTATCAAAAATTTTAAGTTGCTTTTTTTTTTTTTTGTCTAAGATATTAAGGATGTGCTTAATTTCTTTTAGGAATTTTAGCACAGCTTAAGTTAGTGGCTTAAATGACAAATAAAAATGAATTTAACTACCAAATTTACATAATGCTTGAAGAGATTTACAATAACAAAGAAACATTGTATTTAAACTAGACATGTAAATTTAAGTAGGCAAGTCAAATATTTTGAAGCATTACTTCTTTGGCCTACTCAGTCTTACTCCTAAAACACTGCCCTCCACAACCACGTCTGTTGATTTGTTCCTTAATAAAACTCCATATTAATAGTTTTAAAAGTTCTTTGCTTTCTTATTAAATTTGCCAATCTCTAGAAACATATGTAGGGTTAGACATATATTCTTTTTTTGTAATTGTTAGTTTACTTTTGCTTTAATTTAAGATGCTATCAATGGAAAAGAAAATTCTTGAAATGTAGCAGAATATTTCAACATTTTCCCTTTTCAATACAAAAATAATTTGTCAGTGACTCAATACCATGTTCCCTAAACCATTACCTTTAATACCAATCATTCGCTATTGCCAGAAAGTAGATGTGAAAATATGATTGAAAAAGAACAACAGAGATTTCAGCAGGGTCTAATCTCTTGTGTCCTGTAAGTACTGACACTTCATTTTAAATACTACTTAGTGTAGGATACTTGTGTTACGAAATTCATATGTTGAAACCCTAATCCTCATGGTGATGGTATTTGGAGGTGGACATTTTGGAGATCATTTGATCATGAAGGTGGAACCTTCACAAATGGCAATTGTCCTTAATCCAAAAGAAAGTGATGATCTTTCCTTTGTCATGTAAGGATACAGAAAAAAATTGGTATTTCTAAATCAGGAGGAGAACTTCTTCATGACCCCAATCCAACCATGCTAGTAACCTTTTCTCAAGCTTCTAACCTTCAAAACTGTACCAAAATAAATAAATAAATAAATAAAATAAGATAAAATAAAAACTTAAAAAAAAAATAAAAAATCTATTTTAAGCCACCCAGTCTATGGTATTTTGTTTAAAAAGCCCAAACTGACTCAAGCAAGCTACTTTCCATTGTTCTTCTGTTCATATCATTCTTATTACCAAAACTGTATTTTAGAAACATGCTCACAAAATGTGTTAAGACTCTGGTTAAACATTCATTTTGACTCCCCCGCCCTTAATTATTATCTGTATGCACCCATATGTTGTGGGCTAAATTGTGCTCCCTCCCACCCCCCAAAATGTATATCTTGAATTCCTGAATTCTAGTACCTGAGAATGTAACTGTATTTGGGGATATAGTCTTTAAAGGGGCACTTAAGTTAAAATCAGGTCATTAAGATGGACTACTATTCCCATGACTGATGTCTTTATAATAAGACAAAACCTGGACACAGAGATGTACAGAAGGAAGACCACATGAGAACACAGGGAGAAGATGGTCACCTAGAAGCCAAGGAGAAAGTTCTCAGGAATAAACTGACCAAATCTACACCTGATCTGAAACCTTTAGTCTTTAGATTTTTGAAAAATTAATTCTGTTGTTTAAGCCACCAAGGATGTGAAACTTTGCTATGGTAGCCCTAGCAATATAATTCACTATTCATATATTGTTTTGTCCAGTCTGACATATGAGTTAGTCCATCCTCCCACTCAGGACTTTTCCTACAACCATAACTATGATGTCATTTCCTCTTATCTTCACCTAGAACGTTGTTAATGATCTTTACTTTCTACTTACTTCTTCCTTTCAATTTGTTTAATTTTTCTATCGCCATGGTTGGATTCTCTCTTTCATTTTTTTATATCCCCCATTATTCAGAAGAGTAAACTATTTAATAACTTTCTCATTTCCTGTATATCTATCAACCTAATGAAGTCAGGATTATACACTAGCCCTCTATTTAATTTACTCTTTTACGGTGTTCAATGAGCTAATGGCTAAATCCAAAGGATATTCTTTAGTCTTAAACTTATTTTATCCTTTTGTTGTTTAGTACTCTCCCCTTAAAATTCTCCATGGTTACCATATTTTCTTTTTCCTCTTTGACCTAGTAATCTATTCTTCTTCACAGGAATCTATTCTTCACAGGCTCTTCATCTTTTCAGTGTTGGTATTACTCATGTTTCTTTGCCCATCTTCTCTATCTTTGATATTATATTCTTAGGTAATTTCAACCATTTGATGATTTAATTGATGGCCAAGAACATCAATATGTTAATGATTCTTTCATCCCTATCATTTGCCCTCACCTTCCCTATCATATTCATTTGCTTATTATGTGCCTTGTACCACTAGGTAGGAATTCATCTTTTATTTTCCTCTGTGCCTATCCCAGTGTTCTATCAAGTAGCAATTCTACCATGCCATTCATCGTCTAAACTAGAATACTGGGAGTCAGCTTCTATTAACATAAGAAATCATAGTGTTTGCTTATTGGTGAGCACATAGTAAATAGCATGTGCTTTAAAATGTTTATTGTCTCAGTAGCACCTGGTACAAAGCTTTAAATGTAGAAGTTTCTCAGTAAAATCTCATTAGATTTCCCTTTCCAAAGTCTTTGGGAACATCCTACAAAATGCAGACAGAGTAAGAGAAAGATAATATGGGAAGGTGATGGGACATTTGAGGAGAAAAAAAAAATTAAGCATTCAGATAACTGAATTATATATATACAGGCAACATTTTTAAACTTTTTCATATTTGAAAATTTAAGAAATTGAATTTTTTTTCCTGCTGCCTTAGGAATCAGACATCCTGAATATTGTGAATAATGAATACTTTCCCTCTCAATTTCAGAATACAAGAGGTAGAGAAGAATTTGTAATGTTTCAAATAATTACACTGAGCAAATGTAGTTAAGTGTTGTAATTTCATTTTGTTTAAAGTATTATAACAGTAAGAAAGGCCAAAGTAGCTGTACAATGCAATGTCACAATGCAAGGTCAAAGCCTTCACTTTTAAAGTTTATGACATGTCTAAATAGAAATGCTAAATTCCTAGTAAATTTATAAACATTAAGTGTATCATTGTTTAAAATAAAGATATTTAATAACTGTTTAATAACAGCTAAATATTTTCCAAGTTAATCTTTTTGTAGTGTATCAAATACATTTCTATAGCCTTTATAGAACGTGCTCCTCTTGCTGAGGGAATTCTATGGTTAATAAACCATGAAACTGGGAGTTAATTAAACACTAAATCTCACTAAACTCACTGTTTTATTGGCAGCTGTAATCTAGATTATATCAGATGATACCAAGTAACTTTCTGGGGATTAAGTAATTTACTGAATATTAATATGTTAATATTAAGTAACTTACTGAAGATTAATTATGTTAGATCACTGTTTAGAATTTATAGTGAATTAATTTATTTTCTGACTTCTGCACTCTACCCCACCTCATTAACCATCCTCCCAATAGTAGCAGAGAGGACTGCCACATACAGTTACCTATATTATGTAAAGAAAAACTTTGGAAATTTCAAGGAAATACTTGAAAATGAAGGAAACCAGAATATGCCACCCCAAAATATGTCACAAAATTATTTTGAGCTGAAGGAAATGAAGAAGCAGTGAATACAGAAAAAATTCCACGCTTTCTGCATGAAGGCAAGAAATACATTCTTCTTTTACTGGAAATAGACCCTTATTAGTCCAGAGATGATACAAGGGGAATCTGCAAATAAACTTTGTTAACCTAACCTTTATCTTCCTAGTTAAGGAAAACAAAGACTACCTAGTCCTGGCTAGGAATCTCCTAACCCAAACTTCTTTGTCTTGTCAATTCTTCATAAATTACTCTTTCTTTATTTAAAGGTATAAAAGCTTCCTGCTCTGGTCATTCATTCAGTTATTTATCCTGTGAAGGCTCCTCAGATATAAAAAAAAAAATTAAAAAACATTTGCATGCTTTTCTCTTGTCTTTGTCAGTTTACTAATATTGAGACTCAACCAAGGGCCCAAAGAGGATAAAGGAAAACTTCTCTCTTCCATAATTTTTTATACATATACAGAATAATCTTTAAAGTATGGACATTGGGAAAAAGTGGAACAAAGTCCAAGAACTGGCTCTAGAATGCATTTACTGTATTATCAATGCAGCATACTTAGGCTATTTAAGTCTATTTCATCATCTGATAAATGGATATATTAGCAGTACCTATTTCATAAGTGTGTTTGGAAAATAAACATAGTGATACCAATTATCATTTCTCTGTGAGGCACCAACCCGAGAGAAGGCATAGCTTCATGAAAAAACATGGGTAATGTAGAGAAAGTGTCCCACCAGCAAGAAGATTCAAGAAAAAAATGTAGTTTTGGTGCTTGAAGAGTCTAACAAACAGCAAGGCTTCCTTCCATATGAGTTTATTTATGGACAAAGAACAAGAACAGATGGTAAGCAGTAGTCAGATTTATGTCTCAGAGATTTTGAATTTCATGTTGTGCAGCAAAGTGGGGTTTCCACTTTTTAGCTCTAGAATTAGCCATCCTCTGCTAGAGAGTTGCATGCTTACTATATAACATATATGACGTAAAGGAGAAAATCTGGGATTCCCAGGAAGGCTGAGTTCACAAAGAACAGGAGGTGAGCTTTCATGGTACAGTGTTTTTTTTCAACTTCCCATACATCTAAGTCACTTCTCTTTCTGAAGGAGAAAGAAAAAAACCTTATAGAAGAGAGTCCATGGTATTAATCTAAAGGAAAATCTCTCACATGGACAGACAATTAAGAATGAGTGATAGTTAGGAAACCTAATGTGTAACTATAGGGGATTAACATATTACTAGATACTAGAACATGGGGCCTATTCTAATCCAGTGTGATTCGCAAAATATATTAGAAACTTTAATCTTTGTATAAAAAATTTTTGGTAAGAAATGATATGGCACATATAACTTTATAAGTCCCTTACCTTGTCTTCAAAAAACAACTTCTTTTAGTTTTATTATAGTGAGGTATCCTGACATCATGGAAAAAAATTTAGAACCAGAACTTGAGTTGCAATTATGAACCAACCACTTAATTACAGGATGAATCTGGGCAAATTGCTTAATGCCATTGAGCCACAATGTCTTCCAGAATGGGTATTATAAAGATTAAAAGAGATATATAACATAAAATTGTATTTGATTCTTACTCCACCTCCCCAAATATAGTAACAATTGCTAACAAAAATCTAATGTAATTATCATAGCACTTACTAATACAGATAAGAGGACAAAGGAATATCCAGGAATTCAGAAAACCAAAGAGGTGAAGTCTTCATGACCTTTTCTTGTTTCTCCTACTATTCTTTGAAGACTTCTTTATACTTATTTACTCAAACATTATAAAGGATGTCAATAACCAATAGTTTTTATTTCAAGTACCTTCAGCTTGGGAATGCAATTGCTAATTCTCATATAAAGATTGTATTAAAATTGAATATGATGAATTAAAATCAAGTATACCTACTGTGCAAAGTTTCTGTTATCTTTAAGCAAAAGATATTTACTCTAGCCAGTTTAAATAAAAATGAAATTTGTTAGCTACCAGAGCTCTTTCTTAATTCTAAAAAGGAGCTAAAAAATAAATATGAGAGAAGGCAAGATCCTTTGAACTACGAACATTGGTACAGGAATTCATGGGTCTTAACCTGGAAAGCAGATGTTAATATGATTCAGCTACAATGGTTCTCAGACTGCTGTGACAGGCTTGTCCTAAGTGCCTATCCATTGTCAGTCAACTTACTGCCATGATGATCACATCAGACTGCCATTGCTAACCCCATGAGAAGGGATTGGGAAAGAAAGCAATACACAGAGAAATAAAATGAGAAAAAGGAAAAAGAAACTTAATCCAACAAAGCAAGAAAATTGAGGGTAAAGAAAAAAAGCAGAAAATATGATACAAATAGGAAACCCATATAAAAATGAAAAAGAAACATTGGCAATCACAACAAATATAAACAGGCCAAACTTTTTGGTTATAATACACTTATCATCCAATTTGATTAGAAAATTATTCCAGGAATAGGTTGTTTAAATGAAATAAACATAAACCATGAAAGGCTGAAAATCAAAGGGAAGAAAATTATATCAAGCAATAATAATGAAAAGAAAGCTAATAGCTATGCTAGTATTATTCAAAGTAGATTTTACGTGCAAATGCCTTGCTAAAGATAGAAAGGGTCACAAGAGAACACTAGAATTTCCAGCTGACTAGGGTAATAAGCTGGTTGTAACTTTGTACTTACATTATAACATAATCTCAATATGTACAAAACAAAGATTGACTAATACACTATCATAAAAGGTGATTTTAATATACTACCCTTAGCAAATGATAAATCAAGCAAATAAAATCAGTGAGAATAAGAATGATTTGAACAGCATAATTAATAACCTTTATAAACAAATGGACATAATGATATATATCTGATTTTGGAATTGACTTAGATGAAAAGGCAAATTCATAGTTAAAGACCTAAAAGTAAGAGGTAAAATAAAATTCTAGTATTTTAGGAGTACATTGAAAACATCAGAATTTATTAGAAGTGAACACTGTTGGGGTGCCTTGGTGGCTCAGTCGGTTAAACATCTGTCTTCAGCTCAGGTCATGATCCTCGGGTCCTGGTATGGAGCCCCTCACTGGGCTCCCTGCTCTGCAAGGAGTCTACTTCTCCCTCTCCCCTGCCTGCAGCTCCCCCTGTTTGTGCTCTCTCTCTTTCTGTCAAATAAATAAATAAAAGCTTAAAAAAAAAAAAAAGAAATGAACATTGTCCATTAAAAGAGTCAGTGAACCTGATGATCGTTTGTAGGTTAGCAGCTGTCATCTAGGTTTTAACAATTTCCCTCTTTATCACCCTAAAAGTCACTGAGAATCATTTCTAATAATTTCTAAATAAGTTCGTAATGATCAGACTCAATGCTTTACTCTACCTGAAAAGATGGTCAGATGCATAAGAGGTATACACACTGTAAGGCTATCATCATCACAGCATCACCCAAGCCAATGATTCTTAATTCTAACATTGAAATTGCCTAAAGATATCTAAAATAATAGGTGGTGGGTATTATAGAGGGCACAGATTGCATGGAGCACTGGTTGTGGTGCAAAAATAATGAATACTGTTGTGCTGAAAATAAAAAATAAATTAAAAAAATAGAATATGTGTGTCTATATCCCAATAAGATTCTAATTTAACTCATCTGGTTTGAAGACCAAATTTTAGTGTTTTTTAAAGCAACAAATGTAACTTTAGCGTGTATTTAGAATTGATAGCCACTGTTCCACAGGTAGTCCAAAAAATTTTAATGAAGACTGGGCACTTTCAAACTGCAACAAATTGAAATAGTGAATTCTGAAATAAAATGTGTTGTCATCTTAAAACATGGCATCTTATGGTTTGCACTAACTGATCAGAGCATCATTTTTGAAATTGTAATTTTAAAAACAGCCAATTCTCTTCACAGCACTCACCAAATCACATACCCTCCCCAATGTCCATAATCCCACCCACTTCTCCCAAACCCCCTCCCCCCAGCAACCCTCAGATTTGGTGAGTGCTGTGAAGTGTGTAAACCTGGTGATTCACAGACCTGTACCCCTGGGGATAAAAATATATGTTTATAAAAAAAAAATTAAAAATTAAAAACAGCCAATTCAACACCAGGTACTTTCCTTGGCAGGCAAATAAATAAATAAATAAAAATTATACACAACTCACATAAAACTTCAGAAAACAATTTGGATCTACTCATTGCAAATGGCAATGGAATTGCCAAACCATGTGCCACACAGAAAAATACATAATTGGCAATGTCTGTGTATGCTTCAGAAGGGGATGTGCTTAAATTCAGTTTTCCTTTCTTTTTCTAGTTCAATTTTTATCTAATTTTTCTCCCAAAAGAAATGACTGGTACTAACATTATTTATTTATTTAAATTTTTGTGACTTTATTCTTTAACTTTATGGAGGAATAACTGACAAATATAATTGTATATATATTAAAGTATATGACATATATACCTATATACATATGTATTGTAGAATGATAATCAAGATTGAGACAATCAGGACGTCCATTACCTTATATAGTTAACATAGTTAATGTATGTGTGGGTGGGTGCTAAGAATGCTTATGATCTACAACTTTTTAATTTGACCTTTCACTTTAGAAAGAGGTGTCTGGTTCCCGAAACATGGAATGCTTTAATGTGACTGTTCTCTGTGGGGGAATTTGGGGTTTCAAAGAATTCAAAACCAGCTTTTCCCTTGTGAAACATGTAATGATTTGCTGTGAGAAGGTCATCATTTGTCTAAAACTTATTTGGTAGGGAGCTAGAATCAAATTCTAAAGACGAACTGTTTCCTTTGTTTGTTTGTTTGTTTTAGATGGCCTATCCAACTCTCCTATTTGTTTTTATATTAAGATTAATTTTACTTATTTTTTAACTTAACCATTCTCTTAAATGGTTAATTTTAAATAAAAATGAAACATTATCAGTTTATATTAAGAGCAATGGGAAAAGCAGATACAAGAAGAATGTTGTCAGCATGAACAAATTATTTCAAAAGGATATTTCTTAGGAGATACAGGTGGGATATGTGTGTGCATGTATGTGTGTATAAGCATTTAGACATGGCTATTTTAACTCAAATATAAAATGAAGCTAAAACAAGGAAATAAATGAAGAATAAGGTCAGTATGTTCATAAATACAATCAGATATAGTCATAAGTTCTCATATGTTAACTCACATTAAGTGGTCAATGACAGGTCAAATGAA
The DNA here is from genome assembly GCF_964662115.1 of Mustela nivalis. Taxonomy (NCBI): domain Eukaryota; kingdom Metazoa; phylum Chordata; class Mammalia; order Carnivora; family Mustelidae; genus Mustela; species Mustela nivalis. The sequence goes on along the minus strand of NC_139023.1, from coordinate 37,466,158 downwards.
AGCTAGGAAAATTATTTCTGCCCCATTCTACAGTAACCACCAATGAATTAAGGCAAATGATAAACTTGTATGGAGGTACCAATGACAGGCACTTTGAATAGAGCACAGTTAATTTCTACATTCAAGATCCAGGAATTGGTGAAGTAAAATTATGATTAGAAATTTAATGAAACTTGGTAAAATTCTAATAAAGATTACTTATAGTAATATGGCATATTATGTGTTTGAATCCTTGAAAAATATCAATTAACTGTACTAGTTTTAATATTCTCAGATAACCCCTCTTTTTTTTTTTTAAAGATTTTATTTATTTACTTGAGAGAAAGACAGTGAGAGAGAGCATGAATGAGGAGAAGGTCAGAGAGAGAAGCAGACTCCCCATGGAGCTGGGAGTCCGATGCGGGACTTGATCCCGGGACTCCAGGATCATGACCTGAGCCGAAGTCAGTCGTCCAACCAACTGAGCCACCCAGACGTCCCAACCCCTCTTTTAACACTTAAAATTTTAAGATATTTAGCAAAGTATGGCCTATATTTTAAATACTTAAATCCAGGAAGGACATGATTATTTTTGATTAGGTCAACCTGTGCCTTTACCTTCTTAGAGCAGAAGGAAGCATTCAGAATCAATATCCAGACTGTACCAGTTAGAAAGTGAGAGCTAACTGCTATTTTGGTGTAAGACTCCTTCTTGTAAGGATCATTCATCTATTTCTCAGGAGTAGTCAACTATTTGAAAAATACAATTAAAGCAACTATATCTTCAAATAGGAGGAATTTTAAACTATCACTTTGAAAAATATTGGAGGTGGTTAAAAGATGTTACTAGGAAATTGGTATTTGCCAAAGGGTGGAAATACAGATAGAAAACATTGCCTAAAAGGATACCCTAAAGTGACTTCAAAGTTGTTTAAGCTAGGATTTAAATGGTTCATTACACAGCATTCTCTTCTATTTAGTTCTGAAAAGTTAAATGGAGACAAAGGGGTAGAGAGAGAAAAAAATATCATCTTTGTTAACAATAAATAGTATATTGGAGAAGATCCCTTTGTGTCTGAAACTGAAGTGGATTCATTAATACTATAGCTCAGATCAAGGAAGACTTGCACTTCAGTCTCAGCCAGTATTAAACAACAGAAGCTATGTAAAAGCTGGCTTCTATAAAACTATGGAATAGAGGAGAAAATAATCACACATAGCAGTCTGCGTTTAGTACCAGCAATGGGCTGGAAGAAGGGATCAGGTCCTGGGTGCAGCTCACCCACCAAGAAAACAGGGAACTAAACAGGGAGAGTACCTTGCAATTTGGTACTAGTGCATTTCTGGCAAATGCCTGGTATGACTCCACCCAAGAGTAGCCCCAGACTGGCCCACTAACAACATAAGGGCCAAACTCTGTCCACAAAAGGCAAAGGTAGCCATTGCAGATGGCTGTACTAAAGGCAAATGCAGCTCAGTCACAACAGTACGGTGCGTATAACATACATAGGAGACATACATGAAGTGCCAGTTCTGGTAAAAAGAACATTACCCCACAGGACACCATAGGACCTCTTCATTAGGCCATTTCTTTCAAGAGCAGGAGATGTAGCTTCCTTTCCTAATACATAGAAATAGACACAAAGTTAAGCAAAGTGAGGAAACAGACAAATATGCCACAAATGAAAGAACAGGACAAAATGACAGCAAGAAAGTGAAATGAAATGGGGATAAGTCATATGCCTGATAGAGAATTTAAAGTAATGGTCATAAAGATACTCTCTGGACTTACAAAAAGAGTAAAAGACTTAAATGAGACTCTCGGCAAAGATTAAAAAAATAATAATAAAATCAAAAAGGACTAATCAGAGATGAAGAACTCAATAAATAAAGTTAAAAATACACTAGGCAGGCTAAACAGTAAATGAGAGGAAGCAGAAGAATAGATCAGTGACTTTGAGGACAGAGTAATAGAAAGCAATCAAGCTGAACAGGAGAGATAAAAATAACAATAAAAAATAAAAATAGACTAAAGGAATGCATTCACTCTATCAAGCCTACTAACATTGACAGTATAGGGATCTAAGGAGAAGAGGGAGAAAAGGGGCTGAAATTTTATTTGAAGAAATAATACCTGAATATGCATCGAAAAGGCTAAATTTGACTCTTCAGCAGAAACTGGTAGACCAGAGACGGGTGGCATGATATATTTAAAATGCTGAAAGAAAAATACATGCAACTAAGAATACTCTATCCATCAAAGCTATCATTCAGAAAAGGAGAGATAATTTCCCAGATAAATAAAATATATAAATAAATAATAAAAATGTAAACAAATATTTTATATATAAATATATATATAATATATAAATTTTAAAAGATTAAAAAATAAAAGTTAAAGGAATTCATCACCATTAAACCAGCCTTAAAATAAATGGTTAAGGGGATTCTGAGTAGAAAGGAAAGGCCAAAAGTTGAAGTAAGAAAACTGGTAAGCATACAAACAGTAAAACTAAGTATATATACAAAAATTAGTCAAGGAATTCACAAAACTAAGGGATGTAAAGTAGGACACTAAAATATCTAAAATATGGGCAGGGGAAGGAAGAGGAGTAAGGCATGGGTTCAAACTCAAGTGACCATCAATTTAATATAGCTGCTATATGTAGAAGATGTTATATACAAACCTAATGATAACCACAAATCAAAACCATTAATAGACATGCAAAAAATAAAGAGAAAGGAATCCAAATATATCACGAAAGAAGCCAGCAAACCATGAGATAAGAGATCAAAAAAAGAAAAAAATATAAAATAACCACACCATAAAACAAACCATGAGATAAGAGATCAAAAAAAGAAAAAAATATAAAATAACCACACCATAAAACAAATAACAAAATGTCAGTAAGTACATTTTTACTTTAAATAATTACTTTAAATGTAAACAGATTAAATGCTCCAATCAAAAGATATAGGGTGATAGAATGGATTAAAAAGAAAGACTCATCTATGTGGTACCTACAAGAGACTCATCTCAGAGCTGAATTCATACACCTGAAGGGATAGTAAAGAATTTACCACGCAAATGGAAATGAAAAGAAAGTTGGGTTAGCAATATTTATATTGGATGAAATAGACGTTAAAATAAAGAATGTAAAAGGAGACAAAGAAGGACACTATATAATCATAAGGGGGAAAATCCAACAACAATTTTAAATGTTTATGCACCCAACATGGAGGCCCCCAAATAAATAAAGCAGCTAATGGCAAATGTAAAGGAAGTAATCAATAGCAATGCAATAGTAGAAGCCTTTACCACCCCACTTATACCAATGGATAGATCATTCAAACAAAATCAACAAGAAAACAATGACTTTGGATGACACATCGGATGAGATGTATTTAACAGACATTTTCAGAACATTCCACCCTAAAACAGCAGAATACAAATTCTCTGCAAGTGCACAAGAAACATCCCCCAGAACAGATGACATTTTAGGCCACATCACATATCTCAACAGGTTCAAAAAGATTGAATTCATACCATCCATCTTTTCTGACCACAATGTTATGAAATTAGAAATCAACCACAAGGAAAACTCTCAAAAAATACATGGAGGCTCAATAAAATTCTACTAAACAATGAGCAGGTCACTGAAAATATCAAAGAGGAAATAAAAAATACATGGAGACAAATGAAAATGAAACTAAAACAGTCCAAAATCTTTGGGATGTGGCAAAAGGTGTTCCAAGAGGGAAGTTTATAGTAATACAGACCTATCTCAAATGCAAGGAAAATCTAAAACAACCTAGATTTTGATTTTCAGTATGGATACAGACCATGAAAGTGGGGCCTCATGATACTTCTGACCTTTAGGTTTTCAGGAGGTGTTGGAAAACTTACCAAAGAGTTGCTTGTGGCAACCAAGTATTCATAGCAATGTCGCTTTTTGATCTTTCAATGTTGGCTCTTCTTATCACTGTGAAAAAGAAACCACCAATCATTGGATTGTTCACCTATTAATAGGGAAGCATGCTGGGTTTAGACTGTCATGAGACATGTTTTACACTACTGTTGTGCTGTTGCTATGGTAATCCTGCTCAGTACAAGAGGAACTGCAGGTTCAGACATTTGGTGTATGTGCTTGGCTGAAGAGGCAATAGGATGAAGTTACTGTCTGTGTGGTTATGTATGAATGTCTCAAGTCAGAATCCTGCCCAGACCGAATGTTACAGCAGTGTTGTAGGGACTTTGTTGGCCTCAGATAGCTGGTCTCCCACCATCCCTGCTGGCAGATGCGATGTGCATCCCACATGTTGTGGTGTGTCTGTTGTATGTCAGGACTGAGGTCCAGTTCAGGGAGCTCCTCATAAGGGAGAAACAGGGCATGGCCATAAAGGGGACCGCCGTCTCGTCCATCACCATGTTCACTGGGGAGCCTGGTGCTAAACCATTAGTAGAATCAAGAAAAATTTTAAGTAAAACAAAACAAAACAGCAACAAAACAACATCATTTTACACCTAAAGAAGATAGAAAATGAACAAACAAAATTCAAAAGAAGTAGAAGGAAAGAAATAATAAAGATTAGATTTGAGTAGGGGCAAGATGGCAGAGAAGTAGGAGACCCTGTTTCAATCAGTCCCCTAAAGTGAGCTAATTATCTACCAGAACACTCTGAACACCCATGAAATCAGTCTGAGATATAGGATTATATACTTCTGGATCTCTATGGGGGCAGAAGGCACCAGTGGAGAGGTAAAGCAGAGTGGGAAAGATTGGACTGATATCAGAGGATAAAGAGAAGTGGGAGGGAGCCACCAGAAGCAACCCATTGGAAAGAAATACCCCAATATGAAGGTGCCCTGTGATTGGGGAGCAGCATTATCTTGGTGTCTAGTTAAAAGCACTCAAAAAGAGCAAAAGATCTTAAAGGGCAACTTCTGGAATTGGGTGGTCATGGGCATGAGCCTAAGCTCAAGGACCCAGGACGGACACCACTAGCGACCACACATGCCAGAGAATGTGGTGGTGGAGCCTCCAGTTCTGGTCCTGGAGCCCCCAGGGTTGCACAGTTTGTACCACCGCTTGGCCAGGCACACTCTCACCCCCCACATGAGGGAGTCTTTGGGCAGTCATTAGATCCACAGCCTTTTGCGCTCTGTATGCACTACGCGGCCAGGGTCTGAACTGCACTCCCCACCCACACCTGAGAGAGCTCTGTGTGGGTGCTGGCCAGTGGTTTCTTGGACCAGTCAAGAGTCTGGACACTCCCAGCCTGGACTTGAAGAAACTCAGTGAGATCTCTGGTTGGGGTCTCTCAGCAGGCAGCGACCTGTAAAACCTTGAGGTCTGAGCCCCAGACAGCAGTCCTGGAAAAGGCAGCCACTGGAAGTGGTCTCCCTGGACCAATATTGCTTGTGGTTTTGGCATAGGGTTGCAGAGACAAGCTTCAGACGACACCTGAGATGGTGGCTGGGGATGTGCACTACCTGTGGGAGGTTTAATGGCTCAGCAGAGTTTGCAGAGGGGGAGTCTGTGGAGTCTTCTGGACCACCCAGAGGGGAGCAAACTTAGGCTTCTCTCTGAGACAGAGGTCTGGGTGCTGTTTGCTTTCCACTAAACCTCTGAAAAGCTGCAAAAAGCCGTCAAAGAAAAAAAAAAACCTCCAGAGAAAAAAAGCCTTAAACACGGGTTTCCACAGAGCCCAGCCCCTTGGTAGGGGGCACAGGACTCAACCCAAGCAAGACTGCCTGAAAAACAACATGACAGGCCTCTCCCCTATAAAGTCAGTGGAGAGAATGAGAGGACAACCACCACAGGGTCCCCATAAAACTGTAAAACCCCAATATCAGGGGAAAACAATATATTAACCTTCCAGTATTGCCCTAAAACCTGTATATTTCATAGATACAACTTATATTTTTAATTCTTTCTCACTATTACTGTTCTTTTTAATTTTTTAAACCTACTTACCATTACAACTAGAGGTTTAATACAACATATTCCATAATAACCTTTTTTTTTTCAAATTTTTTTCTTTCTTTCTTTTTTTTTTTTTTTTTTAATTTACTTGACAGACAAAGATCACAAGTAGGCAGAGAGGCAGGCAGAGAGAGAGGAAGTAAAGCAGGCTCCTGCTGAACAGAGAGCCCGATGTGGGGCTCGATCCCAGAACCCTGGGATCATGATCTGAGCCGAAAGCAGAGGCTTTAACCCACTGAGCCACCCAGGTGCCCCCATAATAACCTTTTAAATTGAACTTTTTTCATACATTTACCTGTATTTTTCTTTATCTTTTCTATTTTTTTTTAAAGATTTTATTTATTTATTTGACAGGCAGAGATCACAAGCAGGCAGAGAGACAGATAGAGAGAGAGGGGGAGGCAGGCTTCCCGCTGAGCAGAGAGCCCAATGCGGGGCTCGATCCCAGGACTCCAGGATCATGACCTAGGCCGAAGGCAGAGGCTTTAACCCACTGAGCCACCCAGGCGCCCCTATCTTTTCTATTTTTTAAATATACATATAGATACAAGCTTCAAGGTAATCCTCTTTCCATAATCAATACTACCCCTATATATAAACCAGTTAATCTCCCTTTATCTCTGGAACATTGAGTCCTTTAACACAGATATCAAGATACACCCAGGAAGAATCAAAATAAACTTCCTCACCCACACTGAGGATTTATAACCACCCTCCCATCGTTTTCCTCTGTCGGTGTTTCTGTGTATTTGTTTTTGGTCTGGTATTATATAAATCTTATCCTTGGGGTTCATTTTAGCTGTGTTCTTTTTTTTTTTTTCTCCTTGTCATTTACTTTTGTCGGTCTTTTTGTTTGCCCGTTTTTGTTTGTATATCTTATAAGTCTTACCTTTGGGGCCCATTCCGGCTAGGTCTTTTTTTTCTGTGTCTCTCTTTCTCTTTCCTTTTTTTTCTTTTTTCTTTTTGGTGGTGACTTCCTATTGCTCAGAAGCGTTCCAGGGTGCACCTTCCCTGGATTGCAGTTGATATATTCAGCTACACATACCCTCAACCACCTCTCACCGAAATGACTAGGAGAAGGAACACCCAACAGAGGAAAAATTCAGAGACTGTGCCCTCTCCATCAGAGCTATTGGATATGGACATAAACAGTATGTCAAAAAAGGAATTCAGGGTAACAATTATCCAGGCAATGGCTAGGTTGACGAAAACCACTAGTGACAACATGGAATCAATTAGGACAGAAGTGAAAGCCACCCAGGAAGAAGTTAAAATGAGATCCGATCTAATCTAAATCCTCTAACAGCTAGGGTAACCAAGGCAGAAGATAGAATAGTGATCTAGAGGACAAACTGATAGAGGAAAAAGGATCAGGAAGAGGCCTGGAACAAACAGCCTAGAGGCTATGAAAATGGAAGTAGGGAAATAAATAATGCAATGAAACATCCCAATGTCAGAATTATTGGGATCCCTCAGGGGGAGGAAAAATAAAGAGGACTAGAAGATATAGTTGAACAAACTCTCCATGAAAATTTTCCCAATCTGGGAAATGTAACCAGCATTTTGTCCTAGAAGCAGAAAGATCCCCTCCCCACCCAAAAAAATCAATGGATCTAGAAAGACCTCGAGGCACTTGATTGTAAAACTGATGAATCATAATTTTAGACAAGAGTTTTTGAGGGCAGCTAGGGGGAAGAGATTCCTTACATTCAGAGGAAGGTCTATCAGAATAACATCAGACCTGTCCACAGAAACCGGGCAAGGCAGAAAGGGCTGGCAAGACATATTCAGGGCACTGAATGAGAAGAGCATGCAGCCAGGAATAGTTTATCTAGCAAGGTTGATATTCAAAATGGATGGAGAGATAAAGAACTTCCAAAGCCAGCAAGGCTTTAAAGAGTACACAATCACCAAGCTGGCACTAAAAGAGATATTAAGTGGTGTTCTACAAAAGAAGAAAGAACCCAAGAGTATCATAGAACAGAAATTTAGAGACAATCTATAGAAACAAGGACTTCACCTGCAACATGATGTCAATAAAAACGTTTCTTTCAATAATCCCTGTTAATGTGAATGTCCTAAATTCTCCCATAAAATGGCACAGAGTTGTAGATTGGATTAAATGACAGGACTTCTCCATATGTTGTCTACAAGAGACCCATTTGGAAGCTAAGGATACATCCAGACTGAAAGTGAAGGGATGGAGAAGCACCTTTCATGCCCATGGGCCTTAAAAATTTTTTCTTTTTTTTAAATTGGGGTAGCAATTTTCATATCAGGTAAATTAGATTTTAAATTAGATTTTAAACTAAAGACTGTAGTCAGAGATACAGAAGGACAATACATCATTCTTAAAGGGTCTATCCATCAAGAAAATCTAATAATTGTAAATATTTATGCACCAATATGGGAGCAGCCAACTACATAAGATGATTGTTAATCAAGATATTGAGTCATATTGATAGGAATACATTAATAGTAGGGGATCTTAAAAAGCCATTTTCAATAATAGAGAGATCATCCAAGTAGAAAATGAAAAGGAAATAAGAGTATTTAATGACACCTTGGATCAGATGGACCTCATAGATATATGCAGAACACTCCACCCTAAAACAAAACAATACTCATTCTTCTCAAGCACACATGGAACTTTCTCCAGAACAGACCACATACTGGGTCACAAACCAAGGCTCAACTGATACCAAAAGATTGAGATTATTTCTTACATATTCTCAGACTACAATGCTTTGAAACTGGGACTCATTCAGAAGAAAAAGTTTGGAAGGAATTCAAACACTTGGAAACTAAAGAACACCCTGCTTAAGAATGCTTGGATCAACCAGGAAATCAAAGAACTCACAAAATTCAAGGAAACCAATGAGAATGAAGACACTTTGGTCCAAAACCTATGGGATACAGCAAAGCCAGTCTTAAGATGGAAATACATAGCCATCCAAGCCTCCCTCAAAAAACTGAAAAATCCAGAATACACCAGCTCTCTTTACACCTTAAAGACTGGAGAATCAACAACAAATTAAATCAACCCCACACACAAGAATGGAAATAATCAAGATTAGATCAGAGATCAATGTGATAGAAACTAGAGATACAGTAGAACACATCAATGAAATTAGAAGCTGGTTTTTTGAAAGAATCAATAAGATCAATAAGCCATTGTCCAAACTAATCCAAAACAAAAGAGAGAGGACCCAAATTAACAAAATTGTGAATGAAAAGGGAGAGATCAGTATTAATACCAAGGAAATAGAAGTAATCATTGGAAATTATTATCAACAGTTATATGCCAGTAAGTTAAATAACGTAGACAAAATGGATGCATTCCTGGAAACCTATAAACTTCCAAAACTCAATTAGGAAGAAATTGACAACCTGAATGGACCAATGTCTAGTAATAAGCTTGAAGCAGTGATCAAAAGCCTCCCAAAACACAAGAGTCCAGAACCTGACGGATACCCTGGAGAATTCTACCAAACATTCAAAGAAGAAATAATACCTGTTCTCCTGAAACTGTTTCAAAAAATAGAAACAGAAGGAAAACTTCCAGATTCTTTTTATGAAGCTAGCATTACCCTGATCCCCAAACCAGATAAAGACCCCACCAAAAGGGGAATTTCAGACCAATATCTCTGATGAATATGGATGCCAAGATTCTCCACAAGATCCTAGCTAATAGGATCTAACAATACATTAAAAAGATTATCCACCATGACTAGGTGGGATTTATCTATGGGATGCAAGGGTGGTTCAACATTCACAAATCAATCAATGTGATATAACAAATCAATAGGAGAAGAGAGAAGAACCACATGGTCCTCTCAATTGATGCAGAAAAAGCATTTGACAAAATACAGTATCGGTTCCTGATTAAAATGATTCAAAGTATAAGGATAGAGGGAATATTACTCAATTCCATAAGATCTATCTATGAAAACCCCACTGTGAATATCATCCTCGATGGAGAAGAGCTCACAGCCTTCCCTTTGAGATCAGGAACATGACAAGGATGGCCACTCTTGCCATCTAGTACTAGAAGTCCTAGCAACAGCAGTCAAACAACAAAAAGAATAAAAGGTATTCAAATTGGAAAAGAAGAAGTCCAACTCTCTCTCTTTACAGATGACATGATACTTTATATGGACAACCCAAAAGATTCCACCCCAAACTACTAGGACTCATACAGAAATTCAGTAATGTGGCAGGATACAAAATCAATGTACAGAAATCACTTGCTTTCTTATACATTAACAATGAAAATATAGAAAGGGAAATTAGAGAATCAATTCCATTTATTATAGCACCAAGAAACATAAGATATCAGGGAATAAACTAACCCAAGAGGGAAAGGATCTGTACTCAAAGAACTACAGAAGACTCATGAAAGAAATTGAAGACACAAAAAGTTGGAAGAGCATTCCATGCTCATGGATCAGAAGACTAAATATTGTTAAAATGTCTATACTGCCTAGAGCCATCTATACTTTCAGTGCCATCCCAATCAAAATTCCACCAGCATTTTTCAAAGAGCTGGAACAAACAATCCTAAAATTTGTATGGAACTAGAGAAAACCCCAAATTGCTAAGGAAATGTTGAAAAGTAAAAACAAAACTGGGGGCATCCTGTTGCCTGATGTCAAGCTACAATACAAAGCTGTGATCACCAAGATAGCATGGCACTGGCATAAAAACAGGCACATAGACCAGAGGAACAGAGTAGAGAGCCCAGATATTGACCCTCAACTCTGTGGTCAAATAATCTTCAATAAAGCAGGAAAAACTATCAAGTGGAAAAAAGACAGTCTCTTCAATAAATGGTGCTGGGAAAGTTGGACAGCTATGTGTAGAAGCATGAAACTTGACCATTCTCTTACACCATACACAAAGGTAAACTTGAAATGGATAAAAGACCTCAAGGTGAAGCAGGAATTGATAAAAATCCTAGAGGAGAACATAGGCAGTAACCTCTTTGTCTTTGGCCATGGCAATTCCTTTTAAAATATGCCTCCAAAGGCAAAGGAAACAAAAGCAAAAATGAACTTTTGGGACTTCATCAAGATCAGAAGCTTTTGCACAGCAAAGGAAACAGTCAACAAAACATAGAGGCAACCATGGAATGGGAGAAGATATTTGCAAATGACAAGAATTCAAACTCAACACACAAAAAAACAGATAATCACATCAAAAAATGGGCAGAAGATGAACAGATACTTCTCCAAGAAGACATACAAGGAATACCTGGGTAGCTCAGTTAAGTGACTGCCTCTTGATTTCAGCTCAGGTCATGATCTTAGGGTGCTGGGATTGAGCCCCATGTCAGGCTCCACATTTGGTATGGAGTCTGTTTGTGATTCTCTCTCCCCCTCTCCCTTTGTCCTTCCCCCTCTCATGCTTTCTATCTCTCTCTAAACTAAATTTTTAAAAAAGCTTTAAAAAAAAGAAGACTTACAAATGGCTAACAGACACATGAAAAACATGTTCATCATCATTAGCCATCTGGGAGATTCAAATCAAAACCACATTGAGATACCACCTTACACTAGTTAGAATGGCCAAAATTAACAAGACAGTGAACAGCAAGTATTGGGGAGGATGTGGAGAAAGGGGAGCCCTCTTATACTGTTGGTGGGAATGCAAGTTGGTACAGCCACTTTGGAAAATAGTGTGCAGATTCCTTAAGAAATTAAAAATAGAGCTACCCCATATCTGCAATTGCACCACTGGGTATTTACCCCAAAGATACAAATGTAGTGAAAAGAAGGGCCATCTGTACTCCAACGTTCAGCAGCAATGGCCACAGTCACCAAACTGTGGAAAGAAACAAGATGTCCTTCAGCAGATGAATGGATAAATAAGATATGGTTCATATATACAATGGAGTATTATACCTCAGTCAGAAAAGATGAATACCCAACTTTTGTATCAATGTGGACAGGATGGGAAGAGATTATGCTAAGTGAAATAAGTCAAGCAGAGAGAGTCAATTATCATATGGTTTCACTTTCTGTAGGAGTACAAGGAATAACATGGAAGACACAGGGGGATGGAGAGAAGTGAGTTGGGGGAAATTGGAGGGGGAATCAAACCATGAGAGGTGGCGGAGTCTGAGAAACAAACTGAGGGTTTTGGAGGGGAGGTGGGGGGGTTGAATGAGCCTTGTGGTGGGTATTAAGGAGGGCATGTATTGCATGGAGCACTGGGTATGGTGCATAAACAATAAATTTTGGAACACTGAAAAAAATAAAATTAAATTTAAAAAATGATTGGAGTAGAAATAAGCCAAAAAGAAATTTAAAAAATACAATAAAACAGATTATTGAAACTAGAAACTGGTTCTTTGAAAAAGACCAACAAAGTTGATAAACCTTTAGCCAGATTCATCAGAGAGAGAGAGGGAGAGAGAGAGGGAGAGAGGGACAGAAAGAGAGAGAAGATTCAAATAAAATCAGAAATGAAAGAAAAAAAATAATTGGTATCACAGAAATACAAAGTATTAAAAAAGACTACTATGAAAAACTATATGCCAACAAATTGATCAATCTAGAAGGAATGGATAAATTCCTAGAAACATATAACCTCCCAAAACTGAGTTAGGAAGAAATAGAAAATTGAACAGACTGATTATCAGCAATGAAATTGTATAAGTAATTTAAAAAACTTCCAACAAACAGAAGTCCAGGACCAGATGACTTCATAGATGAATTCTGAAAAATACTTAAAGAAAATTTAATACTTATTCTCAAACTATTCAAAAAATTAGAGGGGAAGGAAAGATTCCAGATTCATTCTACAAAGCCAGCATTACCCAAATACCAACCAGATAGACACTACAAAAAATAATTACAGACCATTATGTCCGATGAACATAGATGCAAATATCTCCATCAAAATATTAGCTAATCCAACAATACATTTAAAAAATAATTTACCCTAATCAAATGATATTTATTCCTGAGATGCAAAAGTAGTTCAATATTTGCAAACTAATCAACAAAATACCTCATACCAACAAAAGGGATAAAAGCCATATGGTCATATCAATAGCTGTAGAAAAAGTATATGACAATGTACAACAACCATTCTTGATAAAAACTCAACAAAGTAGGTTCAAAAGGAACACACTTTACCATAATAATGACCACATATGAAAACCCCACAACTAATATCATATCCAATGATGAAAAACTGGGAGCTTTTCCCCTAAGATCAGGAATTAGACAAAAATGTTCAACCTCACAACTTTTATTCAACATAGTATTGGAAGTCCTAGCCATGGCAATCAGACAACAGAAAGATATAAAAGTCATCCAAATTGGTAAAGAAGAAGTAAAACTTTCACTATCTGCATATAACATAATACTATATATAGGAAACCCTAAAGACTACACACACACACACACACACACACACACAAACACTCACACAAAACAAAACAAAACAAAACAAAAAACAAAAAGAAACAAACAAACAAGCAAAAACCCAACATACTAAAACTGATAAATGAGTTCAGTAAAGTTTCAGGCTACAAAATTAATATACAGGATATAAAATCAATATCTGTTGCATTTCTATATGAAGTAGCAGAAAGAAAAATTAAGCAAGCAATTCCTTTTACAATTATACCAAATGGAATAAAATACCTAGGAATAAACTCAGTCAGGAATACAAGAGACCTATACCCTAAAAACTCTCAAATACTGATGAAAGAAATTAAAGACAACACAAACAAATGGAAAGATATCCCATGCCCCAGATCAGAAGAACAAATATTCTTAAAATGTCCATACTACCCTAAGCAATCTATGCATTTAATGCAAGCCCTATCAAAATACCAATAGCATTTCTCACAGAACTAGAACACATAATCTTAAAATTTGTATTGGATCACAAAAGATTCTGAATAGGCAAAGCAATCCTGAAAAATAATAAAACTGAAGTTATCATAATTCCAGATTTCAAGATATACTGTAAAGTTGTAGTAATCAAAATAGTATGGTACTGGTACAAAAAAAGACATGTAGATCAGTAGCATAGAAAGAAAGCCCCCAAATAAACTGAAAATTATATGGCCAATTAAACTTTATTTTTAGTGTTTGCTGTTGTTGTTTTTTAATTTTTTAATTTTTTATAAACATATAATGTATTATTAGCCCCAGGGGTACAGGTCTGTGAATAGCCAGACAGCACTCAGCCAGTTAAACTTTGAAAAGGAAGGCAAGACAATGCAATGGGAAGAACAATCTATTCAACAAATGGTGTTAAGGACAGCTACATGTAAAAGAATGAAATAGGCCCACTTTCTAACACTATACATAAAGTCACAAAGATGAACTCAAAATGTGAGTTCCAAATCCATAAAAATCCTAGAAAAGAGCAGAGACAGTAATTTTTCTGACATCTGCTGTAGCAGTATTTTTTATAAGATGTATCTGCTGAGGCAAGGAAAATAAAGGCAAAAATAAACTATTGGGACTATATCAAAATAAAAAGCTTTTACACAGTGAAGGAAACAATCTGCAAAACTAATAGGCAACATACTGATTAGGAAAAGATTCTTGCAAATGACATAACCATGAAAGGGTTAATTTTCAAAATATGTAAAGAACATAGGGCACCGGAGTGGTTCAGTCAGTTAAGTGTCTGCCTTCAGCTCAGATCATGATTCCAGGGTCCTGGGATCCAGTCCTGCATCAGGCTCCCTGCTCAGCGGGATGCCTGCTTCTCCCTCTGCCTGCTACTCTCCCTGCTTGCACTCTCTCTCTGACAAATAAATAAATAAAATCTTAAAAAAAAAAAAAAAGAATGTATACAACTTACCATCCAAAAGCACCCAAATAATCCAATTAAAAAATGAACAGAAGACATAAACAGACAATTCTTCAAAGAAGATATACAAATGGCCAACAGGTACATGAAAAGATCCTCAACATCACTAATCACCAGAAAAATGCAAATCAAAACCTCAATGAGACATCATCTCATACCTGTCAGAATGGTCAAAATAAAAAACAAGAAACAACAACTGCTGCCAAGGGTTTGGAGAAAAAGGAACGCTTGCACACTGTTGGTGAGAATGCAAACTGGTCTGGGCACTATAGAAACCAGTATGGAGGTATGGAGGCTCCTCAAACCATTAAAAATAGAACTACCATACGATCCAGTAAATCTACTACTGGGTATTTACACAAAGAATAAGAAAACACTAATTCAAAAAGATCTACACACCAACACGTTTTTTATAGCATTATTTACAATTGCCAAAATGAGGAAGCAACTCAAGTGTTCACTGATAGGTGAATGAATAAAGATGTGGTATATATGTATGGTGGAATATCTATCACTCTGCCATAAAAAAGAATGAAAATTTGCTGTTTGCAAGCTAGAGAGTTGCTAAATGAAATAAGTCAGTCAGAGAAAGACAAATATTACATTATCTCACTCATATGTGGAATTTAAAGGAAAAAGGGAAAAAAAAGGTATAAAGACAACCGTGCCCCCAAAAGACTCAACTATAGAGAACAAACAGATGGTTACCAGAGGGGAAGGGAGTAGTAGAATTGGTGAAATTAGGCAAAGAGGATTAACAGTACACTTATGATGAGCATTGAGTAATGTACAGAATTGTTGAGTCAGTATATTGTACACCTGGAACTAATATAACACTGCATGTCACTTATACTGGAATTTTCAAAGTGCTGCAATGAGTTCTGCCTGCCTCCATACATTCTGAAACTTTATTTGGAAAACTCTTTTTATCCCTATATACTTATTGAAATCTGGCCAATTCTTTAATGTTTTGTCACTGAAATTCCATGAGATACTCTCTCCTCTCCTTTGCCCCCAGGAATCATGTTCTCACCAGAACCAATGCTTATAGCATTGACAAAGGCACAGGGTGAGAAACAAGTGAGCAAACTTTAGAGTTAAGCAATCATGATCTAAATCCTGGCTCTGCTGCTCATTAGCTATGAAAATTGGGGCAAATAAATCACACTTTCTAAGCCTTGGCTTCCACTCTGTAAAATGGGGTCATACTGGTTTTCTACGAATGCTAGGACAATTATCACAAACTTGGCTTAAGACAATGCAAATCTATTATCTTAATAGTTTTGGAGGCTTGAAGTATAAAATGGGTCTTACAGGAAGAAAAATCAAGATGTGGACAGAACTGGACTCCTTTTCAAGACTCTTAAGGAACTGTTTCCTTGCCTT
The DNA here is from genome assembly GCF_964662115.1 of Mustela nivalis. Classification (NCBI taxonomy): domain Eukaryota; kingdom Metazoa; phylum Chordata; class Mammalia; order Carnivora; family Mustelidae; genus Mustela; species Mustela nivalis. Next base: position 37,449,965 of record NC_139023.1, on the reverse strand, counting down.
TTCCAGTTTTTAGGAGCCACCTGCATTCCTTGACTCATGTCCCATTTTTCCTTGTTCAAAGTGCATTATTCCAACTCTGATTCTATTGTGACATGCCCTTTTTTGATTTTCCCTCTTGTACGGACCTTGAGATTACATTTGGGCTTCTTTGGATAATCTCTTTTTAAGATCCTTGCATTAATAATGTTTCTTGACATATTCACAGGCTTTGGTGATTTAGATGTGGACATATTTAGGAGGCTACTATATAGCTCAGCACAAGTGCTATAATGGTATCATCTCTTGGGCTTATTATAAGATTAAATGAGATACGATAATGCACAAAAATATTCATAACATAGTAAGTCCTCAACTAATATTATTCTTAACAGTCTTGCTTAAAGACTGCTGCTGCTGTAAAGCCTAGAAAACATATAACCTAAAGTACATAATTCAGCATTTTATCCTATAATGTAAGGTGCAACTGTTTTTCATTTGCTTTAGTGTTGCCTCATCATTAATAGCCATTCCCTTCAAATGCTACTCCAAAGCTTTAAACACTCTTCCACCAGTATTAGGGGAATTCTTCTCTTTGTGCATTTCCACTGTGAAAGTCATATTCTGGTATTTCCAGACTCTCTTTGAGCTACAGTGCTGGCAGGTGTCCTAGGATCTGCCAATTATGTGTATTTGTGCTGAATTATGAATCGGAAGATAATGAAATCAAAATGAAGCCTCTATGTAGGAACCATATAAGAGATGGTGGTAGCTGGTCCAGTTTCCAGAGGAGTAATTAAAGAGGTTCAAGCAGGAAAAATCTGGAGCCCACCATCCAAAGTGCTCTGGTTACCAGCCACAGTGCTGGGCACCAGTAGCAATATTACCATCTCCCTTTGAGTGATACTTGAGTGTAATTTAGGGAACTGTTTCTGGTTTCACAACCCCTAACTTCCTTCGCTTCCAAAGAAATTATGTAGGGTACCTGATATCCTGCTTAAAACAGATATAGGTCTTGGGGTGTCTGGTGGCTTATTCAATGAACTCAAATCATGATCCCAGAGTCCTGGAATCAAGCCCCACATTGGGCTCCCTTCTCTGCGAGCCTGTTTCTCCCTCTCCCTCAGTTTGCTGCTTCCCCTTCTGCGCTGTCTCTCTAATAAATAAATAAAATCTTTAAAAAAAAAAAAAAGCAAAAACAAAACAAAACAACAACAACAACAAAAACCAGAGTGGCCCCTGGGTGGCTCAGTGGGTTAAAGCCTCTGCCTTCAGCTCAGGCTGTGGTCCCAGGGTCCTGGGATCAAGCCCCACATCAGGCTCTCTGCTCAGCAGGGAGCCTGCTTCCTCCTCTCTCTCTGCCTGCCTCTCTCCCTACTTGTGATCTCTGTCAAATAAATAAATAAATAAAAATCTTAAAACAAACAAACAAACAAACAAACAGATATGTCTTTTTTTTTCCTTCAGCCACTACAAATTCAGATGGTTTTATCTTGACTCTACTATTAAATTGTCTTCTCTCTGAAGACAAGAATTTTCCATTTTCCATTATACTCTCCATGTATCCTAAGGAATGGTTATATAGCATGCATAAAAATCAAACACTGGAAGGTAGAAAATGGATAATATGAAATTGTATTCTCTACTGACACAAGTAAGCAACTGTAACCAAAATTATAAAAAAAGAAATTTTCTAGGCAGAAAGATTAGAATATGACCATGAGAAAGGAAAGTTAATAAAATTTGTATGACCACACAATCGTCAACCAAAGCCTGAAAGCCAAATAAAACTTTATTATTTCTGATTTTGCAGTAAATAAATGGATTTCAAAGAGGCAAAGTAAGTAGGCTCCAACAGAGAAAAGATATTAGTACTAAGATGTGGATTTCTCTAAAATCAGAGCTTTCCCTCTCCGTGGCAATCAAGCTGTGTCTGGGCTGAAGCAGCAGAGGTCTTTTGTTGAGTGCTTTGGACAAAGTGGGTCCACTTGTGCTATTTTGAGAAATAATCAGCTAAGTGTCATTTCTTATGATGTTACAAAGTTAAGAAGTTCAAGCTATTGATTTGGGGTAGTTCAAATTGCACAAAATGAAAGCAAGAATTTTTTTCCCACTTTCACTAGAGCAACATTTTAAAAAATGTCATTTTAGGATAAAAGCACCAGACTGCCTACTTCCTACTTCGTTGAATGAATAAGACTGAAGTTTTAAAAATATATTTGATTGAATGTCTGCTTAGGCTTTTATCTCACAGAGATGTGAAAATACTTATTTTTATTTATCTATGTTTTATATACTGCTGCATTCAGATCCTCACTGTTCTCATCTAACTCTAGCATCTGGTTAATAAACACATAAAATTTATTTATGTATTTATATATTTATTTACTTTTTTATTTTTATGCCAAAGTACAATAGTTTTATTTATTTATTTATTTAAATTTAATTTAATTTTTTTTCAGTGTTCCAAAATTCATTGTTTATGCACCACACCCAGTGCTCCATGCAATACGTGCCCTCCATAATACCCACCACCAGGCTCACCCAAGCCCCCAACTCCCTCCCCTTCAAAACTCTCAGTTTCTTTCTCAGAGTCCACAGTCTCTCATGGGTTGTCTCCCCCTCTAACTCCCCCATTCACTTCTCCTCTCCATCTCCCAATGTCTTCTGTGTTATTCCTTATGCTCCACAAGTAATTGAAACCATAGGATAATTGACTCTCTCTGCTTGACTTATTTCACTCAATATAATCTAACAGTCTTGTCCATGTTGATACAAAAGTTGGGTATTCATCCTTTCTGATGGAGGCATAATACTCCATTGTATATACAGACCATATCTTCTTTAGCCATTTGTCCCGAGATTATGGTCTGTACACTGGTTAGAAGGAAATAAGCAACTTACTTGTTTAGAAATATTAAACTTAGAGATAAAAGACTTTTTTAGATAATACCATAGTAGCTGTACTTAACTAAATTGACCTACCATTAAGTCACAAATTATACCTATAAATAGACATATGAAATTAGCCTCAATTGTCAACCTCTCCTTAACCATAGTATTGAATAAAATGCTCTCAGATAGGTGACTTTGTTAATGTCCTCATTCTGATGTTTACATTTTTTGTTCATATCTTTTCCTTCTTCTTTGTTTTCTCTTATTATATTCTGTTTATGTGCATTTGGTGAAGAAGAGGGGTAGTAGTAGTGAGGAATTTTTACACTGTTTCTGCATTGATCTGTGCTTAGTAATTGCTATTTCTACTTGGAAGGCTTTAATCAAATTCTAGTATAAAGCAAGGGTTTGAACAACTACTCAGAGACTTCATGGAAGGAATAGATATAGGTCTTCTTAAGAGCTGAGAGATTCACAGTCTTACAAGAATGAATAAATAGAACTGTCATCCTAGAAAAAAGTTATAAAGTTCAGGATAGGCAGCCCCCAAATACTCACTTTGGCATATTGATTATTTTAAACTAAAGTTGCTTAAGAAATAGCCTGTGCAAGAAACACATTCTGACCCTGATTTGTCCCCTCGAAAGCAGGAAATAAATCTCCCATATAAAAGGTAATATCCTTGTATCAGGAAGTAGAGAGAAATCCTTACCACCACCAAAAAGACTATATAAACAAATGTGACTTCATCACTAATTTACCACCCTAAGCCCAAACTTCTTTGTCTTGTCAATTCTTCACAAATTTATTGTTTCTTTGTCTATAAGGTATAAAAGCTGCCTTCTTTGGTCACCTTTTTGACATTCCTATTTCTATGAACTTCCCTGTATAAGAATTAATTTTTTCCCCTGTTAATCTGTCTTGTGTTAATTTAATTATTAGACCAATCAAAGAACCTAAAAGGAAAGAGGGAAAAGTTTTCCTCCCCTACCAAGAAAGTCAGGGTATTGAGCAAATGCGTTGGGATTATTTGCATGCCCATCTAAGGAGGATAAGGCTGAAGAAGAAGTTGGTTAGGGGATCCTCAACATTAGAATTCTTCTCCCTACCCCCTCTCTACCTTTTCTAAACCAGAAGAGTAGGTTACATGAAGAAGAAACAGAGAGAATGTATGATAGGCCATGGGACTTTAGAATCCATGAAGTTGAAGAACTGAGGGCTCCAAACTCAGATAAGTCTGGGTTAGAATGTTAGACATACCACTTCTTAGTTAAGAAATATAGGATAAATAATGTCTCTTCTCCGTGTGTCACTTTTAATATCTATAAAATGGAGATGGTAACTGCAACTGACTTTTAGTTTACTTAATGATACTTAATTTTTAAAAATAAATATATGGAAGTTACCATCTTGCTAAAGAAGTTAAAAGGGTGTAAGTTGCTCAAATGCTAGCAAATGGTGTTGGAACAGCACCCAATGTCTCATCTATTTCAGTAATATAGTTTTGTTCTTTTCCTTCTCCAGCAGCCCTTTTGCAATAAAAGCAAGGCCATGAGGCTTACTGCTCAAAAAAAGAATATCATTGTAGCACACAGAGCAGAGGAGTACCACATTGAGAAACATTCAGTTACCACAAAAAGGAATTTGAAAGCCTTTCCTCTGATTATGGACACCTATTGAGAGATGAGTTGTGTAGTTTAAAAAAAAAAATACACTAGTTAACTGATTTCTTTTTTTGCTTTTGGGCAGGCAAACTCCAGTGTAAGAGACTATGTATATATCTATTGGGAGATATTTCTCTGGAAAATGTAAAACCCTCAAAAAAACCACATGGTCAGCATGGTATCATATCTAAAGAGACACAGAGAAGATTAAAAATGGTTGAAGGAGGCATTCATTGTGGTGTTGAACTCAAGCCTCCTCAGAAACTGAATGGAATGGAGGGTTTCCAGAAGTTTGTGAGTACCCCCAACAAGGACACAAGATATAGCTGAGAGTGCTGGCTGGCAAACTTGTCAGAGAGATAACCATCATGGGTGGTGAAGTGATCCTGAAGTAGAGGGCTTCAAGGTAGATTTCCCAAATTTGAGATTACAAAAGAGTCATGCCATAGCTTGGGGCATCTGATTATTTAGAGCAAAGGTAGGATGCTTAGTCAGAAGGAGATGGCTAACCTCCTTTGAACCACCATGTCTTGCCTTCATCAAAGAGAATGAAAAGACCATGAGTCAAACAATGCATGGATACTTTAGCAGAAAAAGGACTGAGAAATGATACTAAACCATAGAGTCATGTCGGATGATTCTCCTTAGGCAAAGGAACGTGAAACACCATCATTAGCCCAATACCCAAATGCCATGAGGTTAGCTATATTTCTTCCCATACTCAGATATGATCTTGGAAATGAGAACAGAATAGGGGAGCCCCTTAAGTTGAAAGTAAATCTGATGAGAACTTTGAATCTTGTAAGAACTATTTACCTATAAGAATTTTTTTAACCGCACATGGTGGAGTCATCTTTAATAAGAAATTGTTGTATTTAGTTAGAAATTGTAATGTTTCTTCCTTTGGAGAATTGGAGCTCTAGAACAAAAGAAGATATGTGATGAAAAATCAAGAAAACTGCATTTTTTTTACTAGTTTACCTCACTGATTTTGAGGTTAATGGAACTGTTATATGTTTTTAGGGTACTCAGAGTGCAGCAGAGTGCATTGAGATACCCAGAAGGCTAGTCAGGCTCTCCAGTAGTAATAGCCAGTGAGGAAGGACAAGAATCTGAGAGCTTCCTCTATGTATCTCATATGGCAGAATAAGGAGGATGAAATTTCTTGAAGAAATCTAACTCCCAAAGATCAAGATTATACTTGCTCTAACAGAAAAATGAAAATTTCCAAGCTAGCAAATGGGCATTTAGCAGGAGCCACTCAAAATTCTCATCCTACCTATTTTTTAGAGAAAGTAGATGTGCAGGATATAAAACATATACTACAATTGCTTGATTTTTATCACCCCTCTACCCTTGACCTGATTAACCTATTTCATATATGTTTTTATTTTTATTACCAATATAACAATAAATATTAACGTGTTCATTAAGCAAACTTGGAATATAGTAAAAATAGAAAACAATTAAAACACTTACTATGATGCATTATTTCATTCCATGAATACTGTTTTACATAAAGATCATAATTTTACTAATTGTTTTTTTTTTTTTGTCTCATTTCACTTAATATATGGTGAACATTTTGTTTCTTCCATTTCATTTTCTTCTGGGGTTTGCCTTTGGGAGAATTTTTAGGAAACATGGAAAGAAAAGAGTTTCTGAATATATCAGTGCTTTGCTTTTCCCTAGAATTTCAAAATCATCTAATCAGGAAGCTGAGAACATACTGATTTAAAAATACAAACTCCATTTTAGTCTGGGTCAGACATCGAAGCTGGATTAACACACAAGGATTATATCAAGAGAGATACTTTTAAATTAGTAAGTAAGTTAATTAATTAATTAAGAAAGGGAGGGATCTGGGAAAGGCTGGGAGAGCCTTGTGACTGAGATGCTAGTCTGACAGCAGAGAGAAAAATAGAAGGTTGGGGGAAGTTATACTCCCCTGCTATAGAAGAGAGACAGGTGGCATCAGAGGAATCTTAGTATCTCTGCCCACCTTCACCCTTCTACTTCATGGACTGGTAACAGTCCCATGAGACTGACGGCCCCTGCTTAAACTAGAAAATGAATTTCAAATCTCAGGAGTTGGAGACTTTGGTGAATTTATGTTGTATTCAGGTCTACCAGGGATATTCTAATGACTGTTACCTAGTCTTTCAGAGTTCATTCAGAAGTTTCTCACAGATAGCAAATGCTGGTGTGGATGTGGAGGCAAGGGAGCCCTTATGAACTGTTAGTGGGAATGTAAATTGGTACAACCACTATGGAGAACAGTATGGAGGATTCTAAAAAACAAACAAACAAACAAACAAACAAACTACCATATGATCCAGCAATTCCACTTCTGGGAATACATCCAAAGGAAATTTGAAAAGATACACACAGCCCCACTTCTATACTTCTATTTACAATAACCAGGACATGGAAAAAGACCTATGTGTCTATCTATGAGTGACGAGTTGTGATATATATGTGGCATATGTGTATCATTCCATTGTAAAAAAAAAAAAAACACACACACACAAGGAAATCCTATCATTTGTGAAACATGGATGGAATGTGAAGGCATTACGCTAAGTGAAATAGGTCTGACAATGAGACAAATATTCTATGATCTCATTTATAAATGCAATCTTAAAAAAAAAAAAGATACACAACTCATAGGAAAAGAAATCAGACTTATGATTACCAGAGGCAGAGTGTGGGGTGGGGGTGGGGAGGGGAAATTAGAGGAAAATGATCAAAAGGTACACACTTCAGTTGTAAGATAAATAAGTACTAAGATATAATGTGTAACATGGTAACTATAGGTAATACCGATGAATGATACATAGGAAATTACTAAGAGAATAAATCCTGTGAGTTCTCCTCACAGGAGAATCTTTTACTTCTTCTTCTCCTTCTCCTTCTTCTTCTTCTTCTTTTTTTTTTTTTTGTGTCCATATGAGAAGATGGATGATGGCTTCACCTATGTGATTATGCTTTCACAAAATGTCTAAATCAAACCATCATGCTGCATTCCTCAAACTTACACAGTGATATAGGTCTGTTCTTTCTCAATAAAACTGAAAAAAAAAAAAAGATTTTAAGTTTCCTGCAGATTTCTATTTACAGAAGTGATACCAATTCATTTTTGGACCAAATTTCCTTTACTTTTCCTTTACTACCAGAAAAAAATCTTTAATGTTGTTTGAAGCCATTATTTAAAAATATAATTTTTGGGTATTGGTCCTTTCTTTTTTTTTTTTTTTTTTTTTTATAAACATATATTTTTATCCCCAGGGGGTGGGGGGTGGGAGGTTGGGGTACTAGGTGGTGGGTATTATAAAGGGCACGAATTGCATGGAGCACTGTGTGTGGTGAAAAATAATGAATACTGTTATGCTGAAAATAAAAAATAAATTAAAAAAATAAATAAATAAAAAAAAAAATATAATTTTTGGCATACTGAAAAAATGTCACCACGAACTTGTCTTGAATTCAGGACTGATGGGAAGGTGAGTCTAAAGACCGATTCTATGTCTCCCTTCGTCTTCACATTTCAAAACTTGGTGTACATTTTTAAACACTCTCAATTACTTTTGCTTTCCTCCTACAACCTTATCTCAGACATCATCATTCTTTCCTACAGATTTTCTCTACTTTGGGGCAGCTTTTCGCTCCTGCTGTCTCGGCTGCCGCTTGTGTTCATGTATAATTGTAGTTCTTACCTGAAAGCCCTTTGGGTCTGTCGAATGTTCCCTGCTTCCGTTGCAGTTGAAATCCATTGTTGAGCCATCCTGTGCTACAAAGCAAAGCTCTGGGAGCCCGGCCTCTGAAAGGCATTACACACTGCATTCTTTTGTGCAAGGGTAATTTGCTGCTCTTTCAAAGGAAGTTTTCCAGTGGAAATAATTTTTTGAAGCTGGAGAAAGGTCATTTAAATTTCTCACAGATTTCTGTTTATGGGAATAGTAGTACCAATTTATCTGTGGACCAAACTTCTTTTACTTTGGGAAACTCATTAAAATGAGCCTTTTATTGGGGCGCCTGGGTAGCTCAGTGGGTTAAGCCGCTGCCTTCAGCTCAGGTCATGATCTCAGGGTCCTGGGATCGAGTCCTGCATCGGGCTCTCTGCTCAGCAGGGAACCTGCTTCCCTCTCTCTCTCTGCTTGCCTCCTCTCTGTCTACTTGTGATTTCTGTCAAATAAATAAATAAAATCTTTTAAAAAAATGAGCCTTTTATTTATGAAAATGTTAAAGAAACCATGTCCCATTATTCTTTTTTTTATTATTTATTTTTTAACTGTGTTATGTTAGTCACCACAATACATCATTAGCTTTTGCACTCAGTGTTATACGTAAACGATGAATCCTGTCCCATCATTCTTAAAAAGAATTATAAAGCCAAGACTAACTGAAAACAAATGGTTAATAATGAAAATACTGAGGGTTTGCTTTAGACATTTAAACATGATGTATTTTAAGATTATATCATATATATTTTTATTCAATCTTCTAAAGTTGAATTTTTTCTGCTGTGTTAGATCTCAGAGGACAGTTCTTCAAATATAGGTGAAATTCTTCAAATGATTTGGCCAAAAACAAGCCTAAATTTGTGTTTACACTTAAATCTCTCTGAATTCTTTTCATTATTTTTTGGTGATGTAGCTGCAGTTTTAATCCAGTTATTTTTTCAAAGAGAGCTAGCGAACAGAATTTTCCTGGGAATAAGTGTAGGACTGATGTCTCATATCAGAGAAAGGACTCAGAAAGCAGTTAGATCGAAATTCTGGGGTCTTATTTGTAGTGTTCTTTTTGAGTGAAATAGCTCAGAATTAAAGAAATTTTCAGGCATTTATTTGTATTTTTCTCTCTCATCCACTTTTCTGCTTTCAAAGGAAAAAGAATTGTATATTTCCCACTGCCAATCATTCCCCACTGGGAAATTAAGTGGCCCTTGAATGTGGAAATCATCAAATCTTCTCTAGCTCTAGGTCAAATGTGTGTCTCTGTTAGGATCTAGATTTCTGGGGATCCCTTTGGGTCGAGGTTAAGCAGACTTCTATCAACCCGAAATCCTGATAGTAGCCTTTCTAATTATAGGTGTTGAGGGAATGGGTGTGGTAGAGTTCAAAGTGTAGTTTATCCCAAAGCCTATAATGCAGTAGCTCCAACCAGGGAGATTTCTGCCCCCTTAGAGACATTTAATAATGTCTGGAGACATTTTTGATTGGCACAACTGGATAAGGGAAGTGTTGCTACTGGCATCCAGTGGGTAGAGTTGGAGGTGCTGCTAAGTGTCCTAAAATGTGTGGGATATCCACCACAACATCATCCCACAGCTATGGTGAGAGTGCTACAGTGGGAAAACCCTGTTCCACAGAAAGGGGAAAGGGAAAGCATGGCCTTGTTCTGAAGAGCATCCGAGGTGTTCCTAAACACACACACGATCAGTGAAGGGTGGGGCTTGCCTGCAGGGTAGGAATGTCCTGCTTTCTCTCCATGTTTGTAAGTTACACAGAGTTGTTTCTCAAAAATTAATAGGATAGTTACCTATGGTAGGGTAGAAGCCTCAGTACTGAGGGATCAGAAAGAATGTCTCCAAGAGTGTTATCAGGCATATATTTCTTTATATTCCTGTAATGACTTACCTACTCCTGTTTCTCTTAGACCTTATCTGAAATAAAGTGTTCAAATTAAATTTAAAATTTTGATAAAAATTAAATGCAGATTATGGCAAAGTATCCAAAGAATCTGAGCCCTTCTTATACTTTTTGAATGTAAACAAATTTTGTTCTAATGGGAAGAAATTTTTATCACTGAGAGAATGGTTTCATTAAGTGCCATTGATGAATCACAGATTATTTTTTAATTCCTAATTTAAGATGCGGCAATAGTCTGTTTCACTTTCTCTGAGGAGTGTGATTCTAAATTTGCCTGAGACTACATATGGTAGGATGGTGATCACGATGATATCTCCGCAATACGAACAACCTGGTAAATTCAGTTAAAAGATAGCCCTGTCCGTGAAAACCGCAGTCAATCTGAATGTATGATGAGAAGCTGGAATGATCTCTCCAAATGACTGAAACGTCTATTGAATTGCCTGATTTGTTTTGGCATTTTGCTGATGCAGTCTATATTTACAATCTTCTTCTAAGATTCTCTCTTATATTCAGTTTCCAGTCTTGTAATCCAGAATGAAAAGAAGCAATTATGTCAGCAGGCAAGGTAGTTTTTATAACATTCATTTATTTATTCTGAATTTGGAAAGGCAATTCTTATTTTCACTCACTTTTTTGAAAGTTTTTATCTGAACTCCAGTTAGCTGCTGTACAGTATAATATTAGTTTCAAGTGTACAATATAGTGATTTGGCATTTCCGTAAAAGACCTGTGATCACCACAAATTCATCCTTAATCCCCATCAACTTGCTTCATTCACTATTTAATGGTGAAGCCTCCATATATTCTTAATCATTAAATCACAGATTAAAAGCATGAAGGGCATGCTTGGGCTTGCTTTTCACCAAATCATTTGAAGTATTTGGTACACATATTTGAAGACATGTCCTCTTATGTACAACACAGCTGAAAATGTTCAAGTTAATAAGAATAAAGGAGAGATCATTTAGTTTGCTTATTATTAGTTTCAACTAATATTTAATTATCATGTCACCTGTGCCAGTCATTGATTATTTTATACAGCTACTATTTTTTTTATAATTTTTTATTTTTTATAAACATATATTTTTATCCCCAGGGGTATAGGTCTGTGAATCACCAGGTTCACACACTTCACAGCACTCACCAAAGCACATACCCTCCCCAATGTCCATAATCCCACCCCCTTCTCCCAAACCCCTCCCCTCAGTAACCCTTAGTTTGTTTTGTGAGACTAAGAGTCACTTATGGTTTGTCTCCCTCCCAATCCCATCTTGTTTCATTTATTCTTCTCCTACCCACTTAATCTCCCTGATATGAGGAAGTGGTGATACAGCTACTATTTTTTTAAAGATTTTATTTATTTGTTTGTTTGTCAGAGAGAGAGAGAGAGAGAGAGAGAGAGAGAGAGAGCACACAAGCAGGCAGAGGTGAGAGAGAAGCAGGCTACCCTCTGAGCAAGGAGCCTGATGCGGGACTTGATCGCAGGACTCTGGGATCATGACCTGAACAGAAGGCAGCAGCTTAACCCACTGAGCCACGCAGGTGTCCCTTTATACAGCTACTATTATGGTAACATGTATTTATCACTGTCCATGCACCATTGATCAAACTGTTTTCCACCTTTTATGCTATTTACTCCTCATAATAAGTCATTTATAATGAAAATCATCATTTTATACTTGAGGGATCTCGGGAAAACTATTCAAATAATATTCCCAACCTTATAATACAAACAACGACTGAAGCTTGAGTAGATACAGGTATCAGCGATCAGTGAGGCCCTGCTACTCTCCTATAGAAACTTTCAGGGTAATAAAAATTTGAGATACATCACATACCAGTTTCTTCTTTACTCTTTGCACCATCAGAACACGGATTCATGAAATATGAATGCTGATCCAGTTCTGCCATTTACAGATTGTTTTCTTCTGACCCAGTCTGTTCAGTTTCCTAAGATATTTCCTAAGCAGTGAAATTACCTATTTCACAGGTTTATTGTGAGAGAAAGGTGGTATGGTGGTTGTGAAAGCTTAGTAACCTGAAAACTGAAGATGTTCTGTGAGCCCCAATGGTCATGATGATGCTCTACTTTGTAAGCTAATTATTGTGACCACAAACTGATGAAATGATTAACTTAACCCCTATATTTACTACTAACATTTAAATCGCTGGAGAGCAGGGAAAGACACTCTTATTAAGTAAATATGAGTACCCTGCCTTATTTCTTTCCCACACCCCCCTCCCCATGTCTCTCCATCTCTCCCTCTCTCTCTCTCTCTTTTTTTAAATATGTTATTTATTTATTTAACAGAGACAGAGATCACAAGTAGGCAGAGAGGCAGGCAGAGAAAGGCAGGGGGTGGGGTGGGGGGAAGCAGGCTCCCCACTGAGCAGAGAGCCCAATGTGGGACTTGATCCCAGGACCCTGAGATCATGACCTGAGTCGAAGACAGAGGCTTAAGCCACTGAGTCACCCAGGTGCTCCTCCTCCTTCTCTCTTTCTTTCTCTCTTATGTTCAAATCTCCTGTATCATTAGCTTTTGCTGGGTAACCAAAAACCCCGATGCTTAATAGATTGAAATAACCACCATTTATTATCTCCCATGTGTTGAAGGGGCAACTGATAGAGCATTCTGCTGCTCTGAGTCAGGATTGGAGGGGGCTGGCTAGTCTCTGATGACTTCAGTTAAGAATGGCTTAATACTGATTAGGTAATTTCTCATCTTCCAGCAAATATTTCAAAGATTTTTAGCCCCAACTTGTTCATAAGGCAGTGATAGACTTTGTTAAGAGAAAGACAGTGAAAGTCCAAAAGGTCTCCTGGGGTCTACACTTAAAAGGCATATCACCACTGCTGGACACTCTATTAATCAAACAAGTACAAGGCCAGCCCAGATTCAAGGGAGTAGATTAAGTGACTTCTTTTGAGAGAGAATATTGAAAAGTTACATTGCAAAGGTTGGGAATACAAACAGGTGTGGAGAAGTGAATCCATTTTTTGCAAATGATCTCTTAGCCCTCCCATGTTCAGTGCCTACAAATTTGTAAATTCTCTTTCATGGCTTTAATCCTTTACCTGCTTAATAGTCTTTGGCTAAGGTAGGCTTCAGTTTCAGGAAAACTTCTGTTTTCTTATTACTCTTACTTGTTTGAATCCAATAGTGTTCTTTGCCATTGTATGGCCTGTAGTGGGTATTCTATTATTTGTATTCCCTTCCAGGCTGTTATCCCCCACTCTTGAGCTCAGGTATCTCCACAGCCTGGTGTTTGCTGTTGCTAGTGCTGCATGTGGTGACTTTCAGGACCAGGGGTCTCTAGAATCAATCTAGCCAAGATATGGCCTGAAAAATTCATCCCCTCCAGCTGGACATCAGGGACTAGCACATTATTACTTGCTTTTATAAATCTTAAAACCAAAATTGTGGATTTATGACTCATTGAAGCTTAGCAAGCTGGAGAGAACATGCTCTTATCTTATTAGATTTGTTGATCTAATAATCTCTACTTCCCCTAATTAAATTCTTCCTACTAGATCTCTAAAGCTGCTTGCCAGGCCAAAGTGGTTTTTTGAGTCAGAAAGGAATACTAGGATTTTCCTTCTTTCAATATCATGCTCAGTTTGGACATTACAAAACTACCATGAATCCCAAGAGTTATAAATCTTTGAAATCTTTTTACTTACCTATTCAACAATTTTCTATCTAGATTGATCTAAAGCGAGCCAGCTGGGGGTGCCGGGAAGGATCTATGGCTCCACCCAGACCCAAAGGTCTGGTACTGATGCTCAGGCAGAGACATGCACCTGAAATCTTACCCTCTTTTATGGTGACATTAAAAACTTTTTGAAAAATTGGGCACTAAATATGTGTGGTTCAAAAATGTCTGTCATGCCTTACTTCCTTATTTTCCCAGACATGAAAACACTGTTATGAGTCTGTTGCATATTCCCCAGAGTTTTTTTAAAATGTAAATACCAAGAAACTATAAATATATGTAGCTAACTCTTGAACATGAGTTTGAACTGTGCTGTTCCACTTATATGTGGATTTTTGATACAGTATAGTATTGTAAATGTATTTTCCTTATTATTTTCTGAATAGCATTTTCTCTTCTATAGCTTACTTTAATGTAAGAATATAGTATATAATGCATATAATATATAAAATATGTATCAGTCAACTATTTATGTTATTGATAAGGCTTCTGGTCAACAGTTGGCTATTAGCTGTCATTTTGGGAGAGTCAAAAGTTATACAGAGATTTTCGACTGTGGGGGTGGGAGCTTTTCATCCCTGAATTGTTCAAGGATCAACTACAGTTTTATTTCACCCTCTTTTTATGACAGTTATAACATCCATACTTCAGTGCAGTTTAAAAAAAAAAATCTTTGAAATATTTTCATACCAGCCTATGGGTAGCTCTTTTTAGTTGCAAAATATTCCATTGTATAGATGCATTATAATTTATTTGATTAAATCTCTTCTTGATAGAAATATAGGTTGTTTTCAGTCTACTGATGTGATACTAAAGTATCAATTCTTCAATAAGCTTGAACATAAATTATTTCACATATATGCAATTATATCTATAAGAAAAACTACTTAAATTGTGTTTGCTGGATTAAAAGTCTATACCTTTCAAATTTTAAATACAAGCATACCTCATTTTATAGCACTTCATTATATATATGTTATGCTTCATAGATACTGAATTTTTCATAAAATGAAAGTTTCTGCAACAGTATGTTAAGTCTATTGGTGCTATTTTTCCAACAGCACCTGCTAATTTTGTATCTGTCACATTTAGTAATTCTCACAATATTTCAAACTTTTTCATTATTATGATATTTCTTATGGTTGTCTGTGATCAGAGGTTTTTACTTTATTATTGTAATTGTTCTGGGATGCCATGAGTCATGCCCTTATAAGATGGCAAAGTTAATGAATCTTGTGTGTGTTCTGACTGTTCTACCAAACGGCTATTCCCATCTCTCTCCCTCTCCTCAGGCCTCCCTAAAATACAACAATATTGTAATTATGCTAATTAACAACCCACAATGGACTCTAAGTATTCAAATTAAAGGAAGAGTCAGTCATTGCTGCAAATTTCATTGTTGTCTTATTTTAAGTGACTGCCATAGCCACCCCAATCTTTAGCAACCACCACCCTGATCAGTCAGCAGCCATCAACGTAAGGGCAAAACCCTCCTCCAGCAAAAAGATTAGAACTCACTGAAAGCTCAGATGATGGTTAGCATTTTTTAGTAATAAAGTAATTTCTAATTAAGGTACATACATCATTTTTTCTTAGACATAAGGCAACTATATACTTCAGAGATGAAGTATAGCATAAACATAACTTTTATATGCACAGGAAAACAAAATATTTATTTGACTCACTTTATTGTGATATTCACTTTATTGTGGTAGTCTGGAGCCAAACCTACAATACCACTGAGTAAGCATGCCCTGTACTTCCAAATATAGAAATCATAAAAACCTACATTAACCTACATTAACATGCTCAACGCATGAGCGCATCTGTTTCACCAAACCTTAGGTTCATTTTATTTTTTCCAATTCAATGCATAGAAAGCAATACCTCAGTGTAGTAATTTTCATTTTCTCTTCTTGGGAATGAAGTTGAATACCTTTTATATCTTAAGAATTATTTGTGTTTCACATACTTGTAATTGTCCATTCATATTCTTTGAATTTTTGATATTTGTCTTATGAATTTCTATAAGTTCTTTACATGTTAGCTTTTTAATGTGAGTTTTATTTTATTTTTTATTTTTTTAAGATTTTATTTATTTATTTATTTGACAAAGAGAGAGAGAGAGAGATCACAAGTAGGCAGAGAGGGAGACAGTGGGGGTGGGAAACAGGCTCCCTGCTGAGCAGAGAGCCCAATGCATGGTCCTATCCCAGGTCCTTGAAATCATGATCTGAGCTTAAGATAGAGGCCTTAACCCACTGAGCCACCCAGGTGCCCCCCCCCCCTTTTTAAGATTTTATTTAATATCAGAGAGAGAAAGAGAGAGAGAGAATATAAGCAAGCAGAGTGGCAGTCAGAGGCAGAGAGAGAGAAGCAGGCTCCCCATTGAGCAAGGATTCCCTATGTGGAACTTGATTCCAGGACCCTGAGATCATAACCTGAGCTGAAGGCAGCTGCTTAACAGATTGAGCCACTCAGGCATCCTTAATGTGAGTTTTAAATACTTTTTCTCAATTTATCATTCATCATTTTATTTTGAAAATAATGTTTTTCTTTAGGTTTTGCACTACGTAAGTTATACACACAGTCAAATGCATCAGTCATTTTCTTTATAATTTCTAGGGTGTTTGAGCATTGGTAAGAAAGACGTACCCCAACCCAAGTTTCAACATATGTTCCAACGTCTTTTTATATAATTTTAAAAATTTAAGTATCTGAGCCATTTGAGGTACTTTCTAGTATGTGGTGGATAGTATAGACCAGAGTTAGTTTTTCTAAATATTCATCCAGTTTTTCTAATACCATTTAATGCATCTTTCTTTTCAAAATTGAGGAAGTCCCCAACTTCCTTTCTTGGTTTTTATCATTGAGTGTTAAAATTTTTATCAATTCTTTTTTTGAATCAGTTGGTATAATCACATGATTTTCCTTTTTTATTTCTTTCTTTTTTTTTTTTTTTTAAAGATTTTATTTTTATTTATCAGAGAGTGAGAGGGGGAGAGAGCGAGCACAGGCAGACAGAATGGCAGGCAGAGGCAGAGGGAGAAGCAGGCTCCCTGCTGAGCAAGGAGCCCGATGCAGGACTCGATCCCAGGACGCTGGGATCATGACCTGAGCCGAAGGCAGCTGCTTAACCAACTGAGCCACCCAGGCGTCCCTTCCTTTTTTATTTCTTAATATAGTGATTATGCTGATTGATTTCTAATGTTCACCCTGCCTTGCGTACCTATAATTAATCCCACTTAGCCATGTGTATAATTCTTTTCATACATTGTTCTATTTGATTTGCTAATATTTTGTTGGGGATTTTTGCATCTATGGTCATAAAAGATGTTGGTCTTTAGTTTTATTTTGTTGTAATGTCTTTTTACTGATTTTAATATTAAGGTAACACTGGCTTCTTATGATAAGTTAGGAAGTTTAAGATGTAGAGAACTGGTATCATTTCTCTCTTAAATGTATGGTAAAAATTACCACTAAAACCATCTGGGCCTGGTGTTTCTTTTTTAGAGGGTTATTATTTACTGAATATGGGGCTATTCATATCACCTATTTCTCCTTGTTTTGAGTTTGGACAGTTTGTGTCTTCTAAAGGAATTGGCCCATTTGATCTTAGTTGTCAAATTTGTGGGCATAGAGTTGCTCTCTGGATATCTTTATTAACCTTTACTATCCTTAAGAATCCCTTTTTCACTTTTTATGTTGATAATTTGTGCCTTTTTTCTTTTTTTCTTGATTAGACTTAAGTAGATATTTATCAGTTTTATAGATTTTTCAAATAACCATGTTTTGGTTTTATTTATTTTCTTTTTTTACTGTTTTCAACATCATTAATTTTTGCTCTAATTTTTATTTCCTTTATTTCTGCTTCATTTTAGGTTTAAATTGCTCTTTTCTAGTTTCCTAAGATGAAAATACATGTTATTGATTTAGATCTTTCTTTTCTTCTAATACATACATTTGATATTATACATTTTGCTCCAAACACTTTGTTCACCGCTTTCCACAAATTTTGAAAGTTATATTTTCATTTTATTATAATTTAAAATATTAAAAAATTTCTCTGACCCATTTGTTATTTAGAAGTATGTTACTTATGTTCAGATACTTTTTCCTTTTACTGGTTTCTAGTTTAATTCCAGTATGGTGTGAAAATATGCTTTGTATGATTTCTATTCTTTTAAATTTGCTCAGCTCTATTTCATAGCCTAGTAATATAGTCTATCTTGATTAATGTTTTATGTAAGCTTGAGAAGAATGTTTATTCTGCTGTTACTGAATAGACTCTTCTATGACTATGAATTAAATCAAGTAGACGAATGGTGATGTTCTTATCAATTGTTCTTACTGATTTTCTGCCTGCTTGATTTATCAATTATGAAAAGATGAGTGCTGAGCTCAGCTATAATAAAAGATTTGCTTATTGGCTCCGTCAGATTTTACCTCACTTATTTTGATTTCTTTTTGTTAGATGCATTTCTGAATATTGTGACTTTTTGAAGAATTGACTTATTTTGTGAGAGGGGCATGTGTGCATATACATGTGTGAGCTCTGAGCCCTAAGTGGTGGGAGTTGGGGGATGGGCAGAGGGAGAGAGAGAATATTAAGCAGGTTCCATATCTAGTGTGGAGCCTGATGCTGGTGTCTGTCTCATGACCATGTGATCATGACCTGAACCCAAATCCAGAGTTGGATGCTTAACCAATTAAGCCACCCAGGTGTCTGGAGAATTGACTTCTTAACCATTGCATAATACCCCTCTTTATTCCTAATAATCTTCCTTATTCCAAAGCCCTGCTTTATATAAAATTAATACAAGTATTCTAGTTGTCCCTTGGTTGCTATTAACATGGTGTATCTTTTTCTATTCCTTTACTTTTAATCTGAGTTTATACTTAAAGTGGGTTTCCTCTAGAGATATATATTTGGGCCTGAAACTCTGTCTTTTAATTGGTATATTTAGATCACTTACAGTTGTGATTGGTATATTTAGACTAGTCACAGTTCCTTTCATTGTCTCATGATTTCTCCCTTAATCTCCTGAGTTTGTGCTTTGTGCTTATCTTCTCAAAAGCAACTATTTATTTTTTTCAGTTTGTATAGAAATGGTAGATCATATTTTTTTTCTATTTTGAGCAATATATTTTCCAATAAATGGTTTCAAAAATTTGTTTATACAGTTTGCTTTTTTCCCCAACACATACAGTGTTGTATTAGTTTCAGGTATATGATAGAGTGATTCAGCCCTTCCATATATCACCCAGTTCTCATGATGCTCACTTCCCCTTAATCCCTGTCATCTATTTAACCCATCCTCCCCACCAGCTTTCCCTCTGGTAACCATCAGTTTGTTCTCCTTAATCAAGAGTTTTTTTCTTGGTTTTTCTCTCTCTCGTTTTTTTTCCACAACATAGTGATTTGACAGTTCTATGAATTACTCAGCGCTTACAGTGATAAGTGTAGCCACCATCCATTACCATGCAACATTATTACAGTATTAGTGACTATATTCAGCATGTTGCACTTTTTATCTCTGTGACTGATTTTATAAATGTAAGTTTCTACCCTCTTTTTTTTTTCTTTTTTTATTTACTTTATACTTATTTCCAGTATAATAGTATTCATTATTTTTGCACCACACCCAGTGCTCCATGCAATCCATGCCCTCTCTAATACCCACCACCTGGTTCCCCCAAACTCCCACCCCACCCCTGCAAAACCCTCAGGTTGTTTTTCAGAGTCCATAGTGTCTCATGGTTCACCTCCCCTTCCAATTTCCTTCCATGTCCTCCATGTTATTTGTTATGCTCGACAGATAAGTGAAACCATATGATACTTGACTCTCTCTGCTTGACTTATTTCACTCAGCATAATCTCTTCCAGTCCAGTCCATGTTGCTACAAAAATTGGGTATTCATCTTTTCTGATGGAGGCATAATACTCCATAGTGTATGTGGACCACATTTCCCTTATCCACTCATCCATTGAAGGACATCTTGGTTCTTTCTGCAGTTTGGCGACCATGGCCATTGCTGCTCTAAACATTGGGGTACATATGGCCGCCCTTCTTTTTACTACATCTGTATCTTTGGGGTAAATACCCAGGAGTGCAATTGCAGGGTCATAGGTAAGTTCTATTTTTAATTTCTTGAGGAATCTCCACACTGTTCTCCAAAGAGGCTGTACTAACTTGCATTCCCACCAACAGTGTAAGAGTGTTCCCCTTTCTCCACATCCTCTCCAGCACATGTTGTTTCATGTCTTGCTAATTTTGGTCATTTTAACTGGTATAAGGTGATATCTCAATGTGGTTTTAATTTGAATCTCCCTGATGGCTAGTGATAATGAACATTTTTTCATGTGTCTGATAGCGATTTGTATGTCTTCATTGGAGAAGTGTCTGTTCATATCTTCTGCCCATTTTTTGATATGATTATCTGTTTTGTGCCTGTTGAGTTTGAGGAGTTCTTTATAGATCCTGGATAGGATCTGTCATTTGCAAATATCTTCTCCCATTCAGTTGGTTGTCTCTTTGTTTTCTTGACTGTTTCCTTTGCTGTGCAGAAGCTTTTGATTTTGATGAAGTTCCAAAAGCTTATTTTCACTTTTGTTTCCTTTGCCTTTGGAGACATATCTTGAAAGAAGTTGCTGTGACTGATATCGAAAAGATTACTGCTTATGTTCTCCTCTAGGATTCTGATGGATTCCTGTCTCACATTGAGGTCTTTTATCCATTTTGAGTTTATCTTTGTGTACGGTGTAAGAGAATGGTCGAGTTTCATTCTTCTACATATAGCTGCCCAGTTTTTCCAGCACCATTTATTGAAGAGACTGTCTTTTTTCCACTGTATATTTTTTCCTGTTTTGTCGAAGATTAATTGACCATAGATTGAGGGTCCATATCTGGGCTCTCTACTCTGTTCCACTGGTCTATGTTTCTGTTTTTATGCCAGTACCATGCTGTCTTGGTGATCACAGCTTTGTAGTAAAGCTTGAAATCAGGTAGCATGATGCCACCAGTTTTATTTTTGTTTTTCAACATTTCCTTAGCAATTCGGGGTCTACCAAAAAGGAGAATTTCAGACCAATATCACTGATTAATATGGATTCTAAGATTCTCAACAAGATCCTAGCAAACAGGATCCAACAGCACATTAAAAAGATTATCCATCATGACCAGGTGGGATTCATTCCTGGGCTACAAGGATGGTTCAACATTTGCAAATCAATCAGTGTGATAGAACAAATTAATAAGAAAAGAGAGAAGAAGCACATGGTCCTCTCAATTGATGCAGAAAAAGCATTTGACAAAATCCAGCATCCATTTCTGATTAAAACGCTTCAAAGTATAGGGATAGGGGGAATATTCCTGAACTTCATCAAATCTATCTATGATAGACCCACAGCAAATATCGTCCTCAATGGGAAAAAGCTTGCAGCCTTCCTGTTGAGATCAGGAACATGACAAGGATGCCCACTCTCACCTCTCTTGTTCAACATAGTATTAGAAATCCTAGCAACAGCAATCAGACAACAAAGAGAAATAAAAGGTATCCAAATTGGCAATGAAAAAGTCAAACCCTCTCTCTTTGCAGATGACATGATTCTTTATATGGAAAACCCAAAAGACTCTACCCCCAAACTACTAGAACTCATACAGCAATTCAGCAACGTGGCAGGATACAAAGTCAATGTACAGAAATCAGTGGCTTTCTTATGCACTAACAATGAAAATGCAGAAAGGGAAATTAGAGAATCGATTCCATTTACTATAGCACCAAGAACCATAAGATACCTGGGAATAAACCCACCAAAGAGGTAAAGGATCTGTACTCAAGGAACTACAGAACACTCATGAAAGAAATTGAAGAAGATACAAAAAGATGGAAGACCATTCCATGCTCTTGGATCGGAAGAATAAACATTGTTAAAATGTCTATACTGCCTAGAGCAATCTATACTTTTAATGCCATTCTGATCAAAATTCCACCAGTATTCTTCAAAGAGCTGGAGCAAATAATCCAAAAATTTGTATGGAATCAGAAGAGACCCCGAATCGCTAAGGAAATGTTGAAAAACAAAAATAAAACTGGCGGCATCACGCTACCTGATTTCAATGTAACTCATCTTTAAGTAAATTAGATTTTCCTGGGACAGCTATTTACAGAGTATGGCTGTATGACAATGAAGGGAAAGTCCTGATTAACCTTTCAGGTTTCCCACAAAAGGATTCTTATTTTCCTAGCTGCCACAGGGGCAGTGTTTAGCCCACCTCCTTTATTCTCTGACTCTAACCACATCCAGAATTAGTTTTTGCCACTAGCACTGTTATCCCCAGGTGTCTCAACAACCTCAGTAAAGGGACATTATCTATGCTTCTCAGGGTCAATCCCTGAATTTCACAACATGCATATATGACTTGTGATGTTTGGAATGTCTATTCACAGCAAGTTCTTTTCACATTTCCTGTATGCCTCCTCTCTCCTCCCTTACATTCTGATTCTTCTCCATCTCATTCTTGCTCATTCTTACTCACCTCAGCTCTTGCCATAGTTGTGATAAATTCAAGATATTGTTATAGCTCTCAGAGTAAAACTTTCATAACCAGGGTGTATACTGGGATCAGTTTCTTAGATTTCCTGCTTCTACGAACCCTTGACATTCCTCTCTCCTTTTTCCACTGTGGTTAGACCAGTCTTAAGTTGTGTTTGAATTTTAAATATGAAATTTGCATAATTTGGTTTATTAATTTCTATTGTTTCTATTATTATTTTTATTCACAGATGGAGAGAAAGATATTGAAATATGCCACAAGTACTCATACCATAGAATTTTTCTGGAGAGTTTTCTTAGAAACCACAGCTGTTTTTCTCACAATATGGACTCAAGCCACACTGATTAAAGGGACATGTTAGAATTTTTTTTTTTTTAACAAAAATAGTCTAGAGTACGAATAGAAAAAAGTGGGATCTTAATTCTAGTTCCTCTTCAATGGGTGTGTTTTCCACCATTCTTTAATGTAAATTCAAATATTAGATATCTAAAAATAAGTATGAGAGAATGCAATTGCCAAATTCGGACTGAAGTGTAAATATGTCAATACCCAATTTTCACCAAATGTCAATCCCTAGCATACTAAGAAAAGATCAAATAAACCTTTTAAGACACATTATTGGGCAAACTTTAACAAATCAAAATGAGGTGGCATATCAAGCTGGTCTGGAGGTCACTTTATAGAGAAATGTATACTTTTCAAGCTGAGAATCATCATGTTTATTATTTTGCTAGTCACTGCTTAAAAATGTAAACATTTTATTTTTTTAAGATTTATTTATTCACTCATTTGAGAGAGAGAGAGAGAGAATGAGCAAGAAAGACAGCACAAATGTGGGCGGGGGGACAGAGGGAGAGAGAAGCAGACTCGCCACTGAGCACAGTGTGTGAATAGGGCTCGGTCCCAGACTCTGAGATCATGACCTGAGCCAAAGGCATATGCCTAAATGACTGACCCCCCCAGGGGCCCCCAAACTGTAAATGTTTTAGGAAGATGCTAAGTTCACCTTCTTCCACAGACATACGCAAGCAACAACTACATGTAATGTAATCTAACCTGAAAATGATCTGAGACTAGTAAAGCCAATCTTCCATTCCTCAAAGGATTTAAAGGAAAAAGAAAAAAAAAGCCTACACCATGAAGTGTAGGAAGGGAAGAGTTGTGATAGGGAATCAAATCCCCATCCAGTGTGACAATAACTCACAAGTAGGAGGGCTATCACAAGCAGGGAAGCACTCCCTGAAAAAGGTATCAAGCCTCAAATCAAGCACCCAGCCCTGGAAGCCTGTGCTGGAAAGACAAGGCTTGCTTTGAAAACTGGTGGGGATTAGCTCCAACACCTTGGAAAATTGGCAAGACTTAACTTTGGAAGAACGAGGGGGCTAAAGGAAACTGAATCTCCACTCTTAAAGAGCCAGATGATATATCTCTTGGACCAAGACCCAGTTTGGAAGTAGCAGTTTGAAAAGCATTTGTAGTATATGTGAAGATTGACTAACTTTAGTACATGTACCAGAGGGACAGGGATCTGCTGAAGCTTTCTCTAGGAATGGAGGCACTAGTAGGTACTATTTTTCTTGCCCTCCTTCAGCCTAGCTAGGTAGACACTTGCAGGAAACAGTTCTGACACTCTCCATCTACCTTGCTAACACTAATTGCCCAGCCAAGGTGTTCCACTGATCCACCCCACTGAGGCCTTCTTCTCCAGTAAATACCCCTCACTTGTGGCTCCCACCTGGCCACACTGCGCAGGTGGTCTCAGTTGGGACAAGCATGGCCCTGGAGTAACTATTCCCTGGCCACCACATCTGGCAGACAGCCTAGTGCACCTTGAGAGCAACTTCTGCCTTGGGAGTAGGGAGTTAGCCCCACACATCAGCCTGCCTGCTGTAGCCATATTTGGGTCTCTCAATCAGCTGCAGCAGGAGTTAGCAGCACCTAGCAGTGCATCTTCAGTGGGTACAGTGAGACCTTTCTGTCAGCCTTGTCAGGGGTAAGCCCTGCGTGCCAGTATGCTTGTAGTAGTCAAGGCTGATCATTGCACGCAACTGGCCTAACTTTCAAGACTAGGGTTGTAGCTGACCTGCCCAATACATAGTAAGAAACACAGAGAGTCAAACAAAATGAGAAGATAGAGAAATATTCAAAAGAAAGAAAAAGACAAAACTCCAGAAAAAGAGCTAAACAAAATGGAGGTAAGTGGTCTATCTGATAAAGAATTCAAAGTAGTGGTCATGAAGATACTTAACTGAACTTGAGAGAAAAGTGCACAAAATTAGTGAAAACTTCAAAAAAGAAATAGAAAATACAAAAAAGAACCTGCTAAAGTTGAAGAAATAAATCTACATTTACATAGTTAATTAATATACAGCAAAGGAAACAAAAATATACAATGTGGAAAAAGTCTCCTCAATAAATGGTGTTGGGAAAACAGCACAGTTACTTGCAAAAGAATAAAACTGACTACTTTCTCACACTATATACAAAATAAACTCAAAATAGACTAAAGACCTTAACTATAAGACCTGAAACCATTAAATTTCTAAAAGAAAACATAGACCAATATCTTGCACATCAGCCTTAGCAATATTTTCTGGATATGTCTCCTTAGATAAAGAAAAAAAAAGAAAATTAAACAACTGGAACTACATCAAACTAAAAAGTATTTGCACAGTGAATAAAATTAAAAAGGGAGAACATAATTGCAAATGATATATTTGATAATGGGCTAATAACTATATGGGCCAAACTATATAAAGAACTTACACAACACCATACCAAAAAGCAATCTGATTAAAAAATGTACAGAGGACCTGAATAGGTATTTTTCCAAAGAAGACATACAAATAGACAACAGATATGAAAAGATGCTCAATATCACTCATCATCAGGGAAATGGCAAATCAAATCCACAATGAGATTATCATCACATGTTGTCAGGATGGTTAGTATCAAAAAGACAAGAAATAACAAGAATGGGTGAGAATGTGGAGGATTATGGAAGCCTCATCAACTGTTGGTGGGAGTGTAAACTGGTACAGCCACTATGGAAAACAATGTTTTCCCTCACAAAATTAAAAATAGAAATTCCATATGACCCAGTAATTCCACTTCTGGGTATTTATCTGGAGAAAACAAAAACACTAATTTGCAAAGATAAATGTATTCCATGTTACTGTAGCCTTATTTACAATAGCCAAGATATGGAAACATCCGAGCAGTCCATTGACAGATGAATAAAAAGATGTTGTAAATATGCAGAATGGAGTGTTACTCAGCCATAAAATGGCATAAAATATTATTCACAATAACATGGATGGACCTAGAGGGCATTATGCTAACTAAAGTGAGTCAGAGAAAGACAAATACCATATGATTTCACTTATATGTAGAATCTAAGAAACAAAGGGAAAAACAAAAAGAGACAGACATAACTACCGAGAACAAATTGGTGGTTGCTATAGGGGAGAAGGGTGAGAGAATAAAAAGCAGGTCGAAGTATGAGATATAAATTTCCAGTTACAAAATAAATAAGTCAGGAGATAAGTACAGTATAGGAAATACAGGCAATAATGTACTAATTTTGTGTGGTGACAGATGCTTATCATGGTGAGAATTTTGTAAAGCATCTAATTACCAAGTCACTATGTTGTACACATGAAAACTAACATATCAACTATTTTTCAATTGAACACAGAAACTGTAAACATATTAATCTTTTCAATATTAACTTAATTTCCATTTTATCAATATATTTATGCATAAATTAAGGAAAACATTGTTCATAACATTTCCTTTATTTTTTCACACATTTTCAAAATACCCTGTATCTCTAGTTCTCTTTTGGCTTTTTCAACACAAGCAAATGCCAATAATCTTAATATACCTGAAGCAAATTAATTTGGATTTAGTCTAGTAAATACTAGAAAGGGACTTTTGTAACTGATTTGAAGCCATCATTGGGTACACAGAGATACTATTCTTACTTTAGTAGCTATTGAGCAGTTACTGGGAAGAGAATTGTGATCTATGTAAACATCCTAAGAAAAGAGTAATAATTTTTATTGACTGATGTAGTTTAAATAAAAACTTCTGAATCAATAGATTGCTATAAAGGACATGAATTAACTATACCTATTTGACATGGTAAAAAATTCCAACTTTCATAAATTATATTTTATATGAGGAATTTTGCCATTTCAATCAAATTCAACATATAAACATTGAATTCTGACTCTGATCAGAGTTAGGCTAAAAATACAGAATTCCTAATGATGAAAGACTTGGGTATAGAATCATCATATTATTCTGAGACACAAAGTAGATTATAGAAATACAGGAAGCCACATGCAAAAGAATGAAAATGGAAGGGGGAGGAGTCAAGATGGCGGAGAAGTAGCAGGCTGAGACTACTTCAGCTAGCAGGAGATCAGCTAGATAGCTTATCTAAAGATTGCAAACACCTGCAAATCCATCAGCAGATCAAAGAGAAGAAGAACAGTAATTCTGGAAACAGAAAAACAACCACTTTCTGAAAGGTAGGACTGGCGGAGACGTGAATTCAAAGCGACGGGAATATAGACCCCGGGGGGAGGGGCCGGCTCCCGGCAAGCGGCGGAGCAACGGAGCACAAAATCAGGACTTTTAAAAGTCTGTTCCGCTGAGGGACATCGCTCCAGAGGTTAAATCGGGAGGCAGCCCATGTGGGGTCCGCGTGGCCTCAGGTCCCGCAGGGTCACAAGAGGAACGGGGGTGTCTGAGTGTCGCAGAGCTTGCAAGTATTGGAACGGAAAAGCCGGCTACAGAGACAGAGCCAACAGTAAGCTCACAACTCGGTGTTACCTTGAACCAGCCACAGGCTCTGTGAGCTTGGAGCGAGGCAGGAGGTCAGGCAGACAGGAGTAACTGGGTGCTGTTCTCTGAGGGCGCACTGAGGAGTGGGGCCCCGGGCTCTCGGCTCCTCCGGGCTGGAGACCAGGAGGCTTACATTTGTATTCCTGTCCTCCGGAACTCTACAGAAAGCGCTCAGGGAACAAAAGCTCCTGAAAGCAAACCCAAGCGGATTACTCAGCCTGGCCCCTGGTAAGGGCGGTCCAATTCCGCCTGGGGCAAAGACACTTGAGAATCACTACACCAGGCACCTCCCCCAGGGATCAACAAGAAATCCAGCCAAGGGGTGCCTGGGTGGCTCAGTGGGTTAAGCCGCTGCCTTAGGCTCAGGTCACGATCTCAGAGTCCTGGGATCGAGTCCCGCATTGGGCTTTCTGCTCAGCAGAGAGCCTGCTTCCATCTCTCTCTCTCTGCCTGCTTCTCCATGTACTTGTGATTTCTCTCTGTCAAATAAATAAATAAAATCTTAAAAAAAAAGAAAAAGAAAAAAAAGAAATCCAGCCAAGACCAAGTTCACCTACCAAGGAGTGCGGTTTCAATACCAAGGAGAACAGCAGAATTTCAGAGGAGGAGAAAGCAAAGCATGGAACTCATGGCTTTCTCCCTGTGATTTTTTTTAGTCTTGCAGTTAATTTACTTTTTTTCTTTTTCATTTTTTTTTTCTCGCCTTCTGGTAAAAAATTTTTTTAACTTTTACCCTTTTCTTTTTTAACGTTTTTTAACTAGTTTATCTAATATATATATATTTTTCTTTTTTACATTTTTCTTTATTTGTTTTCTTTTTTTAAATTCTTTTTTTTTTCTTTTTTCCTTTTTGAACCTCTTTTTATTCCCTTTACCCCCCTCACGATTTGGGATCCCTTCTGATTTAATTAAAGCATATTATCCTGGGGTTGTTGCCACCCTTTTAGTATTTTACTTGCTCCTTCATATACTCTTATCTGGACAAAATGACAAGACGGAAAAATTCACCACGAAAAAAAGAACAAGATGCAGTACCGAAGGCTAGGGACCTAATCAATACAGACATTGGTAATATGTCAGATCTAGAATTCAGAATTACAATTCTCAAGGTTCCAGCTGGGCTCGAGAAAGGCTTGGAAGATATTAGAGAAACCCTCTCGAGAGATATAAAAGCCCTTTCTGGAGAAATAAAAGAACTAAAATCTAACCAAGTTGATATCAAAAAAGCTATTAATGAGGTGCAATAAAAAATGGAGGCTCTCACTGCTAGGATAAATGAGGCAGAAGAAAGAATTAGTGATATAGAAGACAAATGACAGAGAATAAAGAAGCTGAGCAAAAGAGGGACAAACAGCTACTGGACCACGAGGGGAGAATTCGAGAGATAAGTGACACCATAAGACGAAACAACATTAGAATAATTGGGATTCCAGAAGAAGAAGAAAGAGAGAGGGGAGCAGAAGGTATACTGGAGAGAATTATTGGGGAGAATTTCCCCAATATGGCAAAGGGAGTGAGCATCAAAATTCAGGAGGTTCAGAGAACGCCCCTCAAAATCAATAAGAATAGGCCCACACCCCGTCACCTAATAGTAAATTTTACAAGTCTCAGTGACAAAGAGAAAATCCTGAAAGTAGCCCGGGAAAAGAAGTCTGTAACATACAATGGTAAAAATATTAGATTGACAGCTGACTTATCCACAGAGACCTGGCAGGCCAGAAAGAGCTGGCATGATATTTTCAGAGCACTAAACGAGAAAAACATGCAGCCAAGAATACTATATCCAGCTAGGCTATCATTGAAAATAGAAGGAGAGATTAAAAGCTTCCAGGACAAACAAAAACTGAAAGAATTTGCAAACACCAAACCAGCTCTACAGGAAATATTGAAAGGGGTCCTCTAAGCAAAGAGAGAGCCTACAAGTGGTAGATCAGAAAGGAACAGAGACCATATACAGTAACAGTCACGTTACAGGCAATACAATGGCACTAAATTCATATCTCTCAATAGTTACCCTGAATGTTAATGGGCTAAATGCCCCTGTCAAAAGACACAGGGTATCAGAATGGATAAAAAAACAAAACCCATCTGTATGTTGCCTCCAAGAAACTAATTTTAAGCCCGAAGATACCTCCAGATTTAAAGTGAGGGGGTGGAAAAGAATTTACCATGCTAATGGACATCAGAAGAAAGCAGGAGTGGCAATCCTTATATCAGATCAATTAGATTTTAGGCCAAAGACTATAATAAGAGATGAGGAAGGACACTATATCATACTCAAAGGGTCTGTCCAACAAGAAGATCTAACAATTTTAAATATCTATGCGCCCAATGTGGGAGCAGCTATATAAACCAATATATAAACCAATTATATAAACCAACTATATAAACCAATTAATAACAAAATCAAAGAAACACATCAACAATAATACAATAATAGTAGGGGACTTTAACACTCCCCTCACTGAAATGGACAGATCATCCAAGCAAAAGATCAGCAAGGAAATAAAGGCCTTAAACGACACACTGGACCAGATGGACATCACAGATATATTCAGAACATTTCATCCCAAAGAAACAGAATATACATTCTTCTCTAGTGTATATGGAACATTCTCCAGAATAGATCACATCCTCGGTCTTAAATCAGGACTCAACCAGTATCAAAAGATTGGGATCATTCACTGCATATTTTCAGATCACAATGCTCTAAAGCTAGAACTCAACCACAAAAGGAATTTTGGAAAGAACCCAAATACATGGAGACTAAACAGCATCCTTCTAAAGAATGAATGGGTCAACCGGGAAACTAAAGAAGAATTGAAAAAAATCATGAAAACAAATGATAATGAAAATACAATGGTTCAAAATCTATGGGACACAACAAAGGCAGTTCTGAGAGGAAAATATATAGCGGTACAAGCCTTTCTCAAGAAACAAGAAAGGTCTCAGGTACACAACCTAAGCCTACACCTAAAGGAGATGGAGAAAGAACAAGGAAGAAACCCTAAGCCCAGCAGGAGAATAGAAATCCTAAAGATCAGAGCAGAAGTCAATAAAATAGAAACCAAAAAAACAATAGAACAAATCAACGAAACTAGGAGCTGGTTCTTTGAAAGAATTAATAAAATTGATAAACTCCTGGCCAGACTTATCAAAAAGAAAAGAGAAAGGACCCAAATAAATAAAATCATGAATGAAAGAGGACAGATCACAACTAACACCAAAGAAATACAAACTATTATAAGAACATACTATGAGCAACTCTACAGCAATAAATTTGACAATCTGGAAGAAATGGATGCATTCCTAGAAACATATAAACTACCACAACTGAACCAGGAAGAAATAGAAAGCCTGAACAGACCCATAACCAGTAAGGAGATTGAAACAGTCATTAAAAATCTCCAAACAAACAAAAGCCTAGGGCCAGATGGCTTCCCGGGGGAATTCTACCAAACATTTAAAGAAGAACTAATTCCTATTCTCCTGAAACTGTTCCAAAAAATACAAAAGGAAGGAAAACTTCCAAACTCATTTTATGAGGCCAGCATCACCTTGATCCCCAAACCAGATAAGGATCCCATCAAAAAAGAGAGCTATAGACCAATATCCTTGATGAACACAGATGCGAAAATTCTCACCAAAATACTAGCCAATAGTATTCAACAGTACATTAAAAGGATTATTCACCACGACCAAGTGGGATTTATGCCAGGGCTGCAAGGTTGGTTCAACATCCACAAATCAGTCAATGTGATACAACACATCAATAAAAGAAAGAACCAGAACCATATGATACTCTCAATAGATGCTGAAAAAGCATTTGACAAAGTACAGCATCCCTTCCTGATCAAAACTCTTCAAAGTGTAGGGATAGAGGGCACATACCTCAATACCATCAAAGTCATCTATGAAAAACCCACCGCAAATATCATTCTCAATGGAGAAAAGCTGAAAGCTTTTCTGCTAAGGTCAGGAACACGGCAGGGATGTCCATTATCACCACTGCTATTCAACATAGTACTAGAGGTCCTAGCCTCAGCAATCAGACAACAAAAGGAAATTAAAGGCATCCAAATCGGCAAAGAAGAAGTCAAATTATCACTCTTTGCAGATGATATGATACTATATGTGGAAAACCCAAAAGACTCCACTCCAAAACTGCTAGAACTTGTACAGGAATTCAGTAAAGTGTCAGGATATAAAATCAATGCACAGAAATCAGTTGCATTTCTCTACACCAACAACAAGACAGAAGAAAGAGAAATTAAGGAGTCAATCCCATTTACAATTGCACCCCAAACCATAAGATATCTGGGAATAAACCTAACCAAACAGGCACAGAATCTATACTCAGAAAACTATAAAGTACTCATGAAAGAAATTGAGGAAGACACAAAGAAATGGAAAAATGTTCCATGCTCCTGGATTAGAAGAATAAATATTGTGAAAATGTCTATGCTACCTAAAGCAATCTACACATTTAATGCAATTCCTATCAAAGTACCATCCATCTTTTTCAAAGAAATGGAAGAAATAATTCTAAAATTTATATGGAACCAGAAAAGACCTCGAATAGCCAAAGGGATATTGAAAAAGAAAGCCAACGTTGTGGCATCACAATTCCGGACTTCAAGCTCTATTACAAAGCTGTCATCATCAAGATAGCATGGTACTGGCACCAAAACAGACACATAGATCAATGGAACAGAATAGAGAGCCCAGAAATAGACCCTCAACTCTATGGTCAACTAATCTTAGACAAAGCAGGAAAGAATGTCCAATGGAAAAAAGACAGCCTCTTCAATAAATGGTGTTGGGAAAACTGGACATCCACATGCAGAAAAATGAAATTGGACCATTTCCTTACACCACACATGAAAATAGACTCAAAATGGATGAAGGACCTCATCCATTGATGAGAAAGGAATCCATCAAAATCCTTGAAGAGAACACAGGTAGCAACCTCTTCGACCTCAGCCGCAGCAAGATCTTCCTAGGAACTTTGCCAAAGGCAAGGGAAGCAAGGGCAAAAATGAACTATTGGGATTTCATCAAGATCAAAAGCTTTTGTACAGCAAAGGAAACAGTTAACAAAATCAAAAGACAACTGACAGAATGGGAGAAGATATTTGCAAACGACATTTCAGATAAAGGACTAGTGTCCAAAATCTATAAAGAACTTAGCAAACTCAACACCCAGAGAACAAATAATCCAATCAAGATATGGGCAGAGGACATGAACAGATATTTCTGCAAAGAAGACATCTAGATGGCCAACAGACACATGAAAAAGTGCTCCATATCACTCGGCATCAGGGAAATGCAAATCAAAACCACAATGAGATATCACCTCACACCAGTCAGAATGGCTAAAATCAACAAGTCAGGAAATGACAGATGCTGGCGAGGATGTGGAGAAAGGGGAACCCTCCTACACTGTTGGTGGGAATGCAAGCTGGTGCAGCCACTCTGGAAAACAGCATGGAGGTTCCTCAAAATGTTGAAAATAGAACTGCCCTGTGACCCAGCAATTGCACTACTGGGTATTTACCCTAAAGATACAAACGTAGTGATCCAAAGGGGCACGTGCATCGGAATGTTTATAGCAGCAATGTCCACAATAGCCAAACTATGGAAAGAACCTAGATGTCCATCAACAGATGAATGGATCACGAATATGTGGTATATATACACAATGGAATACTATGCAGCCATCAAAAGAAATGAAATCTTGCCATTTGCAATGACATGGATGGAACTAGAGTGTATCATGCTTAGAGAAATAAGTCAAGCAGAGAAAGACAACTATCATATGATCTCCATGATATGAGGAAGTGGTGATGCAACATGGGGGCTTAAGTGGGTAGGACAAGAATAAATGAAACAAGATGGGATTGGGAGAAAGACAAACCATAAGTGACTCTTAATCTCAGAAAACAAACTGAGGATTGCTGGGAGGAGGGGGTTTGGGAGAAGGGGGTGGGATTATGGACATTGGGGAGGGTGTGTGCTTTGGTGAGTTCTGTGAAGTGTGTAAACCTGGTGATTCACAGACCTGTACCCCTGGGGATAAAAATATATGTTTATAAAAAATAAAAAATTAACAACAACAACAAAAAAAGAATGTAAATGGACCATCATCTTTACCATACATAAAAGTCAACTCAAAATGGATTAAAAACTTAAATGTGAGATCTGAGGCCATAAAACTCCGAGAAGAAAACACAGGTGGTAATCTTGAACTTGCTCTTGATGACTATTTGGGGGCGGGATTTGATGCCAAAAGCCAAAGCAACAAAAAATTAGCAAGTGGAACTATATCCAATTAAAAATTGCACAACATAGAAAACCGCCGAGATGAAAAACAACCTGCTAAATGAGAGAAAATATTTTCAAATAATATACCTGATAAGGGTTTAATATGCAAAATACATAAAGAACTCATACAACTCATTAACAACACAATTAAAAAATGGTGGGGGGTGTTGGGTGGTTCACTTAGTTAATTATTCAACTCTTGATTTTGGGCATTGAGCTTGTTTAAGATTTTCTCTGCCTCTGCTTCTGCCCCTCCTCCTCTCTTCCACCCATGCTCATGTGTGCACACATACACCTCCACATTAATTGCAGCATAATTACAATAGACTATATATGAGACAACCTAAGTGTTCATCAATGGATAAATGGGTAAAGAAAAAAAATGGTAGACACATACAATAGTAGAATGTTATCCAACCCTTAAAAAAAGAATGAAATCTTGCCATTTGTGACAACATGTATGAATCTTGAGGGCATTATAATGAAATAAGTCAAGACAAAGACAAATACTGTGTGATCTCACTTATATGTGGAATCTTTTAACAAACAAAAATAAGCCCATAGCTACAGAGGTACAGAGTGCAGGTTGGAGGTTGCCAGAAGCAGGGGTTAGAGTGGGTATTGGGTGAAATGGGTGAAGGGGGTCAAAAGGTACAAACTTCCAGTTCTGAGATGAATAAATTTTGGAGGTATAATGTTACACCATGGTGATTACAGTTAATAATACTGAATTGCATATTTGAAAGTTGCTGATAATACAGAACTGCACATATTTGGAATTTGCTGGAATATGCAAACTTTTTGCATATTTAGAAGTTGCTAAGAGAACAGATTTTTAAAAGTTCTCCAGAAAAAAATTAGTGTAACTATGTATGATAATGAATATTAGCTAGATTTACTGTGGTAATCATTTCACACTATATGCAAATATTGAATCACTATGTTGTGCACCTGAAAGTAATATATATGATGTTATGTGTCAATCATATCTGAGGTTTTTAAAAATGTGACACAGAATCCTGAAAAATTACATAAGCTAGTAACCAAAAAAAAAAAAAAATTTTTTTCCAGTTTTGAAAAAGAATGCAAGTAGTTATACAGAATCAGAAAGTTTTAATGAATTAGGTAATATTTGAGTGTCAAATGAAAATACATATTATTAACTTTTTTCTTTTTTTTAAAGGTGAGAGGAGACATTATGATTTTAAGTGGAAAGGAGAAAAAAGCATATAAAGTCACTGAGAAAGCAAAGTCAGATAGCCATTTAGAGATTCAGTAACCTATACAGTAAATAATACTAAACTAAATAGTAAGATATACTAAGCTATATACAGTATTATATATATATATATGAATTATATATGAATTATATATACATATATATGTGTATATAATATATTGTATTAGAGTATAAAGTACCTGGACAATTATATTCAGAAATGTTACTTATAATTTTGGACCTGTGATTTTAAGTAGACTGTTTCCATATAAAAAATTAGTTGTTAGTTTTGAGAAAGATAATGACAACATCAGAGTTTAGAATAGGAAGAATGCATGTGTCATTTTTGGAGCAGAATTACTTGCACAATGGAGGAAGTCAGATGTATTATAACCAATTAAGACTGATTTTCTCGGCCAGACTTTGTAGGAAACGTCTTACAAGTATGGTAGATTGACCATTTACTTATCTCCACTTTTGCAAAAACTACCATGACAATTTTAAAAGATAAATGTAGTCATATAGATATATAGAAAAGAGAAAGAGATGTTTTTGTAGATGGGTAAATTGTGAAGTTATGGAATCAAAGAGTTTGAAGGCACCATAGATATAACCTTGTCTAATATACTCATTAAAGTTCAGTCTCAACAACTGGTTTCCAAAGTCATGTTTTAGGGCATTGCTAATTATCTAAAAGTATTTCCATATGTTAGATTGAATTTTGTTTCTTACAAACTTCCTGTCGTGCCTTTCTACTAGTAACAAAACATGAAATACTTGAAAGTGCTTTTTCTTTTTTAACTTGAAACTTCTCCTTTCCAGACTGATATCTCAAATTCATTCAGCAATGTCCAAATGACATGATATGAGCCCAGACTCTTCCTGATTACTCTCCTTTCAGTATCCTTCAAGCTGTTAGTTGTCTGTATTTTAGTATTTTGGTTAAAAAGTGCTAAAGAAAATTATCTGGGTTTGGCTGATCACAGGAAGGTTGTTTTATGTCTTTACCCTGGAAATGTTTCTAAAATTGGAATGTCTCTACAGAGAGTAATGCTTAACTTTAGCCATTCTCTGTCACTTAAGATATTCTTAGAGATATAATCATGGGATCTTTTATTCTTTTGACTGACAAAATATAATCTTGAGATTCTTTTATTCTTTCAATACACTGACAAGAGCCACATTATTATCAATATAGAGACTTTCAGTAAATATTTTAAGTTCCTTGAGACAACAAATCATTTCATATGACAAGTCACCACTCTTATTTTTAATTTTCTCTAATAATATGAAGGGAAATGAAGAAAAATATTCCACAGATACTTCAATAGGAGTTTGATGTTCTCCTTCAAGTTACCTCAACAAGTCCAAGCTGAGGAGCACAACCTCTTCTAACAATTCTTTAAAGTCAAACTCATTCCAGTCAAACATACTATCAACCAATTTCAAAGATTTTTTAAAATTTATTTATCAGAGAGAGAAAGAACAAGCAGGGGAAGCAGCAGGCAGAACAGGCAAAGAGAGAAGCAGGCTCCGCACTTAGCAAAGAGCCCAATGTGGGACTTGATGATACAAGGACCCTGGGACCATGACCAGAGCTGAAGGCAAACACTTAAACAGCTGAGCCACCCAGGCGTCCCTATCAACCAGTTTCAATTCAGTGCCTTCCATGGTATCAGTAATGTACCAAACAGTGAGGAGAGGAAAAAAAAAAAAAAAAGTATAAGACAAAGTTCTTGTCCTCAATGTTACCAGAGTTTTAGAAGACAAAGATAGAAACAAAACTATTAAAAATATAACATAGTATAACATTTATGTTATGAAATGTGTGAAGAATTCCTAAAAGATACATACCAGTCATGTAAGTTAGTAACAAATATGACCATCCACCTTAAGCCCTCATTAATGTCACCTAATATGTAAGGAGACATTCATAATATAGGTTGGTTAATAGTATGAGATATGGTGTTAACTAGAATCAAAATATTAACAAATAAGAGCTGTTGATGCTTTTTGTTTAAATGCATTATTTTTTTAACTTGATTATTGACTTTATATATAATTGAGACTTCTCATATCCCTATGGTCTTTTTTAACTAAAGAAAAGTGTTAAAAGACCCTTAATATTCCTCCTATTTAAATATTTGATAACTACATAACTCATTTAATTCACTGTCCATAATAATATGTTCTTAAATTTGTATTGAAGGATCTTTGACTAATTTGGTGTGTTCATTCAGGTGCCTGTGGACTGCTCATTTCCATAAGTTGCAGGGTTTTTGTTTTACAACAAAAATTCCCTAAAGTTGGGGCACTGGGTGGCTCAGAGGGTTAAGCCTCTTCCTTCATCTCAGGTCCTGAGACAGGACAGCCAGGGTCCTGAGATCAAGCCTTGCATTGGGCTCTCTGCTCAGCAGGGAGCCAGCTTCCTATTGATTCATAATGCAGATCTATATCAAGTTACTTTTTTTTTTTTTAAAGATTTTATTTATTTATTTGACAGAGAGAGATCACAAGTAGGCAGAGAGGCAGGCAGAGAGAGAGGAGGAAGCAGACTCCCTGCTGAGCAGAGAGCCCGATGCGGGACTTGATCCCAGGACCCTGAGATCATGACATGAGCCGAAAGCAGCAGCTTAACCCACTGAGCCACCCAGGCGCCCATATATCAAGTTACTTTTGACAGGAAATTTGAACTCAAATATCACACCCTCTTAATATTGTACTCAGTTTTCTTTGATAGTTATCAAACATTTAACAAATATGATAACACTCGAATCAAATAAAAGAAGATAATGGGTTACATGTATTTCCTTTAAGTTTAGGTAATTTGGAAGTTATTGCCAATAATTCAGAGGCCACAAATATTTCAGGGGTAATTCTGTACAAAAATTAACAAAAAATTGTTTACACAGTCAATAAATACAATCTTTAAAAAAAATGTTTTTGTAGTCAATACTAATTAAATTCTGGCTATCAAGTAAGTATCAGCTAACCATAAAAAGTGTCCAACTCAATAAAATACAAGATAAGAAATAATCGTTACTATTCAAGTATATTACTTGAGAGCTATACTTTAAAAAATTCATAAATCTGTGAAACAAAAAGTTATGTCGCATTTATTATTTTAACCTTTCAATGTATTAACTACTAGTGTGCAATAACACCGCAAATTTAGTGGCTTAAAACAACTAGTATTTCTTGTCTCATAGTTTCTGTAGGTCAGAAATCCAAGAGTGATTTAGCCGGGGAATTCTAGCTTAGTGTCTCTCATGAAGTTGTAGTCAAGCTCTCAAACAGGAACGCTATCACTTCATGGTCAGACCAAAGATTTACTTCCATGCTCATTCACATAAATATTAGCAAATCTAGAAAAATCTGCCTCTGACTTCATTTATGTGATTCACCATGTGGCCTTTACTTTGGCTGCTTCAATATTCTCACAACATGGCAGCCAGCACCCTCCACATCCTCCCCTCCCTGTGCCCAACTACCTTAAAACATGGCAGCTGGCTTCCCCAAAGCACATGATCTGAGACAGAGAGAAGACGATGCCTTTAAGACAAAGATCACTATCTTTTTAAAATGTAATGTCAACAGTGACATCCTCTAACTTCTGCTGAATTCTATTCCATAGAGGTGAGCTATTAAGTGCAGCCCACATTCAAATAAAGATGAAAAATCTTCACCTGTTGAGAAGAGGAGTATCAAAGAATCTGTGGACATCTTTTAAAAGAGCCACAGGTAATTGCTAACTGTAATTTGGGAAATCTTACAGAATTCTTACTGGAGAACTTTGTAATAAGATCCCATATGTTTTATACACGTAAAAACACATAATGGGAAATATCTTGGGTATATAATATTGAAAAGCATTTTCAGAGTGAGAAATCTACTTGGAGTTCTTAGATTCTACTTCAAAGTGTGGGTAGAAAGACATAAAAGAGTAACTTTTTTTTTTTCTTACTTCTGGCAACTGTCATTGCCATAAAGCTTCTCCCCAATTTTCCTTGTATCCAAGAGTTTGATTCCTTTTATGCCATCCCTTTCAACATGTTTAGAAAGTTGGTATTATAATTTTTAGAGAAATAACGGCGTGCCATGTCTTTCTTTGTTTTGTTCGTTTCTTTCTTCTTCAAATCTCAATGGATTTAGACATTTTTTGCTGAGTGTCAGATTCATTTTCATTTTATAATCGTATCTCCAGGGAAGACTAAGCAACTCTTCTATTTTCTGTTCTCTTGAGATTAATTTGCATCTTATAAACTCTTTCTGAATAGACTGTCTGATGGAAAGAATATTTAAAGGCATCAAAAGTTTTTTTTTCCTCTTAGGAACATATTAAATATTTTTTATTAGTAAGTATAACTTGAACATTGAACATGAAATTCCCCAACTTATATTTAATAGACCAATTTGAGAAGTTATTTCAAACACTCAAAGAAGCATCCAAATATATCTTATAATTAATGACTAAACTATTTAATATTGGGATAATATTTAGTAACAGAATATCAGTTTTGGTATAACTAAGAAATTTCTTTAATGATACTAACAAAAGACACAATGGGAAAGGAAAACGTAAAATTTAGACTTCAATTTTAATAAGAAGCATCAGAACGAAATCCCTAAAACAATAAAAGAATGGTGAGATAGAGGATAATCACGATTTTATATTGATAAGCAGGGGACCATCATGGTGAGGCAAGTTAATTCCAAAGTACCAACATGGATTGAAGACAAGCCCTGTAGCTTTAGAAATATTGTGGGATCACTGTAGGAAAGCTCCTTAAGGATGTAAATATGTATGACCTGCCTTTAACTACATTGTGGTCACAATAAAAAATGTAATCCATTTTTGCTGCTACTGTCATCTTCATGTTCACATTTTTGGTCCTGACTTATGCATATCAAAATAATGGGAAATCAAAAAATGATTTTTTGGGGGGAAGTCAAAAAATGTTCCAACAATTTTACTTTGACTCCTCAGGTTTGTCTTTTTTTTTTTTTTCTTTTTTTTTTAATTTTTTATAAACATATATTTTTATCCCCAGGGGTACAGGTCTGTGAATCACCAGGTTTACACACTTCACAGCACTCACCAAAACACATACCCTCCCCAATGTCCATAATACCACCCCCTTCTCCCAAACCCCCTCCCCCCAGCAACCCTCAGTTTGTTTTGTGAGATTAAGAGTCACTTATGGTTTGTCTCCCTCCCAATCCCATCTTCTTTCATTTATTCTTCTCGTACCCACTTAAGCCCCCATGTTGCATCACCACTTCCTCATATCAGGGAGATCATATGATAGTTGTCTCTCTCTGCTTGACTTATTTCGCTAAGCATGATACGCTCTAGTTCCATCCATGTTGTCGCAAGGTTTGTCTTGACTTTATCCTATTAAATGCTTTTTAAGCTCACTGACCGTATCTTACTTATGTTTGTATTTTCCCCCAGAAATGTTAGAATTTTACATATATTAGTGCATTTAGTCTGTTGAATCAAATTTTTTAGATGTCAGCAATGAGTTGAATATGGGAAAAAGTCATCTAAAGCAACACACATAGATGAACTACAATTTTTTTTTTTACTCTCAAATAAAATTTAATTGTTATGTAATTTAAAAGCCAACTAAATCCTATGGAACATAGTTATACCTATAGGAATACATACAATTATGGGTCTTTTTTTTTGTAAATAGCTAAAGAAGCACCTCTATATGATTAAGAGTATTTGTTTAACTAAACAATATAGAAAATTTATAATTATTTAATATTTTATATATATATGATATATATATCATACAGGTAATTAAACAACTATATATAAAACTAAATATATATATACTAACTATATATATTTATATATAAACAATATATATATTAAATAAACAATATAGAAAAGTAATAATTATTTAATATTATATATATATGATATATATTTATCATACAGGTAATTAAACAACTATATATATATATAGCAACTATATATATATATATAAAACAAATATATATTATAGTAAACAACTATACGTATATAGTTGTTTAATTACCTGTGTGATCCATCAAGCCCATGGAGAACTTTTAACATCTGGTAAAATGAAGGGGCAGCAGCTGCTCTAATTAATCCAACTAATAAGCCACTGGTGGCTTTACTGAAGGTGTTGCTTAATTAGGAAATGAAAGCTATGCATAATGTTTTCCTAAATTCTAATGTATCCATGCAAAAAAAGCCTCCTGTAAAAATTTAGGTGCAGAATGCTGAGTTTATTTTTCTACAGTTTTCACACTGTCCGAGTCATCAATTAAAAGAGAACGATTAACAAATTCTTTTACATGTTTGAAATTCTGAGAATAATTTTAGAAAAATCTACTGGTAAAATTCTTCTTTTCTAATGCTTTATCCTCCAACCTTTCCTAGCAGCCCTTGATGCTTTCAGTCTTTTTACATTTTGAAACATAGTCCTTACACAAATTCTAGGGCATCATAATAATGATAATGGCCCTGCCTTTCTTTCTCTTATTTCTCCTCTTACCTCAGTATTTGCTTTTGTCTGGTAAGAATATTAGAAAAAAAAATAATATGTGCCACTAAGTACTACTGTCCCCATCATTTAACATACAAGAGAACACTGAGCAGCACAGAGCACAATCTTAGAGCAAAGGAGAATTGGCAAGTTTGTACTATATTAGGGAAAAGTAAAAATATTAAAGCATGTTTAATACAGGTAAATACAAAATATTTTCTCTACAATATATATAAATAGCTAACATATATTGAGTGCTTACCATGCACCAAACACTATGATAAGTACATTAAGTATATTACTTATCTGTCTTTTCTGACAGAATACCATTTTTAACCCTTTTACTTTATAAAAGAAACATTTAAATAATCAGTGATAAAGCAAGGCTTACAGTAATTATTTTCTTTAACTCCAGACACTAAATTTCTGACAAATGTAAAAATGTATTATTTGTTATTGGTCCACTTTCATCA
The DNA here is from genome assembly GCF_964662115.1 of Mustela nivalis. Classification (NCBI taxonomy): domain Eukaryota; kingdom Metazoa; phylum Chordata; class Mammalia; order Carnivora; family Mustelidae; genus Mustela; species Mustela nivalis. The sequence continues at coordinate 37,408,110 of NC_139023.1, read as the reverse complement.
AGTTGGGGATATTTCCAAGAACATATGTCAGAGCTTAACTCCAACATCTTATTTTCTATGTTTGGCCATGAGTTTTCTTTTTTGCTTTTTCTTTTAAGATTTTATTTATTTATTTGAGAGAGAGAGAGAGAGAGAACAAGCATGAGAGCAGGGTGAGGGGCAAAGGGAGAACCAGACCCCTGGCTGAGTAGGGAGCCCAAAGCTGGGCTCAATCCCAGGACACCAGATCATAACCTGAGCCAAAGGTGGATGTTTAATCAACTGAGCCATCCAGGCATCCCTCTCACCATGATTTTTCTAAAGATAAAATTTCATGAAGTAGATGGGTTGCAACTTTTTTTTTTTTCATTCTTTCCTAGTGAACTGGAAGAACCTTCTTCCAATAATTTCCTTACTTCTCTTCCATTTTCTTACAGCATTTGGAAAGAGAAAATTGAAGGGAAAGGCAAGATATCTGGCTTTTGAAGACTTTCAAGAAGAGGGCTTTCTAATTTTTCATCCCCTTATACCTTGGGGAGATCTTTATACCCATAGCTCTGGTAGATCAAATGGAACAATAAGGACCTTCTTTTTTTAATATTTTATTTATTTATTTGACAGATAGAGATCACAAGTAGGCAGAGAGGCAGGCAGAGAGAGAGAGAGGAAGGGAAGCAGGCTCCCCGCTGAGCAGAGAGCCCCATGTGGGGCTCCATCCCAGGACCCTGAGATCATCATCTGAGCCAAAAGCAGAGGCTTTAACCCACTGAGCCACCCAGGCACCCTCAATAAGGACCTTCTAATAAGGATCCACGATCCAGTGAAAACCACATCTCAAAAACACTGTGAATTGGACAACATTAAAAATTTAAATTTAATTTTAAATTTATGGATTTAAGTTAAATCCATAAATCCATGCTTATATAACTAATTCAAACATCAGCTTTTGCTAATAGAGGCAAACATAAATTTAAATTCTCTAGGAAATAAAGAGTATTCCCTCCTTTAGGATAACCATGATATTAATTAGTACAAAGAGAAAAGTTGATGAGTCTTGGCCTCTAGATTTTGTCAAGTTTCTTTAACACTTCTATTGTATTAATGTGAAGTTATTCTGATCCTTCCTCTTTAGAATCCATTATATTTGTATTTATGTCCTCTTTTAAATTTCTAATATTGCTTACCTGTGACTTCGCTCCTATTTTCTAGGTCATTTTTCATATATTTGTCTGTTTTTATAATGTTTTCAAAGAACTGAATTCTTGTTTTTTAATGCTTTTATCTGTTTTTATTTTTTATTATTTCTTTGCTTTTACTTCCTTTAGGGTGATTCTTTTTTTGCTTTCTATTTTCTTCAATTAGATGCTTACCTCACATTTTATAAACTTCCTTTTCTTTCAGTATAAGCTCTTAAATCTAAATTCCCTCAAAAGTATCCTATCCATTCTTCCTCTAATGTTATGTCATGTTTATTTCTACATATATTTACTTTCCATTATGATTTCTTCTTTGATATTAGAAATATTTAGAAATAGGTCTTAAAATTTTCTAAGATATAAGGCTTTTCGATTTATCATTTTGTTATTCTACAACTTAATTGCATTATGTTTAGAAAATGTTTCATTAGATACTCTAAAAACATGTTAAAGTTACAGATTCTCTTTCTGGCCTATATAGTCAGATTTTATAAATATTCAACGTGTCCTTGAAACCAATGTGCATTCTTGATTCTTGGGTGCAGGCTCCAAATAGATGTCCATTAAATCAAGTTTGCAAATTGTATTCTTCAAATATTGCATACCTTGTTTAATTTTTTATCTGATTGTCTATTTGTTGTAACAAAAATGGAAAGGTAAGGTTTGAAAATTTCCCATGGTAATAAATATTTTGCCAATTTCTTCCAAACAGATCTGACAATTTTGATTTTCTATATATATTTTTTTCAGCTTTTTTTTTTAAATTTTTTATTTTTTATAAACATATATTTTTATCCCCAGGGGTACAGGTCTGTGAATCACCAGGTTTACACACTTCACAGCACTCACCCAAGCACATACCCTCCCCAATGTCCATAATCCCACCCCCTTCTCCCAAACCCCCTCCCCCCAGCAACCCTCAGTTTGTTTTGTGAGATTAAGAGTCACTTATGGTTTGTCTCCCTCCCAATCCCATCTTGTTTCATTGATTCTTCTCCTACCCACTTAAGCCCCCATGTTGCATCACCACTTCCTCATATCAGGGAGATAATATGATAGTTGTCTCTCTCTGCTTGACTTATTTCGCTAAGCATGATACGCTCTAGTTCCATCCATGTTGTCGCAAATGGCAAGATTTCATTTCTTTTGATGGCTGCATAGTATTCCATTGTGTATATATACCACATCTTCTTGATCCAAACTGCTAGAACTTATACAGGAATTCAGTAAAGTGTCAGGATATAAAATCAATGCACAGAAATCAGTTGCATTTCTCTACACCAACAGCAAGACAGAAGAAAGAGAAATTAAGGAGTCAATCCCATTTACAATTGCATCCAAAACCATAAGATACCTAGGAATAAACCTAACCAAAGAGACACAGAATCTATACTCAGAAAACTATAAAGTACTCATGAAAGAAATTGAAGAAGACACAAAGAAATGGAAAAATGTTCCATGCTCCTGGATTAGAAGAATAAATATTGTGAAAATGTCTATGCTACCTAAAGCAATCTACACATTTAACGCAATTCCTATCAAAGTACCATCCATCTTTTTCAAAGAAATGGAACAAATAATGCTAAAATTTATATGGAACCAGAAAAGACCTCGAATAGCCAAAGGGATATTGAAAAAGAAAGCCAACGTTGTGCCATCACAATTCCGGACTTCAAGCTCTATTACAAAGCTGTCATCATCAAGACAGCATGGTACTGGCACAAAAACAGACACATAGATCAATGGAACAGAATAGAGAGCCCAGAAATAGACCCTCAACTCTACAGTCAACTAATCTTCGACAAAGCAGGAAAGAATGTCCAATGGAAAAAAGACAGCCTCTTCAATAAATGGTGCTGGGAAAATTGGACAGCCACATGCAGAAAAATGAAATTGGACCATTTCCTTACACCACACACAAAAATAGACTCAAAATGGATGAAGGACCTCAATGTGCAAAAGGATTCCATCAAAATCCTTGAGGAGAACACAGGCAGCAACCTCTTCGACCTCTGCCGCAACAACATCTTCCTTGGAACAACGCAAAAGGCAAGGGAAGCAAGGGCAAAAATGAACTATTGGGACTTCATCAAGATCAAAAGCTTTTGCACAGCAAAGGAAACAGTTAACAAAATCAAAAGACAACTGACAGAATGGGAGAAGATATTTGCAAACGACATATCAGATAAAGGACTAGTGTCCAGAATCTATAAAGAACTTAGCAAACTCAACACCCAGAGAACAAATAATCCAATCAAGAAATGGGCAGAGGACATGAACAGACATTTCTGCAAAGAAGACATCCAGATGGCCAACAGACACATGAAAAAGTGCTCCATATCACTCGGCATCAGGGAAATACAAATCAAAACCACAATGCGATATCACCTCACACGAGTCAGAATGGCTAAAATCAACAAGTCAGGAAATGACAGATGCTGGCGAGGATGCAGAGAAAGGGGAACCCTCCTACACTGTTGGTGGGAATGCAAGCTGGTGCAGCCACTCTGGAAAACAACATGGAGGTTCCTCAAAATGTTGAAAATAGAACTGCCCTATGACACAGCAATTGCACTATTGGGTATTTACCCTAAAGATACAAACGTAGTGATCCAAAGGGGCACGTGCACCCGAATGTTTATAACAGCAATGTCCACAATAGCCAAACTATGGAAAGAACCTAGATGTCCATCAACAGATTTTCTATATATTTTTTTAAAAGATTTATTTATTGGGGTGCCTGGGTGGCAGAGCTGGTTATGTATCTCACTCTTGATATTGGCCCTGGTCATGATCTGGGGGTGTGAGATCAAGCCCTGCATTGGCTCCAAACTCAGTGGTGCATCTGCTTGGGATTCTCTCCCTTCCTTTCCCTCTGTCCCTCCCCTGCTCATGCTGCTTCTCTAAAATAAATAAATAAAATATCTAATTAAAAAAAAAAAAACTTATTTTAGAGAGAAAGCACACACACAAGCAAGGGGAGTAAAGAGGGAAAGAGAATCCTGAAGCAGACTTTCCATTGAGCGTAGAGTCCCATGCTGGGTCCTTAGATCCCCGGACCCTAAGATCATGACCTGAGCCAAAATCAATAGTTGGGCCCTTAAACAACTGAGTCACCCAGACACCCCAACTTTCTATATTTTAAAGCTATTTTGATCTGGACATACTAGTATAAATTTACATAATTTTCTTATTGATTGATCTATTATTAAATAGGACTTTGTTTCTAAAATAATGTCCTTTAAAGACTTTTTTGTACTAAGGTAGCTAATACAGATTTTCTTCTGATATTTTCAAACTCGCATGTCCTCATAGCTTCAGTTTATCTCTTGTAAATAGAAAATAATTGGACCATTTTCCATCGAACATAATTTAATCTGTTGGCTGCTAAATACAGCATATTTACATTTATTTTTTTATTACTATTGTGTTTTTAATTCATGTCTGCAATCTTCCTGTATGCTTTCTACTTGGCCTGATTTTAACTTTTCTTCTCTTTGGCTTTTTTTTTAAATTTTTTATTTAAATTCCAGTTAACATAGAGTTTAATTTTAGTTTCAGGTGTAAAATTTAGTGAGTCAACACGTACAACAGCCTGGGCTCTCACAATTGTCCTCCTTAATCCCCACCACCTATTCAACCCATTTCCCCTCTTCTCAGTGACCATCAGTTTGTTCTCTGTAGTTAAGAGTGTTTCTTGATTTGTCTATTTTCCCCCCTTTGCTCATTTGCTTTGTTTCTTAAATTCCATATAAGTCAAACGATATGGTATTTGTCCATAGTGAGATATCATCCCACACCTGTCAGAATGGCTAAAACCAACAACACAAAAAACAACAGGTGTTGGTGAGGTTGGAGAAAAAGGGGAATTCTCTTACACTATTGGTGGGAATGCAAATTGGTGCAGCCACCCTGAAAAACAGTATGGAGGTTCCTCAAAAATTTAAAACTAGAACTACCTTATGATCCAGCAATTGCACTACTAGGTATTTACTCAAAAAATACAAAAATACTAATTAAAAGGGATATGTATACCCCAATGCTTATAGCAGCATTATCAACAATAGTCAAATTATGGAAACCGTTGAAGTGTTCATAGACTGATGAATGGATAAAGAAGTGATACATCATTTATATATATGCTATATATGATATTCCATGATATATATATAATATTCCATATATATGTATTTGTATGTCATATTCCATGACAAATGAATATTATATATTCCATGATATATGTATATCATGAAACATTAGCCATGAAAAAGAATGAAATTTGCCATTTGCAGCAATGTGGATGGAGCTAGGTTATCTTTGACTTTTTAAAAAATGGGTTTTTTTCCCATACAGATGAAATTTGTGTATTTTCTGCTTACCAGTTTCTGTGCTCACTTTTCTGTCTTGCAACCTAAACATCTACTTTGAGGTAATTTTCCTCTTTTAAAAGTACATCCTTTTAAAAGTAAAAATACATTCTTTAGAAGTTACTTTAGTGACAACTTGCTGGTAGCAAATTTAGCTTTTGTTGATCTGAAACATTTTTCCACTCTTATTCTTAAAGGTAATTGTTGTAGGCACACAATTCTATATCAACACTCCCTATCACTTGTCACCAGCCTCCCTAGCACTTTGACAATGATTATTTCTTTATCTTCTTTTCTCATTGTTTCTATTAAGAAGTCAACTGTTAGAAGAATTGTAGTTTACTCCTTATTCTCATATCCTCCTTTTCTGATCAGACAAGTTTCTTTTCACTGGTAAAGGTTTCCAGAAATTCCTAGGAATCCAGAACTGCATTTAAAAAGTTTTTTTTTTAATTCTTTTTTCTAGTATCTCTATACATCAGAGACACTTCAAAATATCTAATTTTCTCTATGTGGGAATTGGACATCTTTTAGCCCTTGCCTTTCGAGCAGTAGACTGTAGGTTTTCAGAAACTGATCTCAGTAACCTGGGTTCCTTATCTGTGGAACAGGAGTAGTAATTGTAATTACCACAATACAGTTCGTTCCACGAATTAAATGGGCTAATGAATGTAAAGGGACTAAAACAGTGCCTGGCAAATTGTTGGCACCCAGTAAGTAGGAGGTGTGATGGCCATGGTGGTGATAGTATTAGTAATGGAAATTCATTCTGATATAGTAGTTCCTAAAGGGGCACTCAGGTCTTCTACTATAGTACTAATTTAACTTTAAATATAATTTTAAATTATTAAAGTAAAAATATAATTTATTAATCATGACACTACTAAATCTAAATACTAAGTGGTCTATATTAGTCTTTCCAATGATATTGAAAACTCATTGACAGCAAATTATATTATATTTTATTAGTATTCTCCACTGAACCTTACACAGTGCCTACTACACAGGAGATTCTAAGAAATTACAGCTATAATAATTTTTCAACACTTTTATTTAATCTGGCTTTATTCTACCCATCCTTTCCCTGTTTTAATAATGAGTTATATTCTAAGAACGTTGCCCTCTTTCTTGCCAACCTCATTTCCTTCAAGAATGGAGTTGATGTTTATCTTGCCTATTGGGCTTTTATTAAGTAAATAAAAACTAAATGCTTTCTTTACAAACACTAGAAATACTGGCTATAAAAAAGAGATGTGGAAAATTTCAGTGCAGTAAAAGAAAAATAAAGAACATCAAATTACACAGATTTAATTCATCTCTCAAAGCAGTTTTTAAAATGTCTTTTTTGATGTGTCTTTGGAGCCATTTTGTATCCATCAAGCTGAATGCATGTGCTGATATTGTTTTTGTGGTCTTTCTTCTAATCAAGTAGAATTGAGAGCACTGGTAGTGGAGGGCAGAGTTTAGAGATTTTCTTAAAATCTACCAATCTTCATCCCATCCTCAGCTTTCTCCCAATCTTCATTCCCCAGTACACAGAATTAATTATGTGACTGGGTCAACACTTCCTCATTTTATACTTGATTAAACTTTGATTTGATAGGATAGATATTAAATTTCCTCATTTTTCTAATTGTAATGTTTATATCTAACACTTATTAATAAGAAGAAAACACAACACCTTTTCGATAACCCACTTAATGGAACGGGACCTATGAAACATACAACACCAAATCTCTATTGCTCTTTTTCTATCTCTGTATCATAAATTAAAGAGGACAAAAGTACTCTCCATAATTTAAATCTAGTTTTCTCTTCAATTTATTAGGTCCAAACCTTTATTATCATCCCAGTGGGAGGTAAGGTTAGTTGTTACTTGTATCTTTTCTTCAGCCATTCAAGTTCTACAACCAGTGTAAACCAGAAGGGACGTTTATCCTTTTGGCAAAGTATCTGGGAATCTTTCAGTTCATCTAGTCGCACTTTTATAAAACTAATTTTTATCATTTAAAAAAGTCATACTGCTCAATAGTCAGAAAATTAAGATATAAAATATATTTTATAATTTATTTTATAAGATATATAAAGTAAAGATATAAAACTTTAATAGGTCCTCATGTTCTGTATTCTTTAAATTTTTTTTCTGTTAGATAGCAAAAACATATAGGAATTTTAAGTACTCTCAACAGATCATTTTTAACTGTATAATCTTATATATCTATAATGAGGGTTGAAATTAGAAGACATTTTTTTCCCGATTTAGTATTCAATCACTTCAGGCAGCAAATCTTTCAAAATCAAGCTGACTCAATTTTTTATTTTATTTAAATGCTTTAGTGAGTCTTTTAAGGTCTCTGAATGCAGTAATGTGGTTATCGAGTGAGCATTATGTATAGTCAGTAATAATGAACTATTAATTTTAGTTTTTCCTTGACTAACTGCAGGATTGGGAGTAATAGTGACAAATAATCAACTCTTCTGCACAAGTGTATGCTACTTGTACAGAACACTTAGACCTTCCTAATAAAATGAGTCTTCCTCTTCCAGATCCCTTTGCCCAGGTAACCTGTCTTTTCATTTTATGGATGAATTCGCAGCTTAATTATTATTTTTTTTCTATCTTTCAAAGGAGGCCTTTGGCCATGTAATGACAAGGACAAATTTGCCTTCCTCTGTTCCATGGACACCAGGATTTAGATGACTGCATTAGTAAATACAGCTTGCCACAGATTAACTGGAATCAATTCTAAGAGTGACTCATCCTTCCTGACACTCTCTCCAAAGGCAAAGCCCTTCTGCAGGAATAGCCCTTGTTTTCTTCTGAACACTGATACACATGCCCAGAAAATTGGAGAAGGGAAGATAGTGTAGATGGAATTAAAAAAAAAAAAAAATGCTCAACTCATTTTAACTGCAGTAATTTCCAAAGAGCAATTATATTATAGAAATAATAAGGCCCCTGGAATCTCTACCATATTTTTTCCTTTATTTAAATTTTTTTTTTAATTTATTTTCTTAACTGGGTCAAGGAAGATGCTGACTGGTTTGGTTTTGATCTGATAAATGCATGTATCCCTCTCATAGTGCATGTGGGGTCATCTCTTCGGGTGGGAGGAACTCAAAGACAAGGGGGACAAGTCCTCAACATGGGCCATTTTCCTTCACATTCAGAACCACCTTTTTGACCTTGCTATGTGATAAAATTTATCCTAACCATAAACCTTTACATTTATACAACATTTTCATTTCTATGACTTAAAAACCATGCTTCTTAGGTATAATTGTTATACTTGTCATAAAAGTCTCTTATGTTGGGGCGCCTGTGTGGCTCAGTGGGTTAAGCTTCTACCTTCAGTTCAGGTCTTGATCTCAGAGTCCTGGGATCAAGCCCTACATTGGGCTCTCTGCTCAGCAGGGAGCCTTCTTCCCCCTCTCTCTCTGCCTGCTTCTCTGCCTACTTGTGATCTCTATCTGTCAAATAAATAAAATCTTCAAAAAAATTTTTAACAAAGGCTCTTATGTCAATGGAAGAACTTTTCCCTCTCTTTTATATATATTATTACATGATGACACTCAATATTAATGTCTGAATGGAGATTTAAAATTTATATTAATAAAAATGTGTTCATAGACTAACACTGATTATATTCTCTACTAACCTAGTTGAATTTGCATTTATTATACAAAGTGCAGGTTTATCATGTGACCAAAGACAGGGCTAGATTCTTTCATATACTTTATCTCATTTTCGTTTATTTCCCCCACTTTGCAGAAAAAAAAAAATAGGAGGCTTTGTGTAGTTAAATATACAAGTTCATATTGCCAAGAAATTATGGACCAGTAAAGCCGGCCCTAAATCGCTGTTTTTATTATATCCCACCAGTATTGAAAAAGGCTATCTTTCCTTACTGTACTATGATGTCACATATGCCATAAGTTGGTCAACACTATATAGATAGAGACCTTTGACTCTGACTTTTTTTTTTTAATTTTTAAATTTATTTATTTGAGAGAGGAAGAGAGAGTGAGCCTAAGCAGGAGGAGGGGCATAGGGAGAGAGAGAGAGAGAGAATCCTCAGGCAGACTCCCTGCTGAGTGTAGAACCCAATGAGCTCATGACCTGAGCTATAGTTGGAGGCTTAACAGATTGAGCCACCCAGGTGCTCCCAGACCTTTGACTTCTAAAAAAAAACTATATTCCAAAATTTCTCCTTTTCTCCAGAAATAGTGAAAAAAAATATATGGGAATCTGCAGGGGGTGGGATAGGAAGGTGAATAGCAAACTCATCACCCTCAGTATCTACACAAGATTGACATATTGAGAAATGTCCATGTAAAAATCTGAATTTTCAGGTTCTTTTTCAAAATTAGATCATTTAGAAACATAGAGCACCAATTTTTATGTAGTATCAATCAGCTGGAGATGAATAATGGCCAAGCCCTTCTAACTGAATATGGTTTCCATGTAAGCACAATTGCTTTCATGCCCCACATGCTACATTCATTTATATTATTTATTTACCTTACCCTCCACCCATATTTCTGATGCCAAAGACGGTGGTAGAGAATTTCTCTGTGGCTTTTTAGCTCATTTGTTATCATTGTAAGATAAGAGTACCTGTGGATTTCAGCCTGATCCAATAGCTTTCTGAGCTCATTGACAAACATGTGGAGTGGAGGGGATTCTCCTTTGATAACCAAAGGAAAATGAGATGGCTTGCATAAGCTAAATGCAATAGACTTGGGCTTAGTCCCAGAAGTCAAGTTATCCATCCAGGTAGAAATTTCATCCTATTTGTCTTTTTGACAAATGTGTTCTATGTTCTCTGCATAATGCAAATAAACTTCTATTTTGTATTATCCCAACACCCTAAATTTTTAAAAAAATAGTGTGCTAAATTTTAATGCACAAAAACATTGTAATAATGCTAATATGAAAAGGGAATTTTTTTCAAAAAGTTTTTTTTGAAACAACTTAGCAATAATAATAACATTGCATGATGACAGATGGTGACTATACTTACTGTTGTGAGCATTGAGTAATGTACAGAATTGTTGAATCACTATGTTGTACACCTGAAAGTAATATAACATTGTATATCAACTATACCTCAGTAACAATTTTTTTAAAGGTGCTTATTATTAACATTTATAAAAATATAAATCAAAGCCAAAATGAGATAACACTTTATACTCACTATAATGGTGATCATCAAAAAGAGATAGCACACTGTAACTCATCATAATTAGTACTCATAATAATCAATTTATAATAAGAAATCCCTTTTGTGAACAAATGTATTAAAAATTCAACATAATAATATTATTTCTAAGTATCTTATGTCCCTCCATGATCACCACCAATGGTTAGTCCTTTAAAGAAATGGACTATGTTCCATTTATATCTCTATATTCACTGCTGAGTACATTGGTTCATATTGTGTAATCAATAACTGTTTGCTAAATTAAATACAAAAATTTTACCATCTAATTGAAACTATGAATATTTAGTGCATTTACATCTCAGTTTATGTGTATGATGTGGACTCCACTGTACACCTAATGATTTTTCAGCAAGCTCAAGCCCCATTGATAGCAATGAAGATTTAGACCCCATCAGGCAACAAGCAAGCAACCAACAAGTCAATTTTCAAAATAATCTCATCATTGTACCTCTCAGGACAAGTAGCTGCTCTTGTGTAGCAATAGACCCAAAGTAGAACAGATAAATGTATTTGGATCTATATACTTTGGTCTTTTCTTGTTGCTAAGACCACACCATCAGGAAGTACAATAGGTACTTGAGAAGTTCCCAAGTCAGCAGGTTCAGCTTGATCATCTTTATTTACAAGTCAAGACTATCTCCTTGAGATCTTCTTAGCCTTCTGTTTAATCCCCACCAATACTCTTTGCAAACCTTCCACCAAGTTGAGACTAATTATACTATATATTATATACTGTTTCTCTTCTAATAACCACTGACTTCACTTCCATATTGCTTTTCTCATTATAGTATCATCAACATGAACAATATCATATCATTTACATGAAAAAGACACTGCTACAAAAAGGCAACTGAAGGTGATACTAATTCATTTCAGACTTTGTAGATCTTCATCTACTTGCCTATTCCTAAATTTGTTGTGTGGCATAAGATTTGTAGTTGTAAGTATGAAAATATAATCTTCCTTCTTTTTAATGTAAAACTGTTAGTCAACCATGCAGATTTTCTTTCTTTGTATAAATCACTATGGCACTCTGCACTTAGACTTCCAAAGACTCATGTTTTTGTTATTGTTATTTTTGGGAGTGTGAACTAAATATGATTTAAATTTTTTAAAGATTTTATTTATTTGAGAGAGAGAGAGAGAAAAAAAAACATGAATGGGGTAATGGCAGAGGGATAGAGAGAAGCAGACTCCCCATTGAGGAGGGAACCTGACTCCAAGATCATGACCTGAGTTGAAGGCAGATGCTTAACTGGCAGAGCCACCCTTTGTCTCTAAATATGAGTATCTGTATGTTTCACAATGTAGTATCATTATTTTTTTATGACACCATGAATTCCTACTTGAATTTAAAGATCCTATTATATTTGTGCATATAATGTGTTTATAGTTAATAATAACACTAATTCTAAGTTTTAAGGTAGATATGATTTTCTTTTCCTTAGGGAAAAAGAAAAAAAAGTTTGGCTGTATTATTTAATTTTTGTTGTTATAATCTTGATTGGCCCATTTGACAGTAGAAAGCTAAGCCCCCCACCACGCAAAAACAAACAAACAAACAAACAAACAAACAACAACAACAACAAACTTGGGAAATGGAAGGCTGAAATAAAGAGTGTCCTAAATTTTTCTCCAAATAATATATAATGATGTTTAAGATTATTTAGGAAACCCACTGTTACACCCTCAGTGTTCCCAGATTGTCAAAAGAGCATTTGAGGAATGAGGTCGTTAAAAGAGCACTTGAAGAATGAGAATCCCAGATAAGGCAACAAGAGGGTGAGAAGCAAAAGTTTCATTGAGCAGAAAGAAAAACTCCCATATGGGAGGGACTTAGGGGAGCTAAGCCCCAACAATGAAGTTGTCTAGGGGTTTTTAGGTGTCCTTTCTGGGCAGAGTGCAGTTTAGGAAATGTGGCATATTCATACAAAAGAATATTATTCAGCTTTTAAAAAGGACGTCCTACCATATACAACATGTATGAATCTGGAAGGTGCTATGCTAAGTGAAATAAGCCAGACACAGAAGGACAAATACTGCACGATTCCACTTAGGTGAGGTGTCTAAGATATTCAAACTCATAGAAGCAGGAAATAGAATAGTAGTTACCAGGGTTTGGAAGACGAGAACTGGGGAGTTGATGTTAAACAAGGGTGAAGTTTCAGTTATGCAAATGAATATGTCCTAGAGATATTTTTGTCACACTGGTATTATAGTTAACAATACCGTACTGTACTCTAATAATTTGTTAAGAGGATAGATCTCATGATATTTGTTCTTACCATAATAAAAAATAAGAGAAAAAAAGATGGGGTAGAAGTAAATGCATGCTAGTTAAGATTAAGAATATTCAGACTTGAGAAAAATCATGTCTTGAGAAACAAATGTCAAGAATATTGGTCTCCACCAGCTCCTGAGGACACAGGCTTCTGAAACACCAAAAAATACCATGGTAGCTGAAGCAACTGGTGATAATCTCTGGCTGTCATAGATAAGCAGACTAAGAGAATCTTCCTTACAAAGCAGATTTCACAGGTCTGAGTGACCCCATTACCACAATCACTGAGGCCAAAAACCTACATGAGAAAATGAACGGTCTGTTAGAAAAGAAGCCAGCACTCAGTAAGTCACTGGGGCCTCTGAACCACAGGTTCAAAAGAGTAATGACAATAGGAGACTTTGGATATGTGCCATGAAAAAGAATGGCACCTTGAACAAGACCTGGTGATTGGAGGCCCCTCTACTACATATCTCAAAGACAGAACACTTCAACTACCACTCTTCGGAGAGAGAAAACAACAAGCATAGATGGTTTGGTTTTCGCCAGCATATGGTGAAATATAATGCATAATTGACCTTTCATTGGGAGATTTTGAATTTAATTCTCCTGGTTATATACTCCAGATGTATAACTTACATTGATTAAATCTTAGTGAGGCTTATTAGAGAAAAAGTTACATTGACACAGATTAAAACAGTGGAATACTGTATTCAGGGATTTTGTAAAAGGTGTCAAGACAATTTCAATAAGAGAGAGATAGTGCTTAAATCTAAACACTGCAAGGGCGAATGGGGATTTATAATCAAAAAGAAGAATGAGAGGGGCAGTAGGTAGAAAATTACTAAGAGGAGACATTAGGTCCAGGGGGATTTTTGCTCAAGGCAGACCAGGGTGATGAGTTATCAAGGATGAAGGATAAGGAATTGATCATATAGCAAAGGTGAAAGATTGTCTCTACACTAACTTGACAGGATTCTCTCTAAAACTGAACTAGACAGGCTGAAGACAGGGTCCAAGGACAATGTCTATTTATGAAGAGGGCTTAGAGGAGCCTAACTAAATTTTGGTCAAGAAGACAGTCTTTGTCAGGCAGAATAAAAAATGTTCTCCCCACCATTCTTTCCTTAGCACCATTCTCAGCAGGACAGAATCTTTTTCCTGAGATAGAATCTGGAGATTGGCATTTTTAAAAATATTTGGTACATGTGAGTCTCAACTTGTGAACATTTACTGTGTTCTTTTAGTTCTTTATGCTTTACAAAATATGGTCTGCCAGAAAATAAGAAAATGTATGCACACAGTGATAGGGGTATGGCAAACGGACATAGGAGCCAACTGAAAGAAGGCAATAGCCTAATCTGGAACAATTTGAGCAACAAAATAATTTAGTAGTGAATTATAGCTCAAAGTACATAATAAATATTCATGAGTCTATATTGATATAAATCCATGATTGAATAAATAACTGATTGAACAAATAAATGAAGAACGGACACATCTCCTATATAGAAAATTCCAAATAATTTATATAAGTATTTCCCAATCAAGTAGAAGGAACTTAACCCCACTCCTTAAGAGTGGGCTACCCACAGTGGCTCCCTTTCAATGAGTATACAAGATAGAAAGGAGGAAGAAAGTGGAGAAACCTGACAAATACTACCTAGATTGGGTGATCAAGGCTACCAGCAACATTGATAAGTCATATTGATAGTATGTATTCTTGATAAGAAGAGGAGTTTGAAACCTTACCTTTGTGGATCTTCCTCCTTAAAATTCATAATGCTTGTTTTACTATGGTTAAAAAAAATACAAAACCCAGTTGAGAGAAATTCTACAAAATATCTGACTAATACACCTCAAAACTGCCAAGGTCATCAAAAACAAGGAACATCTGAGAAAATTTTACAGTCTGAAGGAGCCTAAGGAGACATGACGACGAAAGGTAATGGGGCAGCCTGGATGGGATTCTGGGCCAAAAAAGGGACATTAGGTAAAAAATAAAACATATTTCTCATTCTCTTAAAGGCACCCTGCAGCAACAACACCCCTTACTTAAAGCCTCTGTCCTTGGGGCGCCTGGGTGGCTCAGTGGGTTAAGCCTCTGCCTTTGGCTCAGGTCATGATCTCAGGGTCCTGGGATGGAGGCCCGCATGGGGCTCTGTGATCAGCAGGGAGTCTGCTACCCCTTCTCTCTCTGCTTGCCTCTCTGCCTACTTGTGATCTGTGTGTGTGTGTGTGTGTGTTTGTGTGTGTGTGTTTGTGTGTGAAATAAATAAATAAATAAATAGCCTCTGTCCTTAACCAGGTATCTAACATCTGTGCCTCTATCCTTTCCATGCTCTAGCCTCAGAGCACTGAGTTACACTCTGTTCAAGGTGTAACTTCCCCTACAGGGAAAGCTGCCTTTCTACACAGGCATCTCTGTTCCTTCAGCACCTATGCAGTCTCCAGTCCTAGGATTAGCCTGGATAGTCTC
This sequence comes from Mustela nivalis, assembly GCF_964662115.1. Lineage (NCBI taxonomy): Eukaryota > Metazoa > Chordata > Mammalia > Carnivora > Mustelidae > Mustela > Mustela nivalis. The sequence continues at coordinate 37,392,583 of NC_139023.1, read as the reverse complement.
CTGAAACAGGTGCTGGAGTGATTCCTCCACTGTAGTAGTATTTGTAGGGACTGGTGGGAATAAGAAAGCCAAGATGCCTTCTACAAGAAGTTTTGCTAGAGCTTGTCCCTACCCAAGTGGCAACTGTGCTGGGTTCAGGTCCAGGGGCTTTTTTAAAACAGTTGTGCAGGTGAAGAAGGGCCCCAAAGTAGAATCAAGAGTTTCATATTTGTTATCCCAACACTCTTCCCAGTTAAACACTTGGAAGAAACCTTCATTACAGAGGGTTTTTAGGAAAGTGAAACTACTTTATATGCTTACTGCAAGGATAGGTACATGCCATTTGTATTTGTCTAGATGCACTGAATATACAGCACCAAGAATGAACCCTAATACAAACTCTGGACTTGGAGTATTATGATGTCATCATGGATTCATTAGTTGTCACAAATATCCCTCTCTGGTGGGGGATGATAATTAATGAGGAGGCTGCACATGTGTTGGAAAAGGAGGTACATAGGAAATCTCTATCTTCTCCTTGATTACCCTATGAGTTTAAAAACTGCTCTAAAAAAGAGTCTATTAAAAATAACAAATATCAGGGAGATTATATGATAGTTGTCTTTCTCCGATTGACTTATTTTGCCAAGCATGATACCCTTTAGTTCCATCCACGTCATCACAAATGGCAAGATTTCATTTGTTTTGATGGCTGCATAGTATTCCATTATGTATATATACCACGTCTTCTTTATCCACTCATCTGCTCATGGACATCTAGGTTCTTTCCATAGTTTGGTTATTGTAGACATTGCTGCTATAAACATTTGGGTACACGTGCCCCTTTGGATCATTACGTTTGTATCTTTAGGGTAAATACCCAGTAGTGCAATTGCTGGGTCATAGGGTAGTTCTATTTTCAACATTTTGAGGAACCTCCAAGCTGTTTTCCAGAGTGGTTGCACCATCTTGCATTCCCACCAACAGTGTAGGATTGAAACAAGATGGGATTGGGAGGGACTAAGTGACCCTTAATCTCGCAAAACAAACTGAGGGTTGCTGGGGAGAGGGGGTTTGTGAGAGGGGGAGGGTTATGGACATTGGGGAGGGTATGTACTATGGTGAATGCTGTGAAGTGTGTAAACCTGGCGATTCACAGACCTGAACCCCTGGGGATAAAAATACATTATATGTTTATAAAAAATTTTAAAAATAAAATAAAATAAATAATAAATATTAATAAATAAAGGAAAAAAATAAAAGGACTTCACAAGACTCCTTGAACAAAGTTCCTCATACTGGGTCTCTGCAAGGTCTGTCACTTTCAAGCCAAAGTGCCCTATTTTAGGGCAAATATTTTGCAATCTGATTGAAAACTCATGGAGCCTCCTTTAGTGCACTGCTTTCTGACTCCAGTTTTTGTATTACTCATGGAATGTCTTCTGATTTCTTCCTGTCAGACCTCATAGTCTTTTGTACTTCACCATATACTTTGATAGCTTATTAAATCCAGCCCAGAACCTTTAATTTCCCTCTTAGGAGTAGAGGGAAAATATTATATTCCATTTTTTCTAGTGCAAAGTTAAAAAAAAAAGCATATAAGTCTCCATAAATGACATCCTTCCTTCCCTTCACTCACTATTTGATCCTTAGCCAAGTTGTAAGGGATTGGCTCTATGTATAAATTTTATCTTAAATCTATACACTTATTTTCAATAAAAGCCACTTATTCTGCCTGTGCCCTATTCTAATTGGTTATCTTCTTTTTCTTGGATAATTTATAGCCTCCAAACTGGGCTCTTCAGTTTTTCTTATTAAACATAGGGTCTTTGTGAGCATAAAGCAGCAGTATCAAAATGATATGAAAGTTTTAGATCAAGAAGACTTTCCAAAAGCTAATGGTTGATTTGCATTTTAAAGGATCAGTAGAATCTGTATAGATAGAAAATGGGTGCAAAGTGTTCCAAGAAAAGAAAGCATGGGAAAGACTCACATGTAATATGGCATAATAAGGTAACAGTGGCCAGGTGGGGTTTCAAGGACTGAGAAGATGATGACTCACTTGAGATTTTTGGAGAAGTATCATAAGCAATGCAGACATTTGGTCTAAATGTGAAATACAATATTTTGAAGTTCATTTTACCCTAGTTGGCATATTTCTTTCCATAATGTTGGGAAATAATAGAAAATGCCAATTTAAATAAGGTTGTAGTTATCTAGAAATGTAAGTTTCCTTACTTAGATTTACTTTCTATTCCTGCATACTACAGTGTACAACCACTTCATCTTCCCTTAATGAATTGTTGGTCCTTCAAAAAACAGATGAAATTTACATACCTGAAGTACAAGCAACATTTGATTCATTATACACCAGCTTTTGAGAAGTGGATATTCACCTTGACTTTAGCACTTTCTTTACAGTAAGAGTCACTTCAGAGCATTAGTTAAGGGTCATGGTGATAGAGAGGGAGAAAAAGGGCTGGGGGGAAACAACACTTCTTAGCAGAAAATATTCTCCCATGGGTGCCTGGGTAGCTCAGACCATTGAGCGTCCAGTTCTTGGTTTTGGCTCAAGTTATAATCTTATGGGTCATGGGATCAAGCCCTGCACTGAGTCCATGCTCAGAAGGGAGTCTGCTTCAGGATTCTCTCCCTCTGGTCCTTCTCTCTCTCTCTAATGGATAAACAAATCTTAAAAAAAAAAAAAAAAAAAAAAAGGAAAAGAAAAAGAAAATATCTTCCTAAATAATGTAGAGTATCAAAAGTGCATCAGAATCTCTGACTATTGCTGGAGTTCTTTATGCATTTAAAATTTAAGTGAATTGAAATAAAAAATCTTTCTAAACTTGTGGTTCAAAATTATGGAGGATTTTACCCATCTAGGAACACCTGACTATGTCAAGAAGCATTCTTAATCATCCAGGAGATATTGGAATGCTGTGGATAGAAGACAGAGATGCTGATAAACACACTGACATGTACAGGGCAGTCCCTCGCAACAAAACTTATGCAGGCCTTATCTTCTTTATCCATTTGTCCGTTGAAGGGCATCTTGGTTCTTTTCACAGTTTGGTGATTGTGGTCATTGCTGCTATGAACATTGGGGTACAGATGCGCTTCTTTTCACTACATCTGTATCCTTGGGGTAAATACCCAATAGTGCAATTGCAGGGTCATAGGGAAGCTCTTTTTAATTTCTTAAGGAATCTCCACACTGTTTTCCAAAGTGGCTGCACCAACTTGCATTTTCACCAACAGTGTAAGAGGGTTCCCTTTTTTCCACATCCTCTCCAACACATGTTGTTTACTGTCTTGTTAATTTTGGCCATTCTAACTTGTGTAAGGTGGTATCTCAATGTGGTTTTGATTACACAGTGGAGTATTATGCCTCAATCAGAAAGGATGAATGCCCAACTTTTGTATCAACATAGATGGGACTGGAAGAGTTTATGCTAAGTGAAATAAGTCAAGCAGAGAGAGTCAATTATCATATGGTTTCACTTACTTGTGGAGCATAAGGAATAACAGAAGACATTGGGAGATGGAGAGGAGAAGTGAGTGGGGGAAATCAGGGGTGGGGGGAGACAAACCATGAGAGACTGTGGACTCTGAAAAACAAAATGAGGGTTTTGGAGAAGAAGGGGGTGGAGAGTTGGGTGAACCTGGTGGTGGGTATTACAGAGGGCACATATTGCATGGAGCCCTGGGTGTGGTGCATAAACAGTGAATTTTGGAACACTGAAAAGAAATAAAATAATAAAATAAAATAAATGAAAATTAAAAAATAAAAAAAATTTAAAAAACTTATGCAGCCCACAATGTCAACAGTTGCATTTGAGAAGCTCTGCTCTAGACCAAGCCTCTCATTTTCAAGAAAATTAATCCAATGCCCAGAAAGAGAACATGCTTAGACCTCTGTCTCATAGCTGGAAAGGAGCGAGATCCTTCCCACCTGCCTCCTGTGCGTAACAGGTTATGCCATGCATTCAAACTATTGGACCCGAACTGCCAAGAAGACATTGTTCTTTCATGAATCCAAGGACTTACAAACATGATCACTAATTTCCTTTTATGGAGATGTTAAATCTCATTGTTTTCCTTCAGTGGAAGAAAAAGAAATACCAAGAAAGTGGTCTAATTTCACGGGAAAGGAATAGCCAAGAGTTTTCTTAAATTAAGTTTCTTGCAGGCAACCAAAGAACTCTGAGAATGTAGAGTTTTCTTCAGGGATATAAATAGAACTCATATGAGCCTTGAAGAATTTGAATCACCCACTCTTTGGCACCTAAAATTTCATTTGGCCGAACAGCATCTGTAGCATATTAAAAAGAAAAAAAAAAACCTATTCCGATTATATCACTCTTCTACTTAAATCTCACCAATGGCTTCTCATTACAATTCCAATGAATCCCTGACTCTTCTGATCAGTGAGTACAAGACTGCACTTCTCACCATTCCGACCTTATCTTTTACTTCTCTCCCCTTTGTCTCTAAGGACTTTGAAGTTATTCTTCTCTGTAAAGGAAATATTATTTCCCCCAGAGAATTCCTATTTAGATTTTTCTCATTATTCATTCAGGCCTTGGAAAAAAAGTCAGCACTTCAGAAAAGAAGATCATCCTATTTAAAGAAAGCTACCCTTGTAATTACTTACAGTCACCTCTTTATTTTCCTCATAACACTAAGAAAATCTATAATTATTTGATGTTTATTTATTGACTTTTCTTCCTCCTAGAATATAACTTCCAGGAAGGCGGGACTGTATCTATCTTGTTCAGTGTTATATCCAGAGTATCTTCAATAACGTATGGCCCTCAGTAAAACTCAACAGATTTGTTAAATGTATGAATGAATAAAGTCAATAACAACAGTGAGAAAAGGTGAATAGATTTTACTGTGAGACCTCAGTGGGAGGAAAAATGGGGAAGGGGGGCACACAACAAATTCTACTTCCAGAAATAAGAATGATCAAATGAAAGTTTAAGAATGACTTTGTTGGGCGCCTGGGTGGCTCAGTGGGTTAAGCTGCTGCCTTTGGCTTGGGTCATGATCTCAGGGTCCTGGAATCGAGTCCCGCATCGGGCTCTCTGCTCAGCAGGGAGCCTGCTTCCCTCTCTCTCTCTCTCTCTGCCTGCCTCTCTGCCTACTTGTGATCTCTCTCTGTCAAATAAATAAATAAAATCTTAAAAAAAAAAAAAGAATGATTTTGTCTGGAGTGACAATAAGGAATCAGTCCTGAAATAATAGTCTAGACCACATATGATTTAAATTTTAATTTTAATAAAACAGTGAACATATGAATAGAAATAGGAGAGCTCTTATTTAAGGTTATAAACTTGTAGCTAGTAGAAAAATCTGTCCTGGAGGTCTAATGCATAGTAGAGTGAATCTAGATAATACTGTATTATCATCATCAAACTTGCTAAGGGACTAGGTCTTCATTATTCCCACCACAAAACACAAATGACAATGATGTGATATGACAGAGGTACTGTCACTACAATGTCAGTCAGATTACAATACATAAGTCTACCAAGTCAACATGTTGTCTGCCTAAAATTTAGACAATATTAAAATAAAAAGTGAAAATAATATCTTTATTATTTTAAGACTTCCTATCCTTCTGTAACTTTTATTTTGCCACTTCCCATCTTCCAATGACTTGGGTTCCTCCTCTGTATAATTCATAGATTAACACAACCTCATAAAATTGTAGTTAGGATTAAATGGAATTTTCACTACAAGGGTATTATTACAAAGCCTAGAATCTAGAGTTTAATAATTATCATTACTGTCAGTAGGTGATAGGGTTTATTAATGGTTCATTGCTATCTGCTTTAATTTAATTACTATTCATAACAAAACCACACAAGAAAATAAATTTAAGAAACCCAGAAAGAACTGTGTGGATGTTTTGAGAACAGAAACATAGGGAGAAATTAGGGACTGGTACATTCTTCCATGCAGAACCCCAGTGGAATATAATACAGATGGAAGATCTGATGATGGCAGCAGGTAGGCAAGTCCCTGGGGGCTGTGGGAGGAAGTATAGAACAATGAACCCCTGGAGGCTGTAGAGATTAAAAAAAAAAAAAAAAGAGGAAAGGAGGTATTGAATTTGAGAAACATTCCAGGGAAAGCAATAACCAGAATTTGGAGCTAGGTCTATATCTGAAACAGAAAAATGAAGATGGAAAAAAAAAGGTAAAGTTAAAAATATTGCAAAAGTTTGAAATACAAAAGTTCCCTGTCTTACTAATTCTTTCTTGAAGTTTCCAATTTTTCAATACATTTACATCTCCTGAGAACATATATTTTGGGTTTTCTTTTCCCCCTGTCTCTCTTTGTATCTGCTTCATTTTCTTCTTCCTATTCCTTCTCCTTTCCCTCTGTCCGTTTCTATTTCTAGGTCTTTCTCATTCCTCATTTTTTTGACATTTTGAGTATGTTCTCAGATGGTTTCCATGGGGAATTACTAAAGTGAGAGCCACATTTCCTTTCTAGAGGCACTTCTAACATGAGCTTCATGGCTCCTTGTGATTAAAATAATTAATCTTCATTTGCTACAAAACAGTCATGAGGCTATAAATGTCTCCCACAATGTTGTAAACAACTTAAAGTAAAAGCATGTGGTATTTCCTTTCCATCACCAGTGCTGAGGATCAAGCCTGCCTGGCATATTTCCGGCATCTAATAAATGAAAATGTTAAAACAAATAAGTAGTATTTATTTGTCTTCAAAATAGCATCTAATAAAGGACCCAACACAAAATTTTGGAAAGAGGAACTATGGACATATGAAATGGAAGCAAATGTATTCAATGGAATTTCTCTAAAGAATATCTTGAAAGGTACTTGGAAAAAAGGGTACAAACCCAGTGGTACCTAACCATGGCCTCAAACCAATCCTAGGAAAAAAAAAAATGAGAAGGAAATGGAGGGCAGCAGTAAGAATTGGTAGAAGTTAGGGTGGAGAAACAATTTTGTGGTCTGTGTATGCAAAGTATCCCCTTCTTTGATCCTCCCAATCTCCAGTAAAATGAGCTGATGAAGTGCCCAAGTGGATCTTTTTTGGAGCCAGGAAAGAACTAACAGATGGAGGGTCTAACTGACATTTGCATTATCTATTTGTGACGACAAACAATGAAATCATAACCAAATTCCTTGGAAATAAAAGATGCAAATCAAAACCAGAATAAGATAATATTTTTCTAATCAATTAAAATTTAAAAATATTATTGTTGACTGATCTTTAGAGTATGGAAAGATGAAGAGTCTCATATAATGGTACTGGGAATAAATATGGCTATTGTTTGGGAAATAAGTAAACAAAATACATCTTGTTTTGAATATGTAAGTTCTTTGACCAGAAAAATATACTTTTGGAAATCTACTCTAAGTAATTGAAAATTAATTAAAAAAATAGTCATTCCACTTAAAATGTTAAAAATTGAAGCTACCTAAACGTTTGACTTTACAAATATAAATATCAGGTGCATCCACTAATTTTATATACCCATCATAAATGATGTAAGAATACACTTATTGTGATGAATACTGAGTAATGAATGCATAGAATTGTTGAATCACTCTATTATACACCTGAAAGTAATATAATACTGGATTCTAACTGCACTGAATTAAATTGTAGAAAATGAAAAAAAAAATAATGACAAAGAAAAGTACATATTATTTAAAAGTATAAAAAAGTATATTGATTTTGAGCCTATATACATGTACATAAAATATGTACATATTTCTATACTTTCTAAATTGTATACAATGAGCAACAAAAAAACACAAAGACATAAAACTTTAAATAGATTCACCCCTAGCTGCCAACAGTTTATCCAATTGTCAAATAATGAGTGATGGCTCTAGTCAGCTTAGAGCACAAATAATGCCTTCATCTTGGTTTCCAATAGGGGTAACCATGCTCCTTGGAGAAATGACTGAGGACCAGAGTGAAGAGTTAACAAGTTAAGCCTGGAGCATCTCATCATGTTGGAAATTAATGAAGAGCTAAAAAAATTAAACAAACATAAACAGAAGTATAAATAAATTTATGGGATATATGAAAGAAACATAGGTGTTAACTGAAAGCTGACTCGATAGCCAAAGCTGGAAGAATTTGAGAAACAAAATAAAGTAGTATTGGATTATAGCCTAAAGTATATACAATAAATATCCATGAATTCATGCTGATATAAATAAATTATTATATAAGTAAATGAGAGAGATTAGATCAATCTCCCTTGCAGAAGAATTCCAAAAAATTTAAATAGATATTCAGCCCTCAAAAGGAATGGCATATATCCCTAGACCCTAAGTGTGAGGCAGAGTGACTCCCTTCCAAAGAATTCAATATGGAAAGAGGGGGAAAATGATGTACTTACTAGTGAAGAAACTTGATAAATGCTATTTCTGTAAGTGATTATGATCAAATATATTTACAGTGAAAAATCCTGGTGAGAGCATATATCCTTGTATTCTGGGATGAAAATGTCACCTTTCCTTTAGGATCTTCCAATCAAAAAACCATAACATAAGTCTAATCAGAGAAAAACATCAGACAGATTACAATAGAGGAACATCCTAAAATTATCTGCCCAATACTATGAAAAACTATGAAGGTCATGAAAAATAAGGAAAGTTCAAGAAACTATCATAATCAATAGAAGCATAAGAAGATGTGACAAGTAAATGCAATTTGATATCTTGGATGGACCCTGGAACAGAAAAAGTTAAAAACTAAGGCAACGTAAATGAACTATGTACCTTAGAGAACAATGTATTAATTATAATATATCAATATTGGCTTATTATTTTTAATTACCATATTAATTAAGATGTTAATAATGGGAGAAACTGCATGCATTTCTATAACCAATAATGAAGAAAGAGATATCAGGAATCAACTCCATTTATAATTGCATCAAAAATAATAAGATATCTGGGAATAAACCTAACCAAAGAGGTGAAAGACCTATACACTGAAAACTATAAAACACTGATGAAAGAAATTGAAAATGACACAAAGAAATGGAAAGATATTTCGTACTGATGGACCGGAAGAACAAATATTAAAATGTCTATACTACCCCAAGCAATCTACACATTTAATTTAATCCCTATTAAAATACCAACAGCATTTTTCACAAAACTAGAACAAACAGTCCTAAAGCTTGTATGGAACCACAAAAGATCAAAGCAATCTTGAAAAATAAAAGCAAAACTGGAAGCAACACAATTCTGAACTTCAAGTTATATTACAAAGCTGTAGTAATCAAAATAGTATGTCCTACCATAAAAATAGCTACATAGATCAATAGAACAGAAGAGAAAACTTAGAAATTAACACACAACTATACTGTCAATTAATCTTTGACAAAGCAGGTAAGACTATCCAATGGAAAATAAATGTTGTCTCTTCAATAAATGGTGTTGGGAAAACTTGACAGCAATACTAAAAAGACAGAAACTGGGCCACTTTCTTACACCATACACAAAAATAAATTAAAAATTGATGAAATACCTAAGTGTGAGACCTTAAGCCATAAAATTCCTAGTGGAAAACACTGGTAGTCAGTAACCTCTTTGACATCAGTTATAACAACTTCTTCCTAGATTGATCTCTTGAGGTAAGGGAAACAAAAGCAAAAATAAACTATTGGGACTACATCAAAATAAAAACCTGCACAGCAAAGGAAACAATCAACTAAAAACTAAAAAGCAACCTACAGAATGGGTGAAAATATTTGCAAATGACATATCTGATAAAGGGTTAGTATCCAAAGTATGTAAAAGAACTTATAAAATTCAATACCCAAAAAATAAAAATCTAATAAAAAATGGACAGAAGACATGAATAGACATTTTTCCAAAGAAGACACCAGCTGACCATCAGACACATGAAAAGATGCCCAACATCACCGATCAACAAGGAAATACAAATCAAAGCTACAGAGAGATATCACCTCACACCTGTCAGAATGGCTAAAATTAATAACACAAGAAACAACACGTTTTGGTGAGGGAGGATATGGAAAAGAAGAATCCTCCTGCACTGTTGATGGGAATGCAGACTATTGCAGCCACTCTGGAAAACAGTATGGAGATTCCTCAAAACATTAAAAAATATAACTACCCTACCATCAAGCAATTGCTACACTAGGTGTTTATTCAAAGAATACAGAAATGCTAATTTGAAGGGATACAGGCACACCCATGTTTTTAGCAGCATTATCAACAATAACCAGATTATGGAAACAGCTGATGTTTTCACAGTTGAATGGATAAAGAAAAAGTGGTGTGTGTGTGTGTGTGTGTATTAATCTTGCCCTTTGCAATGATATGGAAGGAGTTAGAGAGTATTATGCTAAGCAAAATAAGTCAGACAAATACCATATGATTTCACTCATATGTGGGATTTAAGAAACAAATGAGCAAAGGAGAAAACAAAAGGGAGGCAAACAAAGGAGCAGACTCTCACCTACAGAGAACAAACTGGATGGTTACCAGAGGGAAGGGAGGTGCGATGATAGGGTAAATGGATATTGTGGACTAAGGAATGCATTTGTTGTAGTGAACACTGGGTTTTGTACGGAAATGTTGAATTACTATACTGTACTATTGGCACTATTATATCACATGTTAATTAATTGGAATTTAAATAAAAAGTTAACAAAAAAATAATGGGGCAAACTGACTAATGGGGGGAAGGGGATCTATGGGAAGTCTCTGTACTATCTTCTCAATTTCTCCACAACACAAACTCTTCTTAAAAAACAAAACTTATCAAAAAAATAAGTGGTGATTTTATGTTGAATTTCTTTATCCTACTAAACTACCAGGTACAACACATCTCAAAAGAATTACCTTCCATGTATAATTTCATAGGAAAATCCTAGGGAAAAAATTCTTTACCAAACAAATAGATGGTACTCAGTCCAGATTTAACAGGAAGACAGAATATCAGTAAGCATATCTTCAAAACAAATTTAATTTGTTATGTTATATGTATGCTTATACAAAGAAAATATTTGCATTCAAACCAAAGACAGTTATATAGGAAATTTAAACATGACAATCAAAATACAAGCAATTATTACCTACAAGGAAAAGTTGCACAAAAAAATGAAATGTGTATATTACAAGAGTCATAATAATTTTAAGAAATTCACTGACTTCAGTGAACCTTGAAGTTATAACCACATTTTCAATATGGAAGAGGCAAACTGTATGAAGGGTCATAGGGGAAGCTATGTATAGGCTTATAAGTAAGCTAAATCTTTACCTTCCACAAAAATAAATCAGAAGTTCTATTTATTTTTATCTTTAACTTATTCTTCTTTTCCTAAATCCATAATGTTTAAATCATTAATTTTTAAGCTTTTCTCCTTTTAAAATATGGACATTTAGTTTAAAAATTTTCTTCTTAGTCCTGTTTTAGCTGTATCTCCAAGATTTTTAAATTATATTTTAAAATTAGAAAAAGGATGTTTTGTAGGTATCTAGGTCTATGAATTCCGACACACATATGGATTCACATAGCAGCCACCACGATTAAGATATAAACACTTCTATCACCCTACGAATATTTCAACACAATATCCTCCCCTCAAACTCCCAACATCTGGCAACACCTGAATTGTTTTCCACAGCTGTGTTTTATCTTTTTTAAAAAGAAATGCCAAATAAATGGAATCATGAATTTCATAACATTATAAGGTTGGCTGTTTTCACTTACTACAAGCCTTTGAGATTCACCTAGTTAATGCATGTATCAATAGTTCATTCCCTTTTTGTTACTGAGTGAAAAATGAAGACAGAGTTGCCATCAGCTAACTTTAGGAAAGCTAAGGAGGAGCAGATTTGGAGGAAGAGACGAGCTCTTCAGTTTTATGTACATTTAATTTTAGATATCTATGTGCGATCCAAGTGGAGATGTAGAGTAAGCAGTTGCAAATTTGAGGCTATCTCCATATTTATCAAAAGAGAGAAACATGTTCTTCCCATACATATGCATGTATGTTTAGGATAGATCAGGATGTATGTGTGTATACTGTTTAAGGACTGGACTCTGAAGCAACTGAAAGTTGAAAGGTCTATCAAAAAAAAATTTTAAAGTACTGATAAATGGTGATCAGAAAAGTAGGAGGGAAAATAAGAAACTAAAGTCAGTAGGAATCTAAATCATTTGATCGTATCACAGAGGAAGTGATGTGTTAGTACCTGCTTGCTAATCAAGAATTTTAAGAACATGGGTGCCTGGGTGGCTCAGTGGGTTAAGCCTCTGCCTTTGGCTCAGGTCATGATCTCAGGGTCCTGGGATCGAGTTCCACATCAGGCTCTCTGCATGGCAGGGAGCCTGCTTCCACCCCACCCCCTGCCTGCCTCTCTGCCTGCTTGTGATCTCTGTCTGTCGAATAAAGAAAAAAAAATCTTTAAAAAAAAAAAAAAAGAATTTTAAGAACAGAAAACAGAGCAGTGAGTTCATCGATGAAAGCTATTGATAACTTTTACTAGTATTGGTGGAATGATGGGGACCAAAATCTTGATTTTAGAGAGAATGGAAGGGGTGAGGATTGGAAATTGCAAATAGAATTTTGCTACAAAGAGAAGTAACAAAATCTGGTTTTTACTGGTGGAGAAACCAAGATCAAAATAAGCTATTCTGTTTTTCTTCAGATTGGACTGTTACTGCATGTTTTCATGCTGATAGAAATAATGCAGTAGAGGGAGAAACTGGATAGTATCAAATGAAAAATAGTAAGTTGTGTGTTATTCAGAAGATCAGATAAAGCTCAAACTAAAATTATTTGTCTGTGAGAACAGAAATTGGGAGCGAGGTGGGACAAGTTACTGCTGTTTTTATTGTAATCCTTGGTAGAATAACAAGTATAAAAATACAGGTTGAATCACAAATCTGAGTTGAAACTGTATCTTGTTAACTCTGAATTGAAATGCTTGTGAAATACAGCTTTCCTTCATGGTTATTTCCTACACAGCCGAATTAGTTTGGGTAGCCAAATCAATTGTTTCTCCCCAAGATTGGAACTGTAACCCTCCTTAACCTTTTGCATAGTTAGTATCATCCTTTGGATTGAGATTTTCCAGTTGTACCACAGAATTGTACCACTGAGATTTCAGTAGTGACAATATATAGTCAGTCTCAAAAATCTCTGAGGAAAGCCCAAGTATTTACTTTTTTCCAGAGTGCTTCTAAATGGATAACAACAAAAATAACCATAAAATACTTGTACTACCTAAGTGCAGTTGTTGTCAAATTGAAAGCTCCCCCGTGTTTTGTAGGGATACCTGACAAGCCATTGTCTCTCTCCAGTTCTTAGGACTGCAGAGAAACCTAGAAGCTGTCCATAAGTCAATCCCACCATAGTGAGTTAATGATCTATCCCACAGATTCTGTAATTCATTCCTATTTGGTATAGAAGTTTTAACTTGAAGGACCCTTGGATGAGGATTTTCAAAATCAAAGGAGTTAAATAAACCTTCCAAGTTTATCCAGATTGTTAGTAAATGAACCAGATAAAGAACTGGGATATCCTAACTCTTGTTTCAATCCTGGCTGGCTGGCAAACCAATAATCTTTTTTTTTTTTTTCTTTTCCATTGTCTACTGCTTCCAAGTCTTATTATCATATCCTCTTCATCATCTATCTGTCTACCTACTCTCTAACCTCATGCTCTACCACTTCTATCTTGCTTACTCCTTTCTGACTAAAGAATCTCTCCCCGAAGCCATTGAACTTGTTCTGCCTCCTACCCAAAGAGTAAACCAACCCATAAAAAGTAACCACCATCTCTCACCTCAATCTACCTAGTTTTATCTTTTTCATATCCTTTATTACTGTCTGATTTACCATATTTATTTATTTTTAATTCACATACTACCTCTCCTCCCCTACTAGAATACAAGCTCCTTGAAAAACAGAGTTTGCTCATTTTGTTCACAACTACATTCTCTTACCTAAAAAAGAAATGACTGGCTCAGAAGAGGGACTCAATACTTGTTCAATGAAGGAATGAATTTTAATAATAAAACCAATAGGTTTGAACTCATATCTGGGTAGATAAAATCCTGTAACTGATAGAAACTTCATTTTCATTATAAGTAGTCATAGAATTTTTCTTCAAAATGAGCATACACTAGGATATAAAAAGTCTTTAAAATTATGAAAAATAAAATAAAATAACAAAAAAGTATCAAATAATATATAACCACACAAAGTAAATTATAAAAAGGTAATTCAAAGTCTCCTCTTATTTGGATAACATTCTTTTAACAAAATCATGGGGAAAATAGAAAATGGAATGGAAATTTAACTATATTAAATTGGGTGAGATGTAGCTAAAACCATATAGGAGGGAAATATTTATCCTTGAATGCTTGTTATAGTAAGAAGAAATATTGCTAAATAAGAAATAAGCATCCAACAAAGAAACCAGATAAAGGGAATATAGGAAAATAAAATCAGGGCATAAATATCAGTATAAAATAGAAAAAAAATACAAGCAAAGAGGAAATATCAACCAAATCCAAAAGTTGATGCTTTGAAAAGATGAATAAGTTAGACAAAATTTTGGTGACATTGTCTAAGAAAAAAAAAAGAGCCCATACAAGCACCCACATAGAGGCATGCAGACAAACATATTCCTATGCTACTATGAATAAAGGAAATTAGCTGATTAACTGATATAAAAAATATTTTTAAATATTACATCATACTTAAGTGATTCTATCGCATTAAAATAAAAAATTTAGATAAAATGAAAATTTGTTAGAACAATATAATTTACAAAAACTCACTGAAGAACAAGTAGAAGAACTGAATAGTCTTATAATCATTTAAGAGAATGAAGAATGGAAGAGAATCTACCCATAATGCACAAATAAACTCCATAGTTGGTGGGTAGGTAGATTTCAGTCCATAGGTAGATTTCGGTCCAGGTTTTATAAAGAAATTTTACCCTACTTCTAATTTACAAATGATCCCAGTTTCATGCAAATTATTCCCAAGAAAAATAAGTAAAAAAAAACAGTATAATCTTGATATCAATATTTAACAAGAACAGTATAAGAAATGAGTTGCTCAATACCACTTATGAATAAAATTTTACTATGCCAAATTTTCAAAAGCATCTTAGCAGAATATGGTAATTCTTACCTACCTGTGCCTTCCACCTGTGAAAGTCTGCCCTATTCCAGCCTTGCCCATAAGTAAGTGAAAAAGTCTGCCTAATTCTAAAGTTATAAATAATCATAGTAACTTGCTCCCAGAAACTATTCTTTTCAACTTATATTTAATAACAAAAGTAGTATTTTGGCCTTCATCTTTACACCTTTAGTTATCAAAGTATACCTAACACCATCAGGGAAAGGAAGAAGTATGCAATTTACTAAGGTGTTATTAGTGGGTATTTAATATATGGAAAGAACTCACTTAAAAATTTCATACTTGTTAACTTATTTAATTTTACAATGTCTCCATATGGTGCACTATTTGAAGCTTTTTCAACTGAGAAATGTCAGAAGTTAAGTAACTTACCTAAGATCATGTAAGAGTGGAGTCCGGATTCCACTTCTAATGAAGTAAATTAATTGACTTTACAGATCAATGGCAAAAGAAAGGTATATTAACCAAATGCTGCTTTAATTTATGGAAAATATTTCGTAGTTTGTAATACCCTCAACTCAATTCCAAAAGCATCAAAGCATTCAGCATAAGAGAACTCTAGAATTTTTAGAAGAAAAAAAAAAAAACATGAGACTATATCTTTGTGGCAGAATAGAGAATATTCTCATACATGTGAAGCAAAAGATAAAACATAAATTTTGCTACACTAAATTGAAAACTTCTGCACAGCAAAAGAGATCAGGATAACTCACAGTTGGGAAAGAAGATACTTATAACCGTATAACAGAGAATTAGCAACTGGAAAACACAATGAACTTCTTCAAATCAATAAAAATAAAAGTGATGCAAACCCAATAAAAACAATCCAGGAATGCAAGTGGAAAATTCACAGTTGATGAAGTAAAAATGAATAGTAAGTCCAACATCACTGGTAAAAATTAAATGCAAATGATAACAGTAAGAATCACTTTCACATCCAGCTGACTGTCAAAATTAATGAGGATGGGCACATGAGGTGTTGCTGAAAATGTAACAAGGACTCTTGTTATTAAAAGATAAAACCATAAACTCATTGTGGTTAGAAATTTGTTTAAGGTAGGCACATCTTATAACCCTGAATTGGACTCTAATTGGTTACCCTGGAGACAGTACCCCACATGTTCAAGGAGACCTGTAGAAGAACGTTTCTGCAATATTAATTATAATACCAAAAACAAATGGGAAGAACTCTGAAATACCTCTTGGAAAAAGAACAGAAATCTAAATGGTGTTGATTAGTACAGTGGAATATTTGACAGTAGTTAAAGTGAAACAGATTATATCTACATGCATCAACATGAATAATCTCAAAATCGAAGTTGAATGAACCACAAAGACTTTAAAAATACAAAATGAACCCATGTGTGCAAAATACGATCAAACACAGTTGAAGGGAGATTTAAAATGGAGTTAAATGGACCTTAAGTTTCGGCAGTTTTCATGTGCATAGACCTCTTTCCAGGGAGGATTTTTTTTTTTCTCTGAATATTAACACATGGTTAAAAATAAAATTTTTAGATTTAGGATATGGAAGGGTAGGCAATAGAGGAATTATCAATGATGTACATACTTAATTAATAAAATACTTATATTGATTTCTCTTAACAAATGAAGGAGGAAGTGAGATGGTGAAGCAGTAAGCATGCACTACCTTCTGGAGGCAGGTCCATCAGTCCCTCAGCAGCAGCTGCTGCCCTCCAATGGAACTTATGACCTCCACTAGCAAGGGCTCCTTCCTCCTGAATTCTTGGGTATATGGTGCAAAAATCTGGATCAGCATGATAACAAGGAAACACATGTGTGAAGTAGTAAGTTTAATACACTGCAGCTATCAATAATAAAAATAAATTTAGTTCTTCCATACTAGAAGAATAACAATTTTCTAATTGCTCTATAAAAACGAAAAAAAAAGTGGTGTCATGGGAAAAGGTAATCAGGACTAGGTGGTCACAGATGTAGAAAAACATGTATTATAGAGATAGATCAGGCAATTTATTTTAAAAAACTATATTACTTTTGTGGATTGTGAAATATTTGTGAAATTTATCAACTTTACATTTTTAAATATGTCATGATTTTTTTCTCCTTCTACTCACTTTTGCATCTAATTTTGTTTTGTAACTGTGTATTTGTTTCTCAAATAAAGGCCCCAGGGTACACACACAAAACAGTTATAATGCTTTTTATTTACATGATGGCATTACAGGAAAGATACACAACTCTAAAATATGGGTTACTGGTGGGGAGGAAAAAAAACCGAGAAGGAGGAGTTAACGGAATCTGTATTATTTTTCACTTTCAAAGACAGATTCGATGCACATATGGCTAAATGTTAGCATCTGTTTAATCTTGGTGGTGGGTACATAGGTGTCTGTATTATTTTTGTACTTTTTTATGTATTTGAAATTATACTTAATTTTTTTAATTCATGCTATTAATAGGAAGCAATTAATTCATATGAAAATTTTAAGGTACTGCTATAATTAATAGTTCACATATCTGACAAAGTGATTTTGATTTTGGGTAATTCCTAAGGTAAAATTAAAAAGAACACTTCACATGCATAAAATATTTACCATTTCTAATGGTTGTGATTTTAAATATATGACCAGGCAATGTGCTAAGTTTGAAAAGCATTTCATTATTGCTATATCTCTTTCCTTTGTAAATGTGTCATGCTTATATTTATATTACTGATGTTTTAAAGAAAAAAATTCCTTGGAATGTGACTGGTTGAATTTACAATTCAATGAGCTATACAACACATGTATGCATACATACATTCATTCATTCATTTAAATATCTATTGAGCCCTAACCATGTTTTAATACTTCTGCTGGGCATAAAGATCTACTTCCATATCTTGCAGATCTCACAGTTGACTGAAGAAGACAGACAATGAATAAACCAGCACATTAATAAATATTGATTATATATTATGATAAATGTTCTGAAAGAAAGAGACTGTTGCTACAGTAAGTTGAGCCAGGGGGTGGGAAATCTACTTTAATGCCTCGCTTTGGAGATGACATTTTAGCACAGACATAGGGACTGACAAAAAAATCCAGTGTTTAATGAATTGATTAATAATGAAAATAATGATCCTAAAGCCTTGCAGCTGAAAGGATTGGAGATATAAATGCCATTGGCATAATCAAAGAGATCAATTATAGGAGTCATTGTGAAAGATCAGGAGACATTAAAAATTCAATTATTAGCATATTGATTTTGAGATGTTATTACAAAATCACTCCTTGGGGGGTCACCTGGGTGGCTCAGTGGGTTAAGCTGCTGCCTTCGACTCAGGTCATGATCTCAGGGTTCTGGGATCAAACCCCACATCAGGCTCTCTGCTCAGCAGGGACCCTGATTCCCTCTCTCTCTCTCTCTCTGCCTGCCTCTCTGCCTACTTGTGATCTATCTCTGTCAAATAAATAAATAAAATCTTTAAAAAATAAAAAAAGAAAGAAAATCACTCCTTGAAAACAATCTCAGTAGAGGAATGGTATAATTAGTCAATGGAAAAACAAATATAAGTTAAAATAAGTTAATTGGATCTATATATAAAAAATAAAAAAATTAGGAACATAATATTAATTGAAAGAGCAAATTATGAAACATGATTTAGACAACATGAAACAATTTACACAAAGTACACTAATACAAAATAGTACTACCTATTATTATGAGTTTATATATATAGTAAAAGCATAAAGTGTGCATGGAATACAGGTCTATTTTATAGGAAATTGGTTATTTCTAATGACAGAAAAAGGAAGTGGGATTGGGGAGGTATTTAAATATATCTGCAATATATCAATTAAAAAACAAGATTTGAAGCAAATACATCTAAATGCCAACATTTGATCAATCTTAGAGTGGATACCCCAGGTCTGTTACATTATTTTTCACACTTTATGACCTTGAAATATTTCATAATTTTGAAGAGCAATAAATAAACAAAAAAACAATTTTTTAAGATTTTTTATTTATTAGACAGAGAGAGACACACAGCAACAGAGGGAACACAAGCAGAGGGAATGGGAGAGGGAGACGCAGGGTTCCAGTGGAGCAGGGGGCTCGATGCAGGGCTGCATTCCAGGACCCTGGGATCATGCCCTGAGCCAAGGTAGATGCCTAATGACTGAGCCACTCAGGCACCCTCAAAAATTTTTTTGAAAAGCAATAAAGATTAGTGAAGTAATAGAATGAATCTCTATCTTACATTTCACTTTTGGTGGTCGGACAAGGAGGTAACTAAGTCAATGTCTCTGGTTTTAGCATGATTACATAACGTCAGGATTCAGTTGGAAATAATGGAAAGAAAGCTAGTAACAGTTCCCCTCCACCCCATGTAGTTAAAAATCCCCATATAACTCTTGATTCCCCAAAATTTTGACTACTAATAGCTTACTTTTGACTGAAAGCCTTATGGATACCACAAATAGTCTATTAACACATATTTTGTATGTATTCTTACAGTAAAGTAAGCTAGAGAGAAGAAAATGTTACTAAGAAATTCACACGAGAAAATATATTTACAGGACTGTACTGTAAAAAAAAAAATCCATGTAAAATTGGACCTGCACAATTCAAACATGCGTTGTTCAAGGACTGACTGTATTTTAAACAGAATGACATTTAATAAAGAGAATCAAATACTTAAAAAAATCACTGGAATGCTGAGAAGCTAGTCTTCTAGGAATGAGACCACAACTACACTACAAAACTAACTCACCCTAAGAGCTGCTATCTTGACTATAACAAATGTGAAAGTGGAACTCCCCCACCGCCACCACCCAGGAATTACTAGCGTCACAC
Source organism: Mustela nivalis (assembly GCF_964662115.1). Classification (NCBI taxonomy): domain Eukaryota; kingdom Metazoa; phylum Chordata; class Mammalia; order Carnivora; family Mustelidae; genus Mustela; species Mustela nivalis. Next base: position 37,372,588 of record NC_139023.1, on the reverse strand, counting down.
ACATGCAGCCTTAGCTTCCCTCCAGGAGTCAGGAAGTCAATATTTAACTACTACACCCTGACTCTTAATTCACACACCTGGTGAGGCATCATGAAATGCTTTGAGGGTCTCAATGAGAAGACTATGACAATCATGCTCCCTTCCTTCAGTGTTTGTCCATAGTGAGGAGACTGAGAAGCTTAAATCTACATTTCCAACACCTGATGAGTGTACCCTAAAACTTCCAACACCTGATTGTTCACAATGGCTCCTGGAATTTAGCTGGAATCTCCAGCTAAAGTAACTGCAAAAAATTCCAGAGCCTTCCTGACCAAACTTTACCAGCAGTCATAGCAGTAAGTCATAAAAGTATGATTCTTCTTCCTCCCAAGTTCCAACCTAATCAGATAACCTAAATGAAATTAAGAACCCTCACTGCAAAAGGGTTTGAAAAATGCAGATTTAAGCTTCTCAATCTCCACACTACTGACAAATATAGAAGAAGGAAGGAAGAGTGGCTGCCATAGACCCCTTAAGACCCTCTAAGTACTTTATTGTATTTCATAGAAAGACCAGGGAGATTTTGACATTTCTATTACAGTCAGTCCTAAAGCCAGGTACAGTATAAATAGGGGATAATATCTGGAATGTTTAGAAAGAAGCATGTACTCCTTCCAAATTCAAATGTCAGCAGTAAGACCAGGTGGCTGTAGAATAGGGAAGAACAGCTGATCAGTGTTGGTTAGTAGCCAGGCGAATGCAGGGTATCTGGGAAATAAAGAAACAGATTTTGTTTCCACACTCATTAGGAAATTCCATTTGGAGGCCTAGCAGCTGTTCATGGTGATAAGAAACCTCAAAATTGTTTTCTTTTAAAATCCATAATAAGCTGAATTTATACAATCTACCTAAAAGATTCTCACTTGTTAAGCTTGGGTGCTGAATTTTAATTGTCCAGAGGTCTTATTTTCTGGCTCATTTCTTTTGTCATTTCATTTTCACTTTTATCTCCTTATAGCATTCCTGGGTGCAAGAGAACATTACTCTATACTTGTCATTAAATAATGTCAGTTAATCCTTCAAGTCATGAAGAAAAGAGCCAAATGAAACTCACCTCCCTCCAAATTCCTGCATGGACAGATAGGGAGGAGAGTATAGGCAATATTCATTTGGAAGCACTAATAAGATCAAGAAATTCTTCTCCCATGGAGAATATTAATAAGCAAATGATGTGCTACAAGATTCAGGAATCCTATGAAAGCATGGACTCTATCACCCTCCAGTGCTATAAAGTAGCTAAAACACAACTCTGTGTGATATTAGTTGCTAAATGGCCCTAATTTTTCACCTGACCCTGTATCCATGCTGTTTTGCCACATAATTTTATAGTGCCCTTCTACTCCAATTCTAACCTCACCCATGTGGCTTACTTTGATTAGCAGGAAGTCAGTAAATGTGACCAAAGTGAGTTTTGAAAGTTGCCTTTTCAGTTGGTAAATGTGACCAAAGTGAGTTTTGAAAGTTGCCTTTTCAGTTGGTCTTGCCTACTTTTGCATCTCTGCTATTGAGGTGCAAAGAACATGCCAGGGCTGGACTACTAGAGGATTAAAGATAATGGAGCAGTGCCAGCTCACTAACATCATCCCAGTCAAGGCCATCCTAGATCAGCCAGGAACTAGACAAGTCCCATAGACATCTATGTATGAGCCCAGATAATGGCAGCAGAGCTGCCTGGAGATGGATGCCATGCATGACCCTGGGCCAAATTAGCTAAACCATGCTACCACATGAGCTAGTTAATGTCTCTAATGAATTGTCTATTATGTAGCATTCATGTGGCAATCGATAATCAGTGCAATAACCAATGAGTATTAAATGATGGTGAACTGATGATTACTCTTAACATACAAGTTTTATTTACTTTCCTTAATATGGCTTTAGGATACCAAGAAATCAGATCCATAAGAAAATGTTCAAACTATTCAGTAGGTGAAATGTTTCTTTCTTGCATTTCAAAAAGTTCTATTAGTGACCCTCACTATGATCAGGAGATCTTTCCAAAGTTCTAATGTTTGAAGAGAGCAGCTATATGTGCAATTCTTTGTTAAATTTTTTTTTATTTAAATTCAATTTAAATAACATATACTGTATAATGAGGTTCAGGAGTAGAATTTAGTGATTTATCAGTTGCATACACCACCTACTGCTCATTATATCAAGTGCCTCCTTAATGCCCATCACACAATTACCCCACACCCCCACCCACCTCTCCTCAGCAACCCTCAGTTTATTTCCTATAGTTAAGAATCTCTTATAATTTTACTTCCTCTCTGATTTTGTCTTATTTTATTTTTCTGTTCCTTCCCCTATGTTCATCTGTTTTGTTTCTTAAATTCCACATATGAGTAAAATCATATGGTATTTGTCTTCCTCTGCCTGACTTATTTTGCTTAAATATCCTCTAGTTCCATCCACATCGTTATGTGAAATTGTTTTTTAACACATGCTTTGACTTCCTACATCATTTTAGGCAACCATATATTTATCAAAATTCTTCCTAAAGTGGAGGTAATAAGAAAATGTTAGTGTGGGGAAAACCCAAGATGTCCTGTAATACTGAGTTTTGAAGAGACAGAATAAAATACTGGCAAAATGGTTGGTAGAGTTTATTTTCAGCCTTCTTTCATTTCACTTCTCTGAGTGTCATGCTCCTCCCTTCCTCACCAAAAAACACCACAGAAAATAATTTAATAGTGTCCTGACAAAGGACACTCTCGTTTTCTATATCTGTTCTATTTTCTTGACTACCACCAAAACTTGTCTCTCCTGTGTCTTCATGGCTATTCTTGGACTTTTAAACTTTGCCTGTGTATAGGATTTTTCATAAACAAGACTCCAAGTATTGTGAAGCACTTTTTAATGTTCAGTTAGACAGCATATGGTATATCATAAGTTTTTGGTGTAGTTTTCAACAATTCCTTAAGAAATGAAGACTTTACTAAAAAATGTGAAATTATAATAATGTAATGGTAAAAAATATCAGTGTGAAAAAAGAATGATGGAAAAATAGTGAAATGGTATCAAAGTGTGCTGTGCACAGAAAGACAAGACTTAGAGGCAAGTTTCATGCATAATAATTCAAAGTGGCAAGAAATTTGACAAAGTATACTAGTTGACTAAAGAGAAATATCTTTTATAAGGTTAGCATGATCCATACAATAAAAATATGCTGGTTGCTTAGAATAAATAAACTTCCTGAAAATGCCCTAGAACAAAAATCTTCTATGTACATTTATTTGGGTGATGACCTCAAGTATATCCCTATGATAGAGATTATAGTAAGACAGTTTTTAAAAAATTCCTACATGAATGCTACAGTAAAAGCAATGATGAAAAAATGTAGTGAAATTGTGCCACTTTCTGTTAGATTGATCCAGAAACAAACTTGAGATTACCTAGAGAGATGAAGGAATATCTTATCCTTCAGACATTCCATTACAAATATAGCTTCTCACATCCTAACTCCTATCTCATAGACATTTTAAGGTTGTATTTTCAGATGCTGAAATAAGTTGAACTGGTAAGAAAAGGTGATGTCACTCGCCTTACTGAAGAAGTAGCACTATCTACTTCTTAATTGTTTCTGAGTTTGCAGCAAATGCGTTTGTAGGTAATAAACAATTTTTTAAGATTTTGTTTTTTGTTTTTTAGTAATATCTCCACCCAATGTGTACCTTGAATTTACAACCCTGAGATCAAGAGTCACAAGTTCTTCTGACTGAGCCAGTCAGGTGTCCTGGTAAAATAAATTTTATAAATGAATAAAATTAGATGAAATGAGAGAGAGAGAGACAAACCATAAGAGACTCTTTAGGAAACAAATTCAGGGTTGCTGGAGGGATGAGGGGTAAGGGAAGGGGTAACTGGGTGACAGGCATTAAAGAGGACAAGTGATATGATGAGCCCTGGATGTTAGATGCAACTGATAAATCACTAAACTCCACCTCTGAAATTAATGACATACTACATGTTAATTAATTGAATTTAAATAAAGTAAAAGTAAAAAAAAAAAAAAAAAAGAAAAAAGTGAATTAATATAATACAAACATGTTGGTGACATTTAACAGTTTGAATCTGTTTATGATTCAATTTTGTAGTTCGCTTAGTTTGATTGTCAATAGAGTGTTATGTGTACTCCCCAAAACATCTGGGTTCTAAACTAGCTCTTCCAATTGTGACTTGTGGGCTGATAGTCTTTTTGCTTACTTCCTTAAAGCTAATTCTTTATTCAAAAATGGAGCAAAAGAATAATAAGCAATTCAATAAGGTGTTACAAGAATTAAATGAGTTGTTATATTCAAAATACCTCATACACAGTAAGTACTCCATACTCATAATTAAGAGTAGTGGTGGTCATTCTCATCAAGTTTGTTATCATCAATGACACCACCACAGCCACCATCACCATCATCCTTGCCTTGAACTGAAAGGTTATGTGCTAGGTTTATGATTGCATTCAGAAACTCGACATTTTTTTAAAAGGCTTTATTACCCTTTCATATAACTTTGAGCACTCACCCTGACCATCTTACAATAAAGAAAATAGCAATTATCAAGCCAGTATTCCAAAATCATGCCAGATTAAACAAAAACAAAATCTACCTTGGGAAAAATATAATTGTAGATTGTTAAGTATCAATGGGCAAGATGAATGGGGAAAATATATTAGCAGCTAATGTCACCTTAATAATATTTTATCTATATATTTTGTGTTTTGTATTATCTTGAAAGTAAGATTTTTATTCTCTGGAGTAATAACTTCTTTTTCTAACTACTCTTTTCTAAAAGTGTTTGATCACCCATTCCTTTATTTATTCAAACATCTCTCAAGTGCCAAATCTATGTCAAGCAGGCACTAGGGATGCGAAAGTAAGGTAAATCTTGCCCTCAAGGAATTCCGATGGGACACAGGGTGCTGGAGACATGTGCTAGAGAACTGTATAGCTGGCCCTAAGAAAAAGCACACACTATAATAAAAGCACACTTGAAGTGCTATTAACAAAAAGAGCAAAGAAAACAATTTATTATGGAGAAGAGTTAAGAGGAGAAGTCAAAGAATTTTTAGGACTCTGCACAATTTCTTCTAAAGTAACATATAGATTCAATGTCCATAATTAAATGGCTGCCTTTCTATATATTTGTAACTGATACATTCATGAGCCTATTTTCCAACAATTAGATTTTTTTTGTTTCCCAGGGATATAAAATATAATAAAAGTATAGAATTTTAAAGATAGGAATGACCCTAAAAGACCTTTAGCCTAATATTAAAGTTGATTTAAAACAAAACAAAGCAAAACTGTTCTCAAATAGTTGAAGATACGTCCAATTTGGGGACACATATTTGGTTGGGATGAGAAGGGAGGCTATACCTCATGTCTCCTACCTTAATCCCAGGTTGGGATTTGGTCTGTAGAAATGGGTCCTTTTTTAAAAAAAAACTCTTAAATCTGCATTCCATTCAGTGCCTAGTAAAATGATAATCTAACTGTCAGAGGTTATTTACAAGAGATGCTTATAAAATGATGACTAGACTTATTTTGGCTAGAACAGGATAGACTCTAGTGCAGCACCATACTACTTTATTTAAAAAAAAAGAGTGTGTTTATTCTGAAACTGTTAATATAGCTTCACAAATTCATACCTTGTGCCTCCAGGGTAATTTATGCACTGCCAAATCTCGTGTAAATCTCATTTCACAAACCATGCTTGAGGAATACTGAAATTGGTGCTAATCACAGAGCAGTACTAGCAAACATATTTGTCCGCTATTCACAGAGCAGTACTAGCAAACATATTTGTCCTCTGCTAAATATAACTTTGTCATTTTTATGATCTACTAGTGTAGTTTTGCTTATTACTGTTGGGTCGGCGGTTCAGGCAATGCAGGAGGAACAATAGAAATGACCGCCGGGGCGCCATCTTCCAGTCCCTTCCCCTGCCTTCCTCAACCCTAGACTCTCCCACCAAAAGGGTGTATGCCCAGGTCATATCTCCATAGGTAACCTGATACCTATGCAGGAAACAGGAGTATCAGGAGCCCTCACCCCATATCTTCCAATCACCATACATGGATGTGAGCCCATGCCCTACCTTGGCCGGATAAAAGACCCCTGCCAACTCCCTCCCAGTGCAACTTCCCCCACTCCCCTTTCCCCAGCTGAGGAACCTTGCCTGAGGGTGCCCACCTCCTCCCGGTGCAACTTTCCTGTCTCCCCTTCTCCTGAGCCCTGAAACTTTGTGGAAGAGTGCCTTTAATAAATCTTACCTTGCACCTACCTCGCCTGGTGTTGTGTTTATCTAGCCTATAAAACTTTACAATTACTAACAAGAAAAATTTATTTAAATATTTTCTTATGGCCTTCAGATCTACAGGAACCACAGAACAAATTTATCTTGTTTTCCATTAATTTATTCTCTACCTTGTTATTGTACTGTCAATTCTATTACTCTAGGTTTTGTTAACCATCCCAAGATGTCCATTAGGCTTAGATTAAAAAGCCTAAGCCTAATGAAAAGGAATTGATAGAAGCCATGAAAACAAAATTTCTTTTATTTACAAGTACCTATTTAATAAAGAAAAGAGCTCTTAAATTTATTACACATGCCTGATAAAAGGATTATCCTGTGAACTATATACTTAGGCTACATTCTAATAGACCTTTCTGGGTAAGCTACTCAACTGATTTCTTGGCTTTAGTAAATAAGTATGATCCTACACACAAAGATTCACAAGCAAATTGTTAATGTTCACAAACAATACATAAACTTTGCTTCATTAGTTAAATGTCTGCATACTTAACATAAGCTTGAGAGTCAATCATCTTTCTTTATCTTTTGATGAAAAAGAGCTACTTTCTCTATTGCTATATTAAAAGTATTGCCAGACTCAATATTCTGTTTTCACACTTTGACATAAGAAATTTCATTTATTGGGCACCTGGGTGGCTCAGTGGGTTAAGCCTCTGCCTTCAGCTCAGGTCATGATGTCAGTGTCCTGGGATCCAGTCCCGCACAAGACTCTCTGCTCAGCAGGGAGCCTGCTTCCCTCTCCCTCTTTCTGCCTCCTTGTGATCTCTCTCTGTCAAATAAATAAATAAAATCTTTAAAAAAAAGAAATGTCACTTATTATTAAGGAAAGTGTATCATACATGATCGTTGCTTGAAAGTCACCAAGAAATTGTACCTATTATTTCTAAAAATTATAAGTCAAAGTTAATTTTAAGAAGATTCATATAGGGGTGCCTGGGTGGCTCAGTGGGCTAAAGCCTCTGCCTTCGGCTCAGGTCATGATCCCAGGGTCCTGGGATCAAGCCCCACATGGAGCCCTGCATTGGGCTCACTTCCCAGCAGGGAGCCTGCTTCCCCCTCCTCTCTGCCTGCCTCTCTGCCTACTTGTGATCTTTCTCTCTCTGCCAAAAAGTAAATAAAATCTTCTTAAAAAAAGAGAACATTCATATAAATAATAAGTGTAAATACTCTATATGATTTGAGAAAAATCAGTATTTTGTACTTTGATCTGATAGTATTGCTGGAATTCTAGAGAGACTTTAAATTATTATTCTAGATGGAATCTGTTTCAGTTGAGAACTAGAAGTTTTTGAGTACATCATTCTATTTTTATGACTCATTATTTAGCATTTCTGCTTGTATAATATTTGTACCTTACAGATGTTTATATTTCAGAGTTCTTATATGAACAATATAATCTTTTTCATGAAGTATTCAAAAAGCTTTATGAATATTTCCCTACATATTCTTATCTCAAATTGCTATAATGAGAAACTCTTTTGGAACATTTTGGTTGAAAACATAAATTCCACCCAAGAATGTCTAGTTTCTGTCAAAAGGAAATTTGAAGGCATATACTTCTGAAAATCCAGGATAGATTTGACTTAAGCAATGTCATATTCAGGGTACACAGTATGTCATCAGATTTCCGTCTTCATCCCTGAGTGATCTTCAGTAATAGGAATGGGGTTTTTTTTTCCTTTGTTGTCAAGTATGATCCCTGCAAGCACTAGGTTTACTACTATTTCCAGAGAAAAGAGCCCTGTTTTTCTCTTAAGTCCAGTTAAATAGCCCCAGGGATCACTTTTACTGGCGCACCTGGGTCACAGTCCCATTTTTGAATCAATAACTGTGGCCAGGTTGTGAACTACTTTGCTGGATTGGGCTTGAGCTACAGACCTTGCACAGAGGCCAGAAGGAGGAGTTGGGACTTATCAAAGCCACACTAACTGAGGGGGGTGGGTAAAGTCATGATTTCTTAAAGCAAAGTAGCACAAGAGCATATTACCTCAGACTTACATAGCCACAAATGACATTTATAGTTTCATCTTTATCTCTGCTTTTGGAGATTTTAAAAAAGAAAATGTGATATCTCCAAGACATTCAATAAACCCATCGACACACCTAACAAGAACCATATTATGACATTTACAGCATTGTTGGAAATCTGTACTCCTTACCAGATTCTCTGAATCCTGCCAAATGCCAAATGCCTGAATTTCAGAGGTAGTATTTTCTATCTACCATCTATCACAAGCTAAGATGAGTATAGAAGGAAACCTTGCATGAACTTTGTAACCCTGAGAGTTGGTTGCTACTTCTGTAGGTCATAGCTATACTTTAAGGAACTGAAGACTTCAATTAGAAAATGAAGACACATATAGCGGAAGACTGTGGATATTCAACTTTTGAATAGTGATTATCTATTTTACAGTCAGCCTAAAGGGCATTTCACTGCTCAATACCATAATGATTTCAATATATTTCTTTTTCTCTCAAGACAAGAGCCAGAACAGTGAATAGGGTCTCAGGCAGTCATATCAGTTGACCAAGGACACACAATTCCTACAGAGAAAGAAACAAGAAAAGGATGCTCACCTATTTAACAGTTACATACTATTGCCTATTATGTGTTGTATTCTGGGAATGCAACAATTAAGCAAACAAAAAACCCTGTCCTTACGGAATATGTATTCTAATGGATCAAGACATATTGAGCCTGTTGTTAACCTTCCTTCTCTCTTTTGAAATGGGAGTTTGGTCTAAGTTTTTCTCTAACATTGCACATTAGGCATCTTGGATTCTTAAATTTATTAGCAGCGATAGAAGTACTGTTTTAGGTGTGATCTGGGCATGATCCAGAGTATTGGATCATGATATTGATATCATATGGCAAGTCTGAACTGGGAGAAGAGTAACCCCTGCTTTCCCACTCCCACCTTCCTGTTTGTTAGGCTTAGAATATTTTTATAAATAACAATTCTGTAAAAATCATGTGTTTAATTTCTTTCCTGATTGTAGAGGAAGAAGAGATTTTGTGGTTATATGTGGAATATTTGAAATACATCAATGGTGACGTTTGATAATCCATGTACAGAAAGAAAAGCAAGAAAGAATGTGTGTTGAGAATTGGTTGAAAATAGATGTGGAAGTATGCTATCCAGCCAGAGGATTGTATGAACACAGGGTCCCCCTCTTTCTGAAAAATGCCTTTCTCACCCCCAACAACATGATTCCTATAAGAATCATATTCTTGGGCGCCTGGGTGGCTCAGTGGGTTAAGCCGCTGCCTTCGGCTCAGGTCATGATCTCAGGGTCCTGGGATCGAGTCCCACATCGGGCTCTCTGCTCAGCAGGGGGCCTGCTTCCCTTCCTCTCTCTCTGCCTGCCTCTCTGCCTACTTGTGATCTCTCTCTGTCAAATAAATGAATAAAATCTTAAAAAAAAAAAAAAAAAAGAATCATGTTCCTATGTGACTCCAACTCTGGCCACAGACTATTGGTTCAGATTTATGTTTGCATGATCCAAACTAAGAAAATGGGTAAAATTCCCAGTGTTTTTAAATTTTGATGAAAGTAAACATTTCTTTCCCGCATGGCTAAAGACACCATATTTAGAAATATTGGTTTCACGTGCTGAAACACAAAAAGAGAAGCAGGCTGAGAGATAAGGCTACCACAAAGAGAAATAATGAGAGGAAGCAAGCTCTAATGGCATCTAACCCCAATTGCAAGTACTTCAGATAAATTTCTCTTATTACTGCAGACGCTTCAAGTTGGTCTTCTGTCACTGACAAATACAATGTACCTAACTAATGCATAATTAAGTGTCATTAGTGTCCTTAAATGTCCTCGGACTTTTTCCTTATAGATTTTTAGTTTCTTTTCTCTCTGTTTCACCTCTTGCTCTTTTTTAGCTCCTTCCTGTTTAGTTGGGAAGTCAATTAACCAATTCTGCCAAAATTGCATCTAAACTAGAGTTTCTAATTGCAGCTAAACGGAGGTTTCTAATTACATTGAAATTAAGTTTAAATGCACTTTGTGATGGTATAGATAGTTCTTTTCCAATCAGAATGTCTGAACATTGCTGAATAGATCTTGTGACAGCTATTTTGATAGCTCGAGGTCTTTTTGCTTTCTTCTACAGAGCACATTTCACATACATGCAGTGTGATCAATTGTCCTGGTTTGCTTAAGACCAAGGGGCGGGGTTTTCAGTGCTAAACCACCCCCCCCCCCCAAAATCCCAGGCAACCTAGAACAAGTTTCTCACACTGGTCTAGAAATAATCACACTCCCATGAAAATGAGAGGCACCACCGTGTGTATCCCTGAGGTAAGTAGTTGCGCATTGGCACCAGATCTTCGGGGAGAAAACTTTGACTGTTATTTACTGTCACTCTTCTCAAATTACCTTATCTGTTTGTAGGTCAGTTTTCTCCACCTATAAAATGCAAGAAATAATGATGCTTATTTCTTAAATACAATTTGAGCATTAAATTAGTCAATCTATGTAGACTGAATATAATGCAAGGGCTCAATTTTATCTGCTATTGTTATTGCTTTCTAGTTGCTATGGCTAAATCAATGACATGCAACTTAAAGGAAGTTTCAGGGCTGGACTTCCCACAAGTCTTGAGTAAAACGTATGTCCTAAAATACCTTAAGTCTTTACTACCATCTAAATTTTAGCTCTTTTATTAATTTTGCACAATGGGAGAAGAGGGTTTTTTTTTCCCCTAGTTTCTCTTTTCCTAATCTGCACTGTATCATTAGAGATGATTCTGTATTTAATTTAAAAATGAAGCAGTTCTTTTGCACCTGATGTAGTTCCCTACTTTTTCCTTTCCTATGGCCATGCAAAAAGACAGTGAAGGAAAGGAACAAGAAGAGGAGGAAAAAGCAATCAAATAGTCATAAAATGTCATAATGGTCATATTCTAATTGGAAAAGAATTTGGAATTCACTCGGAATCAAAATCCAAGTGAATTTACACTGAATCTATATGTAATGACTTTGTCTTTACTTATCCTTTTCTTAAAAAAAACCCTTCTAGGAAATCAGAGTGGGAGATGAACCATAAGAGACTATGGATCCTGAGAAACAAACTGAGAGTTTTGGAGGGGAAGGAGTGGGGTGTTAAGTGAACCTGGCGGTGGGTATTAAGGAGGGCATGTATTGCATGGAGCACTGGGTGTGGTGCATAAACAATGAATTTTGGAACACTGAAAAAATAAAATTAAATTAAAAATGTTTAATAGCTATTGTAAAGCTTCATGCATACCATGTTTCAGTGAAACTACTCTGTGTTATCCTGCACTAGTCTACTTGTTCTAATCAGCTCAACAATAAAGTGAGATAAAATGTGTTGGCAACCTACAAATGGGACAATGGTGTCACAGATGGGTTGACTTAGGGAAATGGAGTCATGATTTTTTTTTTCTTCCCAACAACAAATACCATTTCCAACATATTTTCATGGTGCTTTTATTTCCTTCTTTGGAAATGGTATTTAGGAAGGGAAAATATAGAAAAATTTCTTTATTTTTGACATGTTGTGACCTTTATTTTTTAAAGAGTAATAAGAGCACAATTCTGAAAAGACTCCAATACACACATCTTTCCACAGGGGGCTAGGATTTCATCAAGCAAGAAAGCGATTAGAGCATAATCACAGCTATATCAAATTAAAGCATTTAAAAAGTCATAGCCACAGCTGTAGAACTCCCACTGAAAAAGAGCTAAAATTAAAAATTCTCAGGTCCATAACTCCCTATTGGTGGGCTACACTTCAGATCCCCTGCCAACCCGCTGAAGTTTGCATGACTGTTTTTTGAGGCAAGAAATCTCCCCTTATTTCTTAATCTTAATTGGGCTAGTTAGAACAGGGCAGGTTGCAGCTGAGTAAGACAACTCCCTGGGGATTTGGAACCAAGCAATGAACTGTGCAACTGAGGTCTGGTGCTTATGGTCAGGATATCTCAGGGATGTGAGTGTTTCTAGAACAAGAAGCAGAAGGCCTGCAAATTCTTGGATAAAGACTCTGCTTCAGTGACTTCCTTATAAATAATACCTTCACTGGCACAGATTATAGGAAGAACAATGTTCCCACTTGAACTTATGGAACTCTCTAGTCACTATAATTTGGGAAAACAGGGGAAATAGTTGCTTTATAATAAAGGATTTGTATTCCGTGGTCATTGTTACCACAGAAAGCATAAACCATATTTTATTTCTGATGTGATGCAGAGCTCTCCTTGAGAAATTTGAAGCTAAAAACAGCACCTGTTGTACATAGGTGATTTTTCCCCTTCTGGTAGATTTAAATTGCTGGCTTGATCTTCTGATTACTGAAAGCTGTTTCTCATCCATCTGTCATAACCTATAACAAGATATTTAAAAGAATGTCTGACAACCAATATGAAAAGCTATTTAGTTCCTAGTCTAGCTTTTCCAAATGGTAGTACATTGATCAGCCAGGCAGTTTAATGAATCTGCCGTCCTGCATCAGCGGTTCTTCTCTAAATTAAGTCATATTCCATATAAAAGCCTTATTGTTATTCAGGGCACTTCCCAGCCACAGCTGTAAGATTCGATTAAATCAATATGTTCCTATGAAGAACAGCTTGTTGGGGAAAGGCAATGTGAAAACGCACAGGGCAACAACAGAGGAATGCAGGATTTTGTGATTTTGTTTCGCTGATAAAGTTTCAAGGTGTATTCTCATATTCCAGTAATGTCTCTTTTCAACGTCTTTTCCTTTGGAGTCTAAAGTTTTATTGCCCTCAAATGATGTAGTTACGAGTTCTTTTAAAGTGAGAAGATGAGTTTCAGGAGACTGTTTTAGCTGAGAGCAGCATGTTACACACATAAGGCCTGGCAGAGTCAGTAAACTAAGCAGGTTACCCTCATTTATCCAATGACATTAATGTAGAACGGAGTTACACCATCTCTGCTCTTGTCTCTGCATTTAAATTATGGATTCTGGCATTTTTATCCTGTCAAAATGTGTAGGTAAATTAGGAAGTGGTATAGAAATAGTATGTAAAGAAAATCAACCTCTATTCAATTCCAGGCTCTCCTGTTCACCTTGAATATGAACTAAGCTAATCATGAAACTCCTCTGTAAAATGAGTCACTACTTCCTAGTTCATTTCACAATGCTGTTATGTCTCTTATTCATATTTGTGTCTTCAGGAGCTAGATCAGTGCCTGGCACATGGTCAAAATTTTTGAGGAATGAATTAAGGTTCTGTAAAACCCTGTAAAGCTCCATGTGCTAGTGTTATTATTATGTATTTTAAACCACTGAAGGTGCTTGTTTGGAGTATAGCCCATGTCCTTCAGCCTGCCCTTTTTCCTCACCTTTTGTCATGTGACTCTGCAGTTCTTCCCACCATTGACAGAATATATCTCCTTATCACCTTGATTTCTGGTTTGGACCTGGAACAGGTGTTGACAAATGGAAAATGGGTAAAAATGGCAGTTAATTAATGGTTCCAATGAAACCTGGACTATAAGAGGCATTGCATGTTTTAGCTTGCTCTTTTGCCCTTTGCCTTTACCATGAAAACATGACTTGGGGTGCCTGGGTGACTCAGTCATTAAGCGTCTGCCTTTGGCTCAGGTCATGATCCCAGAGTCCTGGGCTTGAGCCCCACATCAGGCTCCCAGCTCAGCGGGAAGCCTGCTTCTCCCTCTCTCTCTGCCCCTGTTTGTGTTCCTCTCTCGCTGTGTCTCTCTGTCAAAAAAAAAAAAAAACAAAAAAAAAAACCTTAAAAAAAAAAAAAGAAAGAAAGAAAACATACTTAACTAATCCATTGATCCAAGGTGAATGAGGGCCATGTGAAACATTTCCAAACTAAAACTGCAAGTGAAATCCTCTCAATCAAGCCCAGACTGGAGTAGCTGAGCCCTTACTAAACTGCAAAATCATGAGCAAAGTAAATGTTTATTGTCGTGTGACCCAGAAGTTTTGTAGTTATTTATTAAGGGAGCAATATTTAACTAATACACTGTGTAATTTAAATACTTATGATCATGCATTATATCATAACACACTTGTAGGGAGGGAAAAGTGAAAAGGATAAACATGGCATAGATTTAGACTGACTCTCAAAATACTTAGTTATTGTAGATACAGAAAATACCTTTGACTACTATAATACAACACCAGATAAAATATAAAAAAAATACACTACAAAATTAAAGATGGAAAAGTATTGGTAATGTGGAAGTCGGGAAGATTTGTTCACTTTTTTTTAAAATATTTTATTTATTTTATTTGACAGAGAGAGAGAGATCACAAATAGGCAGAGAGGCAGGCAGAGACAGAGGGGGAAGCAGGCTCCCTGCTGAGCAGAGAGCCCAATGCGGGGCTCGATCCCAGGACACTGAGATCATGACCTGAGCCGAAGGCAGCAGCTTAATCCACTGAGCCACCCAGGTGCCCCAGATTTGTTCATTTTTTCAACAAATGTTTATATTATGTTTATTACCTGCTGGGTACTGGAGAAACAGTGGTTTGCAAAACAGATTTAATACCTTTAAAAAATGATTTTATTTTTTTAGAGGAATAGAGAGAATGAGAGAGCATGAGTGGGGAGAGGGGCAGACAGAGAGGGAGAACAGGCTTCCCACTGAGCAAGGACCCTGTGATAATGACCTGAGCTGAAGGCAGATGCTTAACTGAATGAGCCACCCGGGTGCCCCTCAATACCTACTTTTATAGAATTTATCATCTAGCAAATGAAAATAAGAGATAATATTTGAGCCTGGATAAAGAGAATAAACATTTTTCCCCTTTGGCAAAGATGGAGGAATGATTACTCAACCAAAATAGTCAACTTGTGTCCAGGATTACAATATGGGTAGAATGATCTGAGAAAGGAGGAAGCAGGTGTCTTTTCTGGAAGGCACAGTAGAAGATTTAGGATCTCATAATTCTCATAATTCATTAATCAAATGTCAATTTTTCTTTGTATCATTGGCATCTCCCCCAAGATGCTCACCAAATCTGCTAGATCTTTAAATATTTCTTTCTTCTAAATTTATTATCTTAATTCCATACAATCTTCTGTCATTTCTATTTTATTTAGTGTTAACCTTTTTTTATTTATGAGGTTTTACACTTATTTCATCTATTAATTGATTTATGCATTCACTATAATAATATATTTTTTGACACTTACTATATGCCAGACACTGATTATATAACAATAAACTAAACAGACAAAATTCCAGATCTCAAAGATCTTATAATAAATTGCTGTAAGAGGCTCACATCTAACCATAAAACAAAACCCATAATTGATAACAAAATATAAATAGGAAAGAATATAAGCATGTTACTAAAGGAAATCATCAAAACACAAAAGAAGAGAGCAAGAAAAGAAGTAAAAAAAAAAAAGGAACTATTAAAACAGCCAGAAAAAATTTAACAAAATGACAATAACTACATACCTATCAATAATTACTTTAAATGTAAATTCTTCATTGAAAAGACACTGAGTGACTAGTGGATTAAAAAAATAAAACCCACCTATATTCTGTCTATAAGAGACACACTTTAGATGTTAAGAATACATGCAGATTGAGTGTGAAGGGATGAAAAAAAAGATATTGTATGCAAATTTAAAAAATACAAAAGAAAGCTTATATCAGACAAAAATAAACTTTAAAGCAAAGACTGTAAGGAGAAAACAAAGGCATACAGTAATAATGCAAGGATCAATCCAAAAAGAAGACATGATATTTGTAGATATTTATACACCCATCATAGGATCACCTAAATACATAAAGCAAATATTAACAGTTAAGGGACAAATACATAGCAATACAATAATAGAAGGGGACTTCAACACACCATTTATATCAATGGTTAAGTAATTCAGAAAGATAATAATTAAGGAAACATTGCCCCTAAATGACAGATAGAACTTAACAGATATTTATGGAATGAACATTCCATCCGAATCAACACAAACACATGGAACATTTTCCATGAAAAATTGTAAGTTAGACCTCCAAACAAATCTTAATAGATTTAAGAGGACTAAAATCATATCAAACATCTTTTCACCACAAAGGTGTGAAACTGGATGTTAATTACATGAAGAAAACTGAAAAATTCACAATTATGCAAACACTAAACAATAGGCTACTGAACAATTGGTCAAATAAATAAAAATAGAAATGAAAAAATTCTTGAGACAGATGAAAATGAAAATTTAGTAAATTACATTTTACTAAAAATTATGGGATGCAAAAAAGAAGTTCTAAGAGGGAATTTCATAGTGATAAATGCCCATCTTAAGAAATAAGAAATATCTCAAATAAGCAATCTAACTTTATATCTCAAAGAATGGGAAAACAAAAGAAGATCAAAGTTAATAGAAGGAAGGAAATAAAAAGATTAGAACAGAAATAAATGAAATAGAATCTAAAAAGACAATAGAAAAAATCAATAATACTAAGAGCTGATTCTGTGATAAAATAAAATCGACAAACTTTTAACTAGACTACTAAGAAAAACAGAGGACTCAAATAAAATTAGAAATGAAAGGGAACATGTTATAATTGAAAAATACAAAGGATATGAGACCAAGAACAATTATATGCCAAAATATTGGGCAACTTAGAAGACATAGATAAATTCCTAAAAACATACCACCTACCAAGCAAGACTGAATCAAGAGAACATAGAAAATCTGAACATATTGATTGCTAGTATGGAGATTGAATCCTTAATCAAAAACCTCCCTACAAACAAAAGTCTGGGAGAAGATGGTTTTACTAGTGAATTCTATTAAATATTCAAAGAATAGTTATTATATATCCATCTCAAACCACTCTCCCCCCAGCCAAAATAGAAGAAAGTAAAACTTTTCCAAACTCATTTTATGAGGTCAGCATTACCTTGATATTAAAACCAGATGTGGATGCCCCAAGAAAAGAAAATTACAGACTAATATCCCTAATGACAATAGATGCAAAAATTTTCAACAAAATATAATAAAAGAAATTCAACAATACATTAACAGGTTCATACACCATGATCAAGTGATATTTATTCCAGGGATGCAAAAGTGGTCCAATACTGGAAAATCAGTGTGATACACCACATTATCAGAATAAAGGATAAAAACCATATGATTATCTCAACAGATATGGAAAAAGGCATTTGACAAAATTCAACATCATGTATGATAAAAACTCCCACCACCTTGTTCCCTATGTAGGGAATTTTCTTCTACAGAATGAAAGTCATATATGACAAAACCATAGCCATCATATTTTCTGGTGAGAAGCTAAAAGCTTTTCCTCTAAGATCAGAAACAAGGACATGGATGTTCACTTTAGCCATTTTTATTTAACATAGTATTGGAAATCCTAGCCAGAGCATTTAGACAAGAAAAAAAAAAAAATACAAGCCATCCAAATAGGAAATGAAGAAGTAAAACTGTCACTATTTACAGGTGACATAATATTGTATGTAGAAAATTCTAAAGATTCCATCAAAAACTATTAGAACTAATAAATTCAATAAAGTTGCAGGATACAAAATAAGTATGTGAAATCTGTGACATTCCTATACACTAATAATGAACTATCAGAAAAGTAAATTAAGAATAAAATCCCATTTACAATTCCATTAAAAAATTCTGGGAAAAAACCCAATAAGGTTAAAGACCTTCTATTAAAAACTACAAGCCATTAATGAAAAATAAATTGAAGAAAGCAGAAATAAATGGAAAGATATTCCATGCTTACAAACTGGAAGAATTAATATTGATAGAATGTCCATATAACCAAAGCAATATACAGATTCAGTGTAATCCCTACAAGTATTTCAATGACATCTTTCACAGAAATAGAATTATTCAAAATGTGTATAAAAGTATAAAAGATCCAACATAGACAAAGCAATCTTGAGAAGAAAAGCTAAAACTACATATTTCCTGGCTTTAAACTATATTATAAAGCTAAGTAATTAAAACAGTATTGGTCCCTGCATATTTTCAGACCACAATGCTCCGAAGCTAGAACTCAACCACAAAAGGAATTTTGGAAAGAACCCAAATACATGTAGACTGAACAGCATCCTTCTAAAGAATGAATGGGTCAACCGGGAAATTAAAGAAGAATTGAAAAAAATCATGGAAACAAATGATAATGAAAATACAACAGTTCAAAATCTGTGGGACACAACAAAGGCAGTCCTGAGAGGAAAATATATAGTGGTACAAGCCTTTCTCAAGAAATAAGAAAGGTCTCAGGTACACAACCTAAGCCTACACCTAAAGGAACTGGAGAAAGAACAAGAAAGAAACCCTAAGCCCAGCAGGATAAGAGAAATCATAAAGATCAGAGCAGAAATCAATGAAATAGAAACCAAAAAAACAATAGAACACATCATCGAAACTAGGAGCAGGTTCTTTGAAAGAATTAATAAAATTGATAAAACCCTGGCCAGACTTATCAAAAAGAAAAGAGAAAGGAGCCAAATAAATAAAATCATGAATGAAAGAGGACAGATCACAACTAACACCAAAGAAATACAAACTATTATAAGAACATACTATGAGCAACTCTACGCCAACAAATTTGACAATCTGGAAGAAATGGATGCATTCCTAGAAACGTATAAACTACCACAGCTGAACCAGAAAGAAATAGAAAACCTGAACAGACCCATAACCAAAAAGGAGATTGAAACAGTCATTAAAAATCTCCAAACAAACAAAAGCCCAGGACCAGACGGCTTCCCAGGGGAATTCTACCAAACATTTAAAGATGAACTAATTCCTATTCTCCTGAAACTGTTCCAAAAAATACAAATGGAAGGAAAACTTCCAAACTCATTTTATGAGGCCAGCATCACCTTGATCCCAAAAGCAGACAAGGATCCCATCAAAAAAAAGAGCTATAGACCAATATCCTTGATGAACACAGATGCGAAAATTCTCACCAAAATACTAGTCAATAGGATTCAACAGTACATTAAAAGGATTATTCACCACGACCAAGTGGGATTTACTCCAGGGCTGCAAGGTTGGTTCAACATCCGCAAATCAGTCAATGTGATACAACACATCAATAAAAGAAAGAACCAGAACCATATGATACTCTCAATAGATGCTGAAAAAGCATTTGACAAAGTACAGCATCCCTTCCTGATCAAAACTCTTCAAAGTGTAGGGATAGAGGGCACATACCTCAATACCATCAGAGTCATCTATGAAAAACCCACCACAAATATCATTCTCAATGGAGAAAAGCTGAAAGCTTTTCCGCTAAGGTCAGGAACACGGCAGGGATGTCCATTATCACCACTGCTATTCAACATAGTACTAGAGGTCCTAGCCTCAGCAATCAGACAACAAAAGGAAATTAAAGGCACCCAAATAGGCAAAGAAGAAGTCAAATTATCACTCTTTGCAGATGATATGATACTATATGTGGAAACCCCAAAAGACTCCACTCCAAAACTGCTAGAACTTGTACAGGAATTCAGTAAAGTGTTAGGATATAAAATCAATGCACAGAAATCAGTTGCATTTCTCTACACCAACAGCAAGACAGAAGAAAGAGAAATTAAGGAGTCAATCCCATTTACAATTGCACCCAAAATCACAAGATACCTAGGAATAAACCTAACCAAAGAGGCACAGAATCTATACTCAGAAAACTATAAAGTACTCATGAAAGAAATTGAGGAAGACACAAAGAAATGGAAAAATGTTCCATGCTCCTGGATTAGAAGAATAAATACTGTGAAAATGTCTATGCTACCTAAAGCAATCTACACATTTAATGCAATTCCTATCAAAGTACCATCCGTCTTCTTCAAAGAAATGGAACAAATAATTCTAAAATTTATATGGAACCAGAAAAGACCTCGAATAGCCAAAGGGATATTGAAAAAGAAAGCCAAAGTTGGTGGCATCACAATTCTGGACTTCAAGCTCTATTACAAAGCTGTCATCATCAAGACAGCATGGTACTGGCACAAAAACAGACACATAGATCAATGGGACAGAATAGAGAGCCCAGAAATAGACCCTCAACTCTGTGGTCAACTAATCTTCGACAAAGCAGGAAAGAATGTCCAATGGAAAAAAGGCAGCCTCTTCAATAAATGGTGTTGGGAAATTTGGACAGCCACATGCAGAAAAATGAAATTGGACCATTTCCTTACACCACACACAAAAATAGACTCAAAATGGATGAAGGACCTGAATGTGAGAAAGGAATCCATCAAAATCCTTGAGGAGAACACAGGCAGCAACCTCTCGACCTCAGCCGCAGCAACATCTTCCCAGGAACATTGCCAAAGGCAAGGGAATCAAGGGCAAAAATGAACTATTGGGATTTCATCAAGATTAAAAGCTTTTGCACAGCAAAGGTAACAGTTAACAAAACCAAAAGACAACTGACAGAATGGGAGAAGATATTTGCAAACGACATATCAGATAAAGAACTAGTGTCCAAAATCTATAAAGAACTTAGCAAACTCAACACCCAAAGAACAAATAATCCAATCAAGAAATGGGCAGAGGACATGAACAGACATTTCTGCAAAGAAGACATTCAGATGGCCAACAGACACATGAAAAAGTGCTCCATATCACTCGGCATCAGGGAAATACAAATCGAAACCACAATGAGATATCACCTCACACCAGTCAGAATGGCTAAAATCAACAAGTCAGGAAATGATAGATGCTGACGAGGATGCGGAGAAAGGGGAACCTCCTACACTGTTGGTGGGAATGCAAGCTGGTGCAACCACTCTGGAAAACAGCATGGAGGTTCCTCAAAATGTTGAAAATAGAACTGCTCTATGACCCAGCAATTGCACCACTGGGTATTTATACTAAAGATACAAACGTAGTGATCCGAAGGGGCACGTGCACCCGAATATTTATAACAGCAATGTCCACAATAGCCAAACTATGGAAAGAACCTAGATGTCCATCAACAGATGAATGGATCAAGAAGATGTGGTATATATACACAATGGAATACTATGCAGCCATCAAAAGAAATGAAATCTTGCCATTTGCGACAACATGGATGGAACTGGAGCATATCATGCTTAGTGAAATAAGTCAAGCAGAGAAAGACAACTATCATATGATCTCCCTGATATGAGGAAGTGGTGATGCAACGTGGGGGCTTAAGTGGGTAGGAGAAGAATAAATGAAACAAGATGGGATTGGGAGGGAGACAAACCATAAGTGACTCTTAATCTCACAAAACAAACTGAGGTTTGTTGGCGGAAGGGGGCTTGGGAGAAGGGGGGTGGGGTTATGGACATTGGGGGGGTGTGCTTTGGTGCGTGCTGTGGGGTGTGTGGACCTGGCGATTCACAGACCTGTACCCCTGGGGATAAAAATATATGTTTATAAAAAATAAAAAATTTTTAAAAAAAGAAATAAAATAAAAACTCTTGAACACTTTACAAAGATAAAACAGTTATTAGAATAAAAACAGACACATAGATCAATAGAATAGAATACAAAGGCCGGAAATAAACACACACATACATGGTCAATTAATTCACCTCAGAGGAGGGAAAAATATATAGTGGGGAAAGGACAGTATCTTCAATAAATGATACTGTGAAAATTGGACAGTCAAATGTAAAAGAATGAACTGCTATCTTATAACATTCAAAAATTAGCTCAAAATGGATTAAAGACTTAAATGTAAGCCCTGAAACCATAAAATTCCTAGAAGACACAGGCAGTAAGCTCTTTGACATAGGTCTCAGCAATGACTTTTTGGATTTGACACCAAAAGCAAAAGCAACAAAAGCAAAAATAATCAAGAGGAACTACATCAAACTAAGACTTCTACACAAAAAAGGAAACCATGAACAAAATGAAAAGGCAGCCTACTGATTGAAAGAAAATATTTACAAATCATATATTCATTAAGGTGCCAAACCCAAAATATATAAAGAACTCATACAACCTGAAAACAAAATAATCCAATTAAAAAAATGGACAGAAGACCTCAATAGAAATTTTTCCAAAGAAGACGTACAGAAAGTTAAAAAGATTATGAAACGATGCTTTACATCATTAATCATCAGGAAAATGCAAATCAAAACCACAATGAGATATCACCTCACACCTGTCAGAATGGCTGTTAACAAAAAGAGCAGAAATAATAAGTTTTAGTGGGGATATGGAACAAAGGAAATTGTTGTTGGTCTTCTGTTTGGATGACTGTAAATTGGTACAGCCAGTATGGAAAAAATTATGGAGGCTTTTCAAAAACTTAAAAGTAAAATTACCATATAATTCAGCATTTCCAATTCTGGGTATTTACGCAGAAAAAAGAAAAACATTAACTCGAAAAGATGTATGCACCCTCATGTTTATTGATCTTATATAGAATAGCAAAGATATGGACATAATCTAATTATCCACCAATGGATTAACGGCTAAAGAAGATGTGATAATATATTTTATATATATGAATATATAATATATACATTAAATATATTATATATAAAATATACATGAATATGTATATCATATGTGTGAACAATTTATATATATATGTGAAATTGTTCACTTCCCAAACAATTCACTTCCCAGATATTCATATATATATAATGACATTATTCAGTCATCAGAAAGATGATAGCTTGTCATTTGTGTCAACATAGATGAACCTCAGGGCATTATGCTAAGTGAAATAAGTCAGACAGAAGAAGATAAACACCACATGGTCTCTCTAATATGTAGAATATAAAATAAATAAACAGATAAAAATAAGTAAGTAAACAGATAAATAAACAGATTGATGATTGCCAAAGGCAAGAAGGGGAGGGGTAGAGAAATGGGTGTACTGGCTTTGTTTAGTTTTAGTTTAAATAAATTGAATTTTAAAATAAACAAGGAAAATGCAAAAATAAGCCAAGTTCCGGCGTCTGGGGGGCTCAGTGGGTTAAGCCTCTGCCTTCGGCTCAGGTCATGATCTCAGGGTCCTGGGATGGAGCCCCGCATCAGGCTCTCTGCTCAGCAGGGATCCCGCTTCCCTCTCTCTTTCTACCTGACTCTTTGCCAACTTTGATCTCTCTCTGTCAAATAAGCAAATAAAACCTTTAGAAAAAGAAAAGCCACCAAGTTGAGAGAGGAGAGGAAGAGACACATTTCTTTCAAAGGAGAAATGAGAGCACTGATAACTCATCAGTAGAAATTATAGAAATGAGAAGATGATGAATACCATTTTTATTTTTTGTTCAATTTTTTAAAAGATTATTTATTTATTTATTTGACAGAGGGAGAGAGATCACAAGTAGGCAGAGCAGCGGACAGAGAGAGAGGGAGAAGCAGGGTCCCCGCTGAACAGAGAGCACGATGTGGGGGTCGATGCCAGGGTCCTGAGATCATGACCCAAGCCGAAGGCAGAAGCTTAACCCACTGAGCCACCCAGGTGCCCCTAATTTTTAAAAATTATTTATTTATTTATTTATTTATTTATTTATTTATTTATTTGAGAGTAAAAGCTTGAGCACAGGAAGGGGCAGAGGGAGAAAGAGAAACTCAAGCAGATCCCTGCTGTGCCAGAGCCTGAAGAGGAGCTTGATCTCATGACCCTGAGACCATGACCTGAGCCAAAATCAAGAGTAGAACATTCAACACACTGAGCCACTTGGAGCACCCTGATGAATACCATTTTTAAACTGCTAAAAGAAAGGAAATGTCAACCAAGAATTCTATTTCCACAAAAATACCTTTTGAAATAAATTTGAAATAGACATTTCTATTCAAAAACTGAGAAAAATCTGCTGCCAGCAGATCTGCACTAGAAGAAATACCACAAGAGTTCTTCGGATAGAAGAAAAGTGATCTCAGGGAGAATCACAGATAGGCAGGAAAGAGTAAAAAGCAAAGCAAAGATTAAACATGTGAGTGAATAAAAAATGAGTATTGACTGAATGTAGCAATAAGAGTAACATCTTGTTAGGTATAAAATACATGTGGAATTAAAATGACTAACATCAATAGCACAAAAAATAAAATGGTGGTAAGCAGAGATTGAGTGTTCTAAGATCAGATCATTGCCTGGGAAGTAATAAAAAGGAAAAATTGTGTTAGACTGTAATATATGTAAGTTGTAATCTCTAGAACCACTAAAGGAACAATAAAAGACTACGTGAAGAGCAACAAATGGATGTAGAAAAATAGAATAAATAAAAAATGAATCTAAAAAGAGGGCTTTAAAGGAGAAAAACAGAATACAGTGCAGTAAGATAGTAAAGAAAATCAATGAGTCAATTACATGATATGTTAGAAGGTGATGGGTCTTAGAGAGAAAAATAAAGTAGCACATAGGAAGAGGAAATTCTAAAGGGGTATAATTTTAAATAGAGTGGTCAAGAAAGCCCCCACTAAAATATTGGTATTTCCTGGGAAAAAGAATAAGGAAGTAGAACACGAGGCTTTCTAGGACAAAGTATGCCAGGCAGAGAGAACAACAAGTGTGAACGGAGGTGGGAATGACACTTAATTCAAGGAACAGTCATGACACAAGCTTGTCTAGCACAAGACGAGGGAGTCATTGTGCCAGAGTAACAAGAGTGGACTTGGGCCTTTTCTCCAAGTTAGAAGGAAAACCACCGGAGAGTTTTAGGAAGGGAGGTTCATGATCTGACTTAAATTTTTACAGGCTTCTGTATTGATAATACATGATAGAGGCTTAAGTACAGTTCAAGGGATGAACGAGAGTGGCTTGAACCAAGGCAGTAGCAATAAAAGAGGTGAGTAGTAGTCAGCACTGAGAACATTCTGAGTAAAGACAACAGGATTTGATCAATGATTGAATGCAGCATATAAGAAAGTAAGAGTCAAGGACCGGTTTAACATGTCTGGTTTACTAGCTGGAAATATAAAGTTTCCAAAAGAGCTAGAGAGGACTGTAGGATAAGCTGCTTTCCTGGAGAGTATCAAGAATTTAATTTTAGAAATATTATGTTTGAGATTCTTATCTCTGAGTGGGAATGTATTCAGTCAAATTTTATTAGTCTAGAATTCAGAGAAGAGATCCGTGCTATGGAAATAAATTTGGGAGTTGTTGACATGTTAGCAGAATTTAGGGCATGAGACTGGGTGAGATCACCAGAAATGTGAATGAAGTAGAAAAGAGAAAAAGTTAGGACAGAGCCGTGAGAAGTCCATATTTTAAAATTCAGAGAGATTAGAAATAATCAACAAGAAAAACTGAAAAGGAGATGTCTGTGAAGTAAGAGGAAAAACCAGTAGAATGTGGTGTTTTAAAACCCAGAATCAGGCAATGATCAGTTGGGTCAAATGCTGCTGTTAGACCAAAGTGAAATGGGACAGTGGCATCAAGGGAGATGAAAGGTGTTGTAGAGAAAAATAATGTTTAGCACATGGGCATATAGGAAGAGGATATTTTGAAGTGGTATAATGCTCGTACAAAAGGAGAATAACATGTTTGTCAGTTGATGCAAAATAGTTAGTAGAAAGAACAAATAGAGGACAGGAGAAGCAAAAGGAAAGTGCTAGGGCTATGTCCTTGAGAAGTCGAGAGGGCATGGGGCCTTGAGAGTTATTGCCTGTTGCCTCATTCCATGGCCTAGAATGAGGTTAGCTGGACTTCAGAGTCCTTGTTGACAGATCAGTTTCTCCTGTGGATTTAAAAAGTCAGAAAGATCATTGTTCAGGAAAGTCACCGAGAAGACCTGACCATCAGTTGACCCATAAACTGAACCTGGATGGATGATCAGAGGCTTCTCACCACACTCCTGTCCTTGGAATGTGGGGTTCATTTGCCCTTCCTGCTCCCAGAGGCTGCTCCAAGAACATAGCATAGAGACAGTGATGTGGTATTGAGAACACTTGCACAGGAAACTTGACTGAACCCAGTTAAGCTCTCTCTGTGTATGTAAACTTTTAAAACTCAGCAGGTGGGTATGGGCATCCCCTCATCTTGCTGCCACCCAAACAAGCCTCATATGTAAGTTCCCTTTGCTTATTAGAACTGCTACTTACCAATCTGGAGCAGCAGCCTGTCTCTTTCCTGGATCTCTCTCTGCCCTCCGGATTAAGGGCCCGTTTCAGATTTCACTGAGGAACTCCCAAGAGGGTCTTGAGCCAACAGTTGGAGAGCCATCCAGGAGACCTAAAAAATGGGCATTGGGAAGGGGCATCTGTGGGGGAAATCCCCACATCAATCCGTCTGTGAAGAGTGGTCTCAG
The DNA here is from genome assembly GCF_964662115.1 of Mustela nivalis. Taxonomy (NCBI): domain Eukaryota; kingdom Metazoa; phylum Chordata; class Mammalia; order Carnivora; family Mustelidae; genus Mustela; species Mustela nivalis. Next base: position 37,346,018 of record NC_139023.1, on the reverse strand, counting down.
AAGCTTATGGACCACCACATGAATATGGGGGCACCCTGAAAATGCTGGCTGCTGTAAGTTTTTCCATGCAGAAAAACCACATGCCACATTGTCACAAAGAAGAAAATGGATGGGCTGCAGCAGTGGGCTGGTCTCCCTTGCGGACAGTGCGCTAGCCACCAATGACCAATGAGACTAAAGATCAAGGTACAGAGTTAGAAGAAAAGTTGATATTAGAGGAGGACATGGGAATGTCCACCAATCTGCTAGCTTCAGGGCTAACAGACAAAATGGGAGAGAAGTATGATAAGTTAAAGATTTTTGCATGTCGGTCTGCAAAGCTAGAAGGGTGCAAACAGCCACAGATTAAGTTTTAAGTATTTATGACAAAGACTGATTAAGATGCTAAGAGAAGGAATCTCTGAAAAGATTTCTAATACAAAGAAAAACTATAAATAGAGATTTAACCCAAAACTTTCAGGAAAAATCTTATGTTCTTTATCTGTCCCAGGAAGTTGTAAATCTTATCATGTGTTTCAATTATTAACACCCAGGAATTAACCAAAACAATGCCCACAGAAACTGAAATTTTAAAAAGGAAACTGGGGAGACTTAAAAATAGACTGTGTGGTAGGTAGTCTCCTTGCCCCAAAATACTGTCCACAGCCTCCATAAGATCATAATTATCATTGACAAGCTTTAACCATATGAATGGATGTCTGATTCACGGTTAAGTTTTGGACTAAAACCTAAGTAGATAGAAGAAGTTGTAGAAAGTTTATAAAGCAAAGAATATTGAGAAAAAATTTATATAGTCAAGCTAGGATTAAAGTGGATTTATATAAAGAAGAGTTTAGGGGTGCCTGGGTGGCTCAGTCAGTTAAGCATCTGCCTTTGGCTCAAGTCATGATCTCAGGGTCCTAGCATCAAGTCCTACATTGGACTCCCTGCCCAGGGTAGGGCAGAGTCTGTTCTCCCTTTGCCTGCTTGAGTTCTCTTTCTCTCTCATTGTGCTGTCTTTCAAATCAATAAATAAAATATTTTAAAAAAATAAGTAAATAAAAACAGAGTTTTAATATAAAAATTACAGTGGAGAAAAATTGGAATTGGGTTTTCTCTCTGTTAAAAAGACAAACTTTTCTTAGATTATCGGTTTGCTCTTAATAAAAGGAGTATATAGAAACAAAGGTTTGCCTTTACCTTAAATGTAACCTACCTAGAAAACAAAAGAGTAATGTGTTTTGTCTGTATTAGGTGTTTGATCATTTAAAAACTTAATCTTCTTTATGAAAAGAATTAAGTTTTTTAAAACTATTTATGTTAAATTTCATGAAAAGCATTGTTAAAAATAATGCTTAACTTTCTTTAGGATATATTTACCTAAAATTGCTAAAGATCTGATATGTCCTTATATAATGTTACCAATCATAATTTTAAAATGTATGTCACAGAAATAACCAAATTCCATTGTCAATTGCATTATAATGAATTTTCATCAGATCTTTAACCATGGTCATTTTTGAGTCTTTTGTTATTTGCAAACAGTTATTATTTTCTGCTGATGTTTTGGCAGGAAAAAAAAAAATGTATTCCTCCAAAAGTGCTTTATTTTCAAGGGGATTCATGGAAAATACTTGCCAAGTACAGGTTGCTGATAACTAATATCACTGTGCCTTCATGTGGGAGGGACAATAGTGGTCCTAATTCTGGGTGGGGGCAGAAGCGAATATATCCCCATACAGTAACAGTTTGTAGCTGAGTATATAGCATTCCTTCAGGTAGAGCCTTTCACTGAGGAATAGCTCATCGTGGTAAGAACTTCCCTTCCTGTCAAGGGGAAAGATAAAAATATGTTCTATTGAGTCACCTTTGTTATGGCTCAAACTCCCACTCTACCTACATGGCATGCCTATTTGCAGAAGAGGAGAATCCTGTCCACCAGCTCACTGTCTCTAAAACTGCAAGTGCTACTAGACCCTCAAATGTGTAGATCATCCAGATGCTCCACCCCTATTCCTGTGGCAGTGCCTACAGCCTGCAAAGTGGGGGTGGATGGAATTCTCGCTGATGCCTGGTATACAGAAGTCCAGTTGAGAAAATCCATCCACATTGACTACTGTTCAGCCCAACACTGACAAATCTGCATGAAAACAAAAACACAGGGCAGCAGCCAATGGACTAAAGTCAGAGAGGTTTGGCTGGTGATTACTCATAATCCCTGGCCATAACCCTTTACACTCACAGGCTGTTCTAAGGGGATTAACTCTATAACTTGGAGAATGGGCAGCCATGAATAATCATAAATAAGCACTATGTGGGCAAGATATTTGAAAGACATTTGAGTCTGTCTGCAGGAACCTGAGGCAATCCTCACTGTTTACCAGAACTCAGTTTTTAAGTCACTGACACCTGTTGGCAATCAGGAAGCTGATGCCCTAGCTCAGGTATGAACTCTAGCTACTGACCCTTCAGTAGATAGAGCAGATTGGGTGCACAGAAGGAATGTCCTTCACAATGCCCAAGTAAGATGGTATTTGCCAAGGCTGCCAGATTGCCCTTAAAATGCAATTACTTGGTTAATACTAAACAATGTGTCCTCTGTGTTCTAAAAAATGCACAAGGCAAATGCCAAAAGAATCTGCCAGTGAGGGGTTGGCAAATTGATTATATTGGTACATTCCCTCTTAATGAGGACTCTAAAGATGTCTTGGTTTGTATGAATACTGCATCTGGCCTAACCCAGGTTTCCCTTGCCACCATGCAAAAAAAGTTGCCACCATTATGGGATTAAAATACCGAGTACCATTCATTGAATGAATAATGATTGGTGGTCACATTTCAAAGATCATAATATGTAAGACGGGACAGAAATACATGACGTTGAATAGAGGTTACATCTCCCTTATAACTCACAAACAGACAGGTTAACAGAAAAAATATATATATATATGTATATGTGTGTGTATTTATGTGTATATATATATATAACATCATATATATATATGAGTCATATATATATATGAATCATCTTCAGCCAGATAGACTAAAATACTTTTCCAGGCTTTAGTATATTTAAATAACCAACCAGTAGGGTGTTTTTTCCCATAAGCCAGACTGGGGATCCCTGCTGAAATACCCAAAACTGTAAAGATAAAAATTCTAAAGGTATGGGAGTCATGGGGGACAGCTATTGTCCCAGATCTAACTGTGGATCAATGTGTTATGCTGCTGAGAACTCCAGACACCAACACATTATACCCATTGAAAGAGTATATGCCCCATTGAAAGAGGCAAAGAATAAATAAATAAATAAGAGGCGGAGATCTTGTTCTAGCATATGCTACCTCCAGTCCATCTTCTCATGCCTGAGAGTGGCCAACATGTATGGCAGGTCAAGTTCTTAAAGCTATTAACTTTCCTCCCCTCAAAGCCTGATAGGCACTGTTTTCCACTGCAATGATCATTTGATAACCATCCTTGTTTCCTCCATTGCCTAGAGGATATTATAGAAGGATAATAGAAGCCCTTACTAAAATTCACCCAGAAAACTTTAAATGAGAGCCAACAAATCCTGTCCTTACTGAATACTAAAATGATTCTAACGAGAAAAGCTGTCCTCCAAAATAAAATGGCCTGGAGAATATTATGATACACCTAGAAGCCCTTACTAAATTCTTTCAGCAAAACTTAAATGATAGTTAACAAAGCTTGTCTTTACTGAACACTGAAATGACTCTAAATGAGAAAAGCTGTTCCCTCAAATAAAATGGCCTTAGATATTACTACTGCCTTGCAAGGGGCCACCTATGCCATTATCCAAAAAAAATGGTATATGTTCCTATATGATAAATATGTTCATGTATCATTTTTATTAAATCACATAAGAACACAAGCAAATGCCCTGAGTCAACTCCCAGCTTAGGAGACTTAATAAGTCAATGGGCTTTTATAAAAAAGCTGTCCCTATTTTGGGGAATTATTGTCTTAATCTCTATTTTCTCTTACATGTGCCTATATTGCTGTGGCATTTGTTCCAATGCAGCCAGAAAGCCTACAAAGGAGCCACCTCATGCTAATGAAACCCCTTGCTGACCATTCAGGGCCCATTGCAGAAAAGGGAGATGTATGAGATTACAAAACTTGTCACAATAAAGGAAATGTTGGGGAAGATCATCAAGAAGATGTGACTAACAGTTCACCCAGAGCAGGACCTGGGAGATTACCCCTACCCCTGCCCTTGAAATACAGGTTCTGATTGCCTGTCCTGTTCCCAGAGGCTGCTCCAAAGACATAGCCTTGAAAGAGTGACATGAGAATACTCTTGAAAACACCTGCACAGTCTATGCGACTGAACCTAGTTAAGGGTTCTGTATAAACTCTTCAGATTTGGTGGCAGGCGTGGGGATCTACTCATCCAGCTGCCATCTAAGACAGGTCTTGTAGGTAAGTTCCCTTTGCTTATTAAAACCTCCATCTACCAATTTGGAGTGGCCTGTCTCTTATCTGGGTCTCTCCCTCCTTTTGCAGATGGAGATTGGTTTCAGATTTCACTTGGGAAGCTCCTGAGATCGTTGTAAACCAACAGTAAGACTAAGAAAAGCTCTCTCTGGAAAGTAATTATTTATCCATTCAATTTTACTGAAGTGACTACTCACTAGGTATATGAACAAATGTGTTCAGTAGCCTTGAAATGTAGAGTTGTAAAGCATTATTGCGTTTTCTCAGTATCAAAACACAAATTCTCCTATGGAACATAATGTAATTCTAATGAAAATGATGCAATTCTCTAACTAGTTAATCATGATACTATAAATATCTAAAGCTAATCACCATTATGTTGAGGACTGTTATACAAGTTGATGAATATTAATTACTAATTAGTATGCATCTGGATTTCAGTGTTCACATGGAACACGAATATAAAAGGATAAACTGAAAATGCATACTAGGAATGGAATTAATGTTTTATTACCTAATTTCCTCAAGCTCTAGCCCCACTATGATTCCTGTCTCAAATGCGGATATTTTTCTTCATTTCATTCTTAGCTGAAGGATCAGATTGAAATGAAAAAGAATGTTATTGCTCCTTAAATAGCATTATTTCCATAAATAATTATCCATCCTTAAATATATTCTTCTATAGATCTTTGGCATCTGGAAAATTGAGGTTTTCCCTTCAATGTCTTGCCATCACTTAAACCATGACCCATTCTGATGGGATCTGTAAGAACTTTTCAGGAGAAAAAGCACTACTAAGAATCTCTTACAGGTCTAGAGCACTTTGCACCTTTTAAAGTGGTTAAAGAATGCCCTTTGAGTTGATCAGAACCTTGTAACTCTCCTGGGTCTTAGGAACCAGCCAGAGAGGGTCTAAGAGCAAATGTCAGAGTTGGACCCAAAGATTTTTCAACAATGCCTGCTGGAGAATTATGCCTGGGGAGGTGGCACTGCAGTCAGATGTTGTGGAATAGTTGCTATTTGCTACAGCAACAGTCATACCAGAAGAAGTGGGGTGGGCTGTTGATATGAACTGTCATAGACAGAGGATTTTCTGGAAAGGAAGAACCAGTGATGGACACAGGGAGGTTTGGGTCATGAAGAAAGAAGTTCAGATTCAGATTTCCCACCTAGATTTTTAAAAGTAGAATAGTCCTAGGACTAGCCTTAGAAATTGCTTCTAATAGATGTAATAAGAGGTGATTACTTTATTTTAAAAGGAGATTCAAAGATGCTAAATCAAGAGTTTTTTATGTTACTATTCAGCTGTAATTAACATCAAACACTATTTGGTCTCCTTCTGTAATGTTCATCCTGACATTTGGATAGAATTCTTTGATATGTTTTACCTATTTTATTTTGGAAATTCTAAGCAAAAAAGTTTTTTTTTGAATATTGATTAAAAACACTCAAAAGATCCCATTTTTATTAAATTCAAATTTCATTTCTCAAGAAAATAAATAAAAGTCAAATAAAAGTGGTTAAATTATGCCTGTGAAAATATCCCATAACTTTAAAATGTCAGGCTTTTTTCAAGTTTAAAGGAAGAACACTAGCATTTTGATTCCTCATCATTAACTCAAATAGAATACTATCTTTCTCAATGTAACATTTGAAGTGCTTGCAAATTTAGTTTCCTTCCCCCCACTCCTTCTCTTTCAATGTGATTCCAAGAATGATCATCTATTCAAACCACCCAGGATACACACTTCAAAAATATGCTGACATTGTAATACTATAGTAATAGGAAATGAAATGAATTTGGCTTAGAGCTAGATTGGCTTCACAGCTCTATCACTTTCTTGCACTGTGATTTGATCACATCTGAGTCTTGATTTGTTCATCTATTAAGGAGTGTAATAATACTTTGCTGGCTGTGTGTCCATGAGTTTAATTTATAATGGTTTTAAAATTCTTAGCCTGGAAGCAGATATGTAGATACTCGATAACATGTTAGTTTTCTTCAAGCATAATTGGGTCACAAATCCACCTTCACCTACAAATAATCCAAGCGTTATAGTAACAGATCAAAATAAGTGTTCGGAGGTCCTCCACCAACTTCACCTTTTCTAAATGATGTCATAACACTCAAGTTTTCACTTCACTTCAAATATACCCATAGAGTTCCTTGAACTTCACCATTTCTCAAATTTAACACAACTCTATCACAGTGTTCTTCCATTTCTGCCCTTAGAAACAGAAAAGAAAAATGTTCAAGTTACTCAAACAACTTTCTGTGAACATCTACCCTAAGCCCAGCATATTGCAATCACTTAAATCACTTAATGACTCCAATACCTTGTTTGTAACTAAAATGTGTTATAGATCTGTTTTCATCTTAGCTATTTTCACTCAAGAAATGTTTTGTTTCATCTCTTAGAAGTTAATTTGGGGACACTTTCTGCTAATACATAATTTTATATTCTCCATAGTAATTGGTAAATGCATTCCCCAAGATGAGTATTTAATAAACGGTCTTACTTTTAAATGATGCTACTCAGTGCTTTGAAACTTACCTGAAGACAAGAATCATCTGTTGTCCTGACTAAAATGAAAGTTCTTAGGTCCATGACCCAACCCAAGAAAACCAAATTTCCAGGGAAAAGAGCATGCTAAATGGTTCATCTCTTTAGGGAGGCTTGGGGAACTCTAATTCATTACTGAAAACAGAGCTGACCTGCTTCTACCAATCCCAAAAATGCTGGCTAAAATTATAAGAAGAGAAATAAAATCTTCCTCTGAAATGCAGAAAGAAAAAAGTAGGAAAGAATACCTGCTTTTATCAATCTGTATGCTGGGGACATGGTAGGAGGTGAAGAATATTAATGATCAAATGCTTGATGAACTTTATTTTGTCTTAGAAATAGGAATGTGCAACCATCTACTGAGGGATGAAGCAGGGGAGCCAGCAAGAGATTGAGAAGCATGTCTAAAGTTAGACATGTCTGAGGAGAATGAGGGACAGGACAGGCGAGAATCATGAACTGTTCAAAGTGACAATTCAGTACTCTTCTGACATAGGAATTCAAGAACTGATGAGGATTATGGTAAATTATTGTTTATATAGTAACTATGATGCCTCCAAATAACCTAACTAGATGAGAAATTTCCTAAAGAGAGCTAACAGATATGGTAGGCAGCCTCTAATAGAACTTCCAATGACCTCAGCCGCCTTTGAATTATTCCTTTGTGTAATTTTGTCCCCTGGTTTATGAACAGGATTTAAGGATTCATTGCTGATGAATACAATATGGCAAAAGTAATGGGATATCACTTCCAATATTAGATTATAAAACGACTGTAACTTTCAATTTGAATCCTTCCCTGACTTACTTTTGGATTTCTAACCTGGGAGAAACCAGTTGTGAAGGAAGCCTTGTCTAGACACCACAGGGCTCTGAGTGAAATTAGAAAAGGATCATCTGTGGCCTGCCAACAGCCACATATGTGAGCTTAGAAGTGAAATTTTTTGGCTTCTTTCAACAATATCTTCATTGTCATGGAAATGAATCTTAAGATGACTGAAGCTCTGGTCAACAGTTTGACTGCAACCATGTTAGAGATCTTGAGCTAGTCTCCCAGCTAAGCCATACCTGGATTTCATACCCACAAAAACTGGGACATAATACATATGTGTTGTTCTAAGTCCTAAAAGTTTGAAGTAATTTGTTGCACAGAAGTGGATAACTAATACAACAAGTATATAAAGAGAAAATTGGGCAAAACAAAGACATTAGCTAGAGGGGTGCCTGGGTGGCTCAGTGGGTTAAAGCCTCTGCCTTCGGTTCAGGTCATGATCTCAGGGTCCTGGGATCAAGCCCCGCATTGGGCTCTCTGCTCAGCGGGGAGCCTGCTTCCTCCTCTCTCTGCCTGCCTCTCTGCCTACTTGTGATCTCTGTCTGTCAAATAAATAAATAAAATCTTTAAAAAAAAAAGACAGCTAGAAATTAATTCTTTTTTTAATCTGATTTATTTATTTATTCATTCAACAAATATTTACAAAGCATATACTATGTGCCAGTTCTTTGGCACTGGAGATACTACAGTTACCAAAACAGATCCTGTCTTTTTTTTTTTTTTTAATTTTTTACTTTTTATAAACATGTATTTTTATCCCCAGGGTGAGGTCTGTGAATCAGCACTCACCAAAGCACATACGCTCCCCAATGTACATAACCCCCCCCCTCTCCCCCCCCCCCAGCAACCCTCAGTTTGTTTTGTAAGATTAAGAGTCACTTATGGTTTGTCTCCCTCCCAATCCCATCTTGTTTCATTGATTCTTCTCCTACACAATTAAGCCCCCATGTTGTATCACCATTCTCAAGGTTCTAGCCGGGCTCGAAAAAAGCATGGAAGATATTAGAGAAACCCTCCCGGGAGAAATAAAAGAGCTAGAAATTAATTCTTAAAATGGAATAATTTTTTTCTGATTATAATTCTATTTCTTTCATTTTAAAAACATTTATATGATTAATACTATTTTCTGTTGTTCGTCAAGTGCATAATTCAGTCTTATGTAAAAAGCATGTGGTATCTCATTCTTCTGACTCTTTTCCTTGAGTGAAGAAATTCTGGCCTGCTGTGCCTGCCACATGCTCATGCTCAGGTACCAGGGAAAACAAACTGCTAGAAATAAAAGCAAAAGAAAAAGGAAAAAGTATATTTTTGGTATATTGTAGGTCTTTAGTCCTTATCCATAACAGAACACTAAAGATAATGTAGTACTTTGGAATGACTGTAATTATACAAATAGCAGCTTTATAATACTCAGATTTATCCATTCTTTTTGTGTGTGTGGGTAAAGAATCATACAATTTTATTAATTTTGTTACAAATATTATGAAGAAAAAGTTAATGATATGGATATTTGACAAAGAATTAATTTGGCTTTCTGCTTCTATAAAACCAATTTTTTTTTATTAGATTACACTTTCCAAATGTGTAACTGGAATTCCTTGACTGAATAATTCATCTATATATTTCTTTTTTAAATTTGATTTATTTTTTTTCAGTGTTCCAAAATTCATTATTTAGCATCTCACCACATATATGCAATGTGTGCCCTCCATAACACCCACCATCAGGCTTAGCCATCCCCCCACAGCACTCTCCCTTCCAAAACCCTTAGTTTGTTTCTCAGAGTCCACAGTCTCTCATGATTTGTCTCCCCCTCCGATTCCCCCCTCTCACTTCTCCTCCCCATCTCCCAATATCTTCCATGTCATTCCTTATGCTCCACAAGTAAGTGAAACCACATGATAATTGACTCTCTCTGCTTGACTTATTTCACTCAGCTGAGACTTATCAATTCTAAATTTTTGGATTATCTCACACTCCCAAGTATCTAACATAGAAATATTTCCCACATTGTATTTTAGCCAACCCATTAATTACTTTATCTCAAAATGTAGTGATATTTATAACAATAACATCTATGTAAGAGGAATGTAGTATATTTTACATATGTCATAGCCAATGAAATTAATAATTATCCTAGGAATTTAAAGTTAAGAAGACAAAGTTCAGGAATGGTATGATAGATTTATAGATACAGCTCTTCAATCTATCATGTACCTGATTTAGATAATGTGATTGAAATACTAATTAGATTCACTTGAGGAAAAAGCAGTCTTTATAGAATTATAAATATTTATTCTCTAGCTTTTTGTATTACCATAATGAACTTACTTATGCATGCCATGTGCTCATAGATCTTTGGAAATTATCCTTGACACTTGATTTATTAAATAATGAACACAGACTTCATAGGATATATTGTAATGACTCGCACACACACACCCACACTCTTACACATTGTTTGGTATTCAAGAACCATCATTTCTCTCTTGTTACAGAAGAATACAGAGAAATGCTTGTGTATAATGGAGAATATGAAAAATGTGTTTTTAAAATTTTAGGTATTAATTGTGTAAGCTACTAGAACTCTGAGCAGCAGCAATTTATTTCTCAAATAGTAATGGCCAAAAATAAAGCAGCAATTTCTGAAAATTAGAACCTCAGCATTTTGAGCAACCAGTTAGAACAAAAAGATATAAACTTATATTTAGAGTACAGTTTGATTAATCATTAAAGGTAGTAAAAATTAAATAAGACCCTTAATAAAATTCACTGAAAATTATTAGTAAGTGGGAAAAACATCTATCCTAATTATATGAGCCTTCTCAAGGGTACTGAAGCTGGTATATCTGGTTTATTAATTATCTACTTGAGACATATCATCATAATTTTAGTTTAAGTTGGGCACGCTCTACTGTTACATTTTAAACAGCAAGCAGAGTCTCTAACATAGTTTCAAAAAATATTTTATATTGGAATCACATCTTTATGGTTACCTTGCAACATCATTTAATAATTTTATATCTTAGCTAAGTTAATTCATCTCATAACAAGATTGTACTTCATTTCAGGTCATTTTAGTTTGGAAGAAAGAGATCACACACATACTTACCTGTATACACACATGCATACATGTGCTGTGGACACACAAGCCATGCAGGTATACACATGAGCACACACATGTTAACTACACATTCCCACATAAAAAGCAAGAGAAGATGACTGAAATGTCCAGCTCAGGGCATCGTACAGTTGCAGATGATTACACCAAATTAGAGAAACTCAGATCATGCTGGGACCAACACTGTTGTTTCTCAGGCTTATACCACCTTAACAGAAGAACTTAGACTACCTATCTATTCACTGCCATATAAGGAAATGTAAATGACTCTATGGCTCTTCTCTGAAACAAATTTAAGTCCACACTGTGGGTGGGGAGGAGAGAAAAACAGTAGATCATGCTCTATCCTTTCAGAATCCCATAAAATCTCCTCTCAATATTTCTTTTTATACCACTAATATCATCTAGGTAGTCTTAAAGAATTGATCACAGTACTTTTTAACTCTTCCTTTTCTATTCAATAATCGGTTTTGAAATTTGTATCTCATAGAGATAACTAAAAATTTGTTTTTGCTACTATTTCTCTAATGTATAATATCTCCTCCAAATATAAGGTCTGCATTTCCTCCCACTTTCTAGAACTATCCATCTTGAATTACCATAAGAACAAGTGGTACAAAAAGACTAAAACCAAGTGTATTACCTTTTCCCCCTGTTCTCACTTGGTCCCTAAACCACCCTCTATTCCTCTTGCTTATATATGACCATTCTCAATCAGCAGCAAAATATTTGAGTCTTCACAGTTCTTTGAATCTGTTTACTTCTTCAGCCTTGCTAACAATCTTTGTACATGACTAAACTATTACTGTATTGTATATTGTATTGTTTATTACTTGAGCTATTTTAATCACTCCTAAGTGATTAGTGATCAGTCCTAAGTGATTAGATCAAAGTGTTCTGCTTATATCCCATGTTACAAGATAAGCTCATTTATCTCAAATACATATCAGAACATGACCCTCTTTCACTTGGAAAAGTCTTCAGTGGTGCTGCATCATTATTTTCAGAATAAAATAAAGTACAACAAATGATTAATTTATGACCTTATCGCTCTGCCCCTCCCCTCTAAATCTTGCCACAAAAACCAATTGCTATTTTTTGCATGAAATACGTGCCCTCACAGAGCCCTGGATTCACAGAGTGCTCCATTGTCTAGGTAACCAATCCCCTCCCCTCCCTTCTAGAAAATTCATATTTTGAGGACTCAGGAATCATTTCCACACTCTTCATTCCTGTTGGGAAAGTAGAATTATCTACATTTGTCTTTCGTCTCTTGAGAAGAATTACAAGACCTTGAGGCTATATCCCCTTTTTAGTTAGCTCTTTCTACATAATTGTCTTAAAAACAAGTAAATAATGGCAGACATGTACTACTGTTCAAAACTGAACCATGGAAAGGTCAGAAATTTAGACACCATTAAGCTTCATATTTGCACTCATGTGTCCTCACTCTCATCTTTCTCTCTCCTGCTTTACCTCATAATATTCCCTTTACTCTCTACTGCACAACAGTAGAGAATATCCTTGCCCATAGCGAGGAGAATAGGAACACGGTCTCACTCTGTTAGACTGATAGACAATCAGCACACGACATCTAAAAAGGAAGAGATTGCTTTTCTCTAGGTCTAATTAGAAAAACTCCTGGAGAAGACTCGTGTTGGTTTTCTTGCATCATGGGCTCACCTCTGAATCTGTCAGTGTGACCAGGAAGTTTGGATACTAGAATTGACAGTTTCTGATGTACATCTCTCCGGTGATATGAGCCAAGATTTAGGATGTCTCCTGCCAGTTTCAGGTAGAACAATACTTGGTCTTCCTGGGGTACATACCTACCATGTGATTAGGGTAAGGGCAAGGACATTGGGTTCTGTCACCAGAATGTGGATTGTGTTGGGAAAGTCTTGGGTCAACAAAAGTAAGAACCACCATTGTCTCCAAAGTACTTTCTAAACCAGCCTGATTTAGAATAAATAGAGTCAGAGCAATCATCTTAAAGCACAATTTTTTTCATGCTAACCATCCACATTCACTTTTTAATTCTTCCAGGTATGCTGTTAAGTAAAAATCACATCCCTAGTAAGTCATTCAAACTACCCCACAACAGCTGAGGTTGAAATGGACAATGATTATCAGTAATATTTTTTCTTCTGAAGCCGTCATTTGATTCATCTAAACAAAGTAGGAAAAATTTTTGTTACTAAAGAAAAGAGTCCTTGATCTTCAAAGATAATATTGCTCCTAATAGATAACTTCTCATATCCTAAATTCAGTGAAATGTTATAAACCCACATTCAATCCTGTGAAATTTTGAATATTGTCTTTCTGGAGGGATGCCAAAGGAGTCTGTCACACATTAACAATGTTTCTGTCTTGACAAATTGCTGTTTATGTTTCCTTTATTTTATGTAAAATCTTACCTATTCAAGCCTATAATGGTGATGAGGCATTAACAGTGTTGACACCTATGTTTTGGAATTAAAAGAACTACTTCTTTTAATACTAGATATGATCTCAAAGCCAACAATTGCACTGTTATATATGTATCCAAGTGTCCAGGAAACTAAGTATTTCCAACAGTGAAAGACAATCTTTCTCTGGTAATACCACTTATAAATAGAACAATTCTAAGAAGAATCAATTAGAACTACACAAAGAAATATTTATGAAAAAGAGGCAGCATGTAAAGACTTCTATAAGTCTTTATCCAGATCTGAAACATTTACACTAAATGTATAATTATTCACTCTCCGGTACTTTTAGAAAAGACCTGAGCTGCATAAGGGAAGGGAATATCAAAATGAGGGTGAGTTCTCAATTTTAGGTAATAGATTTGTAGTTTTTCTACTTCAAAGCATTAGGGTGTCTTTATATTAGTGGACAGATTCAGCAAGGCAACAATGATCTGAGGTTAAGAGTTTAGTTCTCAGAGTAATAGTTACCTGGCTTTGACTCCAAATTTAACATAAAACTCTAGTTTGTCAGTCATAGTCAGAAGATGTGTTGCTAGTGACACTGCCCCTCTAGTTATAAAAGAATTCTTAGTACCTTTTATCTTTCTAGGGTCAGTTGCTATTTAGGGCTTGACTTCCCCTAGTAAACTGTAGCAGGTTAACCTGACAACTTTCGTCTCAGATGAGGACATTTCCTACATCACTCCCCTGACGTTTTTCTCCAGTCTATGATCCAGTCAATAACTGATATTCTTAACTCAAGCTAGATGTTGCCATCAGAGTATATCTAGCAGCTAAGACCTTTTATTTTAAGGCCATAGTGTGACTCTCTGTTCCCAGCATTAGAAGGGAATATCATTTTCCCATCTCTCATATTACTTGTACTTTGAACCATATTTCAATCACTGCTCCCTAGAGAAGGAGCAGTGATTTTCAAATAAGAAAAATACTTTACTTACATGGTTTGACTCTCTCTTCCCTGCCCGTGTGTGTATGTGACAGAGAGAAAGGGAGAGAGAGAGAGAGACATCACAGTTGCCTGTGTCAAGGTACAGTCTAGTCTGCTCTCTCCAAACGATTAACTTTATGGGATCAGGCTCTGCCCATGTGGGAAATTCTTGGAGCTTTTTTCTCTTGAGGATGTGTGTGTGGTGGGGGTGGAATATGTAAACGACATTTCTCAATATGGCTAGTATCAGCAATAATTTCACATTTCTATCTTTATCTGCTAAATTCATATGCCTCTTTAGTTCACAATTCAGACACAGAACAAACACAAGTTGTATTTAGTACAACTTCTAAGATATAAACGTTGGCATATTGGCTGGAAAATTTTAGAAAAAATACAGAGTAGAGTAGGAATAGAGCTAAATAACTCGTACAACCTGGGACAATGGCTTTAGGCATTAGTTTAAGTGAGATCAGTGTTGAGTGGTTTTCACCTTAGTAATCTGCAGTGGCTCTGTTGTCCCAGGTAGCTGATTTTTTTATGATTGTGGAGATGATTTCTTTCTTGTAAGACTGAACAGAAATGTGGGAATATGACTCTGCTAAATATAATTTATGTGAAATTTTAAAGTTGGCAGAGTCCTATAGCTTTGATAGTGTGGATCATAGCACAGGAGCCATAAGGATTATTAACAAAGAGATTCTTTTAGTCCCATGAAAAGCTCACTTTGCAAAAAGTAAATTTTCAGTTGGGGTTTTTAGTCAGATATGAATCAGGGGACTAGGACTTCAAAATCCATAGGTGTCTAAAATCTGTTAAGTGCTATAGAACATTAGAAGTTGAGGTTTAAATTATTTTTAACCAATAGAGATAAATAATGCTAGATGACCTGCTTTGAATTCCATTCCTCTTTAATGTTGTTTTTAATTACCTCCAAGGTCAAGAGAAAGAACTGCTGTTTCTCCAGGTTCTTAAGGGCAGTGTTGAACCAGACAGCCTCAGTATTAATTAAACTTAGAACTTGCTGTGCTTTTATATTTAAGGGACTTGAAATCAAGGCTTCTACCAACAGAAGGTTAAGCACAGAGATAACTCAATAAAAATGTTCCAGGGGAGGGATATCATCGAGATTGTTGATAGGAAGTTTTAGACTCTTCTTCTCCCCAGAGACCCACCAATTAATTCAATGGCAACAAATGGATTAGTTCCTTTTGTGAAAAATCCAGAAAGTAGCTAAGAGGGTCCTCACATCAGACTAGTGTAAAAGTAACAACATAGAAACCAGTACTAAAAGCAGAGACACGGTCTCACCAAAATCCACCTCCTATCACCTCCCAGCACACTGGGAGGTGCTTCCACTGGGAGGGAACCCACAGTTCCCAACTTCTGCCTCAGGAGTGATGAGCTGGACTGCATACTTAGCTTCCGAACTTTGTCTGGATGCTTCCTATAGGACTGACTTCTATTTTACCTTCTTGGAGAGCTGATGGAGCCAGGTATATAATAGTTTCTAGGGGCTATTAAGAATAAAATGGCAGAACTAGCATATGAGCACTCAATACAGCTCTTCTGTGCAGTGGTCATGCACTCCAGCCCCCAGCTTCCCAATGAGGAGCAAAGGAGTTGAACTACAAATATGATGCCTCACTGTTCCAGGTGGAACTTGAGGACTATCTTCTATCTTGCTTGTCTCAGAGAGTTGACAGGCTAAGCTTATGCTAGTTCCCTGGGCGTATCAGAGAGCAAAGTGGGGATTTGAACTAGTAGGCAAGCACTTGCTTCAGACACCTGAGGGCAGCAAAGAACAAAGATGGCAATTTGGACTAGCACAAAGTTTTAAGAGACCCACAAAAGCACAAGGCACATTAACTGATGACTTCTGCCCATATGAGGCCAATTTGGAAAGACTGGGAGAAGTGGCAGTTTTTTGAATGTGTAAATACCATCCAAAAGTCAAGAAAAATGAAGAAGACATCTAACAAGGTGAAACAAAGAACAAATTTTTATGACTTTGAGATGTATTTTACTGGGTAGAGAATTCAAATTACGTAAAAATGATCAGTGGCCTCAAAAGAGCAATGACCAAAGGAAGATTGTAACAGAGAGGAAATTTTGAAAAGAACCAAAGAAAAATTCTGGAACTGAAGAACATAGTAAGTTAACTAGAAAAATCAATAGAGAGGTTTAACAGCAGACTAAAGCAAACAGAAGAAAGAACCAGTAAATTCAAAGATAGGTCATTTGAAATAATCCAGTCAGAGAAACAAACAGAAAAACAAAATAAAAAAGAGTGAAGATAGCCTTAAGGGATTTTTGAGACTCCATCAAGTAGATTATTAACACACTATAGGAGTCCCAGAAGAAAGAGAGAGAAAGGACTATAAAGCCTATTCAAGGAATTAATGGCTGAAAAATTCCCAAATCTGGAAAAGAAAATGGACATCCAAATCCATAAAACTTCAGAGATTCCAAATAAGATGAACTAAAGAAATCCACACTGTGAACCATTATAATAAAATTGTGAAAAGTCAAAGATAGATCATTTAAAAGCCAAAGACAGCAAGAGAAAAGTGATTTGTCACATATAAGGATACCCCATAAGACCACCAATGGGTTTCTTTGACACATTCCAGAATAGAAAGAAGTGTGATATATTCAGTGTGCTGAGAGGGGGAATAAAATCTCTCAACCAATAATACTCCACCAGGCAAAACTGCTTTTCAAAAATGAAGGAAAAATAAAGACTTCTCCAGACACACAAAAGCTGAAGGAATTCATCATCACCAAGACTGGTTTACAACAAACAAACAAACAAACAAACAAACAAAAAACACTAAAAGAAGTTCTTCAATTTGAAGTAAAAAGATGATAACATAAAAAATATAAAACTCATTGATAAAGGTAAATAAATATATTGACAAAGATAAAATACCATGTCACTGTAATAGTAGTGGGTAAATTACTTCTAGTTCTGGCATAAAAGTTAAAAGAAAAAGTATTAAAAATAACTATAAGTAAATATATATATTAATGGGTATGCAATATAAAAACCTGTAAATTGTGAAATCAATAACAAAGTTATTGATAGGAGTAAGTGTATAAAGATTTTGAATGTAATATAAGTTATCTGTTTAAAATAGACTGCTATAATTTTAGGATATTTCATATAAGCCTCATGGCTATTGGATTTAAGTCATAGAAGATAAAGAATATTAGATAATAAGAAAAATGTCAATCTACCAAGGAGATATGTTAATAATAAATATAAATCCACTCACCATCACAGCACCTAAATATATAAAGTGAACATCAACAGAACTGAAGAGAAAACCAGGCAGTAATATGATAATGTTAGGAGACTTCAATACCTCAATATCAATAATGTATAGGACAACCAGACAGGAAATAAACAAACAGTGGGTTTTAATACTACAGGTAAAATGGGCCTAGCAGACATACAGAACATTCCAATAGCAGCAGAAAAAACATTCTTAACAAGCACACAAAGAACATTTTGCAGGATAAATCACATTAAATCACAAAACAAGTCTTAGTGAATTTAAAAGATTGAAATGATACCAAATATCTTCTCTGACAACAATGAAATGAAACTAGAGATCAGGAAGAAAAGGAAAAGTGGAAAATCCATAAATATGTAGAAATAAAATAAAACACTTTTGAGTAACCAGTGAATTATAAAAGATATAAAAATAGAAATTAGAGAATATCTTGATATAAATAAAAATACAACATACCAAAACTTACATGTTTTGGCAAAGGTAGTTCTAAGAGGGAAGTTTATAGCAATAAATGCCTACATTAAAAAATAAAATATATCTCAAATAAGTAACCTAACTTCACATCCTAAGGAACCAAAAAAAAAAAGTCAAGAATAAACCAAACCTAAAATTAACAGAAGTAATAAGGATTAGAGGAAAAATAAATTAGAGAATAGAAAAGCAATTTTTAAAAAATAAATAAAACTAAGAGGGTTTTTTTTAAAGGATAAATAAAGTTGACAAAACTTTAGTTAGAAAAAAAGAGGGATTACTCAAATAAAATCAGAAATAAGTTGGAGACATTACAACTGATGCCATAAAAATTTTTAAAAAAATCATGAGACTACTATGAACAATTCACGCCAGAAAGTGGAATAGTCTAGAAGAAATGGGTACATTCCTAGAAACCTACAACCTACAAAGATTGAATCATGAAGAAATACAAACTCTGAACAGATCTAGAACTAGAATGGAGACTGTATAAACAATGAAAAAAATCTCCTAACAAAGAAAAGTCCAGGGTCAGATGGTTTCACAGGTAAATTTGACCAAACATTTAAAGAAGAATTAAAGCTAATGCTTCTCAAACTCTTTCAAAAGAAATTGAGGAAGAGAGAATACTTTCAGACAATTCCATTTTATGAAGCCAACATTAGTTTGGTAACAAAGCCAGACAAAGACACTACAAGCAAAGAAAACTATTGGCCAACATCCTTGATAAATAGAGATGTAAAAATTCTCTACAAAATACTAGCAAATTAAATTCAATAGCACATTTAAAAGATCGTACAGAATGATCAAGTGGGATTTATCCTTTGTGTGCAAGGATGGTTACACATATGGAAATTAATTAATATATCATATTAATTATATATCATATAATAGACTGTAGAATAAAAATCATATGATCATCTTGATGGATATAGAAAAAGCATCTGATAAAACACCTTTTTATACAAAAATTCTCAACAAATTAAGAGTAGAGGGGAAATTAAGTCAATATAATAATGGTCATATATTATGTGGGGAATTCCTTATGACATTGGCCTTGACAATTGTTTTCTGGTTATAACATCAAAAGTAAAGCAATAAAGCAAAAATAGACAAGGAGGCCTACATCAAATTAAAAAGGATTTGCAGTGTAAAGGAAACAATAGAGTAAAAAGGCAACTTACAGGATAGGAGAATACATTTGCAAGCCAAATGTTGGTAACATACACAACAATAAAAGGCTGAAATCTTTTCCACTAATACCAAGAACAAGACAAGGATACCCACTATCACCACTTTTATTCAAAATAGTACTGGAAGTTCTAGCCAGAGCAGGTAGACAAAATAAATAAATAACAAAATAAATAATAAAAGCATCCTAAACAGAAAGGAAGAAATAAAATTGTTTTCAGGTGACATGATCTTATATGCAGTAAACCCAAAGGGCTCCAAAAAAATCCATTAAAACTGATAAAAGAATTCAGTAAAGTTCAGGATACCTAATCAACATAAAAAATTAGTTGTGTTTTGTTTCTTTGTTTGTTTTATCTGAGTATAGCTGACACACAATGTTACATTAGTTTCATGTATACAAATTAGTGATTTGACAAGTTTATACATGATGCTAAGCTTACCATGAGTGTAACTACCATCTGTCTCATTATGTCACTATGATAATATCATTAACTGTATTCCTTATGTTATACATAAGGATAAGATCCTTATGAATAAGTTCTGGTGACTTATTCATTCTATAACTGGAAACCTGTATCTCCCACCCCTCGTTACTCATTTTTTTCCCAATCTCCTTCCTTCCTCCTTTCTGACAACCATCCGTTTGTTCCCTTTATTTATAGGTCTGATTTTGCTTTTGGCTTGTTTATTCATTTGTGGGTTTGTTCTTTTTTGTTTTTTTTAGATTCCATCTATGAGTAGAATCATACGGTATTTGTCTTTCTCAGTTGACTTATTTCACTTAGCAAAATACCCTCGAGGTCCATTCATGTTGTCCCAAATAGCACAGTATGATCCTTTTGTAATGGCTGCATAAAATTCCTGTGTGTTTGTATGTGTACCTGTGTGTGAAAACATACTACATTTTCTTTATCATTTGTCAATTGATGGACACTTAGATTATTTTCATATCTTGGCTATTATAAATAATGCTGCAATAAATATAGGAATGCATATTAATTAGCTTTAAAAGTTTCTAAACACAATGAACTATCTGAAAAGGAAATTAAGAGAGTAATCCCACTTATAATAGGATCAAAAAGAATAAACTTAACTAAGGAAATCAAGAATTAATGCACTGAAAACTATAAAACATTGATGAAATAAATTAAAGAAGACATAAACAAATAAATAGACATCCCATATTCATGTATAGGAACTTAATGTTAAAATTTCCATACTGCTCAGAGATCTGCTGATTTCATCCAATCTCTACAAAAATCCAGATGGCATTTTTGTAGACACAGAAAAAACAATATTTAAATTTATATGGAGCCACAAAAAAACTTTGAATAGCCAAAATAACCTTAAAAAAGAAAAACAAAGCTAATGGCATCGCAGTTCCTAAAATCATTATATGTTACAAATATACCATAATTAAAACATTACTGAATTGCCTAAAGTCAGATGTATAGATTATTAGAACAAAATCAAGAGATCAGAAATCTATTTTATATAATCAACTGATCTTTGACAAGGATCCAAGAATACACAGTGAGGAAAGGATCATCTCTTCAAGAATGGTATATTAGAAAAATTGGATAATCACATGCAAAAGTATGAAATTGGACCTTTATCTTACATTATACACAAATATCAAATCAAAATGAATTAGAGATGTAAATGTAAGTCTAAGAATTATAAAATTCCTAGTAGAAAACATGTGGGGAATTCCTTATGACATTGGCCTTGACAATTGTTTTCTGGTTATAACATCAAAAGTAAAGCAATAAAGCAAAAATAGACAAGGAGGCCTACATCAAATTAAAAAGGATTTGCAGTGTAAAGGAAACAATAGAGTAAAAAGGCAACTTACAGGATAGGAGAATACATTTGCAAGCCATATATCCGATAAGAGGCTAATTTCCAAAATGTATAAAGAACAACAATAATGCTACAGCAATATATAAGTAATACAATTATAAAGTGTGCTAAGAACTTGAATAGACATTTCTTCAAAGAAGACACACAAATGGTCAGCAGGTGTATGAAAGGACGTTAAGTCATTAATCATCACAGAAATGCAAATCAAAGTCACAATGAGATAACACACCACATCTATTAACACGACTATTATTAATAAAAAAAAACAGGTATTAGTGAAGATGTAGAGATGTACACTGTTGGTAACAATGCAAAATAATTCTGCTGCTATTGAAAATAGTACAAAGACTCCTCAAAAAATAAAAAATAGAACTACATATGATCCCATAATCCCTCTTCTGACTATTTATGTAAAAGAACTGAAATCAGGACCTCGAAGACATATTAACACTCTCATGTTCATTGCAGCACTATTCACAAAAGCCAAAATGTGGAAACAACCTAAATGTCCATTGACACATGAATGGGCTAAGAAATGTGGCATATGACTCTCTCTCTCTGCCTGCCTCTTTGCCTACTTCTGATCTGTCAAATAAATAAATAAATAGAATCTTAAAAAAAAAAAAAAAGAAAGAAATGTGGCATATGCATGTGATTAAATACTATTCAGCCTTGGGGTGCCTGGGTGGTTCAGATGGTTAAGTGTTGCCTTCATGGGGCACCTGGGTGGCTCAGTGGTTTGAACTGCTGCCTTCAGCTCGGGTCATGATCTCAGGGTCCTGGGATCGAGCCCCGCATTGGGCTCTCTGCTCCGCGGGAAGCCTGCTTCCCTCTCTCTCTCTCTCTCTCTGCCTGCCTCTCTGCCTACTTGTGATCTCTGTCTGTCAAATAAATAAATAAAATTTTTTAAAAAAAAAAGTGTTGCCTTCAGCTCAGGTCATGATCCCAGAGTCCTGGGATGGGCCCCCCATAGGGCTTCCTTCCAGTAGGAAGCCTGCTTCTCCCTCTCCCTTCCCCCCGGCTTGTGTTCCCTCTATCTCTGTGCCTCTGTCAAATAAATGAATAAAATCTTTAGAAACAAACAAAAAACTATATTATTCAGCCTTAAAAAAGAAGGAATTCCTGTGATATGCCACAACATGAATACACCGAGAGGACATTATGCTAAGGGAAATATGCCAGTCACAGAGGAAAAATTACCATATGATTCTACTTTCAAGATATCTACAATAGTCAAACTCATAGACGCAAACCACAGAATTGTGTTTGCCAAAGGCTGGGGACAGGGGTAATGGGGAGCTGCTAGTCAACAGGTATAAAATTTCAGTTATGCAAAATGAATAGGTTCTAGAGATCTAGTGTACGACCTTGTACAAAGATGTCAGCACTATGTTGTATATTTAAACTGTTAAGTGGGTAGATCTCACATTAAGTGATCTTACCACAATTCTTTCTAAAAATGCCCCCCAAAAATCAAAATGGTGCAGATAAAAAAGTTTAAGAAAGACAATCTAAAAGGCTGTGTCTCTCAGAATCAAATACCTGCCCAAAGAAATAAGGAAGAGCTGGAGTTTGGGGGGACTATATATTTCATTGTTACTATTAGAAAAGAAACAAAAGAAAAATACAAGTACAATAGAGGAAGACAGGCTGTTGGAGTTGGAAAAAAAGAGAATTCCCATAAGAAAAACTGTTGAGGGGCACCTGGGTGTCTCAGTGGGTTGCCTTCGGCTCAGGTCATGATCTCAGGGTCCTGGGATCGAGTCCCACATAGGGCTCTCAGCTCGGTGGGGAGCCTGCTTCCCTCTACTTCTCTCTCTCTCTCTGCCTGCCTTTCTAACTACTTGTGATCTCTGTCAAATAAATAAATAAAACCTTTAAAAAAGAAAAATTGTTGACATAGAGAGCAGATAAGGGACAGAGTGAAAAACAAGAAGTTGCTTGTCTGTATACACAGAAAACAAAATAGAATGTGTGCCAGATTTCTGTATCTATCTTGAATTGATTTTGGACTCCAGCCTGGATGAAAAGGGATTTATAATTTATTGAATAGCCCTACCCTTTCACATCAAAACATTAGTTTCTGCCTACAAATATTTTTATAAATACAGATCTTCTCCTGTTTTTTACACAAAATCCTTAGACATGAACTCAAGGTCCTTCCCAACCAGGATCTAACCTGTCCCCTTAATTATATTTCTTCATTTGTTCATACATTCATTTATTTAA
Source organism: Mustela nivalis (assembly GCF_964662115.1). Classification (NCBI taxonomy): domain Eukaryota; kingdom Metazoa; phylum Chordata; class Mammalia; order Carnivora; family Mustelidae; genus Mustela; species Mustela nivalis. The sequence goes on along the minus strand of NC_139023.1, from coordinate 37,322,609 downwards.
TAGCATTTATTTGGGACTCACCAGTTGTCAGGCCCTATGGTACTACACAGAATACTGTTTTAACAAGCCATATGTGGTCTCCTGAAACATAAACCATCTTGAAGGCAAGTTAAATATTGCAGACAATTTTCAAAGTTTGTTTTCAGTTGGAATTTTAATAAGAAAAGAAGACATACAACTGCCTAAAAGTCATATAACCAAAGGACTTAATCAAGTCTTCCGTGTCAAAGAAGTGCCCTAGGAAATGAAGGTGAACCTCGGCTCTGAAGATGGAGTTATTGGAGGGAATGAAATCATTCTAAGCAGAAGAGAAAAATAAGTGAGGACACCTTAAAGTAGTAAGGAGCAGACTCAGTCCCTTGAGTCTAAATATGTTTACTGCCTTGCGGTTAGAGCCCTAAAGAATCCTCAACTGCCAAGTCAGGATGAAAAACAACTATAGAAAGCCAAGTTGTCATACCTGTGTAGGGATAGATAAAAAGGTGGAGATTAGCAGTGAGACCATAGGGGCCCTGTACCAATGGAAGTCAGAATATGCAGTGGTTTAAAGCATGTGAATAGGGGCTCTAATACAAGTGGAAATAAGAGATGAGGCTGGAAGTTTCGATAAGGGTCAGGTCATATGGGTGTGGGGGCAGTTTAAGGCTTTATTGAATCTTTGTCAATCTCTATTGAAAGCAATTAGGAACCGTTGAAGTTTTCTAAGATGGGGAAGGACAGGATCATATTTGCATTTTTTTTTGAAAGATTAGCATGGCTATAGTGTGAAGAATGGTGTCCAGAGACATCTGTGGATAAAGAAAGAACTGGTGGACTGCTGCTCCCATTTACCATTTCCTGAATGCACTACAAGACTTTCTCAACCCTGCATTGCTGCTCACTTTCTTCCTTTTGAAATATGTTGACTCTGCCAACCCCTGTTCCTATCTCAGCATATCAAAAAATTCCATATGTTCTTCATTGCCCAGCTGCAACGCTGCACCTTCATAAATCTAACCATCAATTAATCTCAAGATGGTTCGGAGAGATCATCTTTATTCCAGGAATTCCTCTTACTTTCACTTGATCCATTCCCACCTAGACCTTTCTCGCACCACTCTGTCGTACTTCAGTTTATCTTCATTCTGTTTTAGCTGCAAGAATTTTTCCCACCTTCAACATGTTTGATGACATTTATGATTTCTTATCCATCTACATGTACCCTTCTAACATCTAGGATAGTGACTTACAAATACCAGATGGCATTATTATTTTTTTTAATTGCAACCATCTATCACACAGAGATCCTTAGTGCATGATTTTTGTTTTATTTTTTTTGGTTTTTTTTTTAAGATTTTATTTATTTATTTGACAGACAGGGATCACAAGTAGGCAGAGAAGAAGGCAGAGAGAGGAAGGGACGCAGGCTCCCCGCTGAGCAGAGAGCCCGATGTGGGGCTCGATCCCAGGACCCCCGGATCATGACCTCAGCTGAAGGCAGAGGCTTTAACCCACTGAGCCACCCAGGCACCCCTAGTGCATGATTTTGAAGGAGATTGGGACACTTAACAGAGAAATCCAGACGGGGAGTTCATCAATGAACCAGAACTGATTTCTGCAGAGATTTTTTCATTATCTCCTTTCTGGGCTGCCACTATCGTCTGATCCACACAGAAAGACCTAGTTTCTAGAGATTTCTTCAAGTAGTGTTTGCCTCTCTGATTAAGAAATAAATGCAACCTTTTAAATGTTTTACTGCCAGAGTTAATAAATGCTGTTTGTATGGTTGATGGATGTGATTAATAAAATCCATTAGGACAAAAGGAATATAAATAATTGCTTTGTGAAATGGAAAATGCTAATTGCTAGAGACAATCAACAAGAATCGTTGTGCTTGGATAGGCAGCACCAAACTATGAAATTGCTTAGTGCTCTTCCTCTGTTTTTACAGAAGTGACAACCAGTGATTCCTTGTTAGTCCACAGTTTATTTGTACCATACACCTGCTGTTTTTGAATATAATAATTAAATATTTCAATTTATAATTCTACACCTTCTTTAAAGCCATCATAACTCTGCTTCATTAAAAAGAATAAAAATGATAGCTTACAAAGTGCCTGTTTTAGGCTCTGTTAGTTCGTCACTGAGATAAATCTTTAAACCACTACATGTAAAAAAACACTTCACTTCCCTTAACTACTTCTGGGAAGGGCAGCCCCTTTACATACTTGTATCCTTTTCTCCAAACTATGTTATCTGACACCAATACAAGCTTCACAATTCCAAGTAAAGTCCGACATCTCTCCAGGTTTGTTGACATGTTTCCAATCCTGTGAGTGTCTCCCAGGCAACAGAATTTTAGGAGGACTAAACACAGTATATGAAAAACAGATGGAAATTGAGATGTTGATCAAGTGAACACTGAAAACATTGAAAACTAGAAAAATGACAGGCCTGACATCGGTGCTTATGTCCTAATGATACTAAAAGAAACAAGTAATGAAAACTGACAGCAGATATACCTGCCTATAATAGGCAGAACTGGAGGTAACCTGTGGGGGGTGATGGGTTTCACTGATGTGGTAGACAGAATCATGGGCCTAACTCCCCAATCATGGGCCTAACTTTCCCAGAACCTGTAAATATGTTAGGTGGCATAAAAAAAGGGGGAATTAAGGTTCCTGATCAGCTGATTTTAAAATAAGATTATCCTGGATTATCTGGGTATGCTCAGTAAAATCCCAAGGCTCCTTACAGTGGCAGAGGGAAGTGGACGAGTCAGAGAGAACTGTGACTACAAATGGGCAGTCAAGGAGAAATGCAACATTGATGGCTTTGAAGATGGGGGGAATGGTCTAAGGGCTTGGGAAGGCTAGGGGTCTCTAAGAAGCTTGAAGAGGTAAGAAAATAAATTCTTCTCTAGAACCTCCAGAAAGAAATGCAGACTTACCAGCACTTTACTTTTAGCCCAACAAGACCCAATATGGGCTTCTGATCTCCAGCAATGTAAGATCACAAATTTGTTTTGTTTCAAGCTACGAAGTTTGTGGTAATTAGAAAGCAACGATAAGGAATTAAAACTGACATTATTCATCTTTTCTTCACTGTTACAGGACCTGGAAAGCAAGGAATTCCTTAAAATAAGTGGTAAAAAGATGGGTCACAGGGCGCCTGGGTGGCTCAGTCATTAAGTGTCTGCCTTTGGCTCAGGTCATGATCCCAGGGTCCTGGGATCAAGCCCAGCATTGGGCTCCCTGCTCCACAGGAAGTCTGCTTCTTCTCTCCCACTCCCCCTGCTTGTGTTCCCTCTCTCACTGTTTCTCTCTCTCTGTTAAATAACTAAATAAAATCTTAAAAAAAAAATAGGTCACTATATTTATGCAGAACCATAATGGAAAATGGAAATATACTAAGAGATCCAAAGAGTTTCTAGACCAAGTGAGAACCAATACATGTGGTGGTTTGGGCTTACACAAAAATACGGGTGACAGAATCAGTACTGCCCCCTCTTCACAGTCTTCTCCTCAATTAGGTAGTCTAGTATTTCCCTGAAGTATCTGAGTGGAGGGTTCTAACATATGCAAGTAAGTTTCTAAGCCCAATTAATATTTCTCATGACTCACTCCTCCAAGCCATACCCTTTCTGTAAACAGACACAGCCACTGGCTGGGAAACTATTGACATTTCAGCATTTCCTCTGTGTCACACATGAGTTCTTGTCCTGAGGATTGAGACAGGTTGCTCTGGCACAAGGTAGAACATGGGGGTCTCAATGAGTGAAGCAGAGCATGAAATTGTGAACCATGAAAAGAATCTCCAAAATCCATTCCAAAGTGGGAGCCAGAGTCAGCAGCCCACAGTACTGACAACTACACAACCAAATGTCGGTCCTCAGGTAGAATTTTCTGTCTTCTGGCTTTTACATATGGTCTCTATATCCTAGGGCAAATTCAAACTTCACATCCCACCTGGAATTTCTCTCTTAAGACACATCGTTTCTAGGAAGTTCTTTCAAGTGTTCTGTGGTTCTTTCAGATTCTGGCCGTTAGGTTTAAAACTGAGATGGAAGCTGAAGTTGAAGTATATATTTCAGTTGGAAGAACAGCACATATCATTATCGGCAAGATCTGCTATGAGGAGAAAAGTAGGTCAGTTATGCTGTAATAAGAGATACAGTAGAAGCACTCTTCTATCATGCAAATAATTCAGTTTCATTAGGCTAGGAGCAGGAGGACATGTAAACATAGTCCCAGAGAAAGGTAGGCATGAATATATAAAAGGCATAGATTATAACCATCTAAAATTAGGATATAAAAACAAGTGTCTAAAGGTGACTATCCAAGTTCTTGAAAGTCCAAGGAAAGGAGATCTTGTTCATACTCAAACACATAAACACACATACACACACACACACGCATGCAAACACATGCACACACACAAAAGGGTATCTGGAGAAAAAGAATATAGGATGACATTACACATAACACTGTCATAACTGTGTCTACACCAACCATGAGTATAAGTGTGGAAAATGTTAAAATCAGGGATTTGGGCTCTAACAGATCTTTTTGTTACTGAGATTTGTGTACCAGATCCAGGTGTGTGCACTACACTACTAAAATTGTATTTATATAGGATTCAGTGTTTTAAAATAGAGAAAAATAGGCAGGTAAGATACTGTACATTTGGGTTAAAAAGAGAGTAGTTGTTGTTGTTAATTTGTTGTTTTAATTACTTGTGACTCAGATCCAGAGACCAAGAGAGAGAGTTGATATTGGATCTTGTGTTGCCCATCTCTTCTCCAAATTATGAAGTCCCCAGTGGAACTCTACACATAAAACACATAAAGAATGAGTAATTCTAACCCTCATTTTTGGCTGAGTTTCCTGTATTATTTCTTATGATAGGACTGTGGTAAAGTTTGATTTGAAAGCTTAATTCAATTTTTTCTTCAGATTATAATTTTATTCCCTTTAAAACTTTATGTGAAGATGACCAGGGTGTAGAGGCAAAGTGATTTGGCCCTAGACCCCAGAATTTCTTGGGAAAGGTTTTTGCTTATTCATGTTTTCCCTCTGTCTCTCTCTCTCTGTCTCTCAGCTCCTCTCTCCCCTCTTGTCCCCACTCTCCCTTTCTGCTCCTTCTTTCATTCTCTCCCCTCCCCTTCCTTTCTGAATGCTATGTGCCCCTTTATAGAGAGTGTATTGTTACTTAACTCTTACATGCTTTTGTTCCCCCATCTATAAAATGGGCCCAAGAATAAGCTGTAAGTTATTGTGAGAATTAAATAAGACACTCTATAGTGATGCACTCAGCAAAGTATTTAGCACATGGTGATCCAAAAATCATAGCAATAATAATGTCAGACGTTGTCAAAGAAAAATTGCACCAGAGAGAATTAAAGCAAAAAACACTATTCGAGATGATTGCAATAAGAGTGGAAGATTAAACTCAGCTCCACTGAAACAAAAAGCTGGGGTTGTTTTTAAGCACTGGAGTATATCTGGAGAGTACATGGTCAATGTGATTGGCCACAGATGTTTGTTAATTAACGGAAGTTAAGCTACTACGCTCTCACAGAAGCTGGGAGATAGGAGTGATATCTCCTTGGGTTATTACATTTGAAAGGCATGACTCTCATGGCCTTGAGAAAGACATTCTGGGTTATAAAACGGTAAGAGGCTGAGAGAAGATTTATATCTCAAAGGAGCAGAGAAAGAATTTACAACGAAAAGTGCCCTAAAGTAAATGCTCTAAGAAGAGGGAGGTCAGGAGCCGAGAGTCAGGAAGAAACCTATCTGAAGTTGAGTCAGGCTGAGGGGTACAGAAGGCCTCTTGCTCATGTTACTCAGGAGAAAGGTAAAAGTCACTGCAGAGGCACATGGACTGTGGAGATAATGAATTAACAGTAAAATGATATGTATTTCAGTTCTATTTATTTATTTATTTGTTTGTTTGTTTTAGATAAACCTATGGTAATTTAAGCTCAGAAACTGCAGAATCCTGAAGTTCTTGTTGCTTCCTGAAGGTGCCCAGGAGCAGAAAAAGTCACAAACAAGTCAGCTGCAAGAGCTGCAGAGGGCGACAGTAGAGAAGACTGGAGGCAAGGACTCCGTCAGGACGCAAGTGGCACCCAAACAGGGACAAGAAACGAGATGAGAGACTTGAAATGAAAGAGGAGAAAAAGCCCCAAAGTGAGTCTTTGCACAGCCGTGTCTTTTTCCCGCTGGTGAACTGTGGATACTTATGGCAGGTTATGGATGATATAAAAAGCACAAATAAATATCGCCCTTACGTGTGTTTGTTGAGATGGCTCCTAAAGGCGGGGGAAGCAAAAGTCAGCTAGGGCAAACTTTTGGAGCTTTTAAAGGTAATTAAAGAACCTATATTGGGGACTTTAGATTCACAGACATGGGAAAAAGTAAGTCATGAGTTAAAACTTCTGCATGCTAAAGGAAAATCAATTCCGAATACTATATGGTCTACTTGGACTCTTAATTCACTCTCTTCTGTAGCTTTTACAGACACCAGTGTCTCAGCCAGAAATTGAAAATGGGGTGGGCCTAGGTGGAACATAAATCAGTATTTAAACTAAGTTAATTCTGTTGATTTAAAAGGCGAAAGATTTATGTGATCTGAAGAGAAACCAGAGTATAATTCTGTTGATTTAATTAAGATACACATGTCTTTAAGTTATCAGCACTACATATAAGACTTACTTTATTGCGGTTTGCTGAAGGTCAAATAAACTCATATTATCTCTGTTGGAATTTGTTAACAAAACGATGACTAAATGGATAGTTAGTTGTCTGTCTCAAAGTTTTCATGGGTAATTGTTAAGATAACTTTTGACGTCTTCGGTAAACTGAAACTTCAAAGTTTTGCTTGGATGATAAATGGAATTAAAATTTGTTGGACATCTAGGTCTCTTCCAAATGGGATAAAGTGCTAAAGCGTTGATTACTGGGCATAGGTTCGTGCTTTTGACTTATTGGAAAGAACTTAGGATATTTAAATAGGTTGGTAAGCATGTTTTGTGCTTAATTGATTCACAAATTTGACATTTAAGAATTCTGGTGAAACAGTTCACAATTGGTTACACCTTGGTCCAATCTACACTGGAGATTAAAGTTTCTAAAGAGTGAAAAATTCTGCTAACTGTAAGACTGACTGAAATAAGGGATGAAACTCTGCATGTAGAAAAGTAGGAAATATGTAAGAAAGATGAGGAATGGGAATGCATTTTTGTTGAAGGTAAAAGAAGGTAATTTTGTCCTAAATGAGATGGTTGTTTGGGAAGAAATGCCTTAGGACAAAATCTGAAGGTGAAGGAAAGTTGTAGAAGGTTTGTGAAGGGGAATCTTTGGAAACGAATTTTAGGTGTGATCAGGATGAACTATGATCGAAATGAATAAATTTGAAAGACACTGGTATAAGATAGAAAGTTGGTTTTGCTCTATTCAAAAAGACAAAGTAATCTCAATTATTGGTCTGTTCTTGATAAGAAAATGCAAATAGTTGTTTTCTCTCCACCTGCCTAGAAAAACCAGTTTTTGTGTCTTGACCTATCAGGTCTTTAACGTCCCTGTTTGGGCACCACTTGCCGCCTTCTGATGGTGCATGGAAGAAGAATGAGGCACAAACAAGTCTGCATCAAGAGAATGGGAGTGGAGGGGACCATAGAAAAGACTGCTGTGCCCCCCACCCCACTCCCCTTCTCCTGCAGCTGCCTTGTTTGTACCTCATTCTTCTCCACTGCGCCGTCAGGAAGTGGCACTGGTTATGAGCATTTGTGGAGTGTTAATTACATTGGTTGAAATCCACTTCAATAAATCAGATTTCTGTTCTTTTTAATTTCTAAATTTAGAGATTTAATATCAAAGTCAACTAAGTGGGATAGATATTATGAGAGAGAATATATAACCCATTGGTGCCACGTACCTGGGTTAAAATATTAGTACATTAAAAAATAAATCCTCTTTATTCACCTCTAAGTATTTGTATGAATGTATTAGTAGAATACCTTCAATTAATTAACTGTGCTTTATACAGCGTCAGGCATTTTGAGAAGAATATCACAATAACTACTCATTGTTGACAAGATTTGAGTCTGAAAGTATTTTTTTATGCTCTGTAAAATTCCCTTTCTTGAAGTGTGTTGAAGCTGAAGTTAATTCTAATTTTGGGTAGGAAAGGCCACCCATTTTCAGCAACTAGATGAAGAAGAATATGTAGATGAATTGGATATGCTGGCAAAACCAGATAGAAAAATGCAAATACCCTGGCAATTAGGTATGTAAGTCAAAGAAAAATATGCAAATGACCTAGTTTTCACACTAGAAACTTTTTTATTAAAATTCTGCTTTTGAATTTAGGAGTCTGTTAATTATTTCTTTCATAGTTAAGATGTAAATGAGTTTCTTTCCCCTGTAATTATAGTCATGATAATTGTTATTAAAATTTATCCAATAGACAACAATAGACAACATTTAGTATTGAGACCGGGACAGTGTGGGTTCATAAACAACTTCATTCACTACGCATGTGACCTTTGACAAATCCCTTAATCATTCTTGACCTCCATTTCTCACCTGTAAAATAAGGATAAATGGTGCCAGTTTTATTATTATCCAATGAGTCCCTCTCAGGAGAATTAGTGCAGGTGGCATTACATTTGAAAATGGGTTATTAAAAAAAGAAAGAAAATGGGTTTTAAATTTCAAAGGAGTGAAAATATTTGGCTCCAGTCATTGATTATTGGGTGTCACATGAAGCATGCTTGAACTATAGGTATATCTCATCTTGATTTGGCTGTGAAACTCCATAGGTAAAATCTAGAGCCTATCCAAAGGAGATTGACTTCAACCCTAATTCATACCTGGAGGGAACTGCAAATCCTCTTGAACACTTTTGCAGATGGGCGGTGAGCTTACATTCTCCCAGTTATCTGCTTCTTACTCCTCCTTCTGCCTACGCTTTTCTTGTTCTGCATTGAGTACTTTTCTTTTTTTTTTTTAAGATTTTATTTATTCATTTGACAGATAGAGATCACAAGTAGGTAGAGAGGCAGGCAGAGAGAGAGAGAGAGAGGAGGAAGCAGGCTCCCTGCCGAGCAGAGAGCCTGATGTGGGGCTCGATTCCAGGACCCTGGGATCATGACCAGAACCGAAGGCTGAGGCTTTAACCCACTGAGCCACCCAGGCGCCTCTGCATTGAGAACTTCTGATGTGAAATGGATCCTTCTTCATTGTTTTCCACAAATTGACAAAAACAAAGAAACATACACACAAGAAAACATTTTGAATCAATGTTTACAGAAGATTTTGAGTCTCATAATTTAAATCGTTTATAAGACTTGTCAGTTTTTGTCACATTAGCCCTATCGCCACACTAGCCCTACCGTTTCTTCCTGACTTTCATTTCCTATACACAAGCATCTAACCATCTTGCTGCTATTCCTCCTTCTCCTCTATCTCTTCTTTTCTCTCAGGAGCCTCCAGCAATATCAAGAAATGATTACAAAAATCCTGTCTTTACAATATTGGAGAAGCCTAAACTTTCTTTTTATTACTTTGGCTCTAATTGAAACACAAGCCTTTAGGGTTTCACATCGTATTGTGATGTTTATCAAATAGCACCTGACTTTTTCCAAAAAAAAAAAAAAAGAAAAAAGAAAAAAAGAAAGAAAGAAAAGAAAAATGAAAGAAAGAAATGAAGAAAGAAAGAAAGAAAGAAAGAAAGAAAGAAAGAAAGAAAGAAAGAAAAGAGAAAAACAGCCCAAAATAACAAAAAAGACAAAAAATAACAACAACAACAATAAAATTGTTCTGGTGCCAGGTGCTACAATTGAAGTGTTGTTCCACCTTCATACCCAAGGAAGAGTTGTAATAGTTAAAACAATTTGGGGGAAATGTAATAAACTTCTTATCTTTTTCTAATGGATATAATGGACTAAAGTGTTCATTTAAGTGATAATGGACTAAAGTGTCATTTAAGATACTTGTAGATTGATCAGGAGTTCAGGGCTGTCTTAGTGTCCAATGTGAGATGGTTTTCTTGGGGTCAGTTCTGAGTATGTATAGGTTGTTCATTTCTTTAACACTGTTGTATAATCCTCAGCTTTGTAGAAGTCTTTCTTAGTATAGCTAGAGCTCCTATTCGAGATAGTAATTTTCTCATAGAAGCAATTATGGAATGATTTATTAAGTTATATATAAGACCCACAAGGGCGGGAAACTTTTCCTGTCTTTTTTTTTTTTTTTTTTCTCAAAGCCAAGTTCAGTGTCTAGTACCATGTAGGAATTCAATAAAAATGTGTCAAATGATGATTGAACAAACAAAGAATTGAAATGCAGAAACAGAAACATAGCGTTTCAGGAGCCCTAATGTCAATATCCCCTTTTGGGAATATTGACCTCCCTCCCTCTAGTAATATTGCCTGTGAGTAATTTTTCTCTTACTGTAATTTTGTATTCCCCCTAATGGCCGAACTCAGTTGATCACTTTCTGCCAAGCTCTTTTCTTTTACTTACTCCCTTTTCTTCACCCTTTTGCTTGTGAGGCAAATATTAGAAATGCTGATCCAATCTCCTGGAAGAACGAAAGGACCTCCTTGAACCCAGGTGAATCATCTATGGGCTTCTATTAAACGTGTGCCTCTCTGTTCGGTACCAATAACCATACACATTAATGAGGGCATTTACTGGTCTGAAAATGTGCAAGGGGAATGGAAATGCTGCTGTGTGAAAGGGTATATCCACCTCACTCTCTCTTGCCTCTGGAAGAGCTCTTTACTGCAGATTCAGCATGAAATTATGCCAAGTCTAATAGGCTTTCATTAAAATTTTCAGCTAACATAGTCAGAACATTTGTTTTTGATAGATTCATAATGAAAACAACATAAGCAGGACAACGAAGAATCAATGTTTTCAGATGAAAGGAAAAAGGGTCCATGAAACAAGAACAGCTAATAGCTCATCATCCTGATTTTTGACAGCATAAATACATGTACAGTGTAATTACCGAGAAATGACATGGATTGTTTTGCAAAGAAACCATATATTTGGAAGAGAAATTAGGCATTTTTTATGGTAATGATTCTTCACAAATTGCTTTTTGGGGTGGTTTTCTCTGGTCTAACAATTCTGTTGATGATCAAGGATCGTTTTCCTTTCCAGAAGGACATTGTCAAGGTGATGAAGACTGTATAAAGTTCTTTTCTACAATTATTGATCTTGGATTAGAGATGTCTCTATGGAATTTGTGGTTGCTACTAAAGAGGAAAAATAAAAGACGGTATCTCTAGGTAACAGTGAGCAATTAGTGATAAAAGAGATATGAGCAAGTGGTTGTTATGTCCAACAACTGGAAGATCGGCTGCAAAGAGTATAGCAAAAGCATCTTATGCCTATTAATAAACTAGACAATCCCTGTTTATCTGGCTTTTCCTTCAGCAAGAACCCATTCTCCGATGTCCAGGGCCACAAAAGAAATGGTGTCAGAAGGAAAAAGTACTTGAGAACATTAGAGTCCTAATGTAAATAAATTTCTACTGCCGGCACTTACACAAATATAAATCAGAACCCCAAATAGCAAATTGAAGAAGAGTGAAAAATGTGTCCTAGGGAGTGAAAAATTGTGTCTAGGCAATTAAGCTTTTGGCAGCTGCTACTTGAATTAGTAGCAAATAGCATCTCCTGACATGTCAATTCCCTGTGGGTAAGACTGAATCTGTACAAATATGTGCTATTTTTCTAACTTTTTTTTTTCTAAATAAAGTTAAAAAGACTGCTGTTAGAATTTTCATTTAGTTTTTGGTAGGAGTAACTACCTGGAGTTTCATTTAACAGAGATTCTTAGATGTCAAGATGAAGATTTATTGAATTGGATGGTAAAACTCCACATAGTAATAATTCATATCCCTAGCTAATTGCTTTGTAAAATGGAATTAAATAAATCATTATATGGTAATTAATTATGCTCTTTGATAATAATTGGAAGGTAGCATCTTGTAATTAATAGGTAGCATCTTGTACTGGTTAAGAACATGAAAGACAAAATCAATTTGAATCCAGATTCATGTGTACAAATATGGACATATTCCATAGTCTTTTTCTACCCTAGTTCATTCAACTATAAAATTGAGAATAATGATAATACCTACTTTTAGTAAAATCTAATAAATAGCATCTCCTTTCCCCACCTAAATTCTGAACCAATTGAGAAATAAGACAAAAAAGTCAGCAGAGAACTCAGATTCATAAAGTCTAAGTAGGAAAAATCAGCTAAATGTGAGCAACTACATTAAATTTTTCCTGCCTTTCCATCAGGCTAGATCTTTAGGTAGGGTATGGGAAAGGAATTCAGTCTATAGAACAGTTTCACTTGGAAAAATTATTTTATCCTTCTAACTCAGAAAGAGACAAAACATCAGAAATTAAATTCCCTGTTCAGGAATCTTGAAAGATAAGCTACATATTTTTGAGTACATGGAACAGTGGCTATAGCCCAAGGGCTGGTAAGTCATTCCACTTTTATGAAAAAAAAACAAGGGAGTCAAGAGGTAGAATTATTTAGTAAAAACACTTCTAATGGAAATTCCCCACTAATATTCCATACATTTTTATTTCCATAGCCCATTAGGATTAATATTTCAGATTTTGCTGACACAGGAATATACCTAGCCTCTCAGAGAGACTCCTATCTTCTTGAGGTCACTCCATTAATCCCTACCACACTCTAATGGGTGTTCTCCTAGAACTGCTGGTGAGCAGTGCAGATTTTGCCTCCAGACACTAAGGAATGGATCAGAACAGAGCATTACTCAAATCTATTCCCTTCCCAGATCATATTAAAACTATATTTTCCATATGCAAGAAGATTAAATAAGATTGATGAATAATAAATTTAATGAAAATTGCATTAATGAATAATAAATTGCATGAAGATCCTCCAACTACAAAATTACAACACAGAGACCTTACATTTATATAAATCTCATCCTATAATAAAATGCTCAAGCTGAAGTTAAGTCTAAGAATTAAATGCCTCAATTTGTATTGAACTTCCTAGATTCTCCAAAAAAGTACAGATTTCAAATCTCCCATGTCATGCACAGAATGTGTTTTGGTTTTTGTTTGGCGAGTGTGATCATTATGCACCGAGAGCCACTAGATGTTTATAGCTCATGCTCCTAGCTAGACTCATTCTCTGGGAGCAATCTGGGTCTGAGACTACGCTGGCAGGGCCTCTTAGTCTTTCCATAATTTGAGTAAAAGCAACTTGGGAATGTTCTTCACACCTTTCCTCTCCCAGCTAGCTCAACTTACTAAGGACAAACACAAAGACGAAAAATGAATCAGAAATGCAGTGTCAACATTAGTCCTAGCAAAGTAGGACTCCAGGTGATGGCAAGACCTCCTCTTTTTTTCCTTATACTATGATCCCAGCATGGTCCTGTTCCACTCAGTCAGCTGATACTTGGCATTGAAATTACATTGTGTTAAAAACCACATACTGGTAAAGAACTAAATGTGTAAATCTATGAATCTGGGTTCTTTTTTTCTAACATGTTAAGAATGAAGTACAATGAGCATTTTGGAAAATATTTCTTAAAGCATGGCTATGTACTTTCTAGAATTTGGGCTCGAGGGACTTCTATCCTTAAATTTCTAATTTGTTTTCAACTGATTTTGTCTGTTCCATGAATTATTTAAATACATCGGAAATATTAAATATTAAAGTAACAAAAGATTACTTATATAAGTGCTAAATATTTCATACAATGTCATGCAACCATTACAAACATTATAAAGAACAATTCTTATAAAATGTTTATAAATGCCTAAAATTAAATAGCATATTTTTTACTTTTAGTGATGACCATAATATATTGTTAAGAAACCAAAAAGCATGTTACCTTATAATATATACAACTTGACTTCTCTAAAAAATATATATATATATACATGTGCATGCATGTATCAGACCCTTGGAAAAGCTGACAAATGCTAAACATAAAGAGAAAAATACTTAGAATCTTATACTTCAAGCTATTAATAATGATCGACTGACTAGATGGGATGTATATCTGTTTTTTCCTCCTGATTTTTTGTAATGATTTTGTTATGAGAAAAATAATTAAAAATAATTTAAAAATAATATAAAAATGACAATCAGAACTAATGTAAATATATATTCTTACTTAATTCCTAATCCCTAATTTACTATTAGACAGGTATGACTACCACTTTGCTTTTACAATCATTTTACAAGTTTTAACCCAGATTTTATAATTATTTAGTACTATAGAAAAGACATAATATGATAAAAGTTTACATTTTTTATTGTGAGATGAATAGTATATATACATTCATATATAAAATATACATACAGATAAAACAAATTTATGTGTGTGTATATATTTTTAAAGGAAATCAATTATAAATTTTACAAAGAAAAAATTTGAGGGAGAAAAATCTCCCTAAAAAACCTTACTTAAAAGCAATGTGAAGTTTGGTACAGTATATCTCAATTTCCATGATACCCCAATATCATCAATATGCAAATGATCAGTGTCTCATCAGTGATCATTTGATTATTTCAGGGAATTTTTACACAGTCGTCTACATCTCCTGTACCTTTTAGAGTGCAAATGACAAAACAGAGTTTGAGATTGCGTGAAATCCTTAAGCCCTTTGGATTATTCCGGACCATGTTTATACCAAAACCCCCTTGTCTAACTGATATGAAGTGCTATCTCTGTATAAGCTGACTCCTGCACCAAGTGTGTGCGTGTGTGTGTGTATGTGTTCAGGTGTACATGCACATGCGTGTATGTTTTGATAAGTGAGAGATTTTGCACTAATAGTCCAGTCACCTTCCTTCACCTTATTCAGCCTCATGATCCTCACATATTTGTGAGATGACCAGCTGCATATGGAAAATTCAGAAACTAAAACTATCAGGGGTTAGCAAAGGACACAATAGGCAACTGTTGAGTCAGGAGAAGGCTGAAGTGCATAGTGGGGCATGGCCATTGACCTACAGTCTCCCCAATGACTGTTGTCCCTTCTGGTTTTTCTGCTGATCAGAGCACTCAGATTTTATACCCTTAGTTTTGTTTTGTTTTTTATCTTTTTAGAATGAGTCTGAATAATCTGGAGTGGAGTTTTTTTGTTGTTTTGTTTTATTTTGTTTTATGTTAAGTATTTCCATTCTATCTAATCCTTTTGTTGGGTATGTTTTTCTGGATGCAAAGCAGTTACTGTCCTAATAGGCTCAAGGTACAAGATATTGATGTCTTCAAATCTTGCAAAAAAAGAGTAAAATCAATCAAAATTCAATCCTGAAATTTATAGTCATCCATTCTTTCATTTATTCATTTAGTAAAATTTGAATGCCTACTCTACCATGCTTTGTCTAGGTGCTATGAATAAAATAGGAAACAACACAGACAAGCTCTCTGCCTTCATGAAATGCACGATTGAGTAGGATACACTGAATATTAGTTAACAAGTTACTGTAAAATAGGGTTTCAAATGATGATAAATGCCGTCAAGAAAAATAATGTAGGAAAAGTGGATAAAGATTGATGGATGATCCCTTGGGGAGAAGACATGAATAAGAGGGAGCATAGAGCAAAGGACTGTAGGAAGAGATTTCCTACTGGAGGTAAATAGCAAGTCTAAAGGCCCTGAGGCAGGAATGAACACATTGTGTCTAGGCATCTGAAAAGCAAGACGATGGCCAATGTGGCTGGAGAGAAGTAACCAGCTGAGTGATAGGAAATGAGGACTGAGATGTCCTCAGAGACCAGATTTGTGGGGTCTGGTAGGCCATGAGAAGGATTTTGGATCTTTAATCGTGATAGGAAGATACGGAGGAAAGCATTTTGAGCCATGTCATTTGATCTATGTATTTAAAATACAGGTCTGGTTGCTGAGTGGAGACTCTCTTCTGAACAGGCAAGCATGTAGACAGATCTGTAAGAAGGTGACCACAGCTGGCTGGTCACAAGATGATAGTGGCTTTGATCAGAGTGATAGGTAGTACGAAGGGGCTAAGATGTGGCTATATGGATTTGACTGGAGAAGGAAAAGGTCAAATTAATTTTGACTCTCGGGTTTTTGGGCTGAGGAAAAGGGTATCTGGTTGTGGCATTTGCTGAGATGGAAGCGACAGAGTAGCTAGCTTACATGACTATTAATAAACTGATAAATATGAGAGCTATTCAGATTCTGTGGGACTATTTAGTCATAATAAGATTCATATAAATTTAGGATAAGATAACTGAAATTCAACATTGATCTATTTTTTAATCCTCCATAAACCCATTATCCACACTACTGACAAGTGAAAAGTTCTGGCATATGACTCATTTATTTGTGAAATCACTTCCTCAGTACATACAGATGGTGTTTGTGGAGATGGTAATAGGGGACGGCCTGTGGGAGGGGCAGGGATCCTCCGAGTCATATGGAACCATTTCACCTATGGGGGAGAATGTGGGTATGCTTGTATTTACACCCCTGCAAGTCAAAGACAAATCGCAAGCCTTTTACTGTCCTTTTCTCTAGTCTAACATTTACTGTTTTTGCTGCCTTTTTTTCTTCTCTATATAGCTTTCTGTAGCTGTTGTCATAGCAACAAGATAGTCTTTGCTTAGGAGAAATGGCTTGGACAAAACCAAATTATAAATCAACATCATCAGTAATATGATCCTTTTTACAGGATTTTTATGAACCCAGATAATATTGAGAAGCCATATGTTTATTGAGATTTGAAGACATATGACCTACTTTGTCTAGCGGGTCAGCAAACTTTTATATAAAGGGGATAGACAGTAAATATTTTAGGCTTTGAGGTCCCTACAGTCTCTATCAAAACTATACCTCTGCCCTTGTCTCATGAAAATGTTCTAGACAATACATGGATGAATTGGATGTGGCTATGTTCCCAGAAATGTTTGCTTGTTTGTTTGTTTATATCCATTTTTATTTTTTACGTATTTTATTTATATAAAAGCAATCAGAAGACTGGATTTAGTCCATAAACCATAGATTGTCAATCCCTGATCCAATAGATTCCTTCCTCTCACTTTTTAAGATAGCACTTAAAGTATATTTACTCTGTCATCCACAGCAGAATCCCAAGGCCTCACTTCCAACCCACCAAACTGGAATTTTTTTGGTTATGAATTTGTAACAAGCTCCACTCCCAGGTGATACCCAGTCAAGTGAGTTCAAATACTGAGGTTCATCAAGCCTTTATAAAAGCTTCCCTAAATAGAGCAGGGTGCAAAATACCACAAAGCTCCTACATTATAAAATCAATATCCATCCGTTACAAGTGAATTAACATATGAACAGCATAAGTAGTATTTTTTTAAAGGAGAAAGAAATCTAACAACATTTTAAAGTCAGAAGATTTAACTTGAAAATATGGATTTCCGGTTCCTCTTATAAATCAAAATCTGGCAACACAGAGCCCACATTCTTGCATAACAAAATCCTACTAGCGTCAAGTCATGAGCGCCTGATTCAGAGAAAACATATATACCAACTTAGACCACACTCCCCACCATTTTCTACCATCATTTATGGTGTTCCAATTTACCCGTTTCGGTTACATATCTGCCTTCTGTGGTCATTTCATTTTACAATCAATGATTTAATAAATGGACTCTACTTTTCAATCATCGTTTATCATTGGCTGATGTAGCCATCTTTCTTATATCAGAACATGAGGGCATGTGTTGTAAGCTATATATATGCAAATTGTTAGGCTGTCCATTTGTTGTTTTTTTAAGATTTTATTTATTTATTTGAGACAGACAGCACACGCATACAAAGAAGGGGAGCTTCACAGGGAGAGAGAGAAGCAGGCCCTCATTAAGCAAAGAGCACAAGTCAAGGCTCAATCAAAGCCAGCACCCTGGGATCATGACCTGAGCTGAAGGCAGACACACTTAACCGACTGAACCACCCAGATACCCTGTACACAGTCCATTTGAATAGAACACCTCTAGAATGGAAAAAATAAAACCCTTTTATATTTCCTGCTGTAGTACCTATGAGTTTGTAGTTTTTATGAGTCATGACAGAAGGAATCCTGAACGATAAGTGACAAGTCAAATGCATGTATTTTTATCATTGTCAAAGTATTTCAATGAGACAGAGAGAATCAAGCTTCAATCTTGGTTTAATAAATTAATGTCTGTTCCAGCACCCCATATTTAAAGGGAGAATGTGTTCTTTGGCCTGCTGCTCTCTTGTGCTTCTAATGGGGACACTTTCAGATGAAGCCTGGAAGAGGGGATAAAGACAGAGTGTGACTAGAAACATAAGCATTTCTGGCTTGCCAAAGCAAATGTCACTTTTCACCTTTTGTACTTGCTGACAGGAAGTGAAGTCTAATTCTTAATGGTTGACATTTCCTTTTATTCTGTGTCCTCGCACTTTCTGCACTCTGCTCTGAGACCCTGGTCGGGGGAGGCAGGAGAATACAGGGAAAGGGAGAAATGCAAAGATAGAACTCCTTTCTAAGAAAGATGTCTCTATACAAAGAGATTTAATGTGAAAAAGGGAAAAAAATCACTTGGAAAGTATTTACTGCTAGCTTCTTGTGAGAGGAAAGGCATTTATGTCCACTCACAACTGTTTTCATATTTTAATGTACCACTGATACCAGGAAAGGATAACAAATACTTAGGATGTTAGATAGTAGATTTGGTGTCAGACAAAGGCCGATTTGAATGCCAGCTACATAACTTCCAAGATTTTGATTAGTTAATTCTTTTTTCTACATGTCAGTTTGCTCATCTGCAAAATGGAAAGGAAAATCCTTTGTGTTTCATGAAAGTGTTATGAAGACTAAATGCATATGAAGGATTTAATGAGTGTCCAGGCATTTAGTAAATATTTAAATATTTCTTTTATCTAGTAAATATTTTATTTAGGAAATATTTCTGCCTAAATACAAATTTTAATCTGTAAAATATAAATAATAGAATCTAGCTCATTGGGTTATTATGAGGATTTACTCAAATCATACCCATAAAACATTTCTCAGAACGCCTTACACATGGTAAGTCCTTGATGCTATTTAAAATTTGTCACTTGAGCTGGCCGGTTAGCTCAGTTGGTTAGAGTGTGGTGCTAATAAAATTTGTCACTTGATATGTCACTTGATGCTATTTAAAATTTTATTACTGTAACAATTATTGTTAATAATAATAATCGCAATCATTCAGAAAAACAGAAATTTATTTTGGAAGAGATGGCTAATAGTTATTTAATTTTTCAAACTACACACCAGATCATACTATAAAAAAGAATCCTTTGTTTTCTTGACAGAACATAGCATAATGTATTGGGAAAAAAGATAGGCTTTGGCGTCAGGCAGATCGGAGTCTCATCTCCTCCCTTCTAGTTACCAGTTGGGTGAAGACATCAGGTTTGTCATTGCCCTGCTTGAGTTATCTTTGAGCCCTAGGAACCACTTGAATTAAAGAAAAAATAGTTCAAGCAGATTTTATCAAGATTCAATGAACTGAGTGTGACCTTGGTATGAGGTCTTGGCAATCTGCCTTGCGTTCCCAGCAGTGTTTTAGTTTAGATGCTTTTCAGTACAGGTTTGCTTTCCACAGGCTGTTGTCATGTTCATATATATTTTTAAGTTGTTAGAAAAGACTTGGTACAGACTACTCCTGTCATTGAACAGAGTGGTTCTCCCAGGGGGCAACTTTTCTTCCGGAAGATATTTGGCAATGTTGACAGACATTTTCTATTGTCTTGACTAGGCCTTGGGGGCAGCGGGGAGCAAGGAGAAAGAATTCTCCTGGCATTTAATAAGTAGAGTCCAGAGATGCTCCCAAACATCCTGCAAATACACAGGGCAGTTCCCCACAGCAAGAACGTCAAACAGTCCAACCCCAAATGCCCCAAATGCCAGTGGTACTGAGAAACTCTGATCTAATACATCGATCTTTGCACTTCTTTCTACTTTATGGAGTTGAGAAGCTTAAAGGAGACACTAACAATTCCAAAACTGGTCTTAAAACTGTCAGTGTGAACAAGAGGATTCTCAGAAAAACTGAAGAGATTTTCCTATACTAAAATTCTCCCTTTACTCCTCTGCACAGTTACAGGTTCATTCCTTCGATTATATTTAATGAGTTCCTAAATAGCAAATGTACAGCAGCTCCCTCATCATTAATATACCTGTGTTTATTGTGTATGTTGTAAAAACACCTAATAATTGTCTAGGTAAGCTGAAGGGTCATGCGTATGATAGGCTCTGAGACAGGAGGTTTCAGATGCCAGGCATCTATGGTGACTGGTTTCTGAGCTTCAATACTCGGCTGTTCTGGGTCTCATATACACAAAACAGTTAGGTGACACTTTTTATAACCTAAGTGAGTATAGAAGCCTCTCATGGTCAAAATGGCTTCATGAAATCTTAGAATAAAGCTTACATCATTACCCTGGCCTCCAAGGCCCTAAATAATGTAGCCTGCCCACTCTCTGATCTGGTGGTCTAACTGTCCCTCTGCTCACTGAGCTATAGTTACATTAGCCTTCTTGTTATCCCGCTAATGAGCCACACTCACTCCAGCCTCAAGCACTTAGTCATTTCTAATTTTCTAGAACATTCTTCTAAGTCTTTGCTCATTTAGATGTCGGCTTCCAAGCTCAACTCATGAGAGCCTTGAACATCCTATCAAAAATATCACCTCAGCACCACCCTTTGCATACAACATTCCCTTTCCCACTTCATTTTTCTTCCTAGCACTCTTCAGGGTCTCATACTATATTATATATTTCTTTGTACATGCATATTGCATGCCTCCACCATTCTAGAAACTCAGTTCTTATTGATTTGCAATCCCTGTAAACATCCTGCTAATCAGAATTCCATGGAATATAGTTGGGCAAATGTTTCACTGATCTATATTTTTATATTTTATTTCTTCCTGGTTTTTCTATAAAAAAAAAGAAACAGGCTATATCCATGTGTTACTAAAATATGCTAAAATTTCAATAACTATCAGAATTTTGATTTGTCAGACTAGAGACCCATGGATCAAATCTGACCAACAAGGAAATTTTAACAAAATTACGTCTGTGTGACTTTCAGAGGAGCTTCATTCTCCAGTTCACTCTTATACTTGGTGAACTAATATCTCTATTTATATTAAGTGATGATATAGAATATATATTATATGCATGTTCGTACCTATACACATATATGTGTGTCATATAGATATATAATATCTTAATATCTGCATTAGGTTCACCTATTTATACAAAGTGAATGTTTTATCATACCTGGTCACCTCACACATGTATGTTTCTTGCCTGACTCCCAAAGGCATTCAGATTTATTTATAAATCCTGATCTATATGATTAAAAAACAAACAAACAAACAATTTCCTAACTCAACTGAATTGCTTTTGTTGAATTCAATTAAACATTGTGTATAAGTGGAGTAGGTGCCTGGCTGCACAATGTCTTGGGAAGACCTCACAGGCCTCTCTTGCAAGACTTGGTTTTCCTTTTGATTCACGAATAATGAAATGTCAATGTAAAAAAGCTAGAACAAGCCACAGAGGTTTTATACAATGAGTGCAGCAGTCTATGATGTTATAACGGTACCAAATAAATGTATCCCTGCAGAATCATTCACTTCTGTCTCTAGCAACTTCTGATGGCTCTGAGGGTATAGGAGGAGCAGAAAGTCCATTATTAAACTAGGCACCCACTGAGGAAAAGTTGAAAGATACTGCTGGTTAGGGAGGTTCAAAAAATAAAGAGAAAATGGGAGAGAAGCTAAAAGAAATGTGGCCTTTGATTTCTCCCAAACCGGAAACTGCCTATTCTTTACTAATTCAGTACCCTGTTTGTTCACATTCTCATTTACTTCTACCAAGTGGTATCCCGCTCCCACCCACCTTGTTTGGTGTTGACTCTTATCTTCACAGGAAGAATATGAACCACTCTAAGATGAAACAAGGAAGGGATGTTACTGAGATCATTTTTGCTGTTGATGCCTCATGTTTCTTCATGCCATGCCAATTTCTAAAGACCAAGTAATTTCTGTTTGTTTGAACTTCTGGTCTTCCCCCCTTCTCTCTCCCTCTCTCTCTCTTTCCCCCTCTGTCTCTTTTCTCTCTCTCTCTCTCTCTCTCACACACACACACACACACACACACACACAGTCTTCCCAAGACACAACAAACAAAATTTGTCCCCAAGGTATCAGTAACATCCTGGCTCTCAGTTTTCTGTCTGGAATTAACCCCTGATCTCACCCTGGCTCCTCTTTACTGGTGTGAGCTCCTTTTGGTTTCTCTCGCCTGTTTCCATTTTATTGTACGACTCTCACTAGGCTCCTGGTAAACCAGCCCCTGTTCCTGACTCGACCTTCCTGCACAAATGCCTATATCCTGATAATCTCCATGGTTTTCGGTCCCAGACATTGGACAGACACAGATTCACCTGTATCTTATACATTACTTAAACCTATTATAATGTTTGAATGTTTTAAAGTGATAAATGTTACCTGTGATTTTCAAGAAACATAGGTAATTATCAGTGGAATACTGATAATAGCTCAGTGGAAAACCTGTGCTATTTATTGACTTTTTTTTTTTTGTCTGTGAGAATTTAAAGGAAAAAGTTTTCTGATGTATTTTTCCTCCATCTGAAAAGAAAACCCTCAAGGGGAAGAACAGGCACAGAGAATATATAATCCTCCTTTAAGGCTTGAATTTATATAATAACAAAGTGTGTAGCCCTGTGACTTTCTATTGTTCTGTCCTATGAAGAGGTATCTATCTTGCTTTAGACACTATTGTCCAGCTGAAACATTCTAACAGGCCCAAGCTGAAAATAGGAGCCTCCTTAGCTACACAGCATGCCCTTTAAAAAAAAGAAAAAAAAAAATTCTGTATATGAGTACTCACCAGATTTTTTCAGCAACAATGTAGCAGGCCAGAAGGTTGACAAGATTCATATAATTGGCCATGTAAATACAGCTGATGGAAACTTTATAATTGCTTTGAAGCACCATCCATCATAATCACATCTTCTGAAAGCAAATGGAAGACATGATACCTTAAATTATAGGTTTCCTATGGACCAAAGAGTAGTCTTTTACTTTCCTTTTATTCTTTATGTCTCCCCACACTCTACTGATAATTTCAACAGGAGGAATATGCATACAAGTTTTGTTCCTCTTTTAAGTTACTTTAATTTAAAATCGATTTGAAAAGTGCCCTAGACTAGGAAACTCTATGGAATTCTGTTGAAAACACACATCTGCTGGGTAATTTTTCATGTAATTATATAAGTTAAATCTTCATAAACAAAGTAAAGGAAATTATAATCCCCAGTACTGGGTTTTGCAAAATAGCCCAAAGCATATTTTTCCTCCTAATGAGTGAGTCAGAATTAAATTGAACAAATATCACCACCAAAATTCAATTATTTCCTCTCTGTTCATAAAGAGCTGGAAGCAATGGCTCTTTAGTTAAAAACCATCACTGTGTGCAATGCTCCTCTGACCTAGAGGTACTATTTTAATTTTCAAGGCATGAGTTACTAAAATGCATATGATTGTTTGCATACCAATATCCTCCCCTTTTTCTGCTAAGGGAGCCCTTCTTTTTCCAGCTCTGTCTCTCTTCCTCACTTAGCCCATCTGTTCTCAAAACCACTCCCTCTCAGGCTAATGGAATGAGGACTGATATGGATTTAAGCTTTTGTTGTGTAATAAAGCATCCTACTCTGTAGCTTTAAACAGTTACCATTTGCTTACTTCATAATTCAGTGAGTTGGCAATTTAGGCTGGTCTTAGCTGGCAATTCTTCTGGTTCAGCTAGGTTCAGTTATGTATTTGTGGAGAACTGCCTACTTGCTGGGTATTCATCATTGGTCTACAATGATCTCAGCTGTGAAGATTCATCTCTGCTCCATGTGTCTCTCATCCAGCAGACCAGCCCTAGTTGTTCAAGTTGAAGCTGAACAGTTTTGCAAGGGAAAAAGCAAAGGCATAAAAAAGCCTTTGAAGCCTAAGCTCAGAAGGGCATCATAATGTCACTTCCACTGCATTCTATTGGCCAAAGCAAGAAAAAAGGCAAACCCAAATTTCATGAGTGGGAAACTAGCATCCATCTCTGGATGCGAGTATCTGAGAGGTCACATTGCAAGGCACATGCATACAGAGTAGAGCAACTGTAGCTATTTTTCCAAACATTCTACCCCAGGAAGTTAGCTGGGATTTGGAAATAAGTTCTTTTCTTTTAAGATCAATACATAAGAAGAGAGAGATTCTTTTCCTCCAGTTCTTTTCTTTTTCTTTTCTAAAATATTTTATTTATTTATTTGTCTGATAGAGATCACAAGTAGGCAGAGAGGCAGGTGGAGACAGAGAGGAGGAAGCAGGCTCCCTGCTGAGCAGAGAGCCTGATGTGGGGCTCAATCCCAGGACCCTGAGATCATGAGCTGAGCCGAAGGCAGAGGCTTAACCCACTGAGCCACCCAGGCACTCCATCCTCCAGTTATTTTCTTGTGAGGATGTCGGATTCAAACCTGCAACAGCTAACTCAATGACACCAAAGTAGAAAGTCAACACTGAAGTCCAGAGAAACAAAAGAAATGTACTCCATAAAGCTAACTCTAGCCCATCCCTCCCTCACCTCCATCATCCCTAGACAATGACTGTTCTGCTTTCTGTCATGATAGATTCACTTCAATTTTTTATATATGTTATTATACAACATGCACACTTTTGTTCTGGCTTGTTTCCCAGCACACTTATTTTGAGATTTACCTGTGTTTTTGTACGTCTCAATCATTTATTTTTATTGCTGAATAGTATGCCAGCCCATAACATAGTTGATTGACTCTATTGAAAGATATTTAAGTTGTTTGCAATTCCCGGTTACTACAAATACAACTCTATGAACATTTGTGTACATGTCTTTGTACAGACATATGTTTTGATTTACCTTGGGCATATCTTGAGTGGATCGGTCATATGGCAGGTGTATTCTTCATCAACTAAAATAGCAACTATTGTACCATCTGGTGGCTCAGTCCTTAAGTGTCTACCTTTGGCTCAGGTCATGATCCCAGGCTCCTGGATCAAGGCCTGCATCGGGCTCCCTGCTCTGCAGGAAGCCTGCTTCTCCCTCTCCTACTCCCCCTGCTTGTGTTCCCTCTCTCACTCTCTCTGTCTCTTTCTTTACTTAAATAAGTAAAAACTTTAATTAGTTAATTAGTTAATTAATTAAATTAAATGGCAACTATTCACTATATGGATCACTTACAGAAGAACATATGCAGAACTGTCGATACAAGAAAGAATAATGAAATAGTAACACCTACCAAAAATAAAAGAATTAAAATGTCATATGGTTATTTAATTATTTTTTAAAATAGCTTTTTCTAAGTGTTTTCTATTAAAGAAGTATTCTCTACCATTTAGAAAAAGTAGATGAGCTATTACTATATTAAACATATGAGTCATTCTTTTAATCCTTTTTATTGACCAAAACTATTTCTACTTTACAAATTCTTTCTAAAGTCTGGTGGGTCCTTCATCAATACTGGAAATAAGTATTTTACGTTAAATACAAAGAAGAACTTATATACTTAGTTAAATTAATCAATCAGCAGATAATGTGAAAATTCACTGAAAAATAACTTCTGTTTTATAGAGTGAGATTATGCCAACTTTCCCTCCAGTCTAGATATCATTAAAAGTGCTCATAATTAATTTATCCAGTCAATCTGACAGTTAGATCAACTGTGTAACAATTCAGCCTGTTATGGACAGAAACCATTTCTATTGACTCTCTTCACAACCAGTTTCTTCTCTTTAACTTACTCCTCTTTGGCCAAAAACTCACACTCTTTCTCGTACTTTCCTAAAGGGTAATTTTATCCTCTTTTTTACATAGTCAAGCATCTCTTATAATTGCTTTGGCAGAAAGACAGGAAATTTTTTCCTGGTTCACTTAATAAAGAGAACAGTGGGAAAGCTGTAAATATTCAGCTTAAAATGTGTTTTCTATTATTTATGCATTTGATAGAAGCTCATGGTGAGCATTTTGAAAATTCATAATGTTTGACGAATGTAAGGAAAAGAAATACACAATTTTACCACCCAGGGGTAAAAGTCATTAACATTTAGAATATTTGGTTCTAGTATAAAAAGCCCAATTTCTGACTGCAGTTGTTTCTATGACTTGTTTCTATCCCAACCCATGTAGGTGCTTATCAGATGGAGAAACCACTAATGTGTTTCCTCCAGTGTCAAATTTGCCAAATAGCAATCTCATCTCAGCTCTTCTGAGCCCTTCCACCATGTGACAACATGCTTCTTGAAGTCTGCACAACGGCATCAATTTCCTTTTCTCCCTTAAACCACCCACAGTCCCTCTTAGGTAATCAAAGAGAGAAGTTATTAGAAACCTCCAAGTGGACTCAATCTATCCATTGTTATTGGTTTTTAGATAATTGAAGATTAAACATGCATTCAGGGAACTAAGAGGCGTCAATGGTGCAGCCTGGTATAGGATGCATAGGATTCACTGGTGTGAGTGAAAATACTACCAGAGCAGTGAGTATATTTCTTTCACCCACCCCCTTCTTCTAGTAAGAGACCTAGGTCTCCACATCATAGCAGTGCTTCTGTGCACCTGCAAGCAGAAGGATGCAGGCAGAACTGAGAGCAGAGGTGGAAAGGAATTTTTAAAGTTCTACTCCTGCCTCCATGGCACCTTGACTTATAATGGCCCAGGGGCTGGCACCAGAGATAAGGTGTTGATGAAGACAAGTGTGAGTAGACTGGACACATACTCTTTTCTCTTCTCTAACTCTAAGCACCCAAAGAGAAGTATTCTGCAAATAGTTTCCCTAAGATTCTTAAGGTGAAGTCCTGGCCATAGATGGTGTGATCTGGCACTTTTTTCTCGGGGTTTATCCCTTCATATTCCTTAGAATACCAGGAGGAGTACTATATTTACTTAGATTTTGGCTTTTGTTCAACACACATTATCAGACAGAGAAGCTGAAACGCCTTAAAAAAACACATGTTTACAGGCCCAAATATCTATAGACTTGAGGAGTACAGCTACTATAAATGAAGTACATGCCACATGCATCATAATTGGTGGAATTTTCAGTCAACAATTTAGAATAACTCCTATCTAATATAGGCAAAAATGTAGAGCATATTAATGATAGGAAACAGATATGAGACAATCAAGGAAGAAACAAGAGGAAATATTTGATCTGAAAAACATAATAGTTGAAAAAAATTAATTTGGAGTAAAACAGTAAAGCCACTGTGGAAAACAGTATTGCAGCTCCTCAAAAATTAAAAGCAGAACTCCATATGCTCTAACAATTCCACTTCTGGGCATATACTCAAAAGAATAAAAAACAGGATCTTAAAAAAGTGTTTATACACCTATGTTTATAGCAGCATTATTCACAATAGCCAAAAAGTGGAAGCAACTCAAGCGTCCATCAGCAGATGAACAGATAAATAAAATGTGGTGTATTTTAAACAATGGAATATTATTTAGCCTTAAAGAGGAAAGAATACCTGTACCTTTGTAAAAATTTTTGAAATCAGGGAGTTTAGACCTGTATTTTTTTTTTCCTCTTTTACTTTTTCTTTTTTAAAATTTATTTGTTTGTTAGAGAAAGAGAGAGAGAGAGACAGTGGAGGAAGGGGCAGAGAGGGATTGATGATATGCACATATGGCAACATGGATACATTCAAACATAATATACCTTAAAAAATGAAATGAAGGGGAAGCTGGGTGGCTCAGTGGGTTAAAGCTTCTGCCTTCTGCTCAGGTCATGATCCCAGGGTCCTGGGATCAAACACCACATAGGACTCTCTGCTCAGCAGGGAGACTGCTTCCCTCTCTCTCTGCCTGCCTCTCTGCCTACTTCTGATCTCTGTCTGTCAAATAAATAAAATCTTAAAAAAAAAATGAAATGAAATTTAAGGCATAATACAATTGTGTAAATTATAATACATTCAATACATACAAAACATCATTACATACACCAAAACTCCTAAAAAAGGGAATTTGTCAAACATTAAATCATTAAAATCAAAACACTAATCAAATCATTAATCAAATCATAAAAATGATTGCCCATGAAAAGGAGGAATGGGAGTGGAGAATGGGGAAAACAGGAATACAGAACAAGCAAACCAATAAGTCAGACAATTGAGGATTGTGTACTGGGAGCTATGCCTTTTATTTAGCACAATCTCCAGCAACTCAGTCCAAGAGCAACAAAGTCACAAATGGAGACAATAGAGGGCCTTATACCCATGTTTTAAGTTGTTAATAAAGAGAATAATAACTAAAGAGAAGAATCCAGAGAAGACTTCTTTTTTCTTTCTTTTTTTTTTTTTTTTACATTAGCAGGTACTTATAAACACTTGAATATAAAAGGGAACAATTCATTAAGGAAGCAAAATGAGGGGCGCCTGGGTGGCTCAGTAGGTTAAGGCCTCTGCCTTCGGCTCTGGTCATGATCCCAGGGTCCTGGGATCGAGCCCCACATCAGGCTCTCTGCTCGGCAGGAAGCCTGCTTCCTCTTCTCTCTCTGCCTGCCTCTCTGCCTGCTTGTGATCTCTGTCAAATAAATAAATAAAATCTTAAAAAAAAAAAAAAAGGAAGCAAAATGAAAAATATGACAAGGAAATGATACATTTGGGACATTGGTGGGGGCGGATGTTCCGTGATGTTGGTTAATCCTGTGGTCAATGGTAAGGATGAGCAATTAGTTTTAGGGGCAGAGAGATGCCCTTTATCATGAGCCTGAAGAAGATGGCAGTGCGATGGAGGCAGATGGACATGAGGGATTCTATGCCAGTTGGTCTTGTTCTGAGTGGTGTCATCTCTTGGATTGATCATCTCAATCCAAGATGATTTTTTTCATGCTTACCCTCTGGTCATCCAGAATCCATTTCTTATGTTTTTTATTTATTTATTTATTTTTAAATTTATTTTTTATTTTCAGCATAACAGTATTCATTATTTTTCACCACACCCAGTGCTCCATGCAATTCGTGCCCTTTATAATACCCACCACCTAGTACCCCCAACTCCCACCCCCCACCCCTTCAAAATCCTCAGATTGTTTTTCAGAGTCCATAGTCTCTCATGGTTCACCTCCCCTTCCAATTTCCCCCAACTCCCTTCTCCTCTCTAACTCCCCATGTCCTCCATGCTATTTGTTATGCTCCACAAATAAGTGAAACCATATGATAATTGACTCTCTCTGCTTGACTTATTTCACTCAGCATAATAACAGAATCCATTTCTAATCCTTAGACAAAGTGATCTTTTGAAATGAAAATCAAATCACACCATTCCTCTATTAAGATCTTCTAAAAACTTTCCATTATTCTTACAACAAAACCCAAATATCTACTATGGTCTCAAGGCCCTGCCTATGATTTCAACTAAATATTTTATTACTCCTTCTACATTTTCCCACCTTCTAGCCATACCGGCTTTCTGTCTGTCTTTCAGACACTAGCCTCAATTATACTAAATATTTTTGCATATTTTGTCTTTCTGTTTGGAGTACTCTTCCTGTATTATTTGTCTAACTGGCTCTTTCCTACCTTGAGAAGCCAGTTCCAAACCCATCTCTTCAAAGTGGTCTCCTGTGCACACATCTTCTAAAGGCACTCCTCCCCCAAATACTTGCTTCACATCACCTTATTTTATAGTCTTCATAGCAATTCTATGATAATCTTTGGACCTTACTTTATAAATGTGCTTGTTTGTTTTTGTTTCCTACAGTAAACTGTAAGTCCCACAATAATTGGGTTCCTTTCTTCTCTCCCTGCTCTATCCCTGGGTCCACTCTCACTGCACTATCCCTGGGGCTTTGCACAGAGCAAACACCCAGAAACATTTATTGTTGCTGAATGAACAAAGTTGGAATTACAAATTCAAGGGCCCAGTTGAATTTGAACATGTTTAGGAAAAAACAAACAAGTTGGATGCTGGGAAAGATTAAGTTGGGCCTATTTTGTGGGAGACACAGCTGAGAAGCCTTTATGGTGATAAAGACAATATAAAAGTTTTGGTTTTCTCGTCAATGTAGTAGAGAGAGTGTCAAGAGTAAAAGAGAAAAAGGCATTCAAAACACTTTACACAAACCCTGAACCCAGTAAAAGCTAGCAGCATTATTATTATTATTATTATTATTATTATTATTGTATTTAAGCTTTACTTAATAGACTCTAGTTAGATATATACAGTCTATCTAATTTCCTTCATCTATAGTATTTTGTAATTCTTTGCTTATGTTCTGAAGGGATCATCTTTATGTCTATAATACTAAGGATCAGTCAGACCTTGCCCAGAATCTTATTTCTAGAGCCTCAAAAGATTTATATTTAACATCATATTGAATGAAATGCAACAGTAATTCCCACTGAAAATAAAAGCTCACCTTTGTAACATTCTCCCTCTCTTCTTCACTCTTACAACTTCAACTAACCATAGTTTTGCTTCACATTCTTTTACCCTTAATCCCCTGGCAGCAAAGATGGTTTGTTCATGCTTTTTCATTTCATATAGTTTCTTTCCTTTAGAATTTGCTTTTCTCTGATTTCTATTCTTATATTTTTCTTGGTTTCTTGTCTTGTGAAATTGCAACAAACATAATCACTGCCTTCATGGTGAGAACATTATTTGTTAACAGATGGTAGGTTTTCAAAATCTGAATCATTTAAACTTGGAGACACCGAAAAAGGTAGTCAAAAGTGGGCTCTGCTTAAGACTGAAAAATAAAAATGGTCATTTTTTTTTCAAAATAAATTAAACTCTCATAAACAAAGTTACTGACTGCTAGCAGCATTAAGGAGAGCATGTAGAAAGGCATGGGAATTCATTTGTCTCTCTCAATTAGTTAATAGATTTTGAACATTAGTCATTAGGTTTCTCTATTTTAATTAATTTAAGTAATTTATATAATGAAATTTCTGCACATAAAATATTGCTAATAAGCATTTCATCATGTATCCCAGACAGATTTCAAGTAAATGAGTTCACATAATTCTGCTCTGCTTCAGGAAGGAGGTAGTGGCAGTTGGAAGCTATGAGGCAGTACACTGAGAGAGCAAAGCAAGAAAGTGCTACCAAGGGAATCTAGCAGAAATCCCTTTGATGGTTACAATCCACCAGGCAAATGACCAGACATCAAATGAGCAAGTTTATGAAACATTTAGGTTATACTAAATCCATCTTTGTCACTGCACAAGTTTTGCAACTTTGCCTGATAATTATCCTCTAGTAACTTCCAATAGGTATGTTTTCTAAACTAATTATAAGATGCTCGAAATCAGACACCATTTTTTTCACTAACTCATTAATCTTTATTATTAGAAGTTATCACAGTACCTATAAGGACATGCCCTGAATGAAAGGTGTGGCTACCTCTAGCAATGAAACTAGAATGTGGGTCATTTCCACTTTTTCTGTATTTTTTATTGTGTTTAACTTTTCATTTTGAGTTCTTTTAGACTTACAGTAGGGAACAGAGACTTCCTGAATGCACTTCATTCAACTTCCTGTAATGTTAACATCTTATATGATAATATCACAATTATCAAACCAAGATAACATTAGCATAATACTATTAGATGAACTGCAGACTTTATTCAGATTTCACTTTTATTTATTTATTGTTTGCTAATTCTGTTCCAAGTTCTTATCTAGAATCCCACATTGTCTTTAGTAGTCATGACTCCTTAAGCATCCTCAAACTGTGATGACTTTTTAGTTTTTAACTGTCTTCAGTGACCTTGAATTTGAAAAGTATAGGCCACTTATTTTATAGACTATCTTTCAATTTGGATTTGTCTAATTTTTTTCTCATGATTAGATACAGGTTACATAAATCAGGAATAATGTCACAGATGTGATGTCTCCTATACAGTGCATCTTAAAGGGCACATGATGTCAATATCTCTTATTACTGTCAATTTTAAACCTTGATCTCTTGATCAAGTGGAGTCTGCTGAGTTTCTACACTATAAAGTAAGTATGTTATCCTTTAAAATTAATAAATTTTTTGGATGATTACTTTGAAACTATGCAACCCAAATTTATCCACTAATCTTAGCTATCATTGGTGGATCTTGCTTGCAACAATTATTACTATGATGTTTCAATGATAACTTTTTTTTATTTCCCTCAGTCTTTCTACATTTATTAATTAAAATTATTTCTCTGTAAGGAAGAGTTATCCTTTTTCTACCACGTATGAATGTATGTGTGTATGCTTTTATTTAGAATGAGATGTATGCATTTATATCATATAAACTCAAAGAATTATTTTATAATTTGGGTTAATATCATTAGTAGTAGTAGTAGTATGAATATTATCTGCTCAGACTATGCCAGCCTGGCTCCTGTACTCTTTGGTATGTTTTCTTTTTTCTTTCTGTCTTTTTTTCTTTTTTCTTTTTTTTTAAAGCATAACCTTATTTTTTGGAACTACAATATGTTGTAGGTTCATCTTGTATTTTTTATACCCTGGCCCTGAAAGCGACCTCTTTTCCAAGGAGCCCCAATTCCTTTTATTTTTTTTTTTATTTATTTTTTTTTAAAGATTTTATTTATTTATTTGAAAGACGGAGATCACAAGTAGGCAGAGAGTCAGGCAGAGAGAAAGAGAGAGGGAAGCAGGCTTCCTGCGGAGCAGGGAGCCTGATGCGGGGCTCGATCCCAGGACCCTGAGATCATGACCCGAGCCAAAGGCAGCAGCCAAAACCACTGAGCCACCCAGGCGCCCCCCCAATTCCTTTTATTAAATCATGGTTTATAGAAACCAATATCTGAGCAGTAGGGGTGCTCATTGCTCCTGAGGTTTCACTTATTCTAGACTCTCTTAGTAAACAGAACTAGGAGATATGTATGTATGTATATAAAACATGCATATAGACACATCTATGTTTATATTTTTAATTAGTTCATACTGGTATCTTCTACTCCAATTCAATACAATTCTAATCTTCCTTCCTTATTTGTAACTTCTTTCTCTAACAGAAATATTACTCTCAGTTTCTAAAACATGTTAATTTATTTGATGAACCCTAGTAAACATATAAAGTAGTTTAAAAAACATTTTTAAATATTTATTTATTTGACAAAGAGAGAGCATGTGGGGTGGAGGGACAGAGGGAAATGGAGGGAGAGAATTTTTTTTTTTTTAAGATTTTATTCATTTATTCGACAGAGATCACAAGTAGGCAGAGAGGCAGGCAGAGAGAAAGGGGGAAGCAGGCTCCCCACTGAGCAGAGAACCAATGTGGGACTTGATCCCAGGACCCTGGGATCATTACCTGAGCCAAAGGCAGGGACTTTAACCTACTGAGACACCCAGGCGCCCCAAGCAAGGAGAGAATCTTGAGCAGACTCCCCACTAAGTGCAGCGCCCAGCACAGGCTCCATCTCAGGACCCTGAGATCATGACCTGAGCCAAAATCAAGAATCAGATGCATAACCTACTAAGCCATCCAGGTGCCACAGTAGTTTCAAAATTATTAACTCATATCCAACTGAAAACCAAATTTTCAATTAGGATACAGTGTTTATATACATACAGTTTCATGTAGCCTTATTGTACTAAGTCAAAACATTAATAAAAAGCATTCTTTTTAATTTATAAATTTTTCTTTGTTTTCTGGTATAGCTCTAGGTAGAAAACCAAAGATTTATAGGTCAATAATTAATAAACCTAAACAAAACCCACTGACTCATTTGGTCCATGCTAACATAATCTTAATGGTCTTAGTCTACAATTTTCCACTTTAGGACAGATCTGAAGTAGCTGCTCTCTTCTTCAATTCCCTGAAGGAATCTGAATCTGTCACACATTCGCTCTAGAAGAGTGTCCTTCCCTTAGAAATGAAAAATGCATTTTTCTTATTTAGAACAAGATTTGTCTGACACAGGTTGAAATGAACATAATAGCCAACTTTTCATTTATGGCAGTGGTTCTTAAAGTGTGAACCCTGGATCAAGAGGATTAACATTACCTGGACACTTGTTCGAAATGCAAATTCTCAGGTTCCATACTAGACCTACTACATCAGAACCTTTGGAGGTAGATCTTACATTCTGCATTTTAACAAATCCTCCAGGGCATTCTCATGCATGATGAATTCTTAAGAAACTGTCTACCCACTAATCCAATCTCCTTAAGATAGTTTGGGCTTGTGAGTATTTGGGGCCAGTTTAGAGCTAGAATCAGTTTCTGATCTCCATGGCTCATTACCACCTAGATAAATGTAGCTATAAACCTATATACCGTATTGGGAAAAGGTATTTGAAACCTGAAGCAGAATCATGGACTCTCTCAGTGGTAGCCATAGTGTAGATTTGTGCTTCTTAGACCAAAGTGCGAATGCATCATCCCTAGGTCTTGTCGAAAGCTGATTCTGATTCACTAGATTCAGGATAGTGCCTGAGGCTCTGCTATCTGACAACCACCCATGTGATGCCAGTACTGTGGATCTCTTCATACCTATCCTTCTGGTATTTTAATTTCTCAGCAACATCTTCAGATACTAGATGAATGTGATGATGTCCCTTGATACATCCAGCTTATTTTATCTTTGAACAGCTCCGGTCATTATTTATTGCTCCTGTCATGCCACATCTCTAAATTTCTCAGAATTCTGGTTTCACATTTATCTTAGGACTTTAACCATCAAGAGTCAGATGAAATGTTATACAGGATTGAAAGTATATCAAAATTTGGGGCATCTGGGGTTGGTTAAGTGTCTGATTTGGCTCAGGTCATGATCTCAGGGTCCTGGGAAAGAGCCCAGGTTCTGTACTCAGCATGGAGTCTTCTTCTCCCTCTCCATCTGCCCCTCCCCTTGCTCATGCTCTCTCTCTCTCTTGCTCTCAAATAAATAAATAAAATCTTTAAAAAAAAAACAGAAAGCATATCAAAATCAGAGGAAAGCACTTAGTTACTCTACTTACAATATACGAAGGCAGATCAATGGGGTGAGATTTTAATGTATAATTCCTAGGAGTTAGTCCCCTACTTAAGAATTATATATTGAAAGATTGTAGGCACTGGTAGGCAGGCCAGGAACATCTATGAGGACAAAAATTTATAACGTTAATTCACCCAAAACCAAGATTTCCTCAGAAGTAATAGAGATACTCTTATCAATGCATCAAAAAACAAATTGGGCATTATTATTTGACAGTTACATGGTTAGATTGGTAAAAGATGACTCGACATTCAAAACCAAATTCTGCTTCAATAATGCATTCCTAATTATCTCTATTTTATCAGGTATTGATCATGCATTCTTTTACATAACATAATGCATCAGCATTCACCTCCGATTATAAAACACAACTGTGAGCTCCTTGAGATCTTAAAACTCCAACTGTGGCTCACAGACCAACAGCAGCAGCAGCCAGCTTGTTAGAAATGCAGAATCTCACATTCTACCCCATATCAACTGAGTTAAAATTCGAATTTTAAAAGAATTCTTTAGATCGTTAAAATATCCATTAGAATATGAAAAGCACTGCTTAAAGAGAAAGAGAAAGTGACTTACTCATTTTAATATCCTCACTTTAGACTTGACTCAGTCTGTTAAGGGACTGCCTTCAGCTCAGGTCATGACCCCAGGGTCCTGGGATCTAAGCCCATGTCAGGCTCCTTCCTCAGCAGGGATCCTGCTTCTCCCTCTGCCTGTTTCTTCTTGCTGCTCCCCCTGCTTGTGCACTCGCTCTCTCTCTCTCTTTCTGAAAAATAAATAAAATCTAAAAAAGAAAGAAAATTGTTAGACTTTGGCAAAGAGTAGGCCCCTTTGGAGCAATTCTTGAACAGCGCAGAATGAGTCGACTAATATCATTTAAATTTCTATAAATGATTAAATCTGTTTAAAATTAATGGCAAGCTCTAAGTTAGGGACCAGGTATTCAAACTAAGAGTATTAATGGGGCAACACAGACACATTGAAACACAATTTTCTAAAAACTCTGTGAGGAGCAAATAACCCAACCACTTCATGTGGATGATAAACTTTCAGACTCTGCTATGCAACTGACCCCATTGTAGCAGATAGGTAAGTGATAATATCTCATGATTGATCTATGTACTGCTGAACAGTTATCAGCTCAAAGACATTTGCAAAAGTCTAATATGTTCTTTTAATAGAATAGCATGAGATTATAACAATTTTTAAAATAATAATTATAATCATAATGTTTACAGAAATGTATTGCGTACTCACTATGTTTTACAGGATTTATTCCATTAATTTTTACAGTCCTATTATGAAGTAGGTACTACTGTCCTTATTTAACAGATAGAAAAACAAATTTATAGAAGTTCACCTA
Source organism: Mustela nivalis (assembly GCF_964662115.1). Classification (NCBI taxonomy): domain Eukaryota; kingdom Metazoa; phylum Chordata; class Mammalia; order Carnivora; family Mustelidae; genus Mustela; species Mustela nivalis. The sequence continues at coordinate 37,286,193 of NC_139023.1, read as the reverse complement.
TTGAAGAATCACTAGCTGAACTCACTCTTGACTGATTTCACAGACTCCGTTCTTTATCATAACACTCACATGTTAGCTGAGAAAACATGATGTCTTTGTAGCTACATGTGCATTAAGGAGAAGGAACATGCAATAAGCCTCCTTTCTAGCCCTAACATATGCACCAGCGTGTGGGCATGGGCAAAGTATTTAAGCTGTCTCAATTTCTTCAACTAGGGCTAATAACACATATTGACCAGTAGAATTTTTATTAAAGATTAATCACTTGTAATAGAGGTTGAATTTTTGTTATTTTTTCTTATTATTAATAATATCAGAGTAAATAGCTGTATCTTCAAGTCAAAGTTAAAGGCCCTGGAGTAAAAAAATATGATAGGAGAGGACTAATGTGATGAGAAATCCAGCCAGATGAGAGGATTTTCAGGGGAGTTCTTGGTCATTGCTCTTTTCTACCTGCAGTAACATAAGAAAGCAAAAGTAATGCAATAAATAAGCAGACACAGCTGCTTTTTATAACCCAAAAGCATTTCAGCAAGCAAAATATTCCTTCAGCTCAATCCCCTTTCCTTAACCCCCAATCATAATGACCTGCAGTGCCGTATTTTACGGAAGGATGTAGTTCATAAAAAGTAACATAAGCCATATTTATAGTGAACTGGACCTTACCAGAAATAAACAACTAACTCTGATGGATTAACATACTTCCCTTTTTTGTTCTAAAACATACATCATTGGAAAATCCAGGGCTATTCCCATTGAGTTAAATAGAGGAATATAAAATGGGTGACTTTTGGAGCCTTGACTTGTTTAATATATTACACATTAACAACTTCTGAAGTCAAAGGTTGAAATATGTGGGACTCAGAAAGTGTACAAAATTGTTTGTTGGTTTGTTTAGCTGCCCTTTAGACACGCTGTTCAGATTTATAATGTATTAAAAGGACAAAGAACAGAAATTAAACTACGTGGTAAAATTAATTGCCAGCCGAGCTAGCAAGCTCAGTTGAAAACTGGTATTTTGTTCTAGGATATGCATGCATATAAAGTGTACCAGTATGGGAAGTGGAGGCAGAAGAATAGGAAAAGTCAGTGGTGCCAAAAACTATACAGCAAAGAAAACAAAACAAATTTAATGTGATCTTTCACTTTTGTCACTGGAAAATATAGAGTCATTTTTAATAAGGTTGTGTGACCTGAACTAATACCAACTTGAACAAATCCTCCCTGATGACTACTCTATGACCTAGAAGCTTCTGGGGTACAACCTCAATCCCCAATTTTTTCTTTGTTTAACCACATCCTTAAGTATCCCCTTGGGGCATAACATCCTTGATCTGCCCTCAAGCTACCATTAAGATTCCCAAACATTATCCCCTGGTGGTCCCTCAGCAGGACCTCCAGCCTCTCGGGCTATAAAAACAGGTATTAGGGAGGTGGGGTTGTAGACATTTACTCCTCTGGAAGCTGTCCAAGACATACTCTATCCATAAGTTCTCTTATTAAACCATTTCTTGCCTAGCTGGATTTGCCAGCCTCTTTCTTGGGTATTACAGCTCATTTGGCCTTTGGAGATTGTTTTGCCTAGACCCCTCTTGCATGGAACAATGGTCGTTCTGGAGCCAGACTGCCTGAACTCAGTACCTGATCTGTTTACTCTCTCGCTGTGTGACCTGTGTGGGTAGAAAAAGTCAGATTCCTTATCTGTAATATGAGGCTTCCTGATACCTACTGCAATAAGGGTTAGCTGTTTATATATTTTTTTCTTTTTTTTAATTTAAATTCCATCAGCCAACATAAACCCATCATTAGTTTCAGATGTAGAGTTCAGTAGTTCATCAGTTTCACATAACACCCACTGCTCATCATATCACATGCCCTCCTAAATTCCCATCACCTAATTACTCCATCCACCGAAAACACCTCCCTTCCTCCAGAAACCCCTCCCTTCCAGCAGATTGTTTCCTATAGTTAAGAGCCTCTCATAGTTTTTCTCCCCCTCTGATGTCTTCGCTTTCTGTTTTCCCTTCCTTTCCCCCTGTGGTCCTCTGCCCTGTTTCTTATGTTCCAAATATGGCATTAAGGAAATACAAATCAAAACCACATGAAGATACCACCTCACACCAGTCAGAACGGCTGTAATGAACAAGTTGGGAAACAACCAATGTGGGCAAGGGGCAGAGAAAGGAGAACCTCTTACATTCTTGGTGGGAATGCAAGCTGCTGCAATCACTCTGGAAGACAGTATGGTGGTTCCTCAAGAAGTTAGAAATAGAGCTACCCTTTGAACTAGTAATTGCACTTCTTAAGTATTGGCCCCGAAGGTAGAAATGTAGTGATGCGAGCAGGCAATTGCACACCAGTGTTCATAGCAGCAATGTCCGAAACAGCCAAACTGGGGAAAGCTGAGATGTCCATTGACAGATGAATAGATAAAGAAGATATGGTTCAAATATACAATGAAATATTACTCAGCCATCAGAAAGGATGAATGTTTACAATTTTCATTGATGTGGTTGGAACTGGAGGGTACTATGCTGAGGGCTTATGACACTTCTTCTAAGAAGCCTTTCTGATTCCCTTGTTGGATACAGCACTTTTTTTTTAAGATTTTATTTGTTTATTTGACAGACAGAGATCTACAAGTAGGCAGAGAGGCAGGGAGAGAGAGAGGAGGAGGAAGCAGGCTCCCCGCTGAGCAGAGGGCCCAATGCAGGGCTCGATCCCAGGACCCTGGGATCATGACCCAAGCTGAGGGCAGAGGCTTTAACCCACCGAGCCACCCAGGCGCCCCCAGCACTTGAGCATTACTCTATCCTGCCTTAGTTTTTTCTTCACTACTTGACACTTAACTATTACCTAATACTACATTAAATAAGCAAAATTTGTTCTAATTATCCTCTTTTTCAAATGCAAACCAAATGAAGGCAGAGATATTTTTCCTCCCTTCTATATGCTCAGCACATAACAAATGATCTGGCACATAATAAGCACACACAAAATGTTCATAGTTAATTGTTATTAATTAAAGACAAATGCATTTATTTGTAAAAATTTTTGCTTATATCTTACAAATCACAAAACATTTGTTCATTCATTAAAAACTCTTTCACCTTAAAAGTTTAATTCATTATTTTGAATTGATGAAGAATAAAAAGAAAGTTATCAACTTTTAGACAACTGAATTATGTTCTAAACTCATCATCCTCTCTTACCTGTATGGTATTTTTGTTTTAGCAGTAAACATATCTAAAATATAAATGGCACTGGTTCAAACAAAATGCCAAGGACAGCCTTCCCCAAGTTTTCCTTGAGGTTCATTTGGTTATAAGCAATGACAAAAAACCTATGATGGTTTATCTAAGAATAAAGATAAAAGAGTGTAGGCTGTTCATTGGAAGGAGACTGGAATATCTCCCAGAATCCTAATAATAGCTGCCACTTGTAGGTGTCCATTATGTTCCAGGCACCATTCTAAGTTCTTTATGTAATTACCTTATTGCATTCTCCCACAGTCTCTGTAAGGTATTTACAGCTATAATATGCCTTATATAGATCAATAAACTGTTACATAAGACTCCCAAGGTCACACGTTAGTAAGGGACAGACCTGGGATTCAAACCTAGACAGTCCGACTCTTGGCCCGGTGCCCTTATCTACTTTGCCATACTGCATCCCAGATGCTCATGAATAGTGCATGGCCAGGCTTCGGGAAGGGCATGGACTTAAGTAGCTCCTGGGATCTCATGTTATTTCTAGGGTCCTGACATGAAGATGACTCATTCCAGTGACTGTCAGTTTCAAATGCTTAGGAAAAGGAAATAATTGCCTTAGATATCTGCCCTGAATTAATAAACTAAAGCCACTGGTTTAGGGAAATGAAGTATAGACATAACATTTCAGGGTTAACTCTTGTGGTATGAAGACTTTCTGAGGCAAAGGATAGTTATTGTAAACTCCAAGAATTATTTAATATATAGCATGAGAAATATGAGGGATGTCATGTATGGATTTAGACAAATAGAAACATTAATAAGCAGAAGAGAAAAATAAATTCTGCTTAATTTTTGTGACAACCTTAACTGCTATATATTATAACTCCCATTTCATAAGTGAAAAAACTGAGAGCAGGTTAATTTATACCCAAAGCTAAAGAGCTAATAAAGAACAAAACCGGGCTTTTACACATATCTGTTCATTGCAGGACTGCAGGGTCTTTATCTCACAGAGTCGAAGAATGGATCTGGTGGACACAAAAGGGTGAAGTGCAGGGTAGTTTATGAAGTGAAGAAGAGAACAGAAAGGAAAGAAAAAAGCTCTCTAGAGTGAGAGGAATCCCAAATGGGTTGCCACTGTGGGCTTTCATTGGTAGTCTTTTATTGAAAACTTACTAGGGAAGTTAAATCTTCTGGACATCTCTACCGCTGATAGCACTGTGTTTACTTCTTCTGTTGGGTAATTTTCAGTGGTCCAACTGTATCTGTTATAGGGATATCTCTTCTCTGACATTCAAGACAAATGAGGTAGTCCTGATAGTCTCATTATATTTCCTCATGTCTGATTTTGTACACCTCAGCGTTCTTCCACATCTGGGATTTCTGTGAGCCTGAATACATGGTCTCCTGTGTGAGCCTAGTCATGAAGCCCCTACCTATCTCTCCCTATCTAGCCCCACCTGTCCCTTACTCATATTGACTCCAAAGTCCATGCTTTTCCTTTATAATCCCTCCTTTTGAGTTGGCTAAAAATTGACTCACAAAGAATAGAAAAAGAGCATAAAGATGGAGCATATATAAGAACACTTTAATAATCTTCCTTTGTGGCCCTTAATGACAATACACAGGAGATGTGCAATAATTTTAAGAACTTTCCTCTCATTTGCCTAAAAAATTCAAAATACTTATATAATTATATAATATTATATATTAAAATTATATAATTATATAATATTCAAGTTCCACATTCATTTGATTCAAGCCTATTCAATAACTCTATAGCCAGTTAATAAAGTAAGAACTGACCCAAGATAGTATGAAGGAAAGAAGATAGTATGAAAGGTATTAAAACAAATGACTAGTGGGAAAAGCTCAAGAGACCATATAACACATACTGTTCATAGATTGCATTTCTATTTGAGATACCAGAAGGATAAACCATCACTGTCAAACTTGGCTGTATCAAAATCTTGTTGATAATAGAAGCATAATCTATTAAGAAACTTGTTATAATTAAAGATAGACATTAGAAAAAGTTAAGGATCAAACTCCCAGCTGTATTGTCAGGCAAACTGAGTTACATATAACAAATTCAACCTGAGGTGGAAAATGGCCTCTCTTCTCCTACCACTTGAGTTGAAATTATTCATCCAATCCCAAGCAGCTGCTGGACATGAAGACCCCTAACCTTCCACCCTCCAAAAAACCTGCAAAAAAAGTTGATACCTGGGCTTTACAAGAAAAAAAACAGAGGGTCCTTGTGCCACCTGCTGACAAGGACATTTCTTATTCCCCATGATAAAATTCTCAAGAACCCCTTCCACCAGGAGACAACTCATGAAAGGGGGGCAAGATGACTGGAACATTTATCATCACTGGTTTGAGGGGAAGAGAAGTTACTAACTTATGTTCCATCAAGATAATTCAGTAATTTTCTAGCCAGTCATCTGTCCATCTACCCATGTACGTATCTACGTAGCTACAGATACATCTATAGATCTAGAAATCTATGTATCTAGAAATCTCTATCTGTCTATGTGTCTATCATCTATTTATCATAAAAAACCTCTCTAGTCCTAAAAATAGTTCATGGATGATTTTGTTTTTCAGATCTACAACTATTATGACCAAATATTAAGAATACTAAGAAGATAGATGTGTATGGAGAGAAATACATTAAGTAAAAATTTTAAGCCTGGGTTTCAGGGATTTCAAGCCCCCATTTGCTGAATATAAAATGCTGCCGTCATTCAGAGCAGGTGTAAATTATTCCAGGCACTACCTCTTCCAAATGTTTAGTGATTTACAAATTTCATGTAGAGGTGAAAATCATCCACGCTGGGAAGAAGGAAGTGCGTGACAAAGTAATTAGTATGAAATTGACCTCCTAGGGTCCCCAACTCATTTCAAATGACTATTTTAATATCACACTAAATAATAAGCACAACGTTTTATAAATTTAAAAATACATGAAGCACTAATAAGATGGGGTAGATGCTCTTCGCTAAGAGTTACTGAACAACGCATCTATGTGTTGAAAAGCCAAGATGCTATAAGCATTTGAAGCTTCATTTCAAAGACCAAAGCTGAGAGACTCCTAAATTCAAAAATAATGCATCACGATTTTCCTTAAACAGGGCATCGAAGTATAGACGAAGCACAAAAGATGCTTGAAGAGAACAGATTAGACTTTATATATTGTTATTGATGCATAAAATACACTAAATTCTCTCTCTGTAGTGATTCTTTCTCTTTTTCTCTCCCTCCCAACCTTCCTGCACTTGAAGTTTCTTTCTTGAATCCATAATATTCAAGATTATTTTTGGACTCCTGAAATTTTTATCTTAAGATTGCAGGGGGAAAAATCCTTGTTTTTCTTGCTTTTCAGTAACAAAAGAGCAGAAAGATTATACTAATTTATTATTTTATTCTTAATTTTTTAAACCACCCCCCACGTGACAGCATAGCGATATTCCAGACTCTCTCTGAGATGTGTAATCAGGAATTTACCACCCTGTAGCATGACAATATAGGCAGAGAAAACTAGTGTTTTTTGCAGACCTGAATTCTGCAGTTCTGGAGATCTGCTACACAATATTCTGACTTAAGTTAATAGTTCTGAAGCACCTGCGTGGCACAGTGGGTTAAGTCTCTGTCTTTGGCTCGGGTCATGATCTCAGGGTCCTGGGATCGAGCCCCACATCGGACTTTCTGCTCAGCGGGGAGCCTGCTTCTCCCCCCCACCCTCTGCCTGCCTCTCTGCCTACTTGTGATCTCTCTCTGTCAAATAAATAAATAAAATCTTTTTAAAAAGTTAACAGTTCTGTATTGTACACTTTAAAGTCTGTTAAGGATAGATCTCATGTTAAATGTGTTGAAGGAGGGGAAATGTTATTTATCAATTCTTCTAGAATGGGGCTTCTTAGCTGAGGATGGTTTCAGATATTTCTGAGAAATTCTTTTAAGTCCATGTGATATATGCTCAAGCATAATGCCTGGACTTCTGTTTATAAACTGAGGTCTGAGGTCTTAGGTCTGTCATGGAAAAGCTATTCTTAATTTGGAAAAAGCTATTCCGTGAGATCACCAGCTTACCTCTGGCTGCAAACGACTCTTCTATAAAGCATAAAATTCACCCCTGAAATAAAACCAGACCATCAGTGAGAAACCTATGAGATGATATTTATTGTAGCTGTCTTTCCTCTCCATATTCCTTGACCACAAATCATGCCATTGACTTTGTTTGGGTAAACTCTTTCCTGTTCCTTGTTTATTTGCCTAACTTCCAGGCTTCTTTGCTCTGTTCTTCTGTTAGAGATATTTTCAGCATCATTATCAAAGTGCATGTTGACCTTTCCTGCTGAGCATTCTAAGAAGAATGCACTTTTTAAAACAGATCTTTCATTGAGTATTTTCAAAGTCTTGGGTTGGCTTGCTTTTAACGGCCTCCATCTGCTGCTGTTCCCTAGATAGAACGACCCGTGTCACTTCACAGTGAGATCCATATGTCCAGAGGGCATTTTCTCCTTCCACCCCATTCCTTCAGATTACAAAGTAGAATCCATGATTCTTTCCTTAAATGTTTGCTAAGGAGTGCCATTTAGTGTGGAGTCCTGCCTCATTATGCTAGACTCTTCTCAGTGCAGCATGGGTTACAAGCATTGTTACAAGAACAATGCTCTTGGAAATAGAATCCCAGGACAAGCAGTATCAGTATTACCTGGGAACTTACTAGGAATGCAAATTCTCGGACTCTAGTCCAGACCACAGAATCAGAAGCTTGAGATGTTCAGCAATTTTCAGCCTGTCAAAGCTTCCAGGTGATTTTGAGACATAGGAAGCTGGAATACCACTGTCTTAGAATATAGTCTTTCTGAACCAAAGTACAAATCAGAAATCAGAAGTACAAATCAGAAATTTGCCTTGCTTGCCTTCATCCACTAAACGTCATTTGTCTATGTAAAAATAAAAATATGTCTATGTATTTATAAAGTCATTTAGTGGGGCAGCATCACTCAAATTCAGAACCATTTTCCATGAATCTAAGGGACTCAGACACCCTAAAATCTCCTTCACATTATCCAAAAGGTCCCAGAGATACCCATTGGAAGAGCATTCCACAAGAGTGCTGGGTTCTATTAAATATATTTGATATAAATTCTCGCCGTGATCGTATAGTGGTGAGTACTCTGCATTGTGATATAAATTCTCAAAGAGTATAGAATAAGATACATGCCCATTTTTTATGATTGTCTGTTTTGTGTGCGTTGAGTTTGAGAAGTTCTCTATAGATTCTGGATATCAACCTTTTGTCTGTACTGTCATTTGCAAATATCTTCTCCCATTCCATGGGTTGCCTCTTTGTTTTGTTGACTGTTTCCTTTGCTGTGCAGAAGCTTTGGATCTTAATAAAGTCCCAAAAGTTCATTTTCGCTTTTGTTTCCTTTGCTTTTGGAGACATATCTTGAAAGAAGTTGCTGTGGCTGATATCGAAGAGATTACTGCCTATGTTCTCCTCTAGGATTCTGATGGATTCCTGTCTCACGTTGAGGTCTTTTATCCATTTTGAGTTTATCTTTGTGCACGGTATAAGAGAATGGTCCAGTTTCATTCTTCTACATATAGCTGCCCAGTTTTCTCAGAACCATTTATTGAAGAAACTGTCTTTTTTCCAATGTGTATTTTTTCCTGCTTTGTTGAAGATTATTTGACGATAGAGTTGAGGGTCCATATCTGGGCTCTCTACTCTGTTCCACTGGTCTATCTGCCTGTTTTTATGCCAGTACCATGCTGTCTTGGTGATCACAGTTTTGTAGTAAAGCATGAAATCAGGTAACGTGATGCCCCCAGTTTTGTTTTTGTTTCTCAACATTTCCTTAGAGATTCGGGGTCCCTTCTGATTCCATACAAATTTTAGGATTATTTGCTCCAGCTCTTTGAAAAATGCCAGTGGAATTTTGATTGGAATGGCATTATAGGTATAGATTGCTCTAGACAATACAGACATTTTAACAATGCAAAAACAATAAATACTGTTACACTGAAAAGAAATAAAAAATTTAAAAAAAAAAGAATAAGATACATGCAACTGATAAACACTTGTCAACATCCTTTCTGTTCCAACATTAAGAACTTCCCCAATGGAGTTTGCTCTATGTAAAAATCTTTGCCACATAGTAATAAAATCTTATCAAGAATATTTTTAGTGGTGCCTGGGTGGCTCAGCTGGTTAAAGTCTCTGCCTTCTGCTCCAGTCATGATCTTGGGGTCCTGGGATCAAGCCCTGCATCAGGCTATCTGATCAGGAGGGAGCCTGTTTCCCACCCGCCCGCCCCTGTCTGAGCCTGCCTCCCTGCCTACTTTTGATCTCTGTCTGTCAAATAAATAAATAAAACCTTATAAAAATGATATTTTAAGCTGAAAAAGTTATAAAACATAGAAACCAGAAATAAACCACCAATTCTAAAAGTAACCTATTTTTCAGTGGGGCCTGGGTGGCTCAATTGGTTAAACATCTGTCTTCAGTCCTTGGTCCTAGGATCTCATAGGTCCTGGGATCAAGCCCCATATGGAGCTCTCTGCTCAGCCAGGAGTCTGTTTCTTCCTCTCCCTCTATGCTCTCTTACTCTCTCTTAAATAAATAAATAATTTTTTTAAAAAATTTATTTTTAAAACACCTTTTAGAAAATAAGGAAACATTTAAGTAACCATTATGTATAACACCCAGGCACTTGTATTGGCCATGCTCTCAAAGCTTTGCCTGGGAGCCTATCACAAATCAGCTTTAAGGAATTCTTCAATTTCTATGTTGTAATTTCAATGTGAAACGCCTGAAAGAGAATGTAGTTAAGTGACTGATGCAGACCTCTGAGTTGGCTTTGTCACAGACAGCAAGTCAGAATGAGTGACTGTTTCTTTATCCAAGAGGGAAAAACAACAGCGTGCTGGGATCATTTCCATTCCATGAGAAAGAGACCATTTTGTATTATTTAAAGTCCTCCTGTTATCATTTTGAAGTGCCAGGAAAAGAACTGGTATGAGAATAAGGGCACTCTTACTTCTCATTCCCAAACCTTGGCCAAGTCTTTGAACACCAATGCAGTTGCTATAAAATCATTTCTCAGTTTTAAATTATGACCTCTACCCACCCAAGGAAACTTTCTAGAAATTTTTCCAGTTCCACCTCCCACCACTTTAATCAGACTCTTTAGAGCTAAGTAAGGTCTGCGCAGGTACATTTCACTAAAAATTCTGTAAGGGTTTCTGATTTGTACCCCTGGTTCAGAAAGACTATATTCTAAGACAAGGTATTCCAACTTCTCATGTCTCAGAATCCCAGAGGCTCTGACAGGTTGAAAATTGCTGGACATCTCAAGCTTCTGCTTCTGTGGTCTGGACTAGGATCCAAGAATTTGCATTTCTAATAAGTTCCCAGTTAATATTGATACTGCTTGTTTTGGCACCCCATTTCCAAGAGCATTGTTCTGAGTCCTTATAACTCAAAATTGTGGTCACCCGGTAGCTTTGTTAGAAAGATATTATCTAAAAGATTGTTAAAATTCAGAAGTCTAGGTTCTACCCCAGACCAACTGAATTATAATCTACTTTTTAACAAGATCCCCAAGTGATTCACACTAAAATTTCAAAAAAAACTAGTCTAAGTTGTTTTGAAATTTTGAGTTTTGATAATGATCTGTTGACCTGCTCAGTAATGGCATATATTACAAAAACAACAATTAGCTTTGTTTTTTTAAAGCACTTAAAATCAAAATTAACTTCTATTAAGATATCATTAAATACTGCCGTCTTTTTACTTTTTTTTAACTACCAACATTTCCTGATCTGATATTTGAACATAATTTAGCTCCATCTTGAATTTCTTAAAAGTAGTTTCTTTCACAACTTGCCTCTTGGCACACTTAAGGTTCTGCTTAAATGACTCATTCATTCACGTTTTCCTGCTGTGCCTTACAGAGCATTCATATTTTATGTTGGTGCTTTTATCCTTTCTCCGTCTATTTCCTGCTGGGGTGCTTAGGGAGATTAGTTCATAAAATTAGTATATATAAGATATTACCAAGAAATCCTCTTACAGCAAATATTTTACAACATTTAAGCAACAAAGAGTTATCTCTCTTCTGCCTTCCACTTCCTACCTTCGGATCATGTGATGAGCACTGGGTGTTATACCGAACAGATGAATCACTGAATATTATACCAAAAACCATTGATGTACTATGCCTTGGCTAATTGAATTTAAATTTTAAAAAATTAAAAAAAAACCATAATTTTCTAAATTTCCCTAGAAATGGGTGTGTATCATGCTATGTAAAACTTCATATCTCCTATTCTATCTAACTAGCTATCATTCTCAGTGAAGTTCCTAGAATACTTGTAATTTTGGCATTGGCTATCAGTGGAATTCCACTATCACAAATGTATATGCAATAGTTTAGTACATTTATAACCAAAGTTCCCATCCCTTCTGCAATATTGCTTTCATGTTTCTCCTGCAGAGCTGGACCAGGGTGAGTGAGGACCTTGCACACTCTGGAGCATAAGTACCTCCTTAAAATCTATGTCCTGGATCCCTCCCTTGCCTCACCTCTTATCCTGCCTCAATTTCCAGTATTAGTAATCTGTCACTGTAACAAATTATCCCAAATCTCAATGGTTTAAAACAACCAATATTTTATTACAAAAATTCTGGGGACCAGGAATCCAGATGCAACTCACCCATTCTCCATTGCAAGGTCTTTTATCAGACTGAGATCAAGGTGTCAACCAGGAATTATAGTTATCTTAAGGCTTGAAAAGGAGAGAATGTGCTCCCAGTCTCATTCACATGGTTGTTAGCAGGATTTGGTTCGTCATGGGCTGATGAACTGGCTGTCAGCAGGAGACCTCCCTCAGTTCCTTGCTATATGGGACTCTCCACACAGAAGCTTACAACACAGTAGCTTTCTTCTTCAGAGAGACAGAGACCAATATATTAACAATTATATCTTATCACTTTTGTCATGTTCTACCCATTAGAAGCAAGTCTTGGGGGTCAGCACATACTCAAGGGGAGGGGAGTGCTGAAGACTATGAATGTAAGAAGTCAGGGATTATTAGGATCATCACAGAAGCCTTCTCACCAACTCTCTCTTACACTCCTTAGAATGTAATCCCTTCTTCTTTTTTGTCTAGTTCACTTCCTCCTTCTCCCCCGCCTTTTTCTCCTTCTCCCTTTTGCCTACTCCTCCTTTTTCTTCTTCTACTCCAACGTATACATCATGTCTGGCAAAATAGACTACATTGTGCCTATTGGTAAATGGATTGACTTGGAGTTTCATTGTTTTATAATTTATTTGAAAGATTTTTTTAGTCTTTTATTATTTTCATCATGATAAGTGTCCTCTAATCCCCATCTCCTACTCTCCCCATCCCCCCACCCACCTCCCCTATGGTAACCATGTTTGTTCTCTGTAGTTGAGGGTTTGTTTCTTAGTTTCTCTCTTTTTTTCTTTTGATCATTTGTTTTGTTTCTTAAATTCTACATTGAGTGAAATCATATTGTATTTGTCTTTCTCTGACTTATTTTACTTAGCCTAATACTCTCTAGTTCCATCCATGCCCTTGCAAATGGCAAGATTTCATTCTTATTTACACACACCACTTTTTCTTTATCCATGCATGTATCAGTGGACACTTTGGCTTCTTCCATAGTTTGGCTATTCTAAATAATGCTTCTATAAACACAGGGGTGCATGTATCACTTTGAATTAATGCTTTTGTTTGAATTATTGTATTTAATTTGAAATATTTTAAAGTTATCTAATATATTCTAAAAAATAGGAAAATAGCCCCTGTTGCTTTACCAGATAGGTAAATGACCTGGCGATACCAGATAGGTCTTGGTGTCACTAGATTACCTGGGACTCAGAGCTAGCCCAGAATGTTCTTCTGTTAAATGTAAACATTTCACAGGACATCATCATTTAAGGCCATTCAGTGACTCTAATGAAGCCAGACAAAAAAGACCACTGTCCAAATGACAAAAAAAAAAAAAACAACAACAAAAAAAAAACACTCATATCCTTATTCTGACTGATTATGAATGACTGGGCCTCCATTACCAGTTGCAGTATTAGCCTTGTTTTGTCTTCTCACTTTCTAAATGAGAGTTATTGAGATAAACAATGATAGAATTACCCTAACTTCCTGACAGCATCCAAACCACTGTAAAGACTTATTACCTTGAACTCTCCTCAGAATCACCTAACCCAAGCCCAAGTCTTGCCATATGCCCTTTCTTCTTCTTCTCCTTCTTGAAAGATTTTATTTTATTTGACGATGAGAGACAGCACAAACAGGGAGGGTGGCAGAATGAGGGAAAGAGAGACGGAGAGGCAGGTTCCTTGCTGAGCAGGGAGCATGATGCAGGGTTGAAGCCTGATGCAAGGTTTGATCCCATGACCTGATTTGAAGGCAGACGCTTAACCCATTGAACTATCCAGGGTCCCGGGGAATAAGCCCTTTCTATCACAGTCTTAACGGAGACACTCCATGGCTCTCCACATTTACTTTTTTTTCTTTCTTTTTTTTTTAAATGTCTTTTTTTTTTTTTAAGATTATTTATTTGACAGGCAGAGATCACAAGTAGACAGAGAGGCAGGCAGAGAGAGAGAGAGAGAGGAGGAAGCAGGCTCCCCGCTGAGCAGAGAGCCCGATGTGGGGCTCTATCCCAGGAGCTTGGGATCATGACCTGAGCCGAAGACAGAGTCTTTAACCCACTGAGCCATCCTGGCGCCCCTCCACATTTACTTTTCACTCTCGTGATGACAAATCACAAAATTAACTTTCTTCAACTATAGCTGGTCTTTGGCTAGAGGTCCCTATAGGGCATTGGTCACTCAGTCATTCATCTTCAAAGTGATATAAATTATCCATCATGTACTATTTGGAAAGGATTTGTTTGTGATTATATAACAGGCTTTGTTTCTTTCAATACTTTTTTCAGAACTGGATTTATGAAAACAAAATAAAGATAGTAGCACTCTTTTTCATTTGCTATAAATTGCAGGAGATCTTTGATGGTGGGTCATCTGGTTCTGAATAGCCATTAAGCCATTACCATATTCAGAGAGAAAAAAACTAGTCTCATTCTCTTTTGAATCTACCCTTTCAATTACCCCTGTCCCCAATTGCACATTCGTAACACCCAACACAATGCTAATGGCGTAGGAAGAAGGGAAATAAATTTTCCTAGTAAGTCCCCACAATATTGTTCTACCATTGTAAATTTGGCCCATTTTATCCAAAAGCACCCTGCCAAGTGACAGCCTCAGATACATTGGAGTTTTATTTTCTCAGGCTTTAAGTTCATCCATGATAGAAGGCCAGCATTTACAGAAATATATTACCTCCTTTGTACTTCTAGGATATTTTTGAATGTAAAACTTGCATGACTTGCATGAAAAAACTAAGTAGTATTAAACTGAGTTCCATTCTTGTAATTAAATTTCTCTGAGCTTTAGATCAGTCATATGTAAAGAAATAAAAGTTGGCTTAGCTAAGTACTTACATTGATGCAAGGTAGCCAGCTTTCATTAATGGTGGATTGAATATAAATTGACCTCCCTATCTTTAGGCATATAGATAATTAAAGAAAGTATAACAATGCTATTGTTTGATGGCACCTCTGATTTAACTGTTTCCAATTGCATTAAATTGTGTTAATACATTTTTTAAAAGAATATTATTAAGTAATCAGTCAGAACATGAATAGGTGATTCTTGCTACTTGTCTTGGTAACAAAAGTGAATTGGATACATGACTCAATCTTATGATAGCAAGTCAGTCATTATAAACATTTTTTATTAAATTTATTCTGTTAAATTTCTTAGTTCTAATGGGAATGAACCTACAACTTGTAACTATTCCTTATATTTTCTTTTCTTTCTGAATGTCATAGAAATTCTACAAAACCAAGTGAAACAGAAGAAAAAGAACAATATATGCCTTCAATATACAACAAACACCATTTTTGTACAGAGACAACAGTGATATTCTGTAAAGAAGATAATTATTTTTTATTTTAGTGAGAGAGTGAGAATTGTTTGCTTTTTGTTTTGTTTTCTGTTTTAGCATTTTAAAATCCAGACATAAACTTCCTTGGATCATTGTATTGAAAGAATAAATCACCATGTAAAATATTAACCAAAAAGGGTGATCAAAAGTGTTGATCATATTGTTTCAGGGCAGTTGGTAGCTGGTGGAGGAAGAGGCACATTAAATTTGCCTACTACATTTTAAGAAGAATGCTTTCTAAAGTGTGCCAGTCAAAAGTAAGCATGTTTCCAGGATTTGAAAATAGAAGAGAATCAAAAGGTCTCTAAAACATAAATCTGATAGATGTTGGTAAGTGATACCAATGAAGAAAAAAGAGTGGATCTGATATATTAAAAATCATCAGTAAGGTGGCTCTAGTAGGACCAAATTTAATAAAAATCAAGAAAAAGTAAATGGAGAAAAAGGCACATAATTTAGGATGAATATGGGAGAGGCACAGATGTCTCAGAATAGTTTCTAGAAATAGAAATCCTAGAATAACCTGAGGCTTGTGAAAAAAGGTAAAGGCAAGAAAACGTATCTTTTCCCTTATGTTTGGATGTGCAAGAAAAGGAAGAGAGAGAGCCATTGCTTAGCACCGATGATGTAACATGATAGATGAGAAAATGAGAAGCTTCTCAAATTTTGTTTTTATCATCTACTCTATTCATGCTTATATAGATGATCTTCAGACAAGAAGTTTAGAATGAACTTTGGAATGAGAGAAAAGGTGCTGAAAATTAGTAGCAGGAGCTCTTAGTATTCCAAAATTAGAAGTAAATCCTAAAAAGTCTTTGGAAATGTATGTTATCACTTCATGTGGTGCTTTATTTTAAAATATTTTCCCTAATAATTTAATGCTGGTAGTTTTATTACCAAAAGCAAAAATCTCTCTGTTTTATAGCCATAGTCCAGTGCTAGTTGCACGTATTTTTAGCCTCTACTGTAATTAGGCAATTTATCAATTTAAGGATATTGTTTGTCTGTGACATTAGTTGTTTTGTTTTGTTTTTTTTCCACATCTGAAAAACCATTTGCTATTGTACTTTTTATTGTAACTGGTAGTTACCTAGTCAATCCACTTCAGGCTTCTTATAGATCAGTTTTATGAGACAGTATAATCCCCATATACCTTCTCTTAAATAAATAAATACTGTATAAATGGATCATGTTTGAGTCTTATTATATAATGATACTTCAGTAGACTGAATCAAATTTCCTTTTGTTACAGTTTTGGTTCCTGTGTATAAACTGAAATTGGGATATTATGCATCAAAATGTGTTTTATCCTTTGCATTCCATGCAACAGAGATAAACTGTGATCCAGAGGCCACAACACAACTTCTTCTTTGAAAAAGTCTTGATTAGCCATGAAGAGAGCAAGGAAATGAATTTGGGGCTGTAGGAGGCAAAGAGTGCTTGATTATCTGTTGTGATGACAGACTGGGTGGGAAAGGCGGGTGACCTGAAATGGGGGATGGGGAAAAGCTATAACCAGGGTCATAGGACAAGTAAGAAATGTTTACAGAGAGTCTGCTGCCAAGCAAAAGTAAGGCAGACACCTGCCACTGGGAGGTATTGCCAGAAAGGGAAGGAAGAGTCAATCAAGAATTTGAGGAAGGAGCCCTGAAGAAAGAGCTTCATGTCACAGCTTAACGAAGCAGAGCTCATGATAGAACCACAGGCAAAAAACACATGGCTTCAAAGCCAGCTCAGACTATTCTCTAAAAGAAGGAGAACTATAATCTTTGGTGACACAGACATGAAATGTGGATGTATAATTTCCAGTACATGGGGTGAGGGAACTCCAAGATGGTCATTATTAAAGCCATCTTGTGTTACTAGACATTGTCCCCCTCACTGTGGCCTTCTTGTGGCCTTCATCACTGCAGGATACAGAGTATCCTTCCTAGAATGAGTATTTGATATGTATGGGATGGAAGCTTAAATCTAGTTTGGCCAGAATAGAAAATTTTGGAAATGCAGAAATGCCTAAAGAAGAAAAAGAAACTCACACTTGAATACTTCTCTGTAGTAGTAAATTTAGTTACATTTTCAATGCAATTCTTGCAGTTTTTTTTTTCCCCCATGCACTTGTATAATTTTACCTTTTTTGACAGCTTGGGGAATTGCAGAAAACAGTAAATACATTTTCACTAAATATATTGTGAACATTTATTAGTCATTTAGTCTTTCTCTAAAGCATGAATTTAATATGACGACTACATATTATTTCATAAATCAGTAATAATCATAATAATAAGAGCAGAGTTAGAAGTGGCATTTGTGGTCACAGAAGGAAGAATAGTAGTAATAAAAGCTGTAGTTGTCAACAAATCCAAATATATTACATACTTATGGTATGCAGAGAAAATTTCTAAAGTACTCTCTATATATTATTTTAATCCTCTAAACGACACTATACTATAGGTATTATATGTCTTCCACTTTATAACTGTGGGCACAGACTTTTAGAATCCAATTAATTTGTAAGCTCAAGGGTATTGTTAAACATACCAGTGTTCAGCTCTAGCCTAGACCTATCAAGTGAGAAAGTGTGGAGTCAGTTCCAGGAACTATATTTAAGAAGCCCTATAGATGGCTCTGAAATGGCCTATTTGGGAAAACACTTTGGCAATGTTTTTACAAGGTTGACAAGGTCTTTACAAAGATTTAAACCTGATCTGATGCCAAAGTCCTTAGCACTATACTGCATCTCAAAGTGTAGATTACCATAATTTAAACATCTCATTTTGGTGTATTTAGGTTGTTTATATGTTTATTATAACTAATGCTGAGACAAGAACCTCATACATTAGAATTTTTTTCTGATTATCATTTAGCATCAAATTCTGTAACAAAAAATAATAATAATAAAGATTATAATTTAGCTATTTAATCAGAGGAAACATCAGAAGTCACTACATATTCTACTGATAGTAACAAACTTGAAAGTTACAGTGATGACAGAGAGAAAGAGATTTAGTTCAAATTGGAACTGGATCACCCAAAACAGTGTTAGGTCAGTTATGTGCATTTTATTATACTCTGAATCCTTATCCTTAGAGTAACTTTTTTCCCGCATTTTTAAGAATGAAAAGTCCCTCAAGACTTTTTAAGCTTTATATTTTTTTATCATACCATTAAAGCTGGCAACATTGTTAACATTAAAGATAAGATGCATGATAAAACTAAAAGAATACCTACAAGTTAGGTAGGTAGCTTATTCTTTGACTTTCTGAAAATATAAATAGCAAAGGACAAAAATCTTATGACATATTAAGTCCTATAGGGGTATCTTTGAATAACTAGAATAGAGCCACCCTATAAAAGAGAATAGAAACAGAAAATTATTGGTAAGGTATTTATGACATAAATTTTATAATAAAAGCTATTTTATAAAAAAAATCAGGAAGAGGTAATAATGGCATTCCTCTCTACTTATTTTTTTGTCTCTCTTTTAAAAATAAATTATAAATTATTTTGGATACTTTCTTGGCTCTTATTACGGGCTGTCTTTACTACAAAAGTTGAATTAAAACATACTTTAAATTTTATCCACTTCCAATCTGGGGAGCAGTTCTGTTACTCTGTAGAATATATTGTTTGTGTCTGTGCAGAGTACTTTAAATGAAATCTCAACATCTTGTTGTAAACAATGACAGAAATCTGCTTGACCTCTTACAGTGCTGTCACAATTTCAGACATGATGTAGCGACACTATATACTGATCCTTTCTTTAGTTAAAAAAAAGAATCTAGGTCCAAATAGACATCAATCCCTTCATTTCCTCTTGTAAAAACTCTAAGGAAATAAAATTCTGCATTTAAATTATTTCCCAGGGAAAGAGTTGGCATTCTTTTGTAAAACTGAAGTTTTCAAATGTAATGATAAAAATGTAAAGCCAGAAAATATTCATGTTTGACAAATTTGGCAAATATTTATTGAGTACTTACTGTATGCCAAAAAATCTTCTAGGCTCTAGAGTTAGTTCAGTAAGTTTTAGAAGGAGCATCTAGGAATTTTTGCTGGATTTGATGTAGTGGAAGAAAAAGAGGAATCAAGGATGGTTCCTAAACTTCCATTAAGCAGGTAGGTGAATATTCCTGCTCATTTATAAGATGGGGAGATCTCAGAGAAAAGATTTGTGGAAAAAATCAATTGCGCTAGTTTTGACACATCATTTCTGAATGTCTGTTACCTCCAAATAGATCTATCTAGTGCATGATTGTCTTTTAGTCATAAATTTAGGGGAAAGTTCAAGACCAGAGAAATCAATTTGAGAGTTCTTAGCATTAGAACTCTTAGTCTCATCAGACTTCTTATTATCTGAAGTCACTAAGAAGATAGCATAGAGAACAAAGAGAAGAAAACCAATTATTCTGCCCTAGAGGTCCAACGAGGGGTGAGATGGAGTGACCAAGGAGAGAGAGGAAAATCAGGACAAGGCTATTTCACAGGAACAAAGATAAGGAAGCATAAAAGACAGACGAGTTCTATTGAATACTACTGAGTAAAAGAAAAATTCAAACCCAATGTGAATACTGAATTAGGAAACTTGGAGGTCACCGGTGATATTTTTTTTTTTAAAGATTTTATTTATCCATTGGACAGACAGTAGTAGTAGACACAAGTAGGCAGAGAGGCAGGCAGAGCGAGAGGAAGGGAAGCAGGCTCCCTGCTGAGCAGAGAGCCCAATGCGGGGCTCGATCCCAGGATCTTGGGATCATGACCTGAGCCAAAGGCAGAGGCTTTAACCCATTGAGCCACCCAGGCACCCAGGCACCCCTTGCTGGTGATATTTACAAGAGTAGCTATAAGGTTGGAAAAAGAGTTTGAAAAGAATGTGAGAGATCAGGAAGTTGAGAAAGACATAAGAAATCCTAAAACCAGTGTTTCAGGAAGAGAATAATAATTAAATTCATATAGACACCTACTTTGTGTTTAACATTTATTTGCTGTTATACTTTATATGTATTATATTTTTTCAAAAGTAAAATATTTCCATTTGAGAAGAGATTCTTAGGAAACCTTCATCACTTTATGTTTGTCTAATATATTTATATAAAGTCTTTCAAGTTTGATTTGGAAACTGTGAGAAAAACAATGTTTTGGGGCATCTGGTCAGCTCAGTTGGTTAAGCAAGTACCTTTGGCTCAGGTCATGATCTCAGAGTTCTGGATCAAGTCCCACATTAGGCTTCCTGCTCAGCAGGGAGCCTGCTTCTCCCTCTGACCCTCCCCTCTCATGTTCTCTCTCTCTCTCTCTCTCAAATTAAAAAAAAAAAAAAAAAAAAGGCAATGTTTTCTCTCTTCTCTGTAAGATCTATGAGCCAAGGAAGGTTTATGTTACATTCAGACTCCATTGTAATAATGCTGCTCTATGATTTTAAAGGCCAAAATACATATATCCAATTGAATTATTTAAGTTCAGGATTGCTTTTTACAAGCACTATATCTATTTTGAATACATATATCTTTATACAAAAGATTTCTAAATGAAATGCTACTGCAATCTTTAATTAAAGCAGTTTTATCCCAAATTTTATAAGAGTAATATTTGCAAGGCTTTTTAAAAATTGTTGGTTAACATCAGAGAACTTCAGAAATGCACAAAAATGGTTAAATTGAAATCTCTGATTTTGTATGACTTATTGGATCAAAACTGAAACATGGTTTCTCAGGAAAGTGGAACAAGAGTGTGCATATATTCTATGAATGACATTTATACAGAATGCTATAAAGTTTTTGGTTTTTTTTTTACTGAATGGACTTTTTAAAAGTGACACCATTGGTGAGTGTTGAGCACAAAAGTAACATGATCCAAAGTATATTTTTAAAGGCTCAACCTGGTCCTCTATTGAGTGTATACCATAGCAAAAAAAAAAAAAAAAAAAAAAAAAGCAAAAACAAACAAACAAAAACAGTGCAAAGACTCAAGAAATATAAGTACTTATTACTGATTTTACTGATTTTATCATTTCATAGTACCCTTTGTAGAACTACCGTGGAACTTATCATGAACTTTTAGAGTCGCTTGGGAGAGAAGCAGGAAAAGTTCAAAGGTGTCTTCTAGGTTCCTTTTCTAACATAAGGTCTAATAGCAGCCTTGGATGTGAGCAGGAGCATGTCAGGGGTGTCAGCCTGAAGAGGTGAGATGGGGCTGTGGAGGCAAAATGTCAATTGCTGTTTTCCGAGGCTGGAGTGGAGGCTTAGCAGATGGGAACTTGCTATGTACTCAGACAGAAGTGATCCAATCGGGGTTTTAGCTCTTTCTGTCTGTAATACTTTGGACAGATCTCTGGTTTGGGACCTTGCCTTTGTTTCCTTTCTATAACTTTGCACTATATATGCCATATATACAGATCAGTGTATGAAACATAAATAAGCGTCCATTTAACTATTCCAATATGAATAAACAGTATTCATTCAAAAGCCCTATCAGGAACCCTTCCTTAATTACCTAATCTAATCACCTCCCAATCCCTAACTTCTAATCACCCTCCCTCAGAATAACTTCTATTCTTAATTTTGTGATAATCACACCTTTGTTTTCCTTATATTTTAGTTTTACCACCTATGCATAAATCCCTGAACAAGAAATATTTTTCTCTCTTCATTCATCAGTTTATTCAATAAATATTCATTAGTTCTACATATTTTCTCCTGTGATTTACTGGTTTTTTACTCCATATCATGTTTATGAAATTCATTTATGTTAATGTAGATAGTTATAGCTGATTTATTTTCACTGTGTGTAATATGTGGTAAGACTATAATATTTTGTATAACTACACATACATTTGGGTTGTTTACAGAATTTTTTGCTATGACCCTTTTTGAACATACATCCTATAGAAAACATTACAGAACGAAGTTTCTAGGTCACAACTATTAGATGTCAAACCACTTTCTAAGTTTTATTAGAAACTTTTTTCCAAAAACACTAATTTACTCTCCCAATGCAGACTGTAAGAGCTGTCTTTGTTCAGCATGCATAACAGCACTCTTTTTTTTTTTTTTTAAGATTTTATTTATTTATTTGACAGAGAGAGAGAGATCACAAGGAGGCAGAGAGGCAGAGCAGAGACAGAGGGAGAAGCAGGCTCCTTGCTGAGCAGACAGCCCGATGTGGGGCTCAATCCCAGGACCCTGAGACCATGACCTGAGCCAAAGGCAGAGGCTTAACCCACAGAGCCACCCAGGTGTCCCTTCTATCCTTTTCTTTTTCATTTGTTTTACTATATCTTATGATTCTCTTGAAAATAAATACAAATATAAAACTAAACTTAAACATTGCTAGTCCATTCAGACTGCTATAACAAACTGCTATAGAATGGGCTGCTTGTAGACAACAAAAATTTATTTCTCACGGCTCTGGAGGCTGAGAGATCAAGGCTATGACAGAGTCAGTGTCACTTTCTGGTTTATTGGCTGCTTTCTCACATGGCGGAAGTGTACAAGGGATCTCTCCAGTGTCTCTGTTATAGAGCACTAATCCCAGGAATATGGGCTCCACCCTCTTGACCTTATCACCTCTGAAAGGCCCTACCTCCTACTAGCATCACATTGGGGATTAGGACTCAATATATTAATTGGGGAGAGACACAGATATTCAGTCTACAGCAAATACAAACAATATAAATTAAACATGCGTACGTATATAAACATTCTAGATAATAGTCCTTTGTCAAATATATATATATATATCTTTGTCTTTTGTCAGATACATATATATATAGCAAATATCTTGTCTCCATAAAATTATCTTTTTATCATCTTTAAAATAACTTCTATGTAAACAGGATTTATAATTTTAAGTAGTCAAATCTACCAACTTTATGTAATGTCCTTTTTTTAAGATTTTATTTATTTATTTGAGGGAGAGCAGGAGCAGGAGGGAGGAGCAGAGGGAGAGGGAGAAGCAGACTCCCTGCTAAGCAGGGAGCCTAACATGGGGCTTGATCCAAGGACCTCGAGATCACAACCTGAACCTAAAACAGACACTTAACCAACTGAGCCACCCAGGCGCCCCTATGTTATGTCTTGCTTAAGAGTTCCTTCCTTTTCCAAAGTGATGAAAGATAATACTTTTCTCTATTATCATTTTAAAGCTTTGAAGTTGGATTTTAATTTTTTTAGACCACCTGTGGCCGATTTTATAGTATGATGTGATGGTCCAATTTTATTTTTTCCAAAAAGATAACTAGTCATCATAACACCATTGATGGGTTAAGTTATTATTCCCTAACTACCTTTACTAACAAATCTCCTTTAAAAATTAATTCTTGGCATTAGATAGAATACCTACTCACCCTGTTTTTTCTCAAGTGTATATTAGCTATTGTTGACATAATTCATTTCAATAAACATTTTATTATCATGTTTTTAAGTCCATCAGAAATGTAGAGACATGTTTGGAATTTCAACAAATCTACAAGTGAATTCAGTGAAAATTGATATCCTCATACTGAGTGTTCAAAACTATACACATGATTTTTTTCAAGATCCTTTTCAGATTTTATTGCTCACTTTTTATTCCTATACAGGAAACAATATATTTCATATTTTTTATCTAGTACCTTGCTGAACTCTCTCATGAGCTCTACTCTTGCTGTGGATTCCCTTTGGCATTCTCTATGTACAGTATCTCTAAGAAATAGCTTTAAAAAAATTTTATCTTCATATATTTAGTTTCTTTTCTTTCTCTCTTACAGCAGTAGCTACATACTCCAGTGCAATACGGGGAAAATTTATATTATCAGGCTTCCTTGTTTCAGATCTCAAATACAATGCTTCTAACATTTCACTGTTAAGTGTTAGTATATGTTTTTGCAGACACTCTTTATCTGGTTAAGAGAATTCCCTTCTCCACTCATACTGCTACATGTTTTCAATCATAAGTGAATTTTGACTTATATCAAGCTTTTTCTACATCTATCTTCCTGGACAAAAATTTTCATCTAGCATTCTTTGGATAAATCCATCTGGATAATGGTGAATAATGTCTTTTAAAATTTATTATTGAGGTGACTGTGTAATATTGTACTTGAGATTTTTTATCTTTTTTCTTGAAACATTTTAGCTTATAATTTTTCTATTGTCTTTTTTAGGGCTTATTTTGCCATATTTGTTATCAGGGTTGTGCTAGCTTCACAAAATGAGTTGTATGTTAGTGTCTTTAACCAAAAGAAATCATGTATAGTGATATTAATAGCTTCATAAAATAAAGGTCTGAATATGTCCACTCTTTTATACTCTTCCAACAACTATTTATTGAGAATCTACTATATGTGAGGTAGTCTTCTAGATATTGGAGACCCAGTGATGAACGATATAGCCCAAACTTCAGGGAGCTTATATTCTAGGAAGATAAGATGGAAAATAAACAAGTAAGTAAAATACATAATTTGTCAGATGAAATATATAAAGAATACAAATAAATATAATGCAGGAACAAAGGGAAATAGGAAATACTAGGGAGGGACAGGGATCATAATTTTAAATTGGTATTAACATATGATACCTCTGTAAAGGAAACTTTTGTCAAAAGACTGGAAAGGAAGTGAGGTTGGAGAGT
The DNA here is from genome assembly GCF_964662115.1 of Mustela nivalis. NCBI lineage: Eukaryota > Metazoa > Chordata > Mammalia > Carnivora > Mustelidae > Mustela > Mustela nivalis. Next base: position 37,261,306 of record NC_139023.1, on the reverse strand, counting down.
TAAAGATTTCCATGAGACAGTTCATCTTCACACCCTTCCACAATATTCTTACCCTTTATACAAAATCCCTAATACCTTCCCTACTCTGCCTCACTAGAATCTCCTTCCTGTATCCCATACACACATTGAATCTTAATGTTTTTTCTCGGGAGCTCCGTAAAGTTTTCCCTCCCTAACTTGTACAGTAGACAAAACACATTTTAAATTATTTGAAACCTTTCAGGGTCACCTGGGTGGCTCAGTCAGTTAAGCATCTGATGCTCTTGATTTAGGCTCAGGTCATGATCTCTGGGGTTGTAAGATCAAGCCCTGCATGGGGCTCTACCCTGGGCATGGAGCCTGTTCAAGATTCTCTCTCTCTCTCTCTCCCTCTCCCTGCCCCTACCTGCTCTCTCTTTCTCTGAATAAATAAATACATTACTTGAAACCTTTTATAACAGCTTTTCTAAAAACAAACAAACGAACAAAAAACAAACATGAGCTTCTTTCTTGGTTGAAATAAAATTTCACATAAGATAAAATGAGACACACTACATTATTATCAGCCATAGATTTTGGTGTATTATTCTTGTGGTCTTAAAGATCAAATATATTTCCTTTTCTCTGGAGTCAGCCTTAATGAAGCATTGACTTTTAATTACTGTGCCAAATAGTCTGGGTAAGTCAGACGTTAGGACGAGCTGGGGCCCATACAGCCGTTTATGCATTATCCATTACTAAAAATACGTCTCTGGGGATAAAATTGTCCTGAATCCTTAAAATTCTATTACTTCAACACTCCTTGCTGTGACTTTTTAAATGTTAAGGGTGAGGGGGTTACATAAGAAATGCATAATCTACATGCACTTTAAGATCTTAAAAATAACTATTTAAGCTTTATTCTTTTATGAAATTATATATATATTTTTTAAATTTTCTCAGTTTCAGTCTAGATGGCCAAGCACATTTGCCATTTCCCATTTTAATCCTGAGAGAGAAACCTCTATCTGAGTGTATTTCTCCTATGATGAATTTTTTGGGCATCAGTCTGGGATCAGAAATTTAGAAACACGTTACAAGACTGCCTTCTGAACTGTGTTGGGGAATTTTTTTTACTTCTTAAATATGTTTGAAAGGGATCTTGAATGGAAAATCCTTGTGCATGCAAAAACATTTATTAAAATTAATAGGATCTCCTTAAAATGTTTCAATAGTGCCAAAAATTTTTTCTTGCTACATTAATTCTCTTATTTGGAAAGCATAACTCTGAAGCTCTTATTGTGCAATATAGTCAATGAGAATAAATGGATTTGGAAAAAATACCCGAAGCTTATACCCTACCTCCCCTCATTATTACCTGTGTGACCTTGAGCAAGTTGCATGTAACTCTTTGAGTTTTGATTTTCTTCTTCTATAAATAGGTTTAATAACACTTACCTATAATAACACTGCAGTGCTGCAGTGAGTACCAGAATTACGGAGGGCATACATTTGACACAAGTAGGTAATCAACAACCAGGAACAACTGTATTTGACAAAGAAGAATGAAATGAGACTTTTGGAAAATAGGTATTACAAAATAATTACTTTGCCTTCCAAACAAAGATTTCACTTTGGTAAAAGTTTTATTTTTCAACAATAAAATTGGCATAATAATCCCATGATCCCAGGATCTTTTAAGAATTTAGTGGGATAATGGATATGAAGTGTTTATAACAGTGTTTGGTAAATAGTATATACTCAATAAATGATTGCTGTTATTTACATTATTAGTAGTGATTTTATTGTTACAAACAGACTTCTTTTTCAACAAGAAACTCTTTCCTAAAAAGCAGATGAATTTTGGTTATAAATCATTGCACAGAGTCTTGCAGGCAAAGTTGCTTAAAGTTCTGGGGCAACGTTCAGCCATTGCCAGGAGGTAATCATAGATAACAAGAAATAAAAATACAACTTAGTGCAGATCAATGCATGAAATTGAGTGAATTGTAAAAACTTAACTCAAATTTCCAGGGATAAAACATTTATGAAAACTAGAAGTATAAAACAGTGACTGCAAGATACTGCCAAAAGCTAAGAAGAGGGGCATGAGAGGAGAGGTAGAAGTCAAACTTTTTTTTTTCCCATTTTTAATAATAGGTGCTTAGAGAAACAACAACAACAAAAAGAATGTTAACAGTTGCTAATGTTAACAGTCCTATTAACAAAATATTAACAGTTGCTAATTTAGTATAGAGGTGAATTATAAGATGGAAATTTTTTGGCATTGTTCTCTGTATTTCAAATTTCTTAAGATAAATTTGCAAAGATGTTAAAAATTTCAAAGAAGAAAAGCCAGGATGGGTATGTCTAAGACTGAAATCACGGTATTAGAATGCTCTTGAGATGGAGACAAAGACCTGAATGTTTGGAAGATAGCTTTCAGAGAGTGGCAGCCTGGCTCAGTGGTGAAAAGGAAAATTGCGTGTTCTCAAAACTTACCTGCTTTAAGCAGCTGACAAAATCTGCTCAGAAGCCATGCCCTTGGGTATCATTTGCAGAATTGTTTTAAATACACCCATCATTAGAGAACCAGTTCACAAAGGTGACAGCATCAGGGAAATCATCTCTCTCTGCTCTCATGTCCAGGATCTTTTCAAATAGAAGAGGTCAGCTTCAGGTCCCTTTGATGACAGCCCCACTGCTTCATCAGATAGAAGCTGCATTCCCAAATGCTGAGGGGAAAATAAAGTGTCCATCTGCCAAGTGTGACCCTGACCTTTCCTCTGAGGAGATGTCTTTGGACAGTACCCAGCTCTGCAGTTTGCCTTGAATTTGACATAAACAAGGTGTTGAATGGCAGTCTAAAAAATAGTAATAATATGTGGCAGGCCAAGCACATTCTACATATTTCTTTCTCTGGGAGCTTTAGTATTTTTCTTGAGTGCTACATTGATTCCCCTTCATTTTACCAAATGAAATTCATATAATCACACTGTATCATTTTCTAGTTGCTAATACAGATTTTGTGCTATAACAAAATCCCACCATATCCCATTTATTTTTCATTTTGGAGTTGAATTAGTTGATTTCTAGTAATTGCTTCAATAAAATGGCTCCAGGCCAACTGTCAATTCTTTCTATTGCTTTCTAGGTATTGAGAGAGGAAATTTGTAAGTTAGGCATTCATAGTTTTATCAGCAGCTGGTTGAGATTTGCTGCCAAAGCTTTATCCTCCCCTCTTACAGGTGAGGGAGGGCTGATAGATAATTCCTTTTAGCATATGTTCAGAGACTTTGTACATGCGCGTTAAGGAAACTCAACACATAAAACAATTTACTCAACGTACATATTTACATATTTAAGACAGTGATTGCCCATAGTTTCTTGAGGAAATCATGGTAAGAGTCCTAACTTGGTAGGCAGTTAGGTAGTAAGTTGGTTAGATAGATAGTAGATATAAGAAATATACAGAGAAAATGATAAATACATATATAACATCTAGATAAATAACCAATACATAGATAATAGATAGATCGATCGATCCAGAGTAAAACTCCTTATCAGTGAAAAATACTGGTTTATAAAATTTGATTAGATTTGTTCTATGAAAATATCTACCTCACAAAGCAAGGAAGACATGTGTACCAAATACATTTTCTGCTGTAGCTGCTCTTAAATCAGAGAACCAATGCTTTATTTCAGGGACAGCCTTTTAGGAATATTAACAAGTTAGGACATGACGCTCCAACAAAGATAATTAACACCTCCATTCAACTTTGAAATTGTTCTGTAGAAGTTGAAAAATAACTTGATAGTGTGTGAGTTGATAGAATTTAATTCCAAAATGATGCTGAGTTTGTTCATAAGGATTTGACTTCATTAAAAATTCTTTTTCATTGTTTTTGTCACACTCATCTAGTTCTTTAAATGCGTTGTTTTATGGTAATACTCAGACAAATTCTAATCACTCCATAAATTCCCCCCTTTCCCAGTGTTAAATATGATAGATTCTAAAATTCTTACATATTATATCTCCATTTTTGTAATTCTCTCTTCTACACATTGTTTAATAACATTATTGATCATATTCACCTCTAACCCACTAATTCCTTAGCTTGTATTTTTGTTGATTGCTTTTCAATAACAAGAAAAGTACTGAATAACCTCCAAATAAATTTTTCTGAGACTATGTTAGATATCCCCCATCAATTCATCAAATTCATCCTCAATTTACGATGAAGATATTGATACTGAAAGAAATGTCCTTATTACTATTTCCCACATCACAATTTCATGAAGAGATTATATTGACATTGGTATAAATAGAAGAACAGAGATTATGTAAGCAAGATACTCGAAGGCAAGAAAGTCAGAAAGGAGGCTCACCTGGCCTTATATTTTTGCAATTGGGCAGGTGTAAGATTAGCCAAGAGAGGTATGAGATACCCTTACAGAAATCCAGAAAATAAAAGGACAAATTACCAATGGTAGGATTAAAAAGTCAGGTGGAGAATAAAGCAGCAACAAAATGGAAAAATACGCATTATCAAGCAAAGGCAATTCAGTTCATAAACTTGCAGGTTATTCAAGATTGCTTTGCCAATCTTTTGTACATTCATTTCTTCCTTCATCATTTATTCATTTGAACATTAGCTGAGAGTATACTATATACAAACACATGTCTGAGGAAATGTTAGAAATATTAACAGGGGAAGACATTCCTTTCTATATTAATCTCTTCATTGCAAAATCAACAATGAATTTAGTGAACTGGTAGGGAATACAAAACTTAGCTACTCCAAACTTTCATGCAGAGAAATAAACTTGAGCCAAAAAAAAACCTGACACTAAGTAGTATCATAGATAGTTAATTACCTGTATTCTCTGGTGAGATTCCATATAATATGAAAGGGTCTCAAGAGAAAATATCTCAGGGATCTGTTGCCTGTCAAATTGTGCTACCTGGCAATACCCTATACTGTTTATGAGCAGAGCATAGGTTGTTGTGTTTGGCTAAACTTTCATTTGGAAGTTTATTCCTTCCCAAGGCATGTGATGGGCAATCTTAGGGAGGAAGTACTAGTGTGCCATGGAATGGAGGGAGAAATAAAGACTGTCTCAGAGATTTGAAGTCAATTGGGAATAAGGGAGTCTACTGGGTGCCATTACATCCTAAGTCTTTTTGAGCATTACCGAAGAATGGGATGCCTGTTTCTTCCTATTGATTTTAGGGAAATGGGATCCAGCTGTTTGCCAGCATGTCCTGGACACAGTTCTTCCCAGAGGCAGAGGTCTGGACTGCATGACCTTTCAAGGTCCCTCCCAAATCTGTAATCCGATGCCAGGAACTAAAACTTGGTGTTCTATTCCAAGACAAGGAATTAAATATTTATAGATAAGTTTTTCATCTAATGATCTTGTTTCCTTTTATATTTAATCCTAGCAGTTGGTTTGAAAAAGCTTAAAGGTTCTATTCAAAATTTTATGAATCCCCAGGCCCACCAAGTTTGTTAATTGGATGGTGTATTACTATAAAGGAAGTGAGAAATGCCTGGCATAATTGTGTAACGTTTGTTTTCTCTGCTCTGTGGGAATTCTCAGGGGTTTCATTAGCAGATGGTTACTGAAAGCCAGCATCCTGGAGTCTGGCCTGGTGAATATCATTCTTCTTAATTATTGAACAACTAGTCTGCACAGGTCAGGTCTAACACACAGATATTAAATTCAGAGCATCTTCAATAATAAATTGCTTTATCTAGATTTAGATTTCTATTCTCTTCAATTAAGTAATGCTAAGGGTAAGAAACACTAATTCATCAGAGACGTTGAGTATTATTTCCAGGTGAGTCACCATTAGCTTAGATTTATAAGCTGGATCTTATTCAAAAGCCATGTAGTCACCATTCATATACCTAAGTCAGCAAATATTCTAAAAAGCCAAACTAAGGCATTTCTCCAAAAACAACTTTTAGAGGCAGATTCTTCCTTTAGTGCTGATGCAGTGATTGATTGAATAAGATAAAGCAGCAAGTAAATACTAACTATCATAATAAGTTTGTTGGTAATATTCCAAGCCCTGAAGTTCACCTGAATTGATGGATTTGCTAGGCCTCCATTTGTACCCCTACCTGATCAAGACCATTATGCCTCTGGCTACATTCTAGTTCTGATTATTTATAACTTAGAAAAGGATACAATAATTCTGTAAAAAAATATTGGCCTTGTGTTGGTCAATGTTGAAACTTGGTGATAGTTACTGAAGAGTTCATTATTCTGTTGTTTTTTTTTGTATTTTTTAAAGTTTCCTATCATAAAAAAGATCTAAAATTTATAAATAGCTGCACTTTTATAATATAAAATGGAAAATAATAAAATAATAAATGTGGTAAAATAAATAAATGTGGTAAAAAGTAGTAAATATTTGTTATGAATGCCAAATATCTAATCCAGGACTTAGCTGTCATGCTAGATAACGTTAACTTAATAATGATCTGTCCCTGCGGCTTGTCGCATTCATGCTGAAGTTGATGGGATTTCGAATTGGTGCAGCATACTGCAATCCCAGACTCCTGAGCTCAAGGGATCCAGCTCTCTCAAGCTCCATTATGGCAAGCAAATATTCTACGGCCAGTTTTTTTTCAGGTTAATCTGTTTGTGCCAACTTTCCTCTTAATACAAAGAAGCAACAAGCCTGATTATGCATCCTTACATTGACTCTTCTTTCTCCTCTTCCTCACACCACTTGTCTCTGCTCATGTTCTTTTCAGATTGACCTTTTAATAAAGACCAGCATATAAGCTTTGACTTAGGCAATTAGTTCCATTCACATCTCTATTGGAAATTTAAACAGGTGGAGGTACCAAATAAAATTTAATGTTAAAATATGTTTTATTGGTATTTTGGAGGAATATCTTGGCAATATGTGGCATTATCATACATCTTTAGAAAGAGAAATAATGAATGTAAAAAAAGAAAGATTACATCTCATTGAAAAATGAAGATCCTGTCTCAGAGTTGTCATCTTGGTATAGTACAGAAATTGTTATGATGATAACTATCTAGTGGTATTTTCCAAAATATGATCCTGGATATGCACCAACACAGACCATATTCTGGGCTATAAAAACACCTTGAAGAATTTAAAGAATAGAAATTATACAACATATGTTGTCAGATTATAAGAGAATTACACTAATGCATGCTCTTAGACAATATTAGAATTAAACTCGAAATACAACTGGAAAATCCCAACATACTTGGACATTAAAGAGAACACTTCTTTTTTTAATATTTTATTTTTTATTTGACAGAGAGAGAAAGATTACAAGTAGGCAGAGAGGCAGGCAGAGAGAGAGGGGGAAGCAGGCTCTCTGCTGAGTTGAGAGCCGGATGCAGGGCTTGATCCCAGAACCCTGAGACCATGACCTGAGCTGAAAGCAGAGGCTTAATCCACAGAGCCACCCAGGTGCCCCTAAAGAGCAGAATTCTAAACATATTCATCAAATAAGAAACCTCAAGAAGAATGAAAAAATATTTCAACTCAATGAAAATGAATATATAACTTACCAAAAATTGAGGTATGCAGTGAAAGTAGTGCTTAGAGGGGAGTCTATAGCATTAAATGAATATATTAAAAAAGAAAAAAAGATTTAGAATCAATAATCTAAGTTCCAATCTTAGGAAACTAGGAAAAGAAAAGCAAATGAAATTCAAAGTCAGCAGAAAAAAGATATAATAAATAATAGAGTAGAAATAGATGAAATTGAAAATAGGAAATGATTAAAGAAAACCTATGAAACAAAAAGCTCTTCTTTGGAAAAAAAAAAAAAAACAAGAATAAAATTAGTAAGCCTCTAGCTAAGAAAAAAAGAGACAGGACCAAGATTAGTAATATCAGAAATGAAGAACATTTCCATTGATACCATGTAAATTAAAAGGATAATTAAGGAATACTATGCCCACAAAGTTGATAGCCTAGATGAAATGGACTGATTTCTTGAAAGTCACAATCTGTCCAAACTCACAGAAGATTAGGCCTACATCTATTTTTTTTTAAAGATTTTATTTATTTATTTGACAGAGAGAAATCACAAGTAGATGGAGAGGCAGGCAGAGAGAGAGAGGGAAGCAGGCTCTCTGCTGAGCAGAGAGCCCGATGCAGGACTCGATCCCAGGACTCTGAGATCATGACCTGAGCCGAAGGCAGCGGCTTAACCCACTGAGCCACCCAGGCGCCCCTAGGCCTACATCTATTAAAGAAATTGAATTGATAAATGACAACCTTCTAAAACAAAAAGCAACAGACTCATAAAATCTCACTGGTGAATTCTACCAAACATTTAAGGAAGAAATTATACCAATTCTCTACAATCTTTTTAAGAAGATAGAAACAGAGAAAATAGTTCCTAACTCACTCTATGAGGTTAGCATTACCCTAATACCAAAACTAGATTAGAAGATAAAAAAGTCTCTCATGAATATAGATGTCAAACTCCTCAATAAAATATTAGCAAGTGAAATTCAAAAATGTATAAAAAGAATTATATACCATGACCTGGATTTATTCCAGGTATACAAGGCCAGTTTAACATTTGAAAATCAATTAATGTAATCCATCACACCTACAGATGAAATAAGAAAAGTCACATGATTATACCAATAGATGCAGAAAAAGAATCAGATAAAATCCAATACCCATTCATAGAAGTGAACTAAAAATAGAAAGGAACCTCCCCAAATGAATAAATACATCTACAAAGAATCTAAGCTAACATTACAGTTTATAATTAAAAACTTGAGGCTTCCTTGCTGCTATCAGGAGTAAGGTAAGGATGTCTCCTTTCACTGCACCATTTCAACATCATATTAGAAGTCCTAGCTAATACAGTAAGACCAGAAAAGTAAATAAAAAGACATAGAGTTTGGGAATGAGAGAAAAAATTGTCTTTTTGCAGATGACATGATTTCTTATGTGGAAATTCAAAATACTAGAAAAATAAATTAAAAATCCCAAAACCTAAAACCAAACCAAAACTAAAAATCCTCCTGTAATTAATAACGGACTATACCAAAGTTTCAGGATATAAGTTTAACATATAGAAGTCAATTATCTTCCTACATACCATCAATGAACAAATAGAATTGGAAATGACAAACAAAATACCATTTATAATAGCACCTCCCAAAATGAAATGTTCACGTATAAATTGAGCAAAATATATACAAGATCTATATGAAGAGAACTACAAACTTTGATAAATCTAAGAAGACACCTGAGATCCAAGGTGGTTCACATCTCAGTTGTACAAGACTCCTACATGAAAGGTAAATGAAACAGGAGCCCATATCCTCTATTGAAAAGAAGTATTAATAGAAATTTCTTCACCCCAGTTAGAATCCAGCAACCCTATCATAAACCAAAATTATCTCAAGAATATTAAAGCTTATTATTGTTCTTTCTTAGAGTCCAAAATATTCTATAATTCTATAATTTACATTTTTTAAAAAAAGGAAATAAAAAAAGAACTAAATAAATGAGCAATATTCCATGTTCACAGATAGTAAGACTCATAAGCAAGATGTCAGCTGTTCCCAATTTGATCTACAGATTCAACACAATCCCAATCAAAATATCACCAGCTTATTTTCTGGGTATGCAAAAACTTATTCTAAAGTTTACAAAATCTATTTGGACAGGAAAAAGACCTATAATAGCCAACACAATATGAAAGGAGGAGGGCTGATGCAGCCTGATTTTAAGAATCACTATAAACCTACAGTAATCAAGACAGTGTGGTAGTGACAAAAGAATGGACAGAGAAATCAATAGAGTAGAGTGGAGAGCCCAGAAATAAACTCAAATAAATACAAACAAACGGATCATCCACAAAAACTACCTCAAAGTGAAACACAAGACTAAATGTAAAATGCAAAAGGATAAAACTCCCAGAAGGTAGCATAAGAGAAGATCTAGACGATGTCGGATGTGTCAATGACCTTTAATATACAACGTTAAAGGTAGGATTCATGAAAGAAATAATCTATAAGCTGGACTTCACTAAAATTGAAAACTTTTAGTCTGCAAAAGATTCTGTCAAGGGAATAAAAAGATAAGCTACAGACTAGGAGAAAATACTTGCAAAAGATATGTATGATAAAGAAAGTTTAATTGTAGGGGCACCTGGGTGGCCCAGTTGGTGAAGCGTCTGAGTTTTGGCTTGGTTTTGGCTCAGGTCGTTATCTCAGGGTTGGGAGATGGGGCCAGCATGAGGCTCCTCGCTCAATCAGGACTCTTCTTGAGATTTTCTCTCTCCCTCTGCCCACTCCCTGTTCATGCACACACACTTTCTCTCTATCTCTCTCTCTCTAAAATAAGTAAACAAATCTTCAAAAAAATTAATTGTCAACAATGAGGGAAAAAAAAACAACTTGATGTAAAAATGTGCCAAAGATGGGGTACCTAAATGTATATTATTAAGTCAAAGAAGCCAATCTGAAAAGCCTACATAGTGTATGATTCCAATTATAGGAAATTTTGAAAAAGGCAAAACTGAGAATAAATAAAAAGTTAAAAGATCATTTTTTTCCAGATTAAAAGGGAAGGGGAAAAGAATAAGTAAAGCCCAGAGGACTGGGTGGGGGAAGGCAATGAAATATATTCTATATTATACTTTAGTGAAGGATACATGTCATTAACACTAGTTAAAACCTATAGACTGTACAACACCAACAGTGTAACCTAATGTAAACCTTGGACTTTGGGTTATAATGTCTCAATATAGTATCATTACTTTCATAACAATAGCAGGTTCATCAGTTGTAACAAACATCATAATCCTGTTGTAGGATGTTGACATTGAGAAAGGCTATAGATTGTATGGGGACCAAGGGTATATGGGAATTTCTGTACCTTCTGCTCAATTTTGCTTTGAACTTAAAACTTCTCTAAAAAATACTTTCTTTTTTTTAATTAATTAATTTATTTTCAGCATAACAGTATTCATTATTTTTTCACCACACCCAATGCTCCATGCAATCCTTGCCCTCTATAATACCCACTACCTGGTACCCTTACCTCCCACCCCCCGCCACTTCAAACCCCTCAGATTGTTTTTCAGAGTCCATAGTCTCTCATGATTCATCTCCCTTTCCAATTTCCCCCAACTCCCTTCTCCTCTCTAACTCCCCATGTCTTACATGCTATTTGTTAAGCTCCACAAATAAGTGAAACCATATGATAATTGACTCTCTCTGCTTGACTTATTTCACTCAACATAATCTCTTCCAGTCCCGTCCATGTTGCTACAAAAGTTGGGTATTCATTCTTTCTGATGGAGGCATAATACTCCATAGTGTATATGGACCACATCTTCCTTATCCATTAGTCCATTGAAGGTCATCTTGGTTCTTTCCATAGTTTGGCGACCGTGGCCATTGCTGCTATAAACATTGGGGTACAGATGGCCCTTCTTTTCACGACATCTGTATCTTTACCCCTAAAAAATACTTTCTATTTAAAAGAAAACAAAAACAATTTATAAAAATTAAAAAATAAAAATATATGATTCTCATTTTAAAAAGCTTACTTAGAATTATTCTCAGATGCACCAAACATTGAGAACCACTGGCCTTTATTTTGGACTGAAATCACAAAATAAATTTTATACCAACTTTTTCCAAAGTATAAGAAGCCAAGACTGCAAGTCAGTCTCAAATATGATCCAAAAAAGAAAAGAGTATAATTCACAAATCCACAGGCCATTGTCAACTTTTTGACCCTATCCCTAAAAGATAAGCTAATGATCTAAACCTCTATCCCAGACTGGCTAGGATATGAATGGAAAATGGTTGGATGAACTAATTAATTGACACTTCCTCCCACTTAGAAACCATTTCTAAAATTTCAGCTGTGCTACTTAGGAAAAAATAATCCACAGCTGTGGGAGTTAGATTTCTAATTTCATATTTGTTAAAATTCTTTTTTTATAATATATTTATTTATTTATTTATTTGACAGAGAAAGAGATTGAGTACAAACAGGGATAGTGGCAGGCAGAGGGAGAAGAAGCAGGCTCCTCGGAGAGCAGGGGGAGTCCGATGTGGGACTTGAATCCAAGACCCTGGGATCATGACCTGAGCTGGAAGGCAGTTGTTTAACCAACTAAGCCACCCAGACTCCCATCATATTTGTTAAAATTCTTAATAGGATCACTTTATTCTATTTATGCCCACTACATTAGTCACCTCATGGAAGAATATTTCATCAACTCATAACAAGCCTTTAACAATCTACCATAAATTAGAATTATTTTAGTCCCTGAGATTTCTTATTTGTTAGAATTAAATTTGCTATAAGGATGTTCTTATTTTATTGGAATACGATACTTTGGATATTGCAATTTTCTTTGAAATTTTGCAAAGTAAAATGTGAGTTTTTAAGATAAATTAATTTTGGGCGATGAATCTTTCCACAAGACTTGAATGGAATTGTCACTTTATGATTTGAATTAATTATTGTTTCTCCATTTTCCAAGAGCCAACACAATATCACTGAAGAGAAATTCATCCTGCTGCAAAAAGAGGTCCATTGTGAAGTTTTATGTATCATGGCAAATAGTAAATTTGCACATTTAGGCCTAATTTTCAATTAACAAGTTCTGCCTTCATCAAGGAAACCTAGTAAGGCTATATATCTCCTGATACATACAGGAACAAAGAGGGGTTAGGGTAAAAGAATATGACATGAACCCAAACTGTGTTTAGGGACCTCTTGAGCTTATCTGTCACACCTCACAGGCTGTTCACATAAAAGAGATGTGGTGTCAAGGAGAGCTTGCAATAAGGAAGGCTCAGGACCCTTGTTCTAAATAAAGTCAGCCAAGGGGAGTATTCATTTGACAGCCCCCCCAGGAGAGTAATTCATAAGATGCAGAATGCATAATACATGAAAACTACCTTTACTGTATAACTAAGGCAGACAAATGAACAAAAAGAGAACAGTGTATTGATATATTAAGTCAAGAGCAAAATTTAAAAAGTCATGCTGAGAGTTTGTATATATGCATGTATACCCACATATGTATATACACTTTTATGTCTACATATAAAGGACTTATTTGTTGTGCATACATCTATATTCTGTATCATGCATAATACATTATGTGTTAGTAAGTATAGGTAATCATATAATGATATGATGTATATATTAAATGATTTTACTAAAATCCTATGGCTGAGAGGAGATCTACACTTCAATAAAGAAATCATTCAGTAAAGGAAGGCTAAAGGAACGGATAATTCACAAAAAAGAAAAAAAAACCTAAATAGTTAATAGAGAAGATGCTGAACATCATTAATAATCAAAAATGAGAATTTCAATTTCATCAAACATGCAAATGAAAATGAGAATGACTTTATTGATAGTATTGGTAAAAAGAAAAAAAGAAGATAGTAATACTACTAAAACTACAGACAAACGCATCCCCACAAATGCTGCTGGGAATAGTAGTAATGGACTGAAACAGAATGGAGAGCAGTTTAGAAGAAGTAGTACCTATACCCTCAACCTAGAAACTGTATTTACAAGCTCCCTGGAGAAACGTTATTTGCAGTTATAAAGAGGGTTGTTTACTGTTGAATTATGTTTAGAATTATGTTTAAAGAATCTACATTCCATCAACAGACAAACAAGATAAATATAAAGGCTTTTTTTATGCCAGACTTCTGATTCAGCTTTATTTAAATATCTGTTATTAGTAGATGTCAAAAACCTAATGTGAAGTGAAAAAAGCAAGTTGCAGGATATGTACACTATATACAATTATATATAGGTTTAAAAAAAAACTTTGCAAAGCAATATTTCCTCTGTGTGTGTATAGATGATGAACAGGTATATTTAGTGTGTGTGTGTGTGTGTATGATGAAGAGATATATTTACTATATATCTATTCATATACTAAGTTCATGTAGTAGAGGAAGACACTGGGTTCATAGAGAAAGGGAATAGGAGTGTTACTGGGATGAGAGGCATCATCTTTAATTGTAATGCTTTGATTCTTTTAAGAAAAACAAATCAAATAAACAGGATATTAGCAAGAGTTAATTCTGGAGAATAGTTTCATGGGCTTTGATTACTTTATATATTATGCTCTGTCTTTTTAAATGTCTTTCAGAAGTAAGTTACATTGGGGAAATGTAAGTACCAAAGATGGTACATGAATGAACTCATGGGTTCACCTAGGGATCTATTTATATCATAATTACTTCTATTGTTAGAATGGTATCTCAAAATTGAATTTTTGATCAGAAAAATAAATATGAAGAACAAATTGATGCTTGTCAAAGGGAGAGGGAGTGGAGGGCTGGGCAGAATGGGAGAAGGGGAGTGGGAGATATAAGCTTCCAGTTATGGAATGAGTAAGTCAAGGGAATAAAAAAGCAGAACATGAGGAATACTGTCAATGATATTGTAATAGTGATGTATGGAACAGATAGTAACCATTCTTGAGGTGAATATAATATAATGTATAAACTTGTCAAATCAGTAAGTTGTAAACCTGAAACTAATATAGCATTGTGTCAACTATACTCAAAAAATGAATGAACTATAAATCTATTTTGGTCTGTTATACTCTTCAATCCACATCTATGAAAATTGTTAAACTGTGTTTCTTTTCTTCTCCTATTCCTTTTTTTCTTAAGATTTTATTCATTTATTTGAGAGAGAGAGAGAAAAAAAAAAAAACACAAGCATGGGAAGAGAGGCAGAGGGAAAGGGAAAATAGGTTTCCTGCTCAGCAGGGGGCCCCATATAGGACGCCATCCCAGGACACAGAGATCATGACTGAGCCAAAGTCAGACACTTAAATGACAGAACCATCCAGGTGTCCCTCTCCTCCTATTTCTATTGCACTAATAGTGGGCACTTACCGACCTGCATCAAAAATGGCGCTTTTAGCCACTAGTCTGCCCAGCCTTGTGCAACGTAAAATGTAAAACTATGCCTTAACCAAATATTCTCTGGTGCCAAACAGTTCATGCCACCTAGCATATTTGAACCCTGCAAAACCTTCTTCATTTATCTGTAGGCTGGCCTCCTTGATTCTCCCTTTTTATAAGAATTCTATTCATGGTGTTTAATTAAATTGTGAACCTAATCCATATCACTTTGTGTTTATTCCCACTTTTCCATGGCATTTTGAAGTTGTGGTTTGTACCTTCTTGGAAAGCTGCTTGCAGCTGTTCTACCTCAGTGCAATCACCAGCACGTGGGCATGTCAATTCTACGCAGTATTGAGCCCATAACACACGAGACAGGAGTTGGTGCTCCTTAAAATTTTTTTGGAAGAATGAATGAACCAAAAATTATATATTTACAGGGAACATTTTAAAAGTATGAAAGGATGAGTTTTAAAAATGCACATTCAGATTGAATACAACTTAAGTTTTATCCTTTGAATATCTCTTGCCCTTCTAGGTTACCTTTGGACTCATTTAAGCTGAAGATAGGAATAATAGGAAAAGTAGTAGGATATTTAGTGTACTGAAAAGTATCTTCCCTCCAGCCCCATGGGCAAATACACTCCCAAGGACTGAAATCTTAGAGTTCAGGTGAGATAAGCTGATTCTTCACAACTCCTCAAACCCTGAATTCCTGAATCCAGCAGGAGCTTCTAAGACCACAGATCACTGGTAGCTATTCTAAGACCCTTCAGAACCTCTTTGGTGACATTTATATGTATATGACTGTGCCAAGGTCAAAGTTAGATGAACACAAGCATGTTCTCTGATACAGGATTTCAGGATAGTCATTCCTACAAGAAATATGGCAGGAAAGGTGCATTCATTTTTCTCAGTGCTTGGTGCCAAGACTGATGTTTGATTTTTCTTTTTTCTCAGTGTGGATAGAATAAATAAATAGTTGTGAACTCAATTTTCCCTGAGAAAAGAATCGAACTAAAATACAACTATGTAGGCTGCGATGACTAAATTTTCAACTAAATTTTAGGTGAAGACCCCAAGGATGAGTTTATATGCTTTTTCGTGGATTATAGTACAGATTTTTGGAAAATTTGTGTGTTTTTTATGTTTCTTTGGTTTCAGTCAATAATTACTTTCTTCAAGACATTGCAAATGTATTTGATGAAACTTTTGTTCATAAGTACTTATAAGAAGGAAGTATATGTCTGAATAAACTGATTGTAATTATATGTAATCTGTGGAAGAAGAAAACTATATCATCTTGACAATGCAATATATTGAAAACTAAATGAGATTTTCAGTTATGATTAACACAATTTTATTCTTTTTATGACTACTGCCAGTAATAAAGAAAACCATGGTTTTTTTTTTAAATTTACACCAGTTTTTACATTTTTACCACCACTTAGCACTTTTGATATAGATGATCTAATTCCTGTTTATCCTGAAGTAACTGAAGAGTGAAGTATTCAGGCAGGTTGGGATGGTGACTGGGTAGAATGACAAATGGTGTGGGTGTATAGCCCAATGAAATACTGCTTCAAACCTAATGTAGAGATTGTATGATGGAAAACAGGAGCCAAGCAATGTACAGATAAAGCTAAGAACCTTGTCACACAGTATCAGCTTCCTATATTTCATCCTCCTGAGTCCCTTTATTCATATATTTATTTATTTATTTTAAAGATTTTACTTATTTATTTGACAGACAGAGATCACAGGTAGGCAGAGAGCCAGGCAGAGAAAGAGGGGGAAGCAGGCTCCCCACTGAGCAGGGAGCCTGATGCGGGGCTCGATCCCAGGACCCTGACTATGACCTGAGCTGAAGACAGAGGACCCAACCCACTGAGCCACCCAGGAGTTCCTCATATATTTATTTTACACAAAAAAATCATTGGGAAGTCAAACCTAAAACTTTCACTATCACAAGTCTGTGTTTACTGTCTCAGAAAATACTTCCCCTCCTTCAGCAGGATTACTGTTTTCAATAGCAGTATTTATACTGGAATCTCTCTCCTTACTATGTCAAGAATAGTGGGGACACCTGGGTGGCTCAGTGGGTTAAAGCCTCTGCCTTCGGCTCAGGTCATGAGTAAATATGTCATTTTCTCATTCAGCCTTCTTCCCCTAAGGTAGCTCTGAGCTTGGCAATACATGGGAAATTTACTAGAGATATATATATATATATCTATATATAGATATATAGATATATAGATTTTTTTTTTTTTTTTGCCTATGTGTCATCAAGGGGAGAAGAAAAAGTACCTTTCACCTTTTCTTTTTCTTTTTGTATTTTACACTTTGTCCAGTGGAACCCAAGGATGAATCCTGATAATTCTTGTGTCAAAAATATAACTTATATCTTCAGAATGCCGGTATGTTTTTATAACAAATCAACACTCTAGTTAGAACACTTGATCCTACTGTTTAGGCCTTTATGTCTCTAGCCTCAAATTCTTATATGAGTATCAAAAAGATTTGGCGGGGGGGAGGCACCTGGGTGGCTCAGTGGGTTGAAGCCTCTGCCTCTGTCTTGGGTCATGATCCCGGGGTCCTGGGATCAAGCCCCGCATCGGCTCTCTGCTTAGCGGGGAGCTTGCTTCCCCCTCTCTCTCTGCCTGCCTCTCTGCCTACTTGTGATTTATGTCCAATAAACAAATAAAAAATCTTAAAAAAAAAAAAAGATTTGGGGGAATGTAGTGAATAGAACAACCAGCACCTACACAATTGGCTACTCATGCTCTCCATATTATTTATTGATGCGTAAGAATGAGCTTTATTATTCCAAATATTGCTTATCGGTTATCAACTGACTAGTGATGATTTGAAGATCTTACATAATAAAGCTTTATGCCAGGACTTGTCCCTGGGGCTTCTCTTAGGAGAGAGTATTTATGGGTGAACATTTTCTAAGATGATAGAGATCTTGTAGGAGAGAAGCAGGGCATTATTTTGCCCTGTTGTTGTGTTTGCCCATTCCCAATCCAAACTAATCAATCAGAATATTTTCTTGCTTGCCACTGTAAGTAGTTCAGGGATAGACAGCTGATTTAAGCCAAGCAAGGAAGATGAAACCAAAACTTGTCACTTTTGCCAGATCTTTGGAAGATAGACTCTGCCTGGCAAGATATAGACCTAGAGTTCCTGGTGGCCCTCTTACCACCACCTGAGGAAAAATGTATCTTAGGGCACAGGAAGGAAAATAAGAGCCAAAAATTAAAAAGGGTCAAGTGTCTGACATCACTTAAACATCTGATCAACATTCCAGAAATGAAATAGACCACTGGAGGTTTCAGTTACATTATCCAATAAATCCTTTTTCATGCTTAAGCTATTTTGAGTTGGGCTTCTGTCATTTGTAACCAAGACCTGAAATGTACACCACTTACTCTGTCTAGAGAGCAAAGAGGGCCACTTAAAGATTCCCAACTGCCAGGAAGCCTAGAGTTTTTTTTTTAACTGAAGATCATATTGCTTAAGTTTCTTTAGGAATAGTCTCCTCCTATCCCACTCTATCAAAGTTCCTCCCATTAGGGTGGGGAGAGAAAGGGAGGCAATAACCAGAAATGATTACGTGTGAGGAGAGAGTGGAACATTTGAACCTCCCCTGAATCATCATGTGTAGAAAAGATAGAAGAACAGAGTACATGTAATAATATTGGGGAAAAAAAAATGTCTTGGGGACACTCAACTCCAAATGAATCGTATCTTCTTGTCAGATAACTAACACTTAACAGAGAGCTTATCATTTGTCAAACATTGTTTGATTTCAGTTAATCCTGTTAAATTAATCAAGCAGGGAGACCATTAGACTGATATAGTGCTAATATTTTGGCAACCTCTGTAAGCGAACTGAAATCTAATCCTGTAAACACCTCAAAATTATGAAATCATAACACTGAAGTCAACCGATTATAGACAATAATAATCATAAGCTTTATGCTATGGACAATCAAATAATTTCCTTTCTCTGCTTCCAAACTTTCTATATTGTAGTCTTTTCCCTGGTTCCTGTATGCTGCCTGATTCAAATTGATTTTTGCTCAAATAAACTCTTGAAAATTTAATACAACTCATTTTATCTTTTTACAATCCTCATGCAAGTCCTTTGAGGTAGGTACTATTATTATCCTCAACTGGCTGATGAGCAAATTAAGGGCTTAAGTAACTTGCTTAACATCATGCAGCCAGTAAATTGGCAGAGCCGTGAATTGAATCCAGTATTGCTTCTGCCCTGTCTACTAGAATTAATTGTTAAAAACATAGGAGAGGCCCAAACCTTATTATCAAGTGAAGGAAAGGAATGGGTCTCAGTGTCTGCACACACAAAAAAGAAATTCTAAAATAATTATAACAAACCCATGTCACTGAGCTGATATATGCAGAAAAAGACCTATTGAATGAAATTATTTTGCATTATAATGGAAGTATTCACCTTTTCCAAAGGATTCACCTTTTCCTGCAAAAAGGTGTCTGCAAATTCATTAACTTTTACAAGTTTAAATTGGATATACTTATTGGCCTTACCTTTTTCTCCTCCTGCCAGCTAGAACGTGGAAATTATGGGTAAGCCCACTTTGATCATATAGATGGCAAAAATGAAACAGTAGAGAAGGAACCTGTTCCTTGAATGACCTCAGGAAGTACAGTAACTTACTTTCCCTCAACCACCAACCTTCCTTGCATTTGGAAGTCCCTTTTTACCAAATCTTATCTAGTATCCTAATACAGACCCTTATCCAAGATAGGTTCACTTGGTATGGAGAAGAGAAGAATGATTTTTGAGGAAATCGAAATAATAAGACTGGGTGACTGATGGATTCTGTCAGTAAGGAGAGATGAGAGAATGGAAAATATGCCTGAGGATTTTCGCTTAGAGGACAGGGATGAGGATAATGTCATTAATCAAGTGAAAGATGTTATGTCAGGAAGGAAGGGTGGCATAATGAATCATGTTATGAATATGTTAAGATGGAGCTGCCTCTATGACCTCAGGGTAAAGATTTCCAATAAATGTTCTATTCCTTGCTTCAACTAGAAAAGATACAAGAGTATCTGTGATTTACACATTGGCTTTCAGCATTAAGATTTCATGGTTCTGTGCCTCAATGTAAGTGTTTAGTTCGCAGGAAACTTCCTCATGCAATCAGAAATATAAGATGATAGGTAGAGATAAACAGACATTATGTATCTGATATTTATATACAAATAAGCAATTGATATATCTACACTATTTGCAAAATATGTTATCATGCCTTTTTCTTAGAGTAGTAATTTACCATGTAACTTGAATAAAAAACATAAATAATACATAAGGGCACATTTTAGGAGCTGCAACCATTTTGAAATGTTACTTAATATCCATCACTCTAAAAAAAAAATATCCATCACTCTAATTACGGGGAATACATACGTTTCCCAAGGAGTTTCTAAAACTCAGTGTCTCTTCTCTTCAAACCTTGCTAGAGAAACAGATAAGCACATATTTAAAATGCTAGGCTAGGTCTAAATAAATTTTTATAAAAAGTATAAAACTTTGTCCTTAAGATAACCTTTTATAATACAAAACTTGTGAAATATTTCTTGCTTCGTAAATTTCACCTCTAAATGTATGTACTTTCATTTATTTGTCCACACAAACACATATAAAAGCACACACAATATTCCCTGACTTAAGATCAGTGGTATCAGAAACTTCAGCTTGAAAGTGTCATTAACAAAAGAATAAAGTTCATTTGGGAGTGGGGAAGTGTTTTTGTTTTTTTGTTTTTTTTTAAGATTTTATTTATTTATTTGTCATAGAGAGAGCACAAGTAGGCAGAGTGGCAGGCAGAGGCAGAGAGAGAAGCAGGCTCCCCGCTGGACAAGTAGCATGATTCAGGACTCGATCCCAAGACCCCAGGATCATGACCTGAGCCAAAGGCAGCGGCCTAACCGACTGTGTCAACCAGGTGTCCCGGGAAGTGTTTTTATATTTCTACAAACTGTTAAAATTCAGCACAAGTTAGCTGAGTTGATTGTGGTCCACTAGGCAGGGAACTTAATGAGTCAACCTTGTGAGTCAATGGTCAAGATTTTTTGTCTGCTACTCATCTGCTGTTAAAAACAACAAGAATGAACCCATGAAAAAGAAGCAAGTACCATGGAGAAAGGAAAGTCAAAGCAGAGTAATCTTCTCCAGACTACCAAGATATTCACAGCTGGAAAATAGAATCTTTATTTCACATACAGGAAATAGATTGTCAACAATTAAGTCACACCATAGTCTCTGAAGAAGGGGTTACTTTTCACCTTTAAAATGCAGCACAGGAATGCTATAAAACCCTTAGGAGTCCTAGGGCTAGAATTTGCTTTCATTGTTGCAAAGGGTGGAGGAGTATGTAAGAGATTATAGCATTCTTCTTTTATTGCTATTGTTATGTTTTCCAATAAAAAATGAAATTGGGATAAGGGTGAAGAAGCTTCACTGTCTTAAGGTGATTTTCCAAAAAATTCAAGAGGGGCACTCAAACATGGGTCATTACTCTCAAGACCTAGAGCTTGCTTTTGGAAATTGTTTTGATAAAACACAAATGAATTTTTGATGCCTGAATGATCACAAGCAATGCTCACGGGAGAAATTTTCTTCCCTATCATTTTAGTCCATCAATAAATTGCTTCACTTACTCTTTCAAATGTAGAAACCTTTCATTCACTATTTTTATATTATATACTACTTGACTGCCTCTCCTCAAATTAAATCCTCCTGGAAAATTAGCTCATTGAGGTATGTTGAGTTTGATATTTCAAATGTAAAAATAATCAATTTTAAATATAAGTACTTTCCCCTTTAAAGTATACTTATGAAGTATTCAAATGTATTCAAAATTTAGAATATACAAGACATAGACCTATGATGATCTCATTAGTTATGTAAGAGAACAGATATGTATATACGTATGTACAGCCTTTATGTTGTAGGAAATCCAGTGGCTAAAGTTGTAAATGTATATTCATTTAAAAATAATACACAACAAATAATGATGAATAAGAACTCTTATTCCTTGTCAGGCTTATTTCAAAATTTGGCATTAACCAGTCAGTACTTATTCTTTGAGAATTTCACAACCACAATGTTGACAAATGTCAGTGATATGTTGAGACTGACACTGACATTAATTCCAGCCCAGTAAATATATCAAATGTTAGTTAACTTAGTAGTTATGTAAGGAAGTCCACGCTATCAGTAAACATAGCAGATACTTTCCATTCTCTCCTGAGTCCATATCTATATACGTAAGGTGGGAGCATTTCTGTATATAGGTTAGGCTGAATATGCTGGGGACCAGCTCACTTGGGCAAGTCCTTCTCATCTGTTTTAGGAATATGCAACTTACAATATGAATTCAGAGTAGGGTACATTCTGATGTAGAGTCAGCTGTCTTTTATCATCCTCATTCTTCCCAGGCTAACACTTTTTCTACAAGGACTTATCTGAGCTAAAAGCTGCAGCATTATAGTGTAGGTCACTCATGAGATTCTCTGGAAGCTGCGAAGCCCTTCAATCAGCATGAGGGACAATTTTGTAAGAATTCTGGGTACTATACCTGAGATACTACATGGATAGTTTTGTACAAGAGAAAAACATGAATTTAGGAGCTGGGTCCAAATCTTGGGCTCACTACGAAGTGCAGCTTAGGGAAACATTCTTAAGTTTATGTAGCTAATTTTATTATTGGCTAATGCCTTATTATTTTATATTTATTTTTAAATTAAATATAAAATATATTTATAAATATTACATACTTACTTCTCTATATTTATATTATACTATTAAATATAATAGTATTTACTACTCAGTGTTGTGGGAATGAAATCATTTAATCTATGTAGAAAGCCTGGCCAGGAATAAAGTAAGTCTGCCAAAAATGTTTGTTTCTTCTTCCATGTCCTCACATAAATGAAGGTGTACTCACCATGTTTGTTTTCAAAATACCTAGTGTCTAACTGTGGGGAAAAGAGCTTTATTCTGATAATGATGTTAACTTTAGTTGATATCATATGTTTCATAATCTACCTATCAATGTAGGAGGTTGCTATAGATGAGGCACTGACCTGAACGTGACATACAGAATCTCTCATTTAATTTTCACAAAATGTAAGAGGCAGGTACTTTTGTTGTCTCGGTGTTGATTTAAAAGCATTACAGTTGTTCTTAAACTTCTGGTGAACTCTCACGCGATTGGCAAAACAAATCTTATGGTCAATCTCAACAATAAGTCAGAGAAATATACTTCACATACAGGGAAAACACGGCAAAGTCACATTGTTACAGGCAGAGAGATTTATGGCCTACCGTGAGGTTAAATATAGCATAAATCCAGAACTACACTCTAACAAGTGAAAACATCAATGTAGAGTCTTAACTAATAATTCTAAGCATCACATGACTGGTGATAAATTAGTACTAGAGACGAGAATTGATAGAGAGACAGAAAAGCAATTGGACAAGAGCTTTGCCAGTTACTTGACTTCCTTCTTCAAAGTCGAGGGATAAGAATAGGTAATTTTATTTGTACTAGAACATCATGAAAGGGAGTTATGGGACATGTATGCAGAAAGGAAGGCTGTACACTGATTTGCAAAGGTCAGAAATATAACCTGAGTGATTATGTCCTATAGATTTGGATTAGGGTTTGAGGAATATTTCATATTAGAGGGGTTTTATTAGCTTCATTCTGTATCTGTCTGTCACTAGAAATGCTTAAATGACAGTAGCTGGAGGACAGGCATTGTGGTAATCCTAAGTGACAAGTGGAGGAAAGAAAATCTTTGTGGCAGAGGAATGCCTTAATTAAGGTTATTCAGAGATGCTAAATTTCAGCCATTCACTGACTTTTCAAGAGTTACCTCCCTTAATGATCCTTAGTGTGTATATATATGGTCATTCCCCTTTTTTGAGAGAAACATCAGTTATATTAACATTAAAGTTTGTTTTCCTTAAAATTTCAAAAGCCTTCAGAATAAATTCTAATTTTTCAACTCTGATATGCAGCTATGAAATTCATATGTATTCTATTTTATTTAAATAAATCATTAATTGGGGTTGATGAGAAAGGCCAACATTGATTACTTTCAGCTGAAACAGAAACATATCGTTAAGAGACAATTGGAGTTAGAACACCTGAGGTTTTACACATAGAAACATCTCTTCAACCTTGACACAGGTAAGGTGTAGACGCTATAGTTACTACTCTAGTCCTTCTCAGAAAAGAATGTTCAGTTACAGTAATCCCCACCGATCCATGAGGAGAAAGACCTCTGTGGATGCCTGAAACTGCGAATAGTACCAAATCCTATGTACATGGTGTTTACCTATTCACACATACCTGTGATAGAGTTTAATTTATAAATTAGGCACAGTAAGAGTTTAA
Organism: Mustela nivalis; assembly: GCF_964662115.1. Taxonomy (NCBI): domain Eukaryota; kingdom Metazoa; phylum Chordata; class Mammalia; order Carnivora; family Mustelidae; genus Mustela; species Mustela nivalis. The sequence goes on along the minus strand of NC_139023.1, from coordinate 37,236,953 downwards.
CAGCAGTAACATAGAACAATACAACAAAATGCCATAATAAAAGTTACATGAGTGCAGTTTCTCTTTCTCAACATGTCTTACTGGACTGTATGCTCCCTTCTTGTTGTGATGATATGAGATGGAAAATGCCTATGTGGTGAGATGAAGATCAGTGAGTGATGAAGTCTCCGTGACCAACAGATAGGCTACTGGTGACCTGCGGATTCATTAGCAGGGTCATTCTTCTCCAGACCACAGCTGACTGTGAGTAAATGAAACCATGGTAAGCGAAACAGCAAGTAAGGGGTTGGGGTGGGGTGGGTGGGGGCACTGTAAGTATTTGTTCATATCGATTCAGGAAACAATTGGTATGTAGAGGTTAAAACTCAAAACCTCTGAAGCCTGTGCTATTGCCCTAATAAATATGACAAGTCCAAACTGCCATTAGTAGTCAGTCACCTTTGTTTGGGTCAAGTTCGCATTATTGCTCAGTGCTCCACACAAATTCTGTATCCTGAATATTCTGTTTCCTTATAACAAACAGGAAATAAGGTGTTATCGTGAGGGCTTGAGACTTTTGGTTCTAAAATCAGTCCAGTTGGAGGTTCAACAACAGCTCCTTAATTTTGTAGCTCAGGGGGGGTATCTAAGCCTCAGTGTCTCATTTGTAACATGGAATATTAAGAATATCCATTTCGCAGAATTTTGAAGCTTTAAATAAAGTAATGCATTTTCCCATGGCAACAATTTCTAAAACCTTCCCTAACCACATATTTTTAAACAACCAAAAATTTTATTCCTACTGAGTAAATGTATAATTTGGGTTCTTTTCCCAACGATAAGGATAATAGGTGGAACCCTTTTCCTTCTTTATTCAAAAACCATGGACTGAGCCCAAACGTGCATGAGACAGCTGCCCCAGAGCAGGGCTGAAGCACATTTGATCCCTGCCCTCAGAGATTTTCAGGGATGTGGAACTTAGAAGCTGAACTCCATCCCAGTATACTGGGAGGTGCTTTAATGAGCCATAACCACGTTTCTTCAGTTAGCTTCTTACCTTGGGAAATTTACTTTTCCTCAGTCTTTCTTCACAGCTCAGCTCATGATTATACACTTTCATACTAGACCCACAAGTCTTCGTGGACACAGCTATTTTTTTGAAGTTTTCATGTCACTCAAATGGTGCCAGAGGAATTAGTGGATACTCAGAAGCCTTCCCCATTTATCTATTCATGGAAGAGTGATCTGGAGAAACTAGCCCCACTGCTCTGCTGTGTCATTACCAGTATTTCTAGTGTTCTACCCCTTCTAGGTTTGAAACACACAACATTCAATGCATTGTATTAATGCATTGTATTCATTCATTGTTTTTTTTTTTTCATGTGTGTGTTGAACGAATAGTTATTGAATATCTCTTTTATGTCAATCCTTGTTCCAGACATTGGAAATAAAATAGTGTACAATACCCAGAAGCCTCCTCACCTTGAGGAGTTTATATTCTATTGAGGAAGATACAATACAAAAACAAAGCAAAATCAAAAGATAACTGTAAGGACTTGGAAGACAACAAAGAATTCTATGATAGAAAAAAGAACATGGCAGGGTGGAACAATAATTATAGAGGATAGCCTTTCTGAGGAAAAAGCAATTTTCAGCTGATACCCAGAAAATGAGAAGGAGCCATTCATGTGAAGAACCTTCCAGGCAGGCAGACTGACAGATCAAGGAGTCTGAGATGGGAGATAGGTGAGTGTGTCTGGGATCATGAAGATAACTAGAATTACCGATTAGAATAAGCTAAGGAAGAGTAGCATGAGATGAGTTGAGGGAAGGTAGGGAATAGGTAATTCAGGGCCATATGAAGCATGATAAGGAACTGGGATGGTATATTCTTTTTTTTTTTTAAGATTTTATTATTTATTTGACACACAGAGAGAGATCACAAGCAGGCAGAGAGGCAGGTGGAGAGAGAGGGGGAAGCAGGCTCCCTGCTGAGCAGAAAGACCATTGTGGGACTTGATCCCAGAACCCCGAGATCATGACCTGAGCCAAAGGCAAAGGCTTAACCCACTGAGCCACCCAGGCGCCCCGGGGATGGTGTATTCTAGGGTCTTGGAAAATCACTGAAATGTTCAAAGCAGTGAAGTCACATGCTTACTTTTACAACTGGATAAATAATAGCTAATATGTATATGGTACTTACCAAGAATTATTCTAAATCCCTTTATATCAGTTATTACTTCATTCAATCTTCATGACAACTCTTGAAGTGGGTACTATTATTATTCCATTTTATGGAGTGGAATATTTATTGTGAGATTAAATATCTTGCCCAAGATTGCAAAGCTAATAAGTAGCTGGACTGAGATTCACACCTAGGCAGAATCTTCGCTCCAGAATCTGTGTTCTGTATCTTGCCTTGTGGCATTAGTTTGTAGGTCTTGTCCTAACACCAAATCAGGGATGTTCAGGAAATATCTTGTGTACTGGGATCAGTGGAACTAGCATACTTATTTATACTTATGGCAACATATTACAGTGTAGCGACTAAAATCATATAGTTGTACAATTTAAGGAGACATGAAAGATTGTTATGTGATATTTATAATTAGACACTCTAAGAAGATAAACAACTCAACTCAGATTGCACAGCTAGTTATGTAGGCATCATAAAAACTGCTGGGAGTTTTGTTAAGGCAGACATAAATAATTTAAGCAATGAACACTTGACTATATGTCAACATTCTTATGAAAATCAGTTTGGGGCTATGTAAATTAATCAGAATCACATGAGATCCTTTTAATAAAAGATGGTTTAAATTATTTCATAATAAGGCATGGTTTCAAACTGAGGAAAACAGAATTCTTTGGAACACTTTGCTACATAAACTTGCAAACATGAAAATTCTGAAACTGATTAAATAGATTAAATAAATACTAGAATAAATGCAAAGATAAATTTTACCTCATTTCTTCTAAAATCTATACATTCACAGTAAAGAAGGTGGTTGCTACAGAAACAAAAGTACTATGACATCTGAGAAGATAATAAGTCTGATGAAGTTAACTGTCAAGATATTGTGAGGCTTTTAAAACATAAAGGAAGACAATTTCTGATCATAAAAATGTAACAATTGATGAAGCATTGGTTAGACAGAACATGCATTTACTGAATCACAAACATTAAGTGAGCACCCATTCTGAGCCAAGTAGTCTGGCAAAATGTAAGTAAAGGGGCTCCTGGGTGGCTCAGTCAGTTAAGCATCTCCCCTCCGCTCAGGTTATGATTCTAGGCTCCTGGGATCAAGCGCCACACTGGGCTCCCTTCTTGTGGGGAAACTGGCTCTCATCCTTCTCCCTGCTTGTGCTTTCTTATGCCATCTCTTTCTCTCTCTCAAATAAACAAATAAAACATTTAAATGTATATATGTAAAGTCCCTATCCTTATGGAGTTTATGCCCTAGCCAGGGGAACCAGCTGGGGAAAAAAAAATCAAATAGCAATACATCAAAAGACTACTAAGATAAATAAAAGTTGTGAATTTATAAGTACAAAAATTAATGCAAACTTCGCCAGTAAAGAAAGCAAATCAGTCCTACTCAGGCATTTTGAGAATAAATAACATCACAGCTACTAATCTATAGCAGCTAAACATGGAGTCAATGTAAACAATTTGTCTGCAACTCACTTCAGGAAGCATATGGCGCACTGAAGATGCATTCATCTGCCACATTTCAAAACCCACCTTCATGATCATTCAGTGTCTGGTACGCACCTCTCTCCCTATGAGGACAGGCTACGTCTCCATCAGACTGCAGTGTTAGGATCCCAGTCCTCAAGAGATTTATGTAAATGACATGAAAAACAGAAAATTAACAGGTCAGGGAAATATGTAATGGAAAACTGACCAAGTGGAAAACAAAAAATGTGTTTGACATAGGCATTCACAATATAGGCTAAAGAAAGCAGGGTCAGTTTGGAAGGGAGTGATGGGGAAATTGTGCCTGTGTTTGGCAGTTTGTTCTCACGTCCATTTTTCATGTGTTTGTTTCTTCTTTGTACAAGCCACCACAGAGCCTTCTAGGCTGTTTTCCTTGTTTTTTTTGTTTTTGTTTTTGTTTTAATTAGGCATCATCTACTGGTGTTAGCCGACAGGAGAAAACAGCAGAAGATTGGAGAACCAGTGGGAGGAAAAGGAAAACTAGAGTATGTCTCTCCTGCCCTTGTTTTGCTTACAGTGGTGTTTTTCAGTTACTAGGATGCCTTCCTTGTTTCAGTTCCTTCTAGACAGTTCTGTTGTAATTCTAGCTCTTACCAGGTGACTCCAGGCACCTAGGGGACAATAACACTACCCCTTCACTTAGATCTTCTAGTCTATATTAAAATAATGGCCCCTTCTTTTTTTTTTTTAACTTTTTTTTTTAAACACTTTTTTTTTTTTTAAATTTTATTTATTTGACAGAGATCACAAGTAGGCAGAGAGGCAGGCAAAAAGAGAGAGGGGGGAAGCCGGTCCCTGCTGAGCAGAGAGCCTGATGCGGGACTCCTTCCCAGAACCCTGGGATCATGACCTGAGCCAAAGGCAGAGGCTTTAACCCACTGAGCCACCCAGACGCCCCATAAAATAATGGCCCCTTCTTGATGTGTCTCTGATTGCCTCAATGGATTGAGGATGCTGCCTCAATGTCCTTGGTAAGCTATCCAGCTCTTCTATGACTACTCAATGCCCTACACTAAGTTCATCTTTTTTAAAGACATAGGTTTCCTTTTTTTTTTTTTTTTTTTTTACTGGCTAATTACTGTTACAGAAAAGATGCAGAGTAATGTGGAAGAATCCCTTTATTTTTTAAGTCCTTAGAATCTTCATGTGTCCTTTGGACTATCTGAACTTGGGAGAGAGATGTAAGCATTATATGCCTCCAGTTTCCATTCCTTTCATCCATTCACCAATCTACAAAATGATAATCCTAAAATCTACATTCTAGAATTATTGTGAGGATTAGATAAAGTCATGCAAAAGAAGTTCTTAGCATTGTACCTGTTTCATAGTAGGTCTTCATTCACGATACTTGACTTCACTCCATGACTTCCTCTCACCTCCAGCCATCATAAAGTTGTTCCTACCATGTATAGGGTCTTGGCTATGACCTTTGTATATATGAATATGTATATGTATTTATGTATATGTATTTATGAATATGTATATGTATTTGTTTGCATATATATATATATATATATATATATATATATATAGTATATGTGTGTGTGTGTCTGTATTTTTAAAATTTAATCATTATAACAGTCCTAAGAGTCTGTTGCCATTATTATATCCTTTTTCAGATAAGGATACTGAGGATAAAATGCTAGTTGAAAAAAATATATTAAAAAAAATGCTAGTTGACATATCTGAAGTCAGACAGCAAGTGGTAGATTCAGTATTCAAATTTATGTCTGCCTGACTCTAAAGTCTGCAGTCTTTGCTAAGTGAGCTTCCATCACTATAAAGATGTGTCATATCTGGTCCTCAGATATTCTGAAATCAGAGATAACACATACCCCCAATATTCCCAACCATCCTCCAGTTTTTGACCTAAGCTGTTGTATAGGGTCACCTATGGACTTGGAAATGAGGTTTTTACCATAACTGACCAGTTTTAGAATAGTAGATAATGTAGCATATGAAATCAAAGTAGTAATATTCAGATCAATCAGAATGTATAGCATCTGTGTAGTATGTAAAACTTAAGAAAAATAAAACACCTAAAATTTGAAAGTGTGTTAAGTATACTGTAATAACATATGAAGATGTAGATAAAGGTTTTTTAAAAGAGCATGCAATAAAAGACATCTGTTTTTGAAATTATAAGATTATAGGTATTTCTTAAGTTGCAATGAGACAAGTAATAATGTCTGAATTATATATTTGATAAAAAATGTGATTAGAACCATGAGAGAGGAATACTGTCTCTTGTACATAACTGTGTATAAAAGTATATAAGTCTACATGTTTCTATATGTGTATACGTATATATGTATATATACTTACACATATATATTTGACAGTTAAAGGAAAGATCATCAGAATAGGTTACTAGGGACACTTAATGTATTTAATTCAAGACACCACAACACATTCAACATTGTTCTATGAAGTTTCTATTTTTAAAAAGTAAAAAGTTTCTATTTTGGAAGGTAAACATATACATTGCTAAGAGTTACTACCATGTTTTTTTTTTTCCGTATAAGAAAATGAATAGAAATTTAAGAATTGAACAGATATTCAAAAGCAAATCACTACAAAGAAATGGCATTTATATAAAGAAGTATCCAGCCTCAATTTTTGAGTCATAAGTAACTGCCATAACCAAAACTCAGCATAGGAAAATTAATCTTTTAATCACTACTCTTAGTATTTTTTTCCTGTAGTTGACACAAATCTTTTAATCACTACTCTTAGTATTTTTTTCCTGTAGTTGACACAAAAATGATAAGCAGAGCAAGTCATTCCTTATTCACTGATCTAAAACAAGTAGTCCCTTATTACAATAAAAAAATTACTACCAAACCAACAACAACAACAAACTTCCTGAAGAAGTCGTTAATGAAAGACTTTAAGAAAGTTTAATTAGCGGTTTTGACCAGAAGGAGAATATATTGTATTGCAAGAAGGGAAACACCAGAAAAGTAAATTGAAACAAGATGTGGAGGATCACTGAACTAGGAAGACTATCTGTGAAGAAACAGATAAAAGAAAGAGGAAAAATGTGCAGAACACCGTTACACAGAAATGAAATGAATTAAGAATATAGCAGGTCTCTCTGCTTAGATGTAGATAGTATGAAAGAGCATCACTCCAAATTTACAAATAGAAAAAGTTAAAAAACCTAAAAATTCACAGCTTTACTTGAATCCACAAAAGACTGAAAGTTACAGAGCAACCAGCTAACCTAAAATCTAAGTAAAGACTGGTGCTTGCAAGGAGAAAGGGATGTGATTATTTGCTTCCCTGGGACAGACACTGAGTGACATGAAAGCAAGTAAGAAAAATCCACTAGAATTTCTTTTTTTTCTTCTTCTTTTTTTTTTTAAAGATTTTATTTTATTTATTTGACAGAGAGAGATCACAAGTAGGCAGAGAGAGAGAGGAGGTAGCAGGCTCCCTGCTGAGCAGAGAGCCCGATGCGGGACTCGATCCCAGGACCCTGAGATCATGACCTGAGCCGAAGGCAGCAGCTTAACCCACTGAGCCACCCAGGTGCCCCTAGAATTTCTTTTTAATAAATTGCCACAGGCCAAGCATGGGGAAGCATGAGAGTGTGGAAAGACTAGGAACCACAGACATGGGGAAATTTGCAACTCACAGAAGCTTCTTTAGTGGACTTCACCTAGAGCTTACAAAAAAAGGTTTGGGCTGGTGAGAGACCGGAGAATGCTGCCCATGGAGAATGCAGGAGAAAGGATAGTACCCATGTGAACAAGGCAAAAAGTCCTATCTAAGATCCTTCTCCCCATCCCTCCTATTAAATAATAATAATAATAATAAAAAGGTTTAAGCCCCTGTGGGGAGAGCAGCAAACTCTGAAGCCTTCAGGGCATGGGTTAAGACCCAGTACAGATGGAGGAAGGTAGGCGACAATAGCATCTACCCCTGGGAGAGAGGCAGGAAAATATACTGGGTCTAGACCATTAGAGATCCTCTACCACCAAGTAGGGAAGAATCATAAAGAAGATCCCAAAGCTGGTAGATGCCAAGATTGAGGATCCAAGAAAACAAACAGTAGTCTCCACCTCACCCCTCCCACATCTCACCAGGTGTCTATTGGGCAAAACAAAAGAGAGGGTGGAAAGAAAACTTCAAAGCACAGGCTCAATGCAGTTTTGTGAGGGCATCTCCCTCTCTGCTTTGAACATCAGATACACCAGAGTAATGCCTTATGGTATTTTGCTACACTTTATTCAATTGAAAGTCATATTTATTAATTATGCAATTGAAATAAAACTTCAGTGTGATTCTAGTATAACTTCTACTCAGCTAAATCAGATTTTTAAAATAGGGCAAAAATTCTATCTTGGTTCTTAGTTGATTTCATGTTGAGTCCCACTCTAGTCTTCAACATGGGTTGAGGAGGTGATTTAGCTGTGTCTTAACCCCCCCGTGCTCACTCTCCTATACTCTGCACTGATGAGGTAGGCATCTAGCAGCTTCATTCCCTATGACCTGTTGCTAGCTGGTTTCCTAATAGGTTCTGTTGTGCCAGTAGAAGACTTGTGAGAGATCAAAAGATTGAAAGAAAATCAAGCTTTCTGCTTCTGGCTCTAATAGTATAGTACTTGGTAGCAGCTGATGAGAATTATGGTGTCTTAAGCAAAGGTAGGATGATTTTTGGTTCTGCAACATGGACAGAGATAACACCCGTTCAGAATTTCAGCCGGGTCAAAACGCTCCCCATTTAGCAGATCCAGAACTGGTCATGATGGTGTATCCAACAACTCAACGGCAGGTGCTTGGACTCTAGTCCACAATTAGGATCATCTTTGGAGTTTACATTTTGAAGTTTTTCTTCTACAGCCACCATCCCTTCCTCTTTTATAATTTTGGTCCTTCGAATAACTTTGTAACCAATTCCTTGCTTTTAATTCCCTCTGATTGACATTCCTAGAATGGTTTCTCTACTCTTGATATGTATGTATCTTAATTCATAGACTTTCAAGAGAAGGAGCCGTGGAGTAGCTGGAACAGAGTGCTGGGATTGACCTGCCAATGGAGACAAAGAGCTTTTTCGCTGATATACATTCACTGACAAAGTGAAGTTCTAATTGCACTTAGACAAGATTAAATTTGAAATGGAAAAGCGTTGATTTAGTGATACCATTTAGTAGACTGTTGACCTTCCCTTATTGACCTGTCATCAATAAAGTGGAATTAATTTGGCTATTCTTAACAAAATGAACACATCCGCCACGTATTAGTAGGAATACCTGCCCTCGCTTGTATTCAGACATTTGGACGTGGGACTTTAATCTCTTACTTCTTCCTCTGTGCCTCAAAGATTCATAGGCATATCATCTGTGAGGTCTTCTTTGACATACTTCCTCTATGCTTCAAAGATCAATAGACACTCTGTGAGCCTTCTAAGACACACTTCTCCCCCTCTAACTGTGTTGTGTGCCTGTGCCACGCGCTTTCCTAGTACACCATACTTTCCTATAAGGACATTTAACTGGCTTTATGATCTTTGCTTAATTGTTTTTTTCAGGTGAGTTCCATGAGAGCAAAAAATTGCCCTCAGCTTCCTATTATGCCACAGTCATATTCCCCATTGCTTCTTTAGAACACGGTTCATCTATGTGTTGCAAGAATAGTTGTTGAGCTATGGGATTACTCTAAGTTATCCATTAAGCTACACTGCCGCCTATCCTTCAACAGGAAACACAAAAAGCATAAAAGATGTTTCTAAGCCCAGAAGAACTGACAGCTGCTTGTGAGGTTGAGGCACATACAAAGGAAACTGAGAAACAGCTGTTGTGTGAGCTGTAGGAGGACATGTGCCACAAATCAGTCTTTCACTGACCCCAGACACTTCTAGGCTTTTCCTTTTCATAGAGAGAGACGTGAAAGTAGGATGCCAGGTCCCATATGGACAAACTTACCTGCAGCTTTTTCTTTATTGTTTTAAATTCAGAATGTCCCCAAGAGAAGTTTCTGCAAATATGCCAGAGGAATTTTGTCACCATTGACATTTGCATGACAATCTCCCAAGTGGTAAATTTCTACTTTCACATACAGAAGGACTAATTACCATTAATTTATTCTTTTCCAATTTAATACATGTTGTCACAACAGCACTTTGGTCTGGCTATGATTTACAGAAGCTTGTAATATTTGACTTTCTTTTTCTAAAATACGGAACAATGGTTGGGAAGTTTTCTAACTGTAAGGTAAGAGTGCAGAATGTCTTTCCTCTACAATCTTTATGTCTAGTGACAAGAACATTTGCCAGAAGCTGTTCCAAAAAAGCCAACTCCCACTAGATGTAGTAAAAGTATAAATATAGACTGATTTTATTTGGAAATTGACTCATGCTTTTTACATAATTGCAATTGGATGAAATTGAAGCTTTAGAGATTTGAAATTCCAATCAATCTGATCTGAAATGAATGTAAATCCTACAATAAGTGAATAAATTACACATTTGCAAAATGATAAATGGCAGTTATCGAATTCGACTAAGCAATATTAACCAATAAACTTTAAACACGTTGAGAAAGGGGAAAATTACATTTGATTACCTATCAGCAAATCTGGGGGAGGGAGTTTTTTTAAAAGGTTATGGAAATTGCACGGCAGGCATGTTACATTATCATGGGTGGGAATGTGTTCCTTACTTGAGTATTTGGTTACTCCGACTTCTTGTTCATGTCAAACTAAATTCCAGCTTAAAGTTGTAACGTACTAAATTCCATCTCCACTAAATTTATATGACAGGCTTGTCACTTCTGATGACTGTTGTATTCAGAAATGAGCCTTTTGGGAAACCCGAGTGGCTCAGTTGGATAAGCGTCTGATTTCTGCTCAGATCATGATCCCAGCATCCTGGGATCAAGTCCTGTGTCAGGCTCCTTGCTCAGTGGGGAGCCTCCTTCTCCCTCTGCCTTCCACTACCTCTGCCTGTGCTCTCTCTCAAATAAAAAAGTAATAAAAGAAATGAGCCTTTCCACCCGCTTTTGATATGTGACTGTAAAAATTTATGTGAAATTTAAGTCTTTGTGCTGTGGAATTTTTTTTTTTTTTTTTTGAAACAGGCTTTTATTCATTGGAGAAGTTTACTTTGACAAAAATGAACACTGGGAAATTCTTTTAGTTAAAATGTTCCTCCTTGATGCAAATATTACTTCCTTGCAAATATTGCTCAATAACACAGTAGATCCATCTGCAATAGTTTTACTGTCCATTATCCTGGCCAAGCTCATGCTTTTGGAATGTATATTTTATGAACAAAATGATTTGGAATTATAGTTCCTGTAGGACTAAAGGAATAAATACAAATGATAATTCAACATGCTTTGTTATAAGCATCCTTTCGATGTATATTTACATCTATAAGCACCCATTCAATGTGTATTCATGGAAGTCTGTTTCAGACTTTAACTAGATAAAGAGGAAAGAAACACAATCCTTAAAGTATTTACAGTTTCTTAGGAACATCAGACAGGTTTGCAAATAATTTCAACTCAGGAAAGAACTTGACAATCACTTAGGTTAAATAAAGACAAGGCCATAAGAGAATTTAGATGATAGGGGCGCCTGCCTTTGGCTCAGATCATGATCTCAGGGTCCTGGTGATGAAGTTCTAGAACCTAGGTGAGGTTCGGTGGGCTGAGGTCCGGAGCCGATGATCAAGAAAGAATTCTTGAGACATCTTTGGTGCAAAATGGTGGTTTATTAAAGCACGGGGACAGGACCCGTGGGCAGGAAGAGCTGCTGCCCCGGGTTGTGAGGGTAGGCATGTTATATACCTTGCAGTTGGGGGAAGGTGAAGGGAAGGGAGGTTTCAACAGAGTTTTCACATGTTAAGGAGGGCCTACAAGGTGCTGGGGGAGGCCTTGCCCTTATGGCCTGATCAATGTCGTCTTTAGGTCAGGCATTAACATCAAGATAGTTGGGAGATTCTTGGTGGGGTGTTATGATCCTGCTATCATTTACATTCTCTTCTACCTCAGCCTCCTCCAGTTTATGGTGGGGAGGGAGACATTAGGGCTTCAGGAACTGAGAGTTATTTGCCTCTGGAAATTTGTGCTATTGATAAGGTAATCTCCCTGTTTAAGTCTCTAGGACATCTGTAGAGCAAGGGAGATCCCTGTTCTGCAGGATTGCGATCCCTGCAAGTTAACTATTTATCATTTTATGGCAGTCAGGGTTGCCTGAGGAATGCTACACATATGGAGGGGGGCAGGCAGAGAGGGGGTGCAAGGCGCCAGCTCTTGCTCTGTCCTCAGCCAGCCTCCTGCTCCCTCATCACTGGGATCAAGCCCTGCATCAGGCTCCCTGCTCAGCGGGGAGCCTGCTCCCCCTGCCTCTCTCTGCCTGCCTCTCTGCCTACTTGTGATCTCTCTGTGTGTCAAATAAATAAATAAAATCTTAAAAAAAAAAAAAAAAGAAAGACAATTCAGGTGATAAAAACAAAACTTTTGGTTGAAGAATGAAGGAAAACACCTACAGCAGGTTAAATTCTGTCTCTGAAAAAGATACATCCAAGTCCTAACTCTCAGTACCTGTAAATATGGCCTAATTTGGGAATTTTGTCTTTGCAGATACAATTAAGTAAAAAAATATGTAGGATTTTTAAGTTAGGTTAGGCCATAATCCAATGACTGGTATCCTTATAAGAGAAAAGAGAGAGAAAAAGAGAGAGAGAGAGAGAGAGAAGAAAGAGAAAGAGACTTGAGACACAGAAACATAAGAGAGAAGACAAAGACATAGATTAAAATTATGCTACTGTAAACCAAGAAAGTCTGGAGCCCCAGAAACTGGAAGAGGTAAATGAGCATTCGTCCCTAGAGTCTTTAGAGAGAGATTAGGGCCCTGCCAACATTTTGATTTTTGTATTCTGGCCTCCAAACTTGTAAAAAACAATTTCTGTTATTTTAAGCTATGAAGCTTGCAGTAATTTGTTACAACAGCCCTAGGAAATGAATTTAATACCATCACAGAGACAACAGTTGAGTTGGATCATGAAGGATGGATTGTATTTGGACATTCAAGGCCTATTACCTACCAGGATAAGTAGCATCCCTTGCAGGGGGAATACTTGAGTAAAAACTGGAATTAGGGAAGTTTGAAGAAAGGGGAAGTGAGGTCTTTAACATCCTTGAATAATAGATATATGATGTGGGAAAGTAAAAGAGAGCAAAGAGAATGGGAGCGGGGGCATGGGAAGAGAAAGAGAAGAAACTGTAAGAAGGAACAAAAAGGTTGAAACCAGCGTGGAAGTCATTGGAGAAGAAAATGGACCAAAATAATGAAAAATACTACTCCAGTGGCTGAGGAGCATGAGACCTAGAGAATGAGATTCTTGGTCACCATTGTCCCTCCCAAGTACAGACATGTGAGGGAGAATATTTTTGAGAGAAAATAGCCAGCCACTATATTTGGATGCATAGTTATTCTAAAAATGTTAATAGATTATACTTATTTCAAGTTTTTATGTAATTTTAAAATCAGAAAGTGTGGTACTCAAGGTTGCTCAAGGTTGATTTGGATATTTGAGGTTTTGTGGTACCATATGAATTTTAAGATTGTTTAATTCCATTTCTTTACAGAATGCTGTCAAAACTTTGATTGATAGTGATGGCATTGACGCTGTAGATCACTGTAAGTAATATGGAGATTTTATAACATTAATTCTTCTAATCCATGAACACAGGATGTCTTTCTATTTATCTCTGTCTTCTTAATTTCCTCTATCAATGTTTTATCATTTTGAATGTATAGTCTTTTACCTCTTTGGTTACATTTACTAAGTATTTTATTATTTTTGTTGCTATTGTAAATGTGATTCTTTTTTTAATTTCCTTTTCAAATAGTTTGTTGTTTGTGTACAGAAATGTAAATATTTATCTGTCATTTGCAACAATATGAATGAAACTGGAGGACATTCTTGATGGGGTTTTGGAATATAGGTGAGGTTCGTTGGGGTGGAGTCCAGAGCTGATGACCAAGAAAGAATTCTTGAGACATCTTTGGTGCAAAATGGTGGTTTATTTGAAGCACAGAGACAGGACCCCTGGGCAGAAAGAGCTGCTGAATAGAGGTTATAATGGGTGACTGATTATATACTTGGGAGTTGGGGGAGGTAAAGAAAAGGGAGGTTTCAAAAGGATTTTCTTATGTTAAAGAAGACCTACAGGATACCAGAGGGGTTGCTATTGTCAGGTTAAGGTTGTTTTTCCCTATAGCAAGACATCAACATGAAGATAGTTGAGAGCTTCCTGAAGGAACATTACATTCTGGCCACTTCAAGTATCTGTCAATGGGCTACAGATTATAAGGACATTTAATTATATCTACATTTCCCTCTGGAAGCAAGGCTATTGATAGAAATGCTTTGTTCTTGTTGATTGCTAAAACGTTTGTAAACTGAGGGAGACTCATATCTTGCACTTTGTTTTTCCTCTGCTTAGCTTTAGGGCAGCTAAGAGTACCTGAGGAATGTCATAAATATCCCATCTTGGTTTGGGGGTGGGGAGGGTTGTGGAGTGTCAGCTTCTGCTTTGTCTTCAGCCAGCCTTCTGTTTCCTCATCATTATGCCAAGTGAAATAAGCCAGACACAGAAAGTCAAACTGCATAATCTCATTTATATGTGGAGTCTAAAATAGTCAAACTGATACAAGTAGAGAGTAGAATGGTGGTTGCCAGGAGCTGGGGAAGGGAATCTGGAAAGTTATTGATTAAAGGATACAAAGTTTCATCTCTGCAAGAACAATAAGTTTTGGAGATCTCAGGTACAGCAATATGACTATAGTTAAGGATACCATATTATATACTTGAAATTTCCTAAAAGGGTAGATCTGGAGTGTTCTCACCATACACACACACACACACACACACACACACACACACACACACACGAAAATGTTAACTGTGTGAGGTGATGGATATATTAATTAGCTTGATTATAATGATATTTTACAATGTATAGTTTACAATGTATTTTACAATGTGTACACCTTAAACATATACAATTTTTTTTCAATTATACCTCAAAAAAAGCTGGAAAATATGTTTTAGCATAATTTAAAAGTTTTTATAGATAAAACTGTTTTTCCAATATTTAATTTCCTGATCAACTTCCATTCTGTTTAGGATTTACTACTTTTTCCTTTCTTCTCTGCTAACATCAATTCATTTTTATCCCATATGGATTTGTTTGAATTGTTTTTTATCTTCCAAGAGAGAAAAGTGTATTACTTTGCTTTCTTATCTTTCCACTGATATTCCTTTGTGATAAACTTTTTTAGTTTCAAATTGTTTTTCATTAGACTTTTTAAGAATAAAATCAGACATTTTGAATTACAGATTAAATAATAGTTAAGAAACATCAGGCACGATTCAATGATAAGTCTTTTTGCCTCACACCTTTGATTTTTAAGCATGGAGTTTTAAAGATGTCTAAACAATTTTATATGCATTATCTTGTTTGCTCATTTGCTCTTTTTAATAGTGAGCAGTGGTGTACTAATAAACTAGTTCTTTAAAAAAAAAAAAAAAAAAAAAAAAAAAAGGCCTGATTTATAGTACCTGACAACTTCTGTGGCATAAACACTCTCACCATGGCCAATTTCAACCTACAAATAATTTAAAAGTGGGCTTATAAAATTTGTGACTATTGTAAGGACCTATTTAGCCAGAGGCTTCCATCCAGGTTAAACAATAACCTTGTTGTTTAACCCTTAAACTGTCCCTGCCTGCAGTCCCCCAAGGGACTTACTCAAAAACAAGTCCCAGAAACCAGCCCCAAGTAAAAAATGCCCAAATACAAGGGTGGGTCAGGCCAGGTGGAGACATCCAATCAGTGGGGGTGCATACTGTCTCCCTAGCTACCAAGGAGTGTGGGTCCCGCCTTTTGGGCGCCAATTCTGACCAAGGTGATAGGCTAGTTCAAACATCTACTAGGGTAAGTTGTAATTCAATTGGTCACTTACGTGTGAGCTAGCATAACTGTGCAGCTTTCTCTGTGTGTTGCAATCTCATCAGCCATCTATGCGTGGCAAGGCCCAACAACATGGCCTTTGCCCTTAAAAGCTAGTCTGTGAAACAGAAAGAGGTTGCCCTCTCTTGTAAAAGGTGCGGCCCCGAATGTTCGGTCTGATTCTTGATACTTGCCGCGGAATAAAGTTTTGCTCGACCTTCGATTTATATCAGTCTTCCTCCTTTAATCACGGACCCATTACTGGGGGACTGACACTACTTAGCAATAAGCTCTTGCCAGTCAATCAGCTCCAGCACATTGCTGAATGTTAGGATTTATATCCCCATTTTATCAAAGAAAAACAGGAGCCAAGACAGAGTTTTGAGTAACTTTCTCAAAATCACACAGCTAGCATGGAGCTCAAGCCATCCCCTTCCATGCAACATGCTTTTTTTTATACTATGACTCTAGCTCCTTATTCATAACAATAGCAAGTTTTCATCAGTTGCATTATTGTAGAGCTCTTGCTTATTCATAAAATAATTTGGAGTATGTACAGATTAAAACTCATCTTTAAAAGAATAAAAGGCATTTATAGATAAAACTAAATGATAGTTTTTAAGTGAAGGAAAGGAGTCAACAGCACAGAGTATAGATATTCATTTATACCAACATTTAGTCCAGAAATATGTCATGAGGACTATTGTTTGGAGAACATTTAATGAGAGCAAAGTGTAGCCCTTTAGCTCTAGTTTTACAAAATAGGCAAATCAATGCTTTTTCATAGATATTTGAAAGGTCTCCCACTAATGGGTCCGTGATTAAAGGAGCGAGACTGATATAAAACGAAGGTCAAGCAAACGAAGGTTGGTGCCAAGCATCAAGAATCAAACCGACAGGCCCGGGCCCCCCCTTACAAAGAGGTGACCTTTCTCTGCCTTACAGACTAGCTTTTAAGGGAAAAGGCCATGTGGTTGGGCCTGGCCATGCACAGGTGGCCAATGAGATTGCAACACACAGAGAAATCTGCACAGTCATGCTAGGTCACACATAAGTGACCAATTGAATTACAATTTACCCTAGTAGACATTTGAACTAGCCTATCACCTTGGTCAGAATTGGCACCCAAAAGGCGGGACCCACACTCCTTGGTAGCTAGGGATATCGTATGCATGCCTCACTGACTGGATGTCTCCACCTGGCCTGACCTACCCTTGTATTTGGGCTTTGTTACCTGGGACTGGTTTCTGGGACTTGTTTTTGAGTAAGTCCCCGGGGAGGTGGGCGTGGGAAGGGGTCAGTTCAAGTTTTACTGCATAAACAACAAAATGACTGTTTAATCTAAGATGGAATCACTCTGGCTAAATAGACTCTTACAATATTCAAAGGCAGATCATCTTACATTTACACAAAACTCCTGGAGGCAGTTGTGTCAAGATTGAGATATAAGAGATTAATTTAAAAAAAAAACAGGGGCACCTGGGTGGCTAAGTGGGTTAAGCCGCTGCCTTTGGCTCAGGTCCTGATCTCAGGGTCCTGGGATGGAGTCCCGCATCGGGCTCTCTTCTCAGCAGGGAGCCTGCTTTCTCCTCTCTCTCTCTCTGCCTGCCTCTCAGCCTACTTGTGATCTCTCTCTGTCAATTAAATAAATAAAATCTTTAAAAATAAATAAATAAACAACAACAACAAAAAACAAGAGAAATAACCCTTCTCTCAGACTGGCCTCAAACATGACATGTCTTACAAGCAATTTTTACCCAAAACAGATTGACAGTTTAATCCTTTATAAAATTTACAGGCCTATGAGGCCTATGAGGCCACTAGTCTATATTTCTCAATAAAATGATAGGGAAAACTTTCAATACAAGACATAAAATACAGGTGTCATTTCATATTTGAAAAGTTGAACAGCAGGAATATGTGCTCAGAAGATGCTCAGAGCACTTTAGCTGAGAAATTAGTAACAGATTTTGTCAAAAGGAAAGAGTCTTATTTTCTGAAATAAGCCTGAAATTTTCTCTTTCCCACCTACCTCCCCAAACAAATCATCATTCCATTTCTCATTCACTGATTGATCCATTTGTTCGACAAATACTATGTGACCCACTACTTTAGTACAAGGTATCCTGTTGGCAGCTGATGATAAAGTTTGCAGTCTAATCATGACATCCTTGTAAGAAGGAAATATTTTCCACTCGAAAGAGGAACACATCATTTTAAAAATTGTGTGTGTGGGGGGGATACTTATCTGATTGGATTACAATTTTAATAAGTGTTTCAAATCAATGTTTACCAAATAAATTTAGAACAGAATTTAAAACCAGTGTTGCAACTTATGCCACTTTCCTCCTCATTTGGTCATTCCTGTTGCCCCAGCGCTACCACCGTCAAATCAGCTGGTCCTAGGAGTCTTGTCAGGTTAGATATTTTGGCCCCTACCACTATC
Organism: Mustela nivalis; assembly: GCF_964662115.1. Taxonomy (NCBI): domain Eukaryota; kingdom Metazoa; phylum Chordata; class Mammalia; order Carnivora; family Mustelidae; genus Mustela; species Mustela nivalis. The sequence continues at coordinate 37,218,838 of NC_139023.1, read as the reverse complement.
ACAAATCAAAATGGAAATGAGAACAGCTCCTTGGTTATCGTGCTTAGTCTGTATGGCTTTTCTCTCTGGAGCCACACTAACAAGGTCAGTTTCCTCCATCAGTCACCCCATCTGAAGAATGTCAAGCTTAATACTTGTTGCCTGGGAGCCAGAATGCTTTGCTTCTAAGCCAGCCTGAACTATGACTGCCTCTACTTGAGGTATTCATTCTCTTTTGTAATTAAGTTTGGTCTTTGGCTGTGCTATTGAGTCCCTTGTTGCTTTTGGGTCCAGCTGTGCTACTTTTGATTACTAACACATCTAGATTGTATTATGATAACCTGCTGTGATCAGGATTACTTTGTAAGTACATGAAACTGATGGAAAATTAATCAACTAATTGCATAACATCTGAAAAATTAATTGTGGTTTTGCTATTAAAAAATAAAAAGATCAAACGTATATAGAATCCTTACAAATAATATCAAAGAAAACCAAATTAACTCAGTGTATAGGAGGTTCATTTGAACAATCATAATAAGATCCAGAGCTTTACAAAATCAATGGTGCACATAAAACCCTTTTTAAATGGTGGGTCTAATGACCTACAAACCAATTATGACAAGGCAAAATGCCTTCTCTAAGCATAAACTGCTATAATGGGGAGTAATCAGTCCAGGGGTAGAGACAAGGGAATATTTCTATGTGCTGAATCTTCAGCATGAAGTAATATATTTATTTGACACTGTTCTGAGAAAGGTTTTTATCTAGAAGGAAACAAAACAGCTCTGAAAATAAAATGCCAGGATTTTACTGCTGTGACACTGCATTGTATAACATTGGGCAAGTTACTATAATGTTTCTATACCTCAAGTTTTTAAAAATTTTTAAATGAGAATACATATAGACCATGCTTCATAAATTATGTGAGGACTTAATGAGTTGACCCCTATAAATTAGAGCAGTGCTCACCGTGTTCTAAGATAAAAAGAAAAAAATATGTTAGCTATCATTACTATTAACTGAGGGTTGTTCCCAGGGTCAGTTTCGCAGGTGTGTGAAGTTACCCATGTTCTGAAGGGCCCATGCTTAGTTTAATGCTCCACTGTTGCTGCCTTAAAATTCCTAATACTGTTTAAACAAGGAACCCCATATTTTCATTTTGCCCTCACTGCCCAAATCCTGGTTGTCCAAATCCTGGTAGCGATAGTTATCAAAGTGATCTCATTCTTTGACACCAATTTTTTTTCTTTCCTGTCATTAATCTCTCACTTTCTAGAATCCAAGGAAGAAGGACTAGTAAATGAACTTTTGCAGATTATAGAATGATACATACATAAGGCCAACCTCATTGCTCCCTCCCATCTTATTTTCTTATCTTTCCCTGCAGTTAGTCATAATATAAGCCATTCTGGTAGACACATCTGATTGCACAACTTTGCTTTATCACCTAAAAGAAAAGAACATTCAAGGCAAAAGAGCATTTTTAACATAAGTTGTTTGAAGCACAGATGTATTTTTCACATTTTATTTAAACTAAGAAGTAGGTTTCAGTGTTAATCAGTCTTTTTGTTTGGAAGATCTAAATATGGTTCTAATACAGTTCTAATTATGTAGTATTATGCATTGGTGAATGCTGAATCATGATGGCAATAGATGACCAATGTTCTTTCAATGTCATTCAAGTTATTTGTGTGTGTATGTGGTATGTGTGTGGGAGGTGTTGAAGTGTATGTATGTGAGAAGGGGTAGGGGAGAAAGGCACAATGGAATCACCAAAAAGAAGAAAAAAATAAGAAAAGAAAGAAAGAAAGACCATTAGTTGACCATCCTTTAAATTTGGAATGTTCTTTGTAGAGCAAAAGCATTCAGTATGTGTTTGTTGTCAAGCCATCTGGAGTGATACTGTCATCATACATGGCCAGTTGTTAAGGCTTTCTGTCCACATATATGCATCATAAAACATCATGAATCTATTTTCATTAAAATAAGCTCTTGTGTAAAATATCAACCTAACTTTTAATCAACTATCTACAAGAAAACTGTAAGAAATTAAGTTATAAAATACAAATAAGAAGAAAAGAGGAAAAACTTCCCTTCACAAAGTAATTGAGTAAAAGTTCTGGTTTAAGAGTGACTATACCACTGTACTCTGTGCAAGAGACCTTCTTACCATGTTCCTGTTTTGCTGGTATTATTGTAGCTCTGGAACACTCACCTTATTCCAGGCACTGTGCTATACAACAAAAATTTACGGTCTCACAGTTCTGGAAGATATAGTTCTGTAACTAGGGTTGGCCAGGATTGGTTCCATCTGAGGGCTGTAACAAAAGAAGCTATTCCAAGGCCTCTCTTAGGCTTGCAGATAGTGTCTTCCCCCTTGTGTTTTTTTCTCACTGCCTTTTCTCTGTAGGGGTCCAAGTTGGCTTTTCTTTTTGTAATGCAGATTAGTGACTTAAGCTTTGATTTTTGAAGCAACTACTTCAAAGATGGATACCTCCAGTAAACACACTGGCAGCCATACATTAGAGAAGGAGAAGGCTGACCTGCCCACAGACTCCTTTGTTTTAGTGTGTTGATTTTGCACTTTAATGCACTTTAAATTCCTGGCTTTATGTTTTTATGTTTTAAATTCACCAATAAAGAATGAGCTCACCCCTAATTCTCCACGCTTGACCCCAATTAAAAGCAGAACCCCAGAGGGTTGCTGGGGGGAGGGGGATTGGGAGAAGGGGGTGGGGTTATGGACACTGGGGAGGGTATGTGCTTTGGTGAGTGCTGTGAAGTGTGTAAACCTGGCGAATCACAGACCTGTACCCCTGGGGATAAAAATATATGTTTATAAAAAATAAAAAATTAAAAAAAAAAAAGCAGAACCCCAGACTTGTGCTCTCTCTCCCTCTATTTCTCCCCAGACCATACTGTGTAGCCTCAGCTGAATCATGTAATTTCCAGGAACTGAAAGTAATAAACTATTCTTTTAAAAGTGTTCTGATGGCTATTGCTGAGGATGTCTTGCAGTCAAAATAAGAACCACAAGGTCCAGTTCAGCCACAATACTGGTTTATAATAGGCTGAGACTGGCATAAAACAATGCCTATGTCCAAATTTCCCCATTTTATAAGGATATTAGTCCCATTGGATGAGGGGCCCACATTATTCCAGCACTGACCTCATCTTCACTAATTACATCTGAAACATATTTCCAAACAAGGTCACATTCTGAATTCCTAGGGTTTAGGGTTTCAATGTATTAATTGTGGGGACACAGGACACAATTAAATGGAAAGAAGGAACGAAAGAAGGAAGGGAGGGAGGGAAGGAGGAGGAAAGAATTTAATTCCCAACAAGTCTATGAGTTTTAAGGAGTTTAAATGTCATGCCAAACAGCACGTATCTGCTAAAGGTAGATCAGAGGAAGCTCCATATTTTTTTTTTAAGATTTTATTTATTTATTTGACAGAGAGAAATCACAAGTAGACGGAGAGGCAGGCAGAGAGAGAGAGAGAGAGGGAAGCAGGCTCCCTGCTGAGCAGAGAGCCCGATGCGGGGCTTGATCCCAGGACCCTGAGATCATGACCTGAGCTGAAGGCAGCAGCTTAACCCACTGAGCCGCCCAGGCGCCCCCGGAAGCTCCATATTTAATTAAGCCTTATGTTGTAATCTATTAATTCATTCCACAATTATTTAATGGGTACCTACAAATACCAAGCACATTGTTATTCACATGTTTTCAAAACTGATTCATAAAAGTAGCATGTATATTCATACATACGTGCATATATACACATATACATATAATATTATTCAGTCATAAAAAAGGGTAAGATCCTGCATTTGCAACACATGGGTGGACCTAAAGGGCATAATGCTAAGTGAAAAAAGGCAGTTAAAGAAAGGCAAATACCATCTGATTTCACTCATCTGTGCAATTTAAGAAACAAAAGAACAAAGAAAAAAAAAGAGACCAAAATAAAAAGCCAGATTCTTAAATACAGAAAGCAAGCTGGTGGTTGCCAAAGAGGAAATGGGTGGGATATGGGTAAAATTGAGAAGGAGGATTAATAGTACATTTATCTTGATGAGCACTGAGAAATGTATAGAATTGTTGAATCACTATTTCGTACACCTGAAACTAATATAACACTGTATGTTAGCAATATTTCAATAAATAAATAAAAAGAAAAAAGATACAGTTTCTGTTTAGAAAGACTGTTTATCTGATAAGAAAAACTTAAACCTGAACTGTGTGTGATGACATAGATGTGATCAAAGTAGCGCAAGGGTATGAAAGACTAAGCAATTTATTGTTCTTCCTGGAAGAGGCAGAGAAGGGTGTTCACAGGAAAAATGTCATGTGAGGTGGGTCTTAGAGAATGAGTAGGAAATTTTCCACAGAAGAATTCAGGGAAGAACATTCTAGGTAAGGCTGGGGCATGAGCAAACCCACCAAACCATGAGGATATACCCCACGGATAAGGCTTAATTTTGTTGGCTTTTGTTAATTCAGTATAATATGAAAGAACTGTGATGGAATGTCACTCTCTCTTCTAGGGCTACCTCCCCAGACTCCAAAACACAAAGCCACTATTAAACAGATTTATACTAGGTCCCTTTTGGGAAATACGCTCTCTAACCCCAAATAAGAAATGGTGATCACTCCATAAAGAAGATTATCAACTATTAGTTTTGAATTAGTTTTCTCCACTTTCTACATGATGCTTCCACTTCAGATAAGTCTAACCATGATCTCTGTTAAGTCTCCAATTCTGTGGACATTGTCTTGGAATTTATTGTCATATAATCTTGGAATATCTTCACACTATAATCATGTGGCAATGCTTTGAAGATTGTAAATATCAAGAGGGCAGAATATCATATTACATCGTGGATGCTGTTTGTGCCACACCAAGATGCCTTTTACGAACCCAAGCCCAAGCAGATGATGGCTCACAGCTGCCCCCACTCTTTCCAACAGATGACCACATGCAAAAGGAATCCTCTACACCCACAGAGAGATGACTTCAATCCATGACTGACCAGCACAGGGGTTCAAACAGTGTGCCCCCTTGCTTCAAGGTAGGACAAAGTCTGTGTTGCAAATGGTGACCTTGAGGGTCCCTATTATCAGACCAAAGCTAAGCCCTTTCAAAACTACTTCCTGCCTTAATTTTCTTTCTCTGCTCTATCCTCAGACCTCATTTCCTTCCCCTAAGAGCGCTTGACCAAGAATCCCTGTCTTAGTCTCTGCTTCTAGACAATAACTTGGCACATGGCATGCTTTTTTGAGAAACATTTATTGAACTGAAATCTGAAGCTTAGCAATTATCAAAAATTACTAGTCTTAACAAAAATCCATCTATACAAAGAGGCATATATATTTTTTATGGTTCTTCTGTTTATTTTATAATCTGATTTGCATTAAAATTAACTGTAGTTAATGATCTTGCCACACTTAATTGAAATAATTTGTCAAAATACAATGAGGAAAATAATTCACCTTCCTCCCCTCAACATAATAGTATGCTATACATTGCCAGGAAGTATAGTGTTTGATGCATGCTCGAGCATACTCTTTCTACCTCTAAAACATTTACTTTGTACTGATGGGTCAATACCTTAATTTATATTAAAATGAATTTGTCTTTTTGTATTAAAAATACTCATTACACTCAACAGAAACAACTAAGAAAGAAAGAAAATGCATTGAGATTCTGTGCAAATCTTATTAATTTTCAACAAATGAAATAGAGCTCAATTTTATTATATTAGACTTTATTATGGAAAAGATATCAGAAGAATAACACATTCTAAAATTTAATCATACCCAAATCCTCAGTAACTTTCAAAAAAGAAAATGGTATAACAGACAGCCTTGAAAAATCAGGATTGATTTCTTTAATATGACTACCCATTGTTTAATTATATTCCTGGATGAAAGTTCTTAGTACAATATCGCCATCATGTTGAGCAATTTTTATTGTGCAGAACTAAGTCAAGGACAAAAGTAGGGAAGGTGATGAAGAACTGTTCTTTTATTTATCTGAGCATTCTTTCAATATTTAATCTGAATATAACATTTAGCACTTATATGTATATGGAATATGTATATCAATCTTTGTCTAAGTCAATAAGATAAGAAGTTTTTCACACACATGTGCAAACACACACATGGTTTCTCACACCAGAGACTCTTCTTGTGCTTTTTGGTAGTTCATTATAAGTAATTGAGCCATCTTGTTTTAGATGCTTACATGTCATCAACTTTCACGTTCTCATCTGTAAAATGGGCATGACATAAGCCATATCTCTATCTAGAGTTACTGTGTGGATGATACACATAAAAACTCACTGTCAATTCTAAAGTAAAAAACAAACGAGTTACTACACTCATCACTTGCTCTTCTCCATTACCATCATCAGATAAACTCTTTAATGTGGAAAAAGATTTATATTTTATTGGATTCTCCCTCTTTTTGTTGCATAGGCATCCTATGCCAGAGTCTTTCCATAGAGCTTCCTAAAGAAACAAGGGTTTTTTGAAGCCAATAGATAATTTATATTATGATGTCTAAATCTCCACAACTTTTTCATTTTAACTCCAAGACAAAAAAAATAGAGATATTCAACCTCAAAACTTCAATAATCTCTGAAGATTTTACCCAAATTCTGACATCATTAGAACACACATGTGTGGGTGACTTTACCCATTGCTTTACCATAAGGCTAGATTTATTATATACTCTCTAAGGCATAAATTAATACCATGAAAATGACCTACATTTGGATAATTTCAATCTTGATCACATTGTATAGAACCCCAATAGAAACATTGCAGTGAATATCACAATTGATTTCTCATATCCTAAAATATCTCTTTAAATCAAGTCAACATGAATGAAGTGTGACTGTAAAATGAAGCTTCCTTTTTTTATTAAAATAACAGAATTTATATATCTGAATGAATTTCATCCTACTTATTAAAGTTTGTGAGAATATTTTCTTAATTATATAAGACAACAGCTTTAATATTATTATTAATATTTAACCTTTTATTCTACATAGAGAATATATCTTCAGTGATGGTAAGATTTGCTCAAACTATTTTAAAAATCCACCTGTGAGAACTGCCTTTTTTTTTTTTAAGTGCTTCTCCTTTATTATATGAGACATTTTTCCATTTTTAAAAATACAAGAAAATGCATGTGTTTAGCTTAATAATATAAAGCTAAGATCTGTATAACACAATTCCATGAACTCCCATATTTTCACCAGCAAAGTGATGATACTGTAATCTAAATTAAGAAATAAGATATTACCAACCCTTCCTAAGGTCCTACATGGGCTTGTTCAACATCTTAAGATCCTGCAATCCCCATAAAGGCAATTACCCTCTAGCATAATGTTATAATTGATTCCTCACTGTTAAAACAGTTTTGTTGGGTAGAATCTAGATATGAGCAGTGGAAGGAATGCCCAGAGGCAGAGTTCCAAGTCTTTGAGGGAGGAATAATCAAGTAGGCAGTTAGTTAGACAGGGACTGGAGGCAAGGACAGTGATAAATAGGTTATCCATTAGAAGCCCAGGGGCTTCTAATTCTAATTCTAGTTCTGATCTTGTGGCTTCCAAAACCCTGGGGCTAACAGACCAAGAGCCACAGGTGCAGAGTATGCACTGTCCTCTTCCATTTATGCCCCAGAGTAACCCCTAGACTCTTCATAATATATTTGTTTTGGGGTTATAGCCCTTCCACCATGGGAAAATGCTGCCATGAGGGTTCTGGTACAAACCTGATAGAGTTAAAAACTCCAAACCTTGGGAGGAGCCCCCAAAACGATTGGAAGTGGCCACCATTAGAGACCACCCTACTGAAGGGTTGCAGCTTTTCCTAGTCCAGAAAGACCCCAACAGATATCCAGTCCCAAAACAACCTAGGGTTCAGCTCTACCTCAAAGAACTTGCCAGCTCTCCCACTTTGAGAGTGTACACTACTCTGTGCTTGTCACTTTCCTTCTAGCTGTCTTTATTTGAGCTCAGATCCTCACGTAAATCTTTTTGTAGGAAACCCAAGAACCAACACCTCCATTCACACATGCAGACTCTCCCACTTCAGACTCTCCCACTTGTAACAGTTTCACCATCTATGGATTCATATCAAAGTAATACAACTTATTTTAAAACCTGTAAATTGATCATATATTGTGTATATTCCTTTGGGTTGTGATTTCTTCCTCATCCAAATATTTGTGAGATTTACCTTTGTGCTCTAGTTTTGTTTTGGTTTTCTCTTTTTCACTGAAGTGTAACCATACCACAATTTGTCTATTCATTTTGGTGTTAATGGACATTTGGATTATTCCTAGTTTTTAACTACTATAAGCAATGTTTCTATAAACATTCTGTTTGTATCTTGGTACACACATGCAAGAGTTTCTTTAGGGTATATATGTAGGAGTTATAATTGCCAGTATCATAGAAAATGTATTTCTACTAGAGAATGACAAAGTGGTTTCTAAATTGGTTGTTCCAATGTAGAAAACCATTAACACATTGCTTCACACCAGCACTTGGAATAGTCATTGCAATTAACACTTGCAATTGTCATTGCAACTTTTTCATTGTTGCCAATCTGTTATATATGGAATGTCATCTCATTGTGTTCTTAATTTACACAAATCCAAGGCACTCATAAAATATGAAATCTAACAGGGGATATCTTCCCTGAGTTAAAAACTCACAGATAATACAGCTTTTTTGCCCATTGTATTGTACAATAGTTACACAATGTTGACCAGAAGTAACTAGAGAAGATATCCTTGCCTTGTTCTCCATCTTAGGGGGAAGGAACTTATATTTTCACCATTAAGAATAATGCTAGCTGTGTTTTTTGCTTGTTTGCTTGTTTTGGTTTAATCTTTAGTAGATAATCTTTATCAGGTTGGAGAATTTCCCTATTATTCTTAGCTTGGTCAGAGTTTTCACTGGAAGCAGGATTGAATTTTGTCAGATACTTGCATTATATCTATTGACTGAATCATGTGGGTTTTGTTCTTTAATCTATTAAAATGGTCTATTTAATTAATTTGTATATATTAAAGCAATCTTGCATTTCTGGGATAAATCCCAGTGTTTAATTCTTTTTTTTTTTTTTTAAGATTTTATTTATTTTTTTGACAGAGAGAGATCACAAGTAGGCAGAGAGGCAGGCAGGGGTGGGGGGTAGGGAAGAAGGATCCCTGCTGAGCAGAGAGCCTGATGCCAGGGCTTGATCCCAGGACCCTGGGGTCATGACCTGAGCCTAAGGCAGAGGCTCTAACCCACTGAGCCACCCAGGCACCCCTTAATTCTTTTCCAGATTTGATTCACTAACACTTTGTTAAGGATATTTCCATCTATGATCATGAGAGATACTGGTATTGGTTTATAGTTTTGTTTTCTTATACTGTCTTTGGCTTTGTTACCAGTGCATTATTGGCATTATAAAATGAGATGAAAATAACCCCCTTGGGTGGCTTAGTTGGTTAAGCAGCTGCATCTGGCTCAGATCATGATCCTGGAGTCCTACAATCAAGCCCTGCCTTAGGCACTCCACTCAGCAGAAAGTCTGCTTCTCCTTCTGAACCTCCCCCCTCTCATATTCTTTCTCGCAAATAAATAAATAAAATCTTTTTAAAAATACCCCCCCCACACACACACACATCACGCTCTATTTTCTGAAAGTTTTGTAAAGGAATGGTGATATTTTTCAAATATTTTCTAGAATTCACCACAAATGTCAAGTGGGTTGGGATTTCTTTGGGGGAAGAATTTAAACTTTAATTATTTCACTTGTTTTAAGTCTATTCAGATTCTTTACTTTTTATTCTTAAGTGAATTTTGGCAATTTGTATCTTTCTAGAATTTTTCCATTTTATCTGAGATGTTTAATTTGTTGCCTTAAAAAATTTTTATAATATACTCTTGTAATCCTTTTCATTTGAATAGAATGTAGTAATGTTCCCTCTTTCACTTTTAATTTGGTATTTGTGACTACTTTCCTTTTTAATTTCTCAGTGTGTTTAAGGTTTTGTCAATTTTGTTGATCTTTCTAAAGAATTAACTAAGTTTTATTGATTTTCTATTTTTTTTTTGTTTTATCTTTCAATGATTTCTTCTGTAATCAATACAATTTCATTCTTCGTTCTTATTTTGGATTTTTCTTTCTCTTTTTTCCGGTTTTTAATACAGAAGTTTAGGTTATTAATTTGAAACTTTTTTCCTTTTCTAATATAGGTGTTAGAATCTATAAACTTCCCTCTAATTGATGTTCTAGTCATATCCCATAAATTTTGATACATTGTGTTTCACTTTCATTGAGTTCAAATTCCTCTCCAATTTCCTTTCTCTTTTCTTCTTTACCCCATCTAGTGATGTTTCTTGATTAAAAGTCTATTTTGTGGCAATTCACGGACCTGTACCCCTGGGGATAAAAATATATGTTTATAAAAAATAAAAAAATTTTTTAAAAAAGTCTATTTTCTCAGATCTTAAAATAACCCACCAGCTTTCTTTCGTTTACTGTTCACATGATATATTTTTTGCATTCTTTTACTTTCAACCTATTTATGTCTTTGAATTTAGAATGTGTCTTGTCGGCTTCATAGAGCTGGATGTTGCTTTTTTTATCCATTTTGACAATCTCTGCTTTGTTGGGATATTGAGAAAAATTATAATATGATTATTGATATAATCAGCTTTCTATTTGCTGCTTTATTATGTTTTCTATATGACTTCAGTCTTTTCTCATCCTTTCTTTCCTCCATTCTTTGATGTTACATATTCTTTAGTGTACCATTTAAATTCACATTTTTAAAACTCTGCTTTATGAGTTATGCATTACCTTCTAAGTATTTACTCTCGGTATTGCACTATGAATCTTAGCTGTCACAATCTACTTCAAATTAATACTAGTTAGTTTCAGCAAAACTTAGAACTTTGATCCAATATAGCTTTCTCTCCCCCTTGTGTTATTGTTATTGTGTATATATATGTATATTATAAATCCAACAATATAATTTTGTAAATAAAGCTTTAAACAATCTTTTGTCCTTTAAGGAGTTTAAGAGCAAATGCAAAATATTTTATAGAGTCTTTTATGTTAGCACATGTAGTTACCATTCCTGGGATCTTGAATTCTTCCTCTGGAATTGAGTTGCCACCTGCAATTGTTTCCTATGAGCTTGAAGGACTTACTTTACTATTTCCTATATGCCAGTTCCACTAGCCATACATCCTTTCAATCTTTTTTTTTTTTTTTTTTTTTTAAAGTGGGCTCTACATTGGGATGTGAGGGGTATGAAGTCATGACCCTGAAATCAAGACCTGAGCTGAGATTAAGAGTCAGACACTTAGACAACAGAACCACCCAGGCACCCTAAATCTTTCAGTTTTTCTTTGAGGTTCTGAGTACTTTTTAAAATCTGTAGTGTAGTGTCCTCCATCACTGTTGAGAAAATTCTCAATTACTATAATCAGATGTTTATACATTTTACAATAACTCACTAAAACAGTATTTTCAAAAATGAATGACATATATGCCTGGTCAATGTATTCTTTCTCCTCCAGATTTTTGGCAAGATGGTTTTACCTTCTATGTTGGAAATCTCTTGTCCAACTGGGGGAAAAAAAGGATGTTCTTTATCCTATGTGGTCAACTGAGCTACTACACAGAGATTAAAAAGTATAGCAAACTAAAACCTCAAGCTACAGAAACCATATATCTTTGAGAACTGAAAAAAGCCCTCAATTCTGAAAATTTTATCTAAAGAGAGAAACACCTTAAATAAAGACATAATATAATAAGGATGGGGTATGACATATGACCTAATAAACACATACTCAAAACATTTTTTTTTTAAACAGGAGCAGGGGGCTTTATTTTTGACACTGTTTAAATAAATTTAAAATGTAAATCTTTCTTTTTTATGTTTCAGAGAGCATAACAAAATCCATCATCAACCATCTTTTTTCTGTATTTCCTTGGTCTCACTATTAAAAATGCTTTGTTAAAGGCTAGATACTATAGCTTTTCAGTAAGCAGAATTCCCATTGACCTCTACTGTTGGCTGCATAGACATTTATCTCTATAAAGCTCACAGGGCCAAGTGCACCAATATTCATTAGGGAAATTACTTCCAGTGCAGAAAGGTCAGCAAAATTTTAATGATCATTTAGGTACATCATGATTCTAAGTCACAAAGGAAGATAATCAAAAGTCCGGTTTTAAGGAATAATTCCCCAAATTAGTTTATGTTATCTTGAACCTGGCCTAGTAAACCTATCCACTTGTATTTTTTTTTTTTTAATACCCTATACATTACAGCACATGCACCTCCCTGTGTACCTTTAATCATGTCATTCTGGCTGCCTGGAATGCCCTCTCTACTTGCTACCATTTATCAAAATGCTTTCTGCTCTTCAAGACCCTCTCAAGTCCCATCCCTTTCATGGAGCCTTCTACAATCCATTCCACACCCACCAACAGGATTCCGCCCCTCACCTCAACTCCCACTGCACCTCCTGTCCTATCAATATCATTTGGTTATCATTGTTTTATGTATTTGTTTTATTTCCCTTTATTACAGTAATCTATTATGTTTACATAAGTACTTTATAAAGTATTTTATATCTCTTTCTTTCTTTAATTCTTAGAATAGAGTAGTAGACAACAGAAGTCTTTGATTTAATATTCTGATTCCTAAGAGCTGTGGAACTTTAGGAAATGTATTTAGTCTCTTTCAGTCTCAGTTTTCTTCTCTGTTAAGTCGGGGCATATAATGCATTTTTACTGTGTTGTGAAGATTAAATGTGAGTATGTAGCTAGGTAACCTAGGAAAGGCCTGGCTCCCAGTAAGTAGTCAATAGACATTATTTCTGTGCTCCCAACAATTCTATGGTATTGTTATTATCAAAATGTATTATCACATGCTATGTTTACAGCATTCCAAAGTATATCAACATTAGCTATTAATAGTAGTATAAAATTTTACAGATGAAGAAATTGAGACACAAAGGATTGAAGTGGCCACGCAAGATCTGAAAGTTTGATTAACTCCAAATCTGGTGTCTTCCCACCTCCACCTACTTATCAGTCTCTCCTGAACATAATTTGATCACCAAATCCAGCACAGTAAGAGGCATATAAAACTTACAAAAGCAATAACTGATGCAGACACATGTCAGTGTTAAACTGAGCCCATCTGGCTACCACAGCTTCCTGAGAACGTGAGTGCACGTCTCAGGGCACTTCCTGATCTGGAGCCTGCAGCCCCACCCAGGAAGCAAAAAGGTCACCAGGGCAATTAAACTGGACCAGACAATGTTTCCTAACATAGCTGTGGAGGGCATGCTATTATTATTAGCTTATCCTATTATCTTCCACTCTCATCCATCTCCGCATGTTCTCTCCTTGACTCTTCTCACTCCGCCTTTGTATCTCCTCCCTTCTACACTTCTCCCAGCTCAATAGTTTCAACATTTCTCATTCATTCAGTTATTCAGTACACCCAAAGTACTTTCAGAATTACTTTACCTTACCACTATGACAAATCAAATGCACTCAAAAGAGTTCAGGTGTGCTTGGTCTGTCCCCCCCCCCCCAGACTACAAGACTGGGAGCATGTAGTCAAATTTTGTGCAAAAATCTACTTGAATCAGTCCATTTATGCATTTTCCTTCTTCTAACAAATTCATGTTCTTCACTTGAAAAAAAGTGGGTTAACTTTTTAAATTTACCTTGTCTTTTTTTTTTTTTTTCCTATCCTTATGATTTAAAGTCCTTTTTTTTGAATATGGAGAGCATGAACATGTTTCCTAAGTCAAGGGTACACAAAAGTTACATTCAGAAATGTGTCACTTCCTTGTCCCTTTCTGCATCTTATTGCTCTTCATTGCCTGTAGATAACCAGCTTCATTGTTCTCTTGGGTATCATCTTGGGTTAATTTTTGTGAAGATAGCATTTCTTAATTACCCATCTTTATCAAACACAAGATAACATATGATATTTACTTCTTTGTATTTTGCTTTTCTTCACTTTAACAATTGCTGTTGAATATCTCCTCGAAGTGACTCAAAATCATAACACAGACAGAAACCGTTATTTATGTCTATAGCTGCCTTGTGCCCCATTGTGTGCAAGGATCATAGTTTATGCAGCACATCTCCAGCACTTGGAAGTTCAGACAGCAACTAATATTTTGCCATTACAAATAAATAAATAAGTAAATACTCGCATATATTCATATAAATACACATCTATCTCTAGAGTAAATTGCCAGAAATAGGACTTCTAAAACAAAGGGTAGATTGTAGACTTTATTGTCTTCTTATTCTCACCACCCTGTGTGTCAGTGCTTATTTTCCCAAAGCATTCACAACAGAAACTGTTTATAAGATTTAGAATTTGTACCCATGTGCTGAGTAAGAAATAGTGTCTCCTTGTCATTTTAATTTGTATTTTTTTTTAATTTATTTAACAGACAGAGATCACAAGTAGGCAGAGAGGCAGGCAGAGAGAGAGAGAAAGCAGAGCTTTAACCCACTGACCCACTGAGGTGCCCCTAATTTGTATTTCTTTTATTGTGATCATTGGATATGTTTTCATATGTTTTTTATATCCCTTTTTGCTCATTATTCTTTGCTAAAATATTTTGTGTTTTCTTCTATACTTTTATAAGTTCTTTGTCAAATGGTTTGCAATATATGTTGCAAATATTTTCTCCCACCTTGTCATTACTTTTAGACTTTCTTAAATATTTTTTTCATACAAAACTTCTTTGTAAGTTATATAGTCAAATTTCTATGTCTTTTTGTTAGGGCCTCTGGATGTTGAATAGTAGAAAGCAATTCTTATCCCCATGTTTTCTTATACTATTTGTATAGTTTCATTTTCTTAACATTTAGCTCCTTTTTTTTTTTTTTTTACAGCTTTTATATTCACATTTACAGTTTTTCCATTTAGGTCTCCTTGGACTTTATTCTTTTTAATGCTGCAGGAAATGGATTAAATTTTTTTCTTTCTCAAAACAATACTATAGTTTTCCCAACATCATTTATTAAAAAGTCCATTTTTTTCCCTAGTTATTTGATACTCTGCTTTTCTGATATTCTAGTTTTCCAAATTAATTTGTATCCTTTCTGTTCTACTTCATTAGTCAGCCTGTTTATTCTTATTTAAGTACATATTCTTTCAATTATAGAGTCTTTTCAGTTTGTTTTCTAACTGCAGAGTTCATTTCTAACGGATACAATGTTCTGCAAGATGATATGTACAGGTAGAAATTTTAATTCTCAGAAAGGAAGAATATTATAACTTGTCATCTTTTTTGAATAAGGTATTTCTGCTACTTTGTATTCATCCAACTTTATTACTCAGTCTTTATTATTATCAGCACTCTAAAATAGAATTTGAAAGACTACCACTTGCCACTTACAATTATAGCTGAAAAGGCATTTTTTTTCTTGAAAGAAGGAAGCTAAATATTATAGAGACAAAAGTAGCCTTTTTATAAT
Source organism: Mustela nivalis (assembly GCF_964662115.1). Lineage (NCBI taxonomy): Eukaryota > Metazoa > Chordata > Mammalia > Carnivora > Mustelidae > Mustela > Mustela nivalis. Next base: position 37,203,309 of record NC_139023.1, on the reverse strand, counting down.
TTGCTATCATCTTTCCACATTACAATTAAGAGTCTGAAGGTAGGTTTGAAGATCTCAGTATAAAACTAGTTCCTAGTTCATGCAGACAGTATAGCTCCAGAAATATACAGAGCTCTGAGTGGCAATCCAGTTGGAAAGAACGACTAGGGGTCTGGCATTCCGTGTGTATAGTTATCATACTGTTTTAGTTTACTTTGTGAATTTTCACATAGGCCATTTGTTAATGTGCAGTGTAGAAAGCCTAATAGAGGTCATGAGTGGTTGAAATTTCTGGGTAGAGGGCTTCAATTTCATTTTCCTCACCCCACACAAATAACCTGAGCACCACCACTGAAACTGGGAGGTGTCCTTTAAACTTTGGAACCCAGGAATTAGAATGAAACAAGGCTAGTGCCATAGTTAATACCTCATTACCATACCTCTATTATTTTTCAGTCACAAGTGAAAATACTTGTACTGCTCCACTTGGTCACCTCAGGACAATTTTGTCACTCCAGCTGTACTTTTTTGTTGGACTATAAACTCTTGGAAAACTATATTCATTAGGACACTTTGGATTGCTAGTGACAGAAAGCCAATTCAAAGTAACTTAAGCTGAAAGGAAATGTATTGACAAATATTCCTGGGAATTCTAGGAGTGAACACTCTAACAATGAAATTCTTGACTTGAATCCATTTTGCATGAAGTCAAGTTGGCAGGCAGGAGGGCTGTCAGCAGCTGTAGGCTCACATAATCTTAGTTTAGCAGCCACAGCAGAAAATACTTTTCTTTCCATGTGAATCACTAAGACTCTGACCTTGCTTGGCTTATATGGCTATCCTCAGCTCTAGCCACGGTCATATGTTCACTCTGTATCCTCTATGGGGATTTCCCCAAGGAGAAGAGGCTACCAGACACAAATAACAGGTCCACTTCAGAAACTGAATTAAAATCTAAGTTATCTTTGTGTCTTCCACAGGCCTTTGACCTACCAGATTTTCAGTCACTGGATGCTAGGAGAGGACGGTACTGTGATAAGAAGAAAGAGGTAAAGTGGAGGCAGAGCAGATTGGCAGGTAAGAAAGTAGATGTGAACAGAAGAGAAAAATACAGAAAAAGGGAGAAAATAAGGTGAAATTTGTTTTTGCTTTGTTTAACATATTGGTATGGAGATAAGGAAAGCTATCACAACTTTCTCTATGAGACAAAGATTTTTTTTTTTAAACATGAATAATCATTGGGATCATTTTTAGAGAGCCTTTATAAGATGCCAGGGAGTTTATCCAATTCATTTCTTGATTTGGTTGTTGTTAGCTGCAGCGTTATCTGTTACACTGTTATATAACCATAGATACCTTGATGGGTAATTCCAGTGGGCTTTGTGAGCTTCTGCTAACTATAATTACTGCTGTTGCACATATGAAGATCCTGAAGATAATTACATTAGAATGCCAAGGTTATTCAACAGTTATGGACTTGAATTGGTAGCCCAGCTTTTCACCACCAATTTTATCACCCAGTGCCAAAATTCTATCATTCTTCTAAAAGAAAACACAAATCAACATTGAGGATATAACATACAGATGGCATCCACACACTTCTCTACCTAAATCAACGATTTTTAATCTCATATCTTTCAAGAGATGAAATACGGGGTACATACAAACACATGCACTCACATTCATACATTCACTAAAACAAAGCATCACCAAACAAGGGAGAGTTTACTGCTGATTTAGAAAATAAAAGGGTTGTCACATTGCACTATATCCCTAAAGTCTGGGCACTATCCCTTACGTGCTCTGTGGCTCAGGTCTACCACCAAAGAAGCTTATCAAAAATATTCAGCAACAGTGAGACTTTTGCTATAAGAGGTTCCAATATGCAAGACAATGGAATAGAGCTTTTATAGATAATAATAATAAACAATAATAACCTCCTATATTTACTGAATCAACCACATTTATGGTCAATCACTGTACTAAGTACTTTATAGGCTTATTATATTTGATTCTTAGACTACTCTTTTGATGTTGGTATTATTGTTATCTTTGTTTCCCAGTTGCCTAAGGTCACACATTAAATGACATAACTCAGTTTCAACTACAGTGTGCTATAAATCCAGTGCCCTGGGTTTTTTGTCCAAAGCAGAGTACTTTTTGGTATACTGACATATGGTAATTGCCATTTATAAATATTCATTTTATATGAAAAATCAGTTTCTCTATGCAGCTCATTTGACTCCCTGGAATATTTTGGGTTAAAGTAAGTAAATGGTACTAAACCTCATCTCCTAAAGTCTTAAAAACAAAGATAAATATGGTCATAATACTTTTCACCTATATTGGTTCATTTAATTATTACCATATACTTGTAAAGAAGGCATTTTGTAGTGCATTTTACTGGACAATAAGTGAGAGAGCCAGATCCTCTGAATTCCAGACACAAACTCATTTAATTCTGCCATAGGGGCTAAACCACCGGAAGTTACCCACCGAAACTGAAAGATGGGTATAAAAATTCAGCTGAGGGTTGTGCTCATAGGTCCCTGTTGTCATCTAGAGGATTTCTACATCTGCCTCAATTGGATCAAAAGAAACTAGAAGAGAAAGAACTAGAGGATGAGCTAACACAAAGTAGCACTTCTCAAGAGTCTTGAGGGGCAGAAAAAAATAATTTCTGGTTTTATTAGCAATTTAAACTTCCCATTTCAAATCCTTGTCTCTCCTGTGTAATTTATGTGGGTCAGGAGACATAAATTTACTAAAGCAAGCAACTACTTTTCCAATCTCTTTTTCCTACCACAGGTTACTTTTCTAAGAGTCAGAAATTCATTCTTCTTGACTAGGGAAATAAAAACAAAAGGGCTTCCATACTGTTATTACAGTTCTGGGCAACTCTATTTATTCTAGGCAGGAAGCCTCTTTTGCGTATGCCCTTCTTAAATTTTGAGCATGTCTTAGAGTTCACTGCGAACACCAGTTTAATGTAACTCAAGTCCTTTCTTTTTGCCTAGATCATTATCAAATAGAAATTAAAATTCTCTGAGCACTAAAAATATGTGCCTTATATGGCTATCCTCAGCTCTAGCCACGGTCATATGTTCACTCTGTATCCTGTATGGGGATTTCCCCAAGGAGAAGAGACTACCAGACACAAAATCAGCCACTTGTTTGTAGTGTTACAGGCTGTAGAGAATGGGACCAAATGTGGGCAGGGATCAAATTTTATTTAAGAAAAAAACATTGAAAAATGAGACAAGTAATATTGAGCAGTAACGTGAGCATTATTGCCATCGATTAGGAGTCAAAAGCCTGAGTTCAAATTCAGGTTTAGTGCTTAATATCTATCTGATTTTCCTAAGTGGCTAAATTCTCTCATGCTCATTTTTTCCATCTGTACAATGGAGTAGCATCTATCATCAGAAGTCTTCTGAGGATTACATTAACTAATATATATGAAACACTTAGAACAATACCTGACACATATTAGGAGTGCAATAAAAAGAATGAGGTATGTGAATGTAAATATTTGTAGTTGATTGGATCAGAAGCATAGATGATAAGGGATCTCTACAAATAAGTTACCAGCCTGTCACTCAACCCAAAGGATAGTCTAGGAAGCTTCTCCTGGCAACTAGGTTAGACATTCAGTGCTAAAGTCTAGATCCTGTATGTATTTGGTTTGCTCTCATGGTCTCTGGATGCATTATAAAGTTTTTCTATTTTCTCTTGAGAAAGACAGAGAATTCTTGGGTAGAAGTGGAACATAAAGGAGGTAGAGAAAAAATGCCCTTTGCCCTGGCAAATAGAAGAAATTACAGGACCTGTTATGAAGAAGCAGAGATAAGAACAGCAGTGGCTATTTGAAAACCTTCCTCAAAATAACCCCGATTCAACCTACAGCCCACTGCTCCTTATGATCCCAGGAGAGAGTTGCATAAAACTCCATTTAAAGAGAATTCTGTTTTAAAACTTCTCTAGAATAAAGGTAAATTATGAATTTTAACATTTCCTTAAGGCTGGTGAGCATAAAAGATGTGTTTATAATATTCCTAAGTCTGAGGACTTGAGTGGAAGCTCCTGCCTGGCTTGCATGCGCTGACACAGTACTTCTCACACTGGTAATTTTAGATTTTGTTCTTGATTATTTTACCACTGTCTATAACGCCCTCTCAGCCAAAAGTACCAGACAGCAGAGACCTCTGTCTAGTTTTGTTTACCATTTTATCTCTAGTACCTAGCATTGCTGCCTGACACTTACTAGATGTTCAATAAATATTTGCTGAATGAGTTAATGAACTACAAAAAGAATAACTCATTCTTTCTCATCTATAATCCCCAGAAGAAATTAGTCTGACAATTGTGCATAGCAACAAATGTGGATTTCAGTTGATAATTATTGAAATGTGCAAAAAATAAAATAATAATCTGATAGTATCATATCAAAATGTTAACTTCTTAACAAATTGGAATATTGTGTTACCATAAGTCCATCTTCCTGGCATGGCGGCCATCTACTCAGAGTAGCTGTCATCCTTTCTCAACAAAGGTTATATGTTCTGTAGTGTCCCTGAGATCCCCTCTGCTTCTCACTGTCTCAACTACACCAAGGCTAAGTTTCAGTTGCAATATGAAAAAGTAAAAAAAAAAAAAAAAATGCTATTGAAATCTCAGAACCATTATACTTGATGAATTCATTCATTTACCTCCATATTCCCTACAGGCATTTGAATTTATGACCTTGACTTCATACCAGAAGAATAATGTATTAGTGAGTCAGACAGTTTCTGACCAAACTACATAACATTCAACATAGAAAATGTGTTGCAAAGTTTCAGGTTAGGATTTTAGGCATAAAGCTCCTTCAAGGAGCTGAAAACACATACATTTGACTATCTACAGAACAATACTCATCCAAACAGACAAATGATTACACCTCCCACAACAAATATCTGGCTGTCCTCTGCCAGGCTTTGAGCAATTCACCTGGCCTTTCTAGATGTAAAAGCCATTTGCACACTAAGCTCATAGTGGCTGGAGATACATATGTGTATAGGAGAAGGATTGGAAAGAATGGAGTTAAGTCATTCATTCTGAGAATTTAAAGTCCTAATTTTAGCATCCAGAGAAATTTGAGGAAGGTTTTAGTAAAACTATCTTCCCTGTCTTTTTTATTCTTTGTCTTCTTTCTTTTTACTCTTCACTTTTTTCTTTCTCATCCCGGAAAATGTAAAATGTCTTATCCAATATTGTTCTGGGCTGCAACTAAAAGAATGGATTTAAGATATCCCAAGAAAGAGTAATGGAGCTCTGTCAGTGGATATAGTGTCAGTCGGGACAGATTAAGCATGCATTTCATCATATATTAGGAAATACAAATGTTTTAAAATCAGTGATCAAAGCTTCCATCAAGAAAGCCAAGAAAATAAAAGTATCTACTCTCTCAACATTGTACTAGAAGTCCTGGTCAGTGCAATAATGGAAAAAAAAAAAAGAAAAGAAAAGAAAGAAAGAAAAGGCACAAACGTTGGAAAGGGGAAAATAAAGCAGCTCTATTCTCGGGTCATATGATTGCATACATAGAAAATTCAAAATTCTATAAAATATTAGATCTAGTAATATGGTATGGTGGTCAATAGATGAAAAATTCAATGTCATTTCTATTTTCCAGGAAGAAAGAGTCAGAAAATGAAAATTAAACAACTGCTATATATAAGAGCTTCCCCAAAAATCAAGTCACAGATCTTTCAAAGAAGTATGTGAGAGATTTCCATACAGAAAATTGTAAAACACTGCTGAGTAAAATGAAAAGAGACTTAATTAAATGGAGAGTTGCACCATGTTTATGGATTGGAAAACTTGATATTCAGTTCCCTGTTGTTCTGATATTAATCACTACCTGCTCATTGTCAAGATGCAAAGGAGTTCAAAACAAAATCACAGCAAGCCATTTTGTAAAAATTTATATCCTGACTCCAAAATGCATATGAAAGTACAGTGAACCTAGAGGAGGCAACATGATCATGAAGAACAATCAGAGGACAGATATTACTTCGAGACTTCAAGACACACTCTGAAATGCCAGTAATTAAAATAGGGTAATATTTATATAAAAATTAACAGAGAACACAGACTAGAATTCATGGAGAGTCCAGGAAAGTCTGAAGGTTTTGATGTACAGTACAAATTATAGGTGTTATACTGTATGGGAGGTCACTGGTTTGCCATAAATTCAATGAAGAAACAAGTCAATTATACATTTATTGAATACTTGCTATGTATAATGTGGAGTAAATGTATAAGAAAGTTAAATAAGTCACAGCCCCTGATCTCAAGAAATTCATATTTTGGATATATTTGAAATTATCTATGACATGACAGAGTAATATAACAAGGCATGTAGAAGATAGACTAGTTTTATCTAAAGGGAACCTGGAAGACGTAAGAGAGATAATTTTGAAATGATGAATAAAATTTTATCAACAGAGAAGCTTATCTCCTAAATGAGTACAAGGCTAGACACCTCAATCTGCTAAAATTAAAATATGAAGTTTACTATAATATTCATTATAGTAAATAAATTTCATTTAATAAACTTCTTGCTCATTTTCATTCAGATCTGAGCTTGATATGTCCTGATTGTGTTCATATTACCTTTTGGGGAAGTATGATGTTAGATGACTCAACCAGAAAAGAGTAAAAGATGGCATCAGTGGTACTGAAAGCTATTGCCAAAGTCATAAATTGTATACTAGCAAGATGTGGAAGGTAGAGTAATGAGTCATTACTCTGCTATTTAAAAGTTTGTTTGAAATAAGTTTGCCTAAGTAGTCTCAGTGAAAATTGAATTTACCAGTGAATTTTTACCAAGACAGTCTCCTTATTTTCAAGCAAAAATAAACCCAACACATTTTATTCAGCATATCCTGAGGCCAAATTTTCTTTGATGAATGCCCAAACAACAACAACAACAACAACATCAAATAAAACATCATGTACCCTTAAGGATTCTGGATTCAAAAGAAGCTATTTTAACCATGATTCCTTATCTGTAAAATAGAGCAACCTAACTCTGTGACTCCTAAGGTCATATAGTTTCTAAATTTCTTCCAACCCTAGCCTCACTTTCAATCTGTTTATATTTCTGTGAAAAAAAAAAAAAAAGAGAGAGAGAGAGAGCAAGAATAGCACAAATCAATTTTTAATCAGGTATGTAGGATAATATAAGGTATCAGAAAAGGAGAAGATCATTTTATTTAAGATAGACATGGACTGAAGTTTAGACTCCAGGCAAGTCATAGAAACAGAAGTGAGCTTGGATGTGAAAGGAGAGGGCAAAACTGTCTCCATTCTGTGGAGGATACTTGTTAAAAATATTCTGAGAATTTCATTTAAATAAGATAGAGTCATTAAGAAAAGATTTTTAGGGGTGCCTGGGTGGCTTAGTTGGTTAAGCGTTCAGCTCAGGTCACAATCCCAGGGTCCTGGGATCAAGCCCTGCATCGGGGTTCCTGCTCACCTGGGAATCTCCTTCTCCCTCTCGTGCTCCCCTTGCTTGTGCGCTCTCTCTCTCTCCCTCTCTCTCTGTCAAATAAATAAGCAAAATCTTAAAAAGAAAAAAAAAAGAAAGAAAAAAGAAAACAAAAGATTTTTTTAGATATAGTGCTGTGAAATTAGGCATAAAACTAAGATAATGAATTCCTGAGAAAGAGTGTGTCATCCAGAAAGTTGTGTTTGAAGAATCAAGCACTCCAGAACTTATTTATCTACTAGTTGCTTGTCTCTTCCCTTAAAGGTTTATTTGTCTTAAGAAAGAAAGAGAGAGCAAGCAGGGGGGAGGGGCAGAGGAAATAGGAGAGAAAGAATACCAAGCAGACTCCACATAAGCACAGAGCCTGATGTGGGACTTGATTTCATGACCCATGAGAAACCACCAGTCAGACACTGAACAAACTGAGCCACCTAGGCACTCTTTCTGCTCTTAAACATCTCCCCACTGATAACCATAATTCTACTCTTTTGTTATTATGAGGTCAGCTTCTCAAAATTCTACATATAAATACAAATATCATACAGCATTTATCTTTTTTCTGTCTGACTTATCTCACTTAACACAAGGCTTTCAAGGGCTATCAATGTCACAAATGGCAGGATTTCCTTCTTTGTCATTGCTAAACTATATTCAACTGTATATACTTACACAGTTGATTGATTCTAGTCAACAATACTGCATTATAAACTTTAAAGTTGCTAAGAGATTAAATCTTAATTATTTTCACCACAGAGAAGAAATAATTATGTGACACGATGGAAGTATTAGCTAACTCTACAGTGCTAATTATATTGCAATTTATAAATGTAACAAATCAACACATTGTACACTTTAGACTTAGACAATGTTATATGTCAAATATATGTCAATAAAAATAATGAAGAAGTAAATTTAATTTTTAAAAAATAGCTGTAGGATCCCTAGGTAGCACAGTAAGTTAAGCACCCCACTTTCAGGTTTGGCTCAGGTCATGATCTTGGGGTCCTGGGATGGAGCCCTGTGTCAGAATCCACACACTCAGTGTGACGTCTGCTTGAGATTCATGCTGTCTTTCTCCCTTTCTAAGAGAATAAATAAATAAGTCTTAAAAATTTTTTTAAAAAGATAGCCCTTTAATATTGCGAACTCAAAGGATAAGTAAATACACTAACTATAAGCTTTTTGCCCTAGGCTTGGGCTAGCAAGTTCTTAGACCTTGCGGGGATAGTGCAGAATTAAAAGAATTGCCACAGGAGAAAATGTGGAGAGCATAATGATATATTTTACATACTAAGGCCAAATGCAGAAAAGAAGGGCATTTTATAAAGAGAGATAAAAATCAAGCAAGGACAAATTGGTTACATTTAAAAAGACTGCAAATTATCCCAGTGGAGGTATCCTGTAAGTCAGATTGGAAACTAATGAAATAAAGTTTAAGACTGTAGATAGAGAAGGCAGACAGGAAGGAGTTCAGTTCTCATCTGGGCCTTTCTAGCTGTGTGTCCTTTGGCAACTTTTATTATGCACATAACTGAGTTACTGTGAGGACTGAAGATATTAACTGGTGAGGAAACAGTGTGAGACCAACAAAGGAGATCGGAAAAGTGAGCTGGCAGGTGAGGCAGGGGTATGGGTCCAATGACTGAAATTTTAAGGATGTTCAGGAAATGAAAGCACAAGAAGCAAATACATAAGATAGATGAGCTGAAAGATTTGGGAGTATATAGACTGGAGGGAAGAGTGAAAGTCGTACCATGAGATTGAGGACAATAGCATAAGCTTAGAATCTTGGAAATCACAAGCATTTAAAAGCCACCTAACATTTTCATTGAAGTCACGTTGCTTGTATCATTATATTCTAGATTTAAGAAAGTTGATGTTACTTCAATCTTGCTTTAATTTATAACACATGGTATATACAATAATTATAAAACTTTGTTCTAAAGGAGACAAGAGAATAAGGAAAACACAGTTTTCTCATGCTTACTCTCTCTCTCTATTTTAAAGATTTTATTTATTTATTTGAGAGAGAGGGAATTTTGGGGGAGGGGACAGAGGGAGAGGGAGAAGTCATCTCCCTACTGAGCAGATAGTCCGATAAGGGGCTTGACCCCAGACCCTGAGATCATGACCCGAGGCAAAGGCAGACGCTTAATCACCTGCTTACTTTATCTCTTGTGTGGTACTAATGGCAGTTGGTTTGTGAATTACCACTGCTCATGGCTGATAAATCAGAGGACCTGGATTTGAAATCTGCCTTTGCAATCTTCCAGACTCATGAGCCTGAAAACATCAGTGCAATGTTTCCATTTTCTCATCTATAGAGTGAGAGTAACAACACTGCTTACTTTAGGATGCCCTGAACATCCTATAAGCAAGTTAATACATTTTGAAGACTTAGAAATATATGTTGCACATAATAAGATCTCAATTAATATTAGCTATTATTATCAGATAATTTATTTCTTGTAGTAATCTCTGTCTTCTGGCTTTTCTCAATATGACTTATTTAAAATTTTGAGTTCATGTATTATAGAAAAACACTTGTTTGTAGATGTGCAAATCATTCTCTGGAATTAAAGTCACTGAATTGGTTAGTCTGAATTTCAGCTAAAATACACCTACATATACCATAATAACCATTATATGTCCTATAATTTTGAATCATATTAGTCATAATGATAATGTTAGCCTGTGGTGTTTCCCAAGATAAATGAATTCTCCACTGCCTCTACTTCTTTCTGTCACTAACTCCAGGGATAGCCATAACTGACTAGGCAAACCTATCCTTTATACAGCTCATACATTAGCTCTCCAAAAGGCTAGAAAAACCAACAGAGGGGAATCAAGCTCTTCTTCAATGAAGAAAAGAAGTCATGTACTGGGCAAGATATAGAAATGTCCATTAGACCTTTCTCACATGGAGTTAATTTTGTTGAAGATACACAGAAAATGAATTTTGACTTAATTGAAATGGACTTTATCAGAGACAAATGGGAACATGAGAATGTACATCCTCCTGGGAATCTGTGGAAATCTGGGACAGGACTTTGTAGACATCCAAGTAACAGAATTGAGGTTTCAGAGTAATTGCCTTGATAGCAAGTTTCAGAGAGCTCCTCATTTATATTAGGTATGCATATAGACATAAGAAACACGGTTTCACAAGACGGAATCTGTAAGGTGCAAGAAAAGGGTAACTTTATTTATTTGCATATCCTCCTATGGGGATCTGTCCTTTGTATGAATTTCAAGATTTCCATTGCTTTCCCACTAACTCTCATGTAATAAAGTATTTCATCCAGTCTAATAGCAAATCTTTCTACACGTATCCAGTATAAAACATGAAATTTACTCAGCTTAGACACACTTTGAAGGAAAAGTGAAGGAAACCTGTTATGAGGGAAAGGATTAGGGAGGGTTTCTTTCCTACTTCTTCATTCTATCTCCTTCCTGTCAGTAGCTTCTGACATAGGTCCGTCTAGCATAGGAGCAGACAGAGGATGGAGAAAGAAAAATCATAAACTAAGTCTTACCTTCTGAGTTATATCTCAGAGTAGTGCCATCTGGGTGTAACAGATTTTCAGTCTTGGTTCTTTCACACAAGGGATATCATTGCAGGTCCCTTAGGGATATTTATCCTCAACCATGTGTATCTGATCCTTTTGATGCTCTCTCTTTTGGACCCCTGAGAGCCCCAACAGAGGTGGTTTCACTCCTTAAAAAAGGCCTGGTCAGGCAAGGTCTTTTCCAAGACAACTTGTAGCTGGTTCTCTTTTATGAGGTCTGCTTATGACTCATTTCCCTGCACTCTAACCCTAACAAGTTAGATTTTTCTAGGTGTGTATCAGTACCAGACCCTATGTCCCACAAGCTACAGATAGATACCTGTTTCTTCTGCAAGGTTCCTTTAACCAAAGCTTGAAGTGAAGTTGAGAACATTTAATTGATTGAGGAAGACTCTTAGAAGAAAGGGAGTAAAAGCAAAGCAGGATAGTGTTAAGAAAGGACATAATCATAACTGAAGTTTCATTTCAGCTGATCCCATCAGAGCCTCTGGAGCAAGAACAGAATTGATATAAATGTAAAGCAAGGGAGCCTACATGCCCTTTATATCAGTTATTGTCAGCTGCAGGCAGCCTCTGCTAGGGGCTCAGCCTTACATGGCCAGTTTTTAGGGGACCCTGGGCAGGATGCTAATAGTACCTACTTCACTCATCAAGGTTTTACTAAGTTTTTGTCATTAGACTCAAAGTTGTGGGAAAGCACTCTCATCCTCTCTCCCCACGTGGAGGGGCTAAGAATGAACAATACACTGCTTTCCAAAGAAATTCATATTCTTGCTCTCCTGAATGTCTTAATGAATCTCTAGTCTTCCCTTGGAGTAGCCTTGAGGGGACTGTTGAGTCAGTACTGATAGAACTCAATTCACACCTGTTAGCATGGTTCACTTTAATATTCAGGCACCTTTGCCATGAGATCTAGAATTCTTTTTTTTTTTTAATTTATTTTTTATTTTCAGCACAACAGTATTCATTATTTTTGCACCACACCCAGTGCTCCATGCAATCCGTGCCCTCTATAATACCCACCACCTGGTACACCGACCTCCCATCCCCCGCCCCTTCAAAACCCTCAGATTATTTTTCAGAGTCCATAGTCTCTCATGGTTCACCTCCCCTTCCAATTTCCCCCAACTCCCTTCTCCTCTCTAATGAGATCTAGAATTCTTATAACCTGTTGTATTGTTCTTGGCTTTCATTGAAACTGAAAAAAGAGGTAAACTTACATTTATCCTCCTTTTAACACCGACCTCTCAGAAATAAGAGTGGTAAAATCTGCTGTACATGGCATTAGGATGACAAAGGGGAGCATAGATAATGGTCTGTGGCCCAAGAAATTCTGGATGTTTCCAATAGACCTCCTCTGTTACATAAATCAGGAAGCCTTTTGTCCAATATTGATGTCTGCATCCTTTGGGTATTTCTGGAGTTATGTAGAGCAGTGAAGTTTGGTTAGAATTAACTCAGCACATTCTATAATAATTAAAGGTTTTCTTCTGATAGACATCATTTCTTTGTGCTTTCTGTGGCAACCGAACTGAACCCCTTTCTCTTCTCAGGGCCAGGTGACCACGACATTATGATCTTAGCATGGTCACAGCCATAGCTGGCACTCAATAATCCACATTTGGCACAGAAGAATTTCTTCTCATCCAACCCCTGCCTTCTCTGAACAACCTCTCTGATCATAACAGCATAAAAAATATTGCTTAAAATTTTCTTTACAGTTGGGGCGCCTGGGTGGCTCAGTGGGTTAAAGCCTCTGCCTTCGGCTCAGGTCATGATCCCAGGGTCCTGGGATCGAGCCCCACATCGGGCTCTCTGCTTAGCAGAGAGCCTGCTTCCTCCTCTCTCTCTCTGCCTGCCTCTCTGCCTACTTGTGATCTCTGTCTGTCAAATAAATAAATAAAATCTTTAAAAAAAAATTTTTTTTCTTTACAGTTGATGATTAGGAATGACAAAGGATGAGCTTACACCATGCAGGTCAGTAACCCTCAGGAATCTTTGTGCCAAGCTTAGAACTAGAATTGACCACAGCTTGCTATGGAAGAGAGACAGTGGCCTTTTTGTAAGAAAGTCACTTGAGGCAATTTCCACTTTAAAGGCAGCTATTGAAGAATAATTTGCTGATGCATTTTTAACAGCATTAATCTATTTTCACCTCTTTAGTTTTTTGCTATTAGTGGCCAATAGCTAATGCAATTCAGAACAGTCCCAGTTTCTGAAACACATATATTGGTTTTCAATGAAAATATGACAGGCAGAAAAATTGCCTGAACACTGAAATCACTCCTAACTAAGTAGTTAGATTTCTCTGGAAAGTGGAGCATAATTTGTTGAAAATGTGGCTAAGTAAAATCAAATTTGCAACTAGAAGATGGATAAGTTCTGAAGATCTAACACACAGCAATGTGATTGGAGTCACCAATATTGTAATACATTCTTCAAAGTTGCTAAGAGACTAGATCTTAAATGTTCTCAACAGAAAAAAGAAATAATAATTATAGGACATGATAGAGGAATTAGCTAATGCTGTGGCAGTAATCACATTGCAATGTATCAATTTATTAAATCAACATTTTGAACACCTTGATCTCACATAGGTATAGGTCAATTATATCTCAATTATATATAATTTAATATTTATACATAATATATTATAATATATATTCAAAGAAGAATCATTGCCAAACTGAAATTTTCAAACCTGTATATTTCATTCACCAATAAAAAGGTTTTCTTGAAAATTATTAACTTTTATACTTTTAGATTTTTTCAGTTCTTAAGTGAGTGAATAGTATAGGCAATCCAAAATTGAAATCCCCATGTAATTACACAAATATAAAGTTAAGAGAAAAATTACTATCCTAAAAGGATTTCTAATTAAAAACTAGCTGAAAATGTCTTCCTTGAGTTTTCTTTCTGTTCTATAAGGCGAGCAAAGAGCCATTTTCACAACTGTTCCTTTATTTCAGAACATACAAGAAAATTATAGAAGCAGGATATTGGCAATGAATTTCATGTCATAAAGGGCAGCTGGAAGCGAGAGCATATATAGTAACAGAATAATCTTTTTGTGAAGGAATTTAACCAAGCTACATATTGTCTTCCAGTTAATACTAATAAAATAAATATATCATCTTTTTCTTATTGCTAAGAATATTGTTGAGGGGAGCACTGTAAAGTACAGGTACCAAAGAGAGTTTATAATTAAAGTTTCATTATAATAAATGAATTGTATCACACAAGTTAAAAACTACCTTCACTGAAACTTAGACCTAATTTTTAGACTCTTCACAGAGCCTTGGAAGAACCTTGAATTTATGTTTAAAATCTTCGAATTAGCACTGAGTTTGAACGCCAAGACTGATGTCATAACGAGCTATGGTGATTGAAGTTAAACTATAGATATTCGTGTAACCTTTCCTTTTTTTAAAAAATATTCATGTAACCTTTCTAATTCTCACTGGCTTCTCAGTAAGCAAGATAAAATACTGTGTTTTTAAAATACCAGATCTCAGTTAACAGGCCCAGCAAAGGACAAGGTGTGATAAGCAAGAAATTTAGAATTGGGTCAATGGTTTGTATCTTGTTTTCTGAGGGAGGATGACCCCTCCCTGGTGAAAATGATTGATAATTCCACAGCAAGTACACAAGGGGCTATGAGGGGCTATGAGTGGAGGTAGCATGGTGGAAGAGAAAAGTGTGCCAACAGACTATAAATAAGAATTGCTAAGAGTTTTTTCTTGATCAGATGCTCAAGTACTGACAGGTACAGCAAAAAGGCCACATACCTAGCAATATACAGGGAACGTGTTCATGGTAAGAGGCAAAGGAAAGTGGACCAACCTGGAACCTAAGACCTTTAAAGATACTAATCAAATTACTTGTAGAATTGACTGCATTTGTCTTCCTACTGAATATGGGACAAATTATCTTTGCTCTAAAAATGATCAATCTCTTTGCTTGAGAGGGAGAAAATGAGCTTGAGCCAATTTTGAGACAAGAATAAGACCTCAAAAAAGGATAAAAATAAAGGAAGTCATACCAACAACAACAAAAATAATTGCTTAGGAGCAAAATAAAATTAGAACCAGAAAGAGAATATGACCTGTGATAAAGAGAAGGAACTACATGTCACTGGAGATTTAAATAACAGAGGGACCTCTATCCCGATCTTATTATGTCAGACTTGATCTCTGAAAGAGGTGTCCACAAAATAATAAGAAAGATTCACAGGAAGAAATCTGGCCCCAGCCTTTGGAGTCATACATGTGGTGATGGTTACCAACATGATTTGCAGCCAGGAAAAGTCTGTTTCTACCTGGAGGTACAGGGTCTTCCTAGAGCGACACTGTCCAAAATAAATTTATTGTAAGATAAA
Organism: Mustela nivalis; assembly: GCF_964662115.1. Lineage (NCBI taxonomy): Eukaryota > Metazoa > Chordata > Mammalia > Carnivora > Mustelidae > Mustela > Mustela nivalis. Next base: position 37,187,849 of record NC_139023.1, on the reverse strand, counting down.
AAGGCAATTTGAATTTTTCTATTAGTCACATTAAAAAGAAAAAAGCAAAACCAATTTTCATAAAACAATTTATTTAACCCAATCAATCTAAAATGATTCCATTTCAATATGTACTCAATAAAAAATTATTCACAATATTTTTAAAAACTGTATTTTGTAATTTCAGTGCATTTCATTTAGGACCAGCCCCTTCTCAAGGGCTCAAGAGCTACATGTGGCAAATAGCTACCATATGGGACTGTTCTTTTGTAGAGTGTGAATTTAAAATATGGCAATAAGCCAAACACATCTTGTAAGGCTGGATAACAATTTTCTAAGTTTGAGCTTCTCATTCCCAACTCATTCTTCCTCCTCAGCAACCTCACTCAGTCAAATATTTTCTCTCTCACATTTCCATACAACCATCTCCACTGTGCTGCTCTTCTTTCTTGGGCTAGAAAAGTACCCCCTCTCTCTCATGGTTAAATGCAAAGCAAACATTTTTTTTAATTTATTTTTTATTTATTTTCAGCATAAAAGTATTCATTATTTTTGCACCACACCCAGTCCTCCATGCAATCTGTGCCCTCTATAATACCCACCACCTGGTACTCTGACCTCCCACCCCCGCCCCTTCAAAACCCTCAGATTATTTTTCAGAGTCCATAGTCTCTCATGGTTCACCTCCCCTTCCAATTTCCCCGATCTCCCTTCTCCCCTCTAACTCCCCATGTCCTCCATGCTATTGTTATGCTCCACAAATAAGTGAAACCATATGATAATTACTCTCTCTGCTTGACTTATTTCACTCAGCATAATCTCTTCCAGTCCCGTCCATGTTGCTACAAAAGTTGGGTATTCGTCCTTTCTGATGGAGGCATAATACTCCATAGTGTATATGGACCACATCTTCCTTATCCATTCGTCCATTGGAGGGCATCTTGGTTCTTTCCACAGTTTGGCGACCATAGCCATTGCTGCTATAAACATTGGGGTACAGATGGCCCTTCTTTTCACTATATCTGTATCTTTGGGGTAAATACCCAGTAGTGCAATTGCAGGGTCATAGGGAAGTTCTATTTTTAATTTCTTGAGGAATCTCCACACTGTTCTCCAAAGATGCTGCACCAACTCATATCAAAAAATGGGCAGAAGATATGGATAGACACTTCTCCAATGAAGACATACAAATGGCTATCAGACACATGAAAAAATGTTCATCATCACTAGCCCTCAGGGAGATTCAAATTAAAACCACATTGAGATACCACCTTACACCAGTTAGAATGGCCAAAATTAGCCAGACAGGAAACAACATGTGTTGGAGTGGATGTGGAGAAAGGGGAACCCTTTTACACTGTTGGCAAGAATGCAAGTTGGTGCAAAGCAAACACTTAAATTCTTCATTCCCATCTCTTTGGTTTCCTCCAAGCGATAATGTTCATCCTTTCCATTTCCTCAAATCTCATTCATGTCTCAGTCCTGAATTGGGGCACTGCCCACAGCATGGTCTTCATCCCCAAAGAATACCATAGAAGAGGTTCTCCTAGTGGTTATTACACTATTGAAATTTTCCTTCTGTCCACAACAACTTCACAGTAACAACTTGCTTTTAGTACATAAGAAATGACACATTTTAGTCTTCCCTTTCCCTAATTGTAGCAGCATCTGCTGGGTTTTTCTGGGTTCCCCTAATATCAACATGACTAGGTCTAAGTCCTCCCTCTCTTATCATTTCTTCTTGATCTCTTTGCAGGCTTACAGTTTTGGACTCATCCTTCACATGCTAGTGTTTCTTAGGACCCATATTTATCCCTCTCCTGTTCTCACATTAAAAACTTGTATGAACCCTTTATTCACTCTCATGTCATCAGCCAGGAATCATTCTTTCAAATCTGTATCTTTACCCCAGATTTCAGTTCCTGAACAACAAACCATTCTTCTTAATTTACATCTTTGCATAGATATCCCTCAGGGATTTCAAAGTCAACTTGTCTAAAACATAGTCTATCTTCTCCATCAGTAATTCCTGAATTTTCTGTGTAATCAAGAGCATGCCTCCTCAGTCACTAAAATCAGTCACTTATCACCACTATTTTTTCTTAAAGCTCCTTTAACTCCACAGGTATTTGGCCATAGTGCCCTGTTATTTTACTGACCTTGTATTTCCATTCCTCTTGTTGCTACTTTATTTTGACCACTGTAAATGAGACACAATGGAAGGAGCATCTAGCTTTGAAATGTTTCCTAACCTTGGTGGATATCAGTTCTTTCATATCATGCATGTGAAAAATACATAAAATAATGTAAAATAGATATTCAATATTCTCCTACTAAAAACTCCTCAAAGAACTCTCCAGTCTTCACGATAAATATAAATCCCATAGCATGACCCACTATAGTGCTTACGATCTGGTTCCCAGTTTCATTGTTTTTACTTCAAAATTATTTCTTAGTTAAAACAAACTAGCTTATTCTTTTGTAGAAGGATCCATGTGTCTCTATCATCTTGACCCCTCTCATTGGACAGGTTTCATTGCGGTAATTCCTACCTGATGGCTGACTAGTAACTTTTATCTATTTATCTATTTCTAGACTTTGCTGAAATATGAACTCCTACAAGATTCTTTAATTTTTTATTTTTTATAAACATATATTTTTATCCCCAGGGGTACAGGTCTGTGAATCACCAGGTTTACACACTTCACAGCACTCACCAAAGCACATACCCTCCCCAATGTCCATAATCCCACCCCCTTCTCCCAAACCCCCTTCCCCCAGCAGCCCTCAGTTTGTTTTGTGAGATTAAGAGTCACTTATGGTTTGTCTCCCTCCCAATCCCATCTTGTTTCATTGATTCTTCTCCTACCCACTTAAGCCTCCATGTTGCATCACCACTTCCTCATATCAGGGAGATCATATGATAGTTGTCTTTCTCCGCTTGACTTATTTCGCTAAGCATGATACGCTCTTCTTCCATCCATGTTGTCGCAAATGGCAAGATTTCATTTCTTTTGATGGTTGCATAGTATTCCATTGTGTATATATACCACATCAAAATGTTGAAAATAGAACTCCTACAAGATTGTTAATACCACTCATACCCTCAGTTTTTACATATTTAATCATAACACTCAGTTAATAGAATTATATGTTCAATTATTTGTCTTAAAGACCTTATCTTTTTTTTTTAATATAATTTTTTATTTTTTATAAACATATATTTTTATCCCCAGGGGTACAGGTCTGTGAATCACCAGGTTTACACACTTCACAGCACTCACCAAAACACATACCCTCCCCAATGTCCATAATACCACCCCCTTCTCCCAAACCCCCTCCCACCAGCAACCCTCAGTTTGTTTTGTGAGATTAAGAGTCACTTATGGTTTGTCTCCCTCCCAATCCCATCTTCTTTCATTTATTTAAAGACCTTATCTTAATGGTTACCAAGCCTCTCCGATGTACAGACTTGAGATAGAAGAAAAAGTGAATGAATGAGTGAATGCCTTAAGATAAACATTTTGTCTGTGACACTCAAGAGTTTGGGAATTAGAACTGAAATAATACTAAAAGTGAAGAAGGAATGAGAAGGAAAACAGATGGTTCTATTAATGATATGAGAAGATAGGATTTTGGTTTCTTTTTCTTTCTTTTTAAGATTTTATTTATTTATTTGACAGACAGAGATCACAAGTAGGCAGAGAGGCAGGCAGAGGGAGAAGAGGAAGCAGGCTCCCTGCTGAGCAGAAAGCCTGATGCAGGGCTCAATCCCAGGACTCTGGGATCATGACCTGAGCCTAAGGCAGAGGCTTTAACCCACTGAGCCACCCAGGTGCCCCAGGATTTTGGTTTCTTAACCAAGATATGTTATAGTACACTGATGAGCAGACTCTTGGCAAGTATCTAAGAGGTCCTCTGGAGAACTGAAAGTACATATTTGACAAGTACATATAAAGAGAAGTTCAAACCAAAGTTTAAAGAAAAGACTGACTTGGGGATATTTGAGAAAACAGTAAAAACCAACAGGCTAATTGCTATTGTTGGCAAAGCTATATAATAATTATCTGGAGAAAATAATAGGCATAATGTCAATGCATAACAAATTTATAATGTGGAGAGGAGATGGACATAAAGAGCAGAAATGTTGCTGAGTCTACTGAAGAAATTTGGGGAATACAGACAGAGGGACCTCTATCCCTCTTTTTTGAGTAGAGTCCAGAAGGATGGTGAGATTCCAAAATTTTATTGTTTGCATCATTGAAGAATAAAAGATATATACTTGAGAGTCTAAGAATGTGGATTTAGGTCAGTATCATAAAGGAGCTGTCTTATGAGCAAGACTCATGAAAGACTGAAATATTTTCTTCTTTCAGAGTGGCAATGCTCCAGAGATCTAGGGCATTTGAAGGCCACTTACAGTTGAGATGAAGAAAATGTAACATTGAAATTCAAGGACCAAACCCCCCTCAAAGGATTATAAAGGTATCTTTGGGCATCAGTGTGGGCTGCCCAACTCTCAGGACTTTCACCATATTTATGCCCCTCAGGACATGGAGAAAGCAGTGACAATGCTGAACTGATTGAGATAGTATCTGCCACTTGGCACAATGAGAGTTTGTGGTAGAAATTTAGTTCAGTTAAAGAAAAATAAAGGAACTTACATTTCTTGCCCACCAGAGAAAAACAATTATATCAATGAGAGTCTTTTAAAAATGGCATGACTTCTTTTTTGGCATACTAAGCTCTGCTATTGGGGCCTGGAAGACAACAAATATGCAGTGCTACAGAAACAGGTTATCAGTCTGACAAGAAAACAGTCCATATGCTTTCTGGTCCACTGTGATGATGGCATCAATCTTCACAGAATTATCAGAGCTTCAGTGTGTCGAAGTAGGGACAGGCAGTCTGAATGGGAAAGTAAAACGGTGTCAAAACAGCAAGGGTTTTAACCTGCATCTTAACAAAATTTTAACCGTAAAAGGACTTGAAGAAGTATGTGGCAACACTTACAAGCTTATCAAGTGTTGTCTGAATGGTTGTGCCTTTTATGCTTTGTTGAAGCCTTTATCCGACCCTGATACTAATCAATGATAAGATGTTGCCAAGGATAATACTGACTCTGTCACACATAGGCAGTAATAAGATTTGAAATTATATGAATGCTTCTTGTGGGGAAAATAATGACAAGAGAAATTCAGCGTTCACATTGGAAGAAAGTTTGTGAAAAGAAAAATTGTCAACCTCACTATGCTTTTCTAACTGTGCTACAGACATACAGGTGACAGAGTTGTACTGAAAAGTGTATTCTTTTGCATATCGGCTTTTGACAAAGGATGATTAGGTGCTTACCTAATCAGAAGTTATTTAATGAGAGAGTTTCTATATGATTTTTTTTCACTTAAAAACTGTTACTTTGGTAGTTGCATCATTCTATAGAATATTTGATTTAAAAGTGTTTTGAGACCGCTGAGACATTCACAAGTAACATTCAGTTATTCATAACTTTGGGTCTGTAGGCATCATTTTACCCTCTATCCTATGGACACTGGCTGGAGTAATCATTGAAATAATTACTTCTATAATATTGAATGGCAGGCACCATTGATTGAAAATTGTTGATGTAAAACAGCACCAATGTAGGAAACCAGACATACTCAATTAAAATAATTTATAACAAAAAACACAAACCAATGTAAATAGGAATAAAGATGCTAACAATCTTCACTTATCACATTTTAGTTTATTAAAATTCTTAACCACAAAGTTGATTGTTTATATATAGTTTACTTTGGTAGATGAAAACAAAACATATTAAACAAAATTATTGGTAGAGGTTTTTAGCCAGTCATTTGCAGAATTTAAAACCAGGACTCAGAACCTCAAGCTTGGTGTCACTGATAGAGTTATATTGCAGCTGACATCAATAATTTCTTATAAATTTGCCTATATTTATTATTTTATGTTTTATATTAAATTATTCTAAAGTCATACACCATCATAGACACCCAGTATTGCTAATGGTTGCAAATGGAAATGGCATAGTAGCTATGTAGAATTATAGAGAATTCTACAGCTACATGGAATTACATGGTAATTCCAGAAATCTGTGTTTCAATATATTTTTATTGTAGACTTGTTATACTTTTCCCTGTGCTATGCTATACTATACCGCATATGCTATATGCTATGTATACTGATGTATACTGTGCTATATTATACTATATCATATATGCTATATACTAGGTAGACTATGCTATACTATACAATATATCCTATATACTGTATATACTCTATACCACATATGCTATATACTATGTACACTGTGCTATACTATACTAAGTATATACTGTACTAATAACACAGAATTCTATTATATAATAATGATGCACTATATTCTATGAAAACACTATTTTAAGTGTTTCAAATATATCTCATTTAATTCACACAACACATGATATAGGTACAATTTTATTCCCATTTTACTGTATGGAAACTAAGCAGCAGAGAAGCAAAGTCCTGTTTCTAACTAGGATTTTGAAGTCATACATGTCACCACTTATTCTACGTCACTTCTTATAGGCTGAAGCATACATGGTCTTTACACTTTAAAAAAGATGCTGGGAAAAAAAGATACTAAATATATTGGCTAATTGGATTTAAATAAATAATTTTTTAAAATATGCTGAAATAAAACTTTCCCTTATCCCACTTTTGGCTGAATCTCCAAATCTAAGAATATTTATTTAATGCCTGAACAATCTAGAAAGAAAACAGTGTACTATCCTTAGAGAATTCATTTAGCAATAACCACTAAAATTCAGGTTGATGACCTCTAAGCTATCACTGACCTTGAAGATATTTAGAGAAAGACTTGATTATTGAATACAAAAATAAGATTTCATTAGAATGAAGTGTTCTTTTAGAATGTAGTGTCTTTCCCTTTCCTGCTCCATAGTATGGTGTGGTTACTTCCCTGAATGTAATCTTGGGACATCAATAGTTTTTTTTTGTTTGTTTATTTGTTTGTTTGTTTTTTGCCATCACAAACTTTAGTGGCTTAAAATAAGTATCCATTATCAATCAACATGATACATCACATCAATTAAAGGAAGCTTGGGAACTGTATGATCATTTTGATACACACAGAAAAAACATATGACAAAGTACAGCATCCATTCATGATAAAAACCCTCGACAAAGTAGGTTTAGAGGCAACATACCTCAATGTAAATAAAGGCCACATATGAAAAAGCCACAACTAACATCATCCTCAATGCAGAAAACCTGAGAACCTTTCCCCTAAGATCAGGAAAAAGATAAGAATGTCCACTTTCACCATTTTCACCTAGCCATGGCAATCAGACAAAAAGAAATAAAAGTCATCTAAATTGGTAAGGAAGAAGTAAAATTTTCACGATTTGCAGATGACAAGATAATATATATAAAAAACCCAAAAGACTCCACCAAAAACTTGCTAGAACTGATATACAAATTCAGTAATTTGCAGGATACAAAAATTGATGTATGGAAAACTGTTGCATTTCTAAAAACTAAAAATGAAGTAGTAGAAAAATTAAAAAACTGATAAAAGAAATTTAAGTTGACATAAAGAAATGGAAAGACATACCATGCTCATGGGTTGGAAGAATAAATATTGTTAAAATGTCTATGCTACCCAAAGCAATCTACACATTTAATGCAATACCTATCAAAATAACAATAGCATTTTTCAAAGAACTAGAACAAGAAATCCTAAAATTTATATGGAGCCCGAAAGGTCCTGAATAGTCAAAGCAATCTTAGACAAGCCAAGCAAAACAGAAGATATCACAATTCTGGACTTCAAGTTATATTACAAAGCTGTAGTCATCAAAACAGTATGGCACAGGCACAAAAATAAACACATAGATCAAAAGAACAGAATAGAAAATCCAGAAATAAACCCCCAATTATGTGACCTATTAATGTTTAACAGAGCAGAACAGAATATGTAATGAAAAAAAGATGGTCTCCTCAACAAACGGTCTCTTTTTCAATGTTGGGATAACTGGACAGCAACATGCAAAAAAAAAAAAAAAAAAAAACTGGGCCACTTTCTTACACCAGACACACTAAAAATTAAAAGTATATTAAAAAATCAAAATGTAAGACCTGAAACCATACATATCCTAGAGGAGAGCACATGCAATTCCTCTGACATCAGCTGTAACAACTTTTTTCTAGATATGTTCCCCGAGGTAAGGGAAACCAACACTAAAATATACTACTAAGACTACATCAAGATAAAAGGCTTCTATACAGCAAAGGAAACTATCAACAAAACTAAAAGGCAACCTACAGAATGGGAGAAGATATTTGCAAATGACATATCAAATAAAGGGTTAGCATCCAAAATATATAAAGAACTTATAAAATTCAACAACTTTTAATCCAATTTAAAAATGGGAAGATGCACCTGGGTGGTTCAGTTGTTGAGCATCTACCTTCGGCTCAGGGCATGATCCCAGCATTCTTCTCCCTTGCCCACCCTCCTCCTTGTGTTCCCTCTCTCACTGTGTCCCGCTCTTCAAATAAATAAATAAAATCTTAAAAAATAAATGAATAAAAATAAAAGTAGGGAGAAGACAGGAACAGACATTTCTCCAAAGAAGACATCCAGATGGCCAATAGACACATGAAAAGATGCCAGTGAGAATGGCTAAAATCAAAACACGAGAAACAACAGATGCTGGCTAGGATGTGGAGAAAGGGGACCCCTTTACACCGTTGGTGGGAATGCAAATGGGTATAGCTACGCTGGAAATAGTATAGAGTTTCTTTAAAAAGTTAAAAATAGAATTACCCTGCAATCCAGTAATTGCACAACTGGGTATTCACCCATAGAATACAAAAACACTAAACCAAAGGGATAAATGCACCCCTATGTTTAGGGCAGCATTATTTACAATAGCAAAGATATGGAAGCAGCCCAAGTGTCCATCAATTGAAGAATGGATGAAGAAGATGTGAGATATATATATATATATATATTTAATATATATATATAATGAAATTTTATATAAAATTTATATATATTTTATATATATAATGAAATTTATATATATATTATATATATATAATGAAATTTTTTTTATATATAATGAAATTTTACTAAACCATGGAAAAGAATGAAATTTTGCCATTTTACAACATGGATGAAGCTAGAGAGTATACTGCTAAGTGAAATAAGTCAGTCAGTGAAAGACAAATAATACATGATTTCACTCATGTGGAATTTAAGAAACAAAACAAATGAGCAAAGGGGAAAAAAGAGTGAGGCAAACCAAGAAACAGGCAACCTTTGAGAACAAACTGATGGTTACCAGAGGGAGGTACCTGGTGGGTGGGTAAAACAGATGATGGGAGTGAACTTGTCATGCTAAGCAACAGGTGATTAAAATAAAAACCTAAAATAAATAGATTACTGATAAAAGAAGCAAATAAACAAAAACAACCACTGATTTAGCTCCTAGTTCTGCAGTTCAACTATTAGGCTGCACTCAAGTGGGCAGTCTCCTGGTCTTGGCTGGGCTCATGCTTTTGCATTCAGCTGTCTGAGGCAGATGGCTGATTTATCTTAAGTGAGACTTCATCTGAGATGGCTCATTAGGTCCCACGTGGCCACTCATCTTTCAGCAGGTCACATGCTTGCACACATGGCAAAAGGGGAAAGGGGTCCCAAGTGGGAGAGTACAAGTGTGAAAAGTCTTTTGAGTTAGGGCCTTGGGTCAGTCCCAACATTGCTTTTATCAACTCAGCTTAAGTCTGCAATTAAGAGTGGAGAGGTGGACTCCACCCTTGAGGAGAGGAGCTACAGTCACATTGCAAGGATGTGAGTACAGAAATAAATGGAGAACGGGGGGCATTTTGCACTTTACGCTACCAAGTGAAGCATACTCTGAGAAAACTGCCTGAAAAGTCTGTCCTATATCTTTTGAAATTTTGCCAATTCAGAGCCCTGGCATATGACTTATGGATGACAAGATTAAAATCAAGCCTATAGGAAGAGAAAGAGGGAGGGCTATAGAGAAAGAAAGCTGTACTATGATCTGTGTGGGAGAAATATCCATGTTTCCTGAGGGATCTGTGTGAACCCTGCAGAGTTAGGCTGAGTTACATTGAACTGTCTCTTTCCAAAAGACCTCCTTCAGGCAAGTCTGTTGTGGAGTGGATTGCTGGAAAATAGGAACCGACGGGAAAATATAAGTAGTGATAGCAGAAGTTTTTAGCCCTACTGGAAAACTATAGTTGGAGGAAACTAATACTTGGATCTTGAAAGAGTTAACAATCAAACAAATAAAATCCCCAATATAGACTATGAGCCTTGATATCTGTCACCCACAGAGCACAGCACACCTGATCATATTTCCAGCAGCCAAGTAACATTTTTCTGACTCTTCTGTATCTTTTGTCCCTTAGCTTCAATCCTTGGATCTGAAGCAGTGAAATGATTGAAGATGAGGTATAGAATAGATGAGCAAAGGTAAGTATTGAGGAAACCAGTGACATCAGTGAGTAGCTATATGACACTTCGCATCCAGAATATGACTCTTTCTTAATACCTCTCCCACCACTGCCCTGCTCCAGGTCTCCATGAACAGTTATGGATTATTGCATGAACTCAGTCCGTGCTTGTATCCTTGCCCATTACTGTCTATTCTCAACACAACCAAGGTGACTCTTTTTGAAACTAAATCAAATCATGTATTCCTCTGTTCTGAGCTACTTTCTTTCCCACTGAAAATCAAAACCAAACAATAACCTACAGGCCTGGAATGGACATGAGGGTGTGCTACTAAGTTCTTCCTTCAGAAAATAAATGGGCACCCAGCTGCTCAGAGGACAGTTAGATGATGGTTTCTAGTTGTAGCATCCTACTGTCCACTGCAGCATTTGTGGACCCAGCATAGAGAGGGTCCTAGACTCACCTATTCTGGCCAACGTAAGATTTCTCTTCTAGGAAATCTTTGCTCTGACCCATTGGTTTGGCTGAGACTATAACAAATAAGAATCACAATTAAAATGGTGCCCACCAAATTCTCCCTTTTCCTCTTTTGTGTTCCACAGATAATAAAAATGGAAGACAAAAAAATGAAAAGACTACAGAGTCAAAAGACTTGGATTCAAATCCTGTCAGAAATGACTGTCTGGGTGACCTAAACTGAATCACCTCCTCTCTGACAGATCTGTTAAATGGGGATATTCACACTTAGTTCATAGAGGTTTTGTGTGACCCTGATTTACTCAAAGTAAGTAAATGTAAAAGTGATCTGGAAACTATAAAAATTGCTATGTGGTTATAATTGGAACCAAAAGAAGTGTTGATATTTCCATGATTATTCCCTGACAAACATTTTGGCTAATTCAAATCCTAAAAATTATATAGTCAGTATATAGAAAAGAAAAAATGATAGAAATAGAAATAGTCTCCCTTACTGGAAATCTGTTTTCCTCCCATATCATCCTCCTCATTTCTTGCAAGTGACCTCTATCTGTCTTAAAGATGACAGTGGAAAATGAAGGGGAAAAAATCTCATGCCCTTAGAAGAAATCAACTGAAAACCCATTCAACCAGAACTTTTGAAGGGCATAAGATCTATATTTTTTTTTCCAGAAGGTTAAGAATATAAAGACAATTGATCAGTGATGTGTTATTTGGAAAACAATAATAAGGGAAAAGAGTTTCCTCAAGCACACAACTCATCACAGCTATTTCCAAGATGTTTTCATTAAAGGCAAACTTCAAATTAAAGTAGGACCTGTATGGGTTGAAGATGAATAGAGACTTTGATAAGTTTGAAGGGTGGCTATAGCTCTTTTCTCTTACTCATTCTTTGAAGATTGAATAGCTCTAAGTTGATGAAAAAGTAGTATGAAAAAAAAAGCAAAGTAAAAAGAAATGACTACATTAGTTTGCAGCAATCTATTTTTTGGCTCTTCTGTTACCTTAGTAATAATCTTGAAAGGTGTTTAAATCCTGTTCTTTGCCAAACACAATTTTCTACTCATTATAAAACAGATAGATTATTTCACACATGAATACTTTTAATTGTCTGACATTTTACTAATGTTCACATTCCTAAACCCAAGTCTAGACGATGAAATGGCAAAGAGATGGAAAAAAAGATCATCGCTCGATGTCAGCTGATTCAGCTAGTCAGAGTCTATATGATTGAATGATTCTTTTCCTGAAATAACCAGGTGTTAAGAGACACAACTAATACAAATCCACATAATTAAGCCACTGTAATGAATTACCTGACTTGTCTGGCACCAAGCCATTTTTAAAATAAAGAGCCACTTCATTGTTAGCATTACCACAATAGTGGGGAGGCCTTACTGGAAAACAACTGAATATTTAGACCAAATACTTTGAGCGCACTATTTAAGATCACTTATTTGAACAAAACAAATGATGTCAAGGATCCACAAGTATCAACCCTAATAAGGACAAATAGCAGAAAGTTGTGAATACCCAGTATAATTCCAGGGGAGTTTTTATGGATATTTGTTCAACGATAGACATCAATGTTTCTCCATAGAAGAACAGAATTTATATCCTTCAATAGACCTGCTTGAATGAACTTATGCAGTGTTTTGATTTGATTTATTTTCCTAGTCCTAATATAAAATGAGGGAGATCTATGAGAGCATGCAGTAAAGTTCCCACCACTTCACTCTCTGAGATCTGTCTCAAGTCCTGCTTCATCTAGAAGTCATTCCAATTCATCCAGTCAATTGGATACCTCCTACTAGTGACATGACTATCTACATTCAGGATAAATGTACCGTGAAATAAATTGCCTGCCTCCAGAGGACATCTGTAACTTGGGCCTCAACAATGTGGCAGAGTACAAGAATAGTAAAGTTTGAAAGGGCATCTAACTCTGCAGTGGAGAGAACAAGTTAAGGAAGACAGTCAAGAAGAAATGTTAGTAGTGATGTATAATTAAAAGTAAGGTGAGCTTCAGAAGATTGGTATCCAGGTGGAAGGAAAGGATGGAAGAAGGGAGATGATTTACATTGTATGTTACCCTATTCTTGATTTACAGCTCTCCCTTCTCTGGATTTCTGCTGTTTCCCTTAAATTGACACAGTTTTCACTTCCCAGTGTTTTAAAACTCTTCCATGTTCTTTCCCAAACCATATAGTCAATTCTCTATTTCCCCATCACTCTTACCCAGTGCCCAGCATGGAGCTGTGCACAGAGAACGTTCTCAACTAATGAATGCATTAAATGAAAATGGAAATTTCAGAATGGGAACTTTTTTAAAGACCTTATAAGATCACCTTCAAATGATACTATGAAGATGCATTGAATCTCTGTCTTTACATAGATTTATCCTGGTAGCTATTTGACTGAGTTCTCCTTTTCCCTTCCTTTCTTGTGGTCACTACAGCAGGTGGATTTTGTATACCAACAGAATTGAGTCCATGAGGCTAATTTCCTAAATAAAGTTTAACAGAAGGCAGTGCTAAACTGCCTTTGCTGCCTCACAAAGGGAAAGGGCAACATGACTTAGAGATGAAACTGACTATTTTTCATCCCCAAATTGTTCTATCATTCCATGTTGAATGCAGTGATTCAATTTTATGAAAAGTTATTTATAGAAACTTTTAAGAGAAAAGGTGCTGCCGAGGTATGCTAGCAGCAATCCTTCCCCTCCCCCCCCCCCCCCGGCATAAATCCTGAAACTGGAAAAATTGATTTAAAAAATAGACATTCTTCAGATTTGATTTCTGACTTTTTTGAAAATCGGACATTCAGCCTTTTTCAAAGCAAATATAATAATAAAATAATGTGCTCACTAAGAATATATTCCTTTAAAAAAGGTTGTTTTTATAATTTGAAGAAGGAAAAGATTTTAAACAGAGAATCCAGTGCTTATGGCTTTAAATTAGAATAACCATTTAAAATGAGAGGTGGCCACATTAGCAGTTTTCAAAATTATGCTAAAGCATGAGAACATGTTTTAGTTCTAAAAAGACAGGAATCACTGACTTTGAATGAATCACAGTAGCATGCAAATTGGCTTACCATTAAGGTATTGCCATAAATAACATTAATTTCTCTGAAACTCAAAATTAGGTCGAGTATACCATTATAATTCACCTTGAGGTTGGTTAAGAAAGTACAACTTTAGAGAAAAAATTAACATAGGAAGCTACTCTTGGAGCTAAAAATAGAAAAAAAATCCCTTACATTTATATTGAAAATAAATGTAGCCACCCATTATGAGAAATTCTCTTTCTCTAAGCAGTCTCCTCAGGGCCAGATTCACCATTGGTAAAGTCAGGTCACTTTTAGCTTTTTAGAATTTTAAACTTCTAAGAGTAATGAATCTGTGCCCTTTCTCATAATATGACTTTGTATTAAGATCCCGACTTGGTTAATAATGAAAGGAAAGAGGCACATAGGGAGTGCCTCCCTTTACTTCTCTCTCTCTTTTCTTCCTTGCTCTGCCAACATGTGCTTGATGACTCTTCTTGGAAGAGCAGCCTTAGAACCTGTTTTCTAATTATTCAAATGGGGAAGACCACATTGGCAGAGCAGACTCTGAATCTACTTCCTGAGCAGTTGACATGACTGCATATGACAGGACTGCCTTTCTCACCCGTCACAGAGAAGCTGAAACAGAGCACTCAGGAATAACAGAGCTGCTTTGAGAAGATCAACCATCCATATCTAGGTGGTACTTAAAATGGAATTGATTTCTATGTGTAAGCCATGGTAGCCCAGCCCACTGATATAATGAGATCCAGTGACTAGACCAGCAATTTATTCTTCCTTGGCAGAAAATTTGAAAAGGTAGTTGAAACAGAGGGCTAGAGGTTTCTCAATAGACTGAGACAGAAGAGAAGGACAAACAGGTACATGCCCTACCTAATATTCAAATGTTAGTTTAATTCAGCATTGCCAATATGCATTCTACATATAATAGATATAGTTTTTATTGTGTCCAATTATCCTTTATAAAGTACATCATTAGTTTTTTATATAGTGCTCAGTGATTCATTAGTTGTGTATAACACCCATCGCTCATCACAGCACGTACCCTCCTTAATACCCATCAACCTGTTATCTCATGCCATCTTCTTCCCCTCTGAAACTCTCAATTTGTTTCCTAGGGTCCATAGTCTTTCATGGTTCATCTCCTCTGATTCCCCCTCTTCAGTTTTTCCTCCCTTCTTTTATGGTCTTCTGAGCTATTCCTTATGTTCCATGTGAGTGAAATTATATGATAATTGTCTTTCTCTGCTTGACTTATTTCACTTATCATAATCCCCTCCAGTTCCATCCGTATTGATGCAAATGGTGTGTATTCATCCTTTCTGATGGCTGAATAATATTCCATAGTATATATGTACCACATCTTTATCCACTCATCTTATGAAGGGGATTTCAACTCCTTCCACAATCTGGCTGGACACTGCTGCTATATATCCCAGGGTGCATGTGCCCTTTTCTTTTCACTACATCTGTATCTTTGAGGTAAATACCTAGTAGTGCAATTGCTGGGTCATAGGGTAGCTCTATTTTTAACATCCTGGGGAACCTCCATACTGTTTTCCAAAATGGCTATACTAGCTTGCATTCCTACCAACAGTGTAAGAGTTTCCCCTTCTCCACATATATTTCTGATAATATTAATCCATAGATTTTTAAAATTTCACTTGAATTGTGATATTCAGTGATTCTTAATATGTTAAATCAATGGTTCTCAAGATTGCAGAAGAACAGATATTAGGTAGCACAATAAAGCCATTGGTCATTTTTGACTCTCAATTTAAATAGTTTGTTGTTATTATTGCTGTTGTTTTCCCAAAATAGGACAACAGTCTTGAGAACTATGTCAGGCCAACCTGTTACAGTAGTTTCCTATAAAAAGTAGTTAAAGAGAATGTCAAATGTGAAGTTGCATCCTGTACAAACAGAAGCAGAAGGCTTTGGGCAGAAAAAGGGAGAGAAGTAATGTCAATACATAGCTTTGATTGAGCAGCTCCCTGTGCCAGGTACTTTTCAAGCACTTAATACACACTATCCATTCAATCTTTACAACTCTCTGCTTTTATCTTCTTTCTACATATATGGAAACATGGAAGTAAGAGGGTTTAATTGACTTTTCCAAGTTGACACAGCTTTAAGTGGTAGAAAGTAGATTCAAACTCAAAAATGCTATGTCCAGAACTGATGCTTTTGAAGCTACACTCTACTACCTCTGCTATTCTACAAGGAGTTCAGCTTTTTTCACTTTAAACAATCTCATCTTTTCAGAGTCAAGAGGTAGGAAATGGGGTGGGGTGGAAAGGTATGTCAGAGAGGTCAAAAAAGTCTAAGAAGAAGCTGTCAAAAGCTGCTGAGATCATCTGGTTCATGTTTGGAAATTTGGAAGAAGATCACCTCAAACAAGTGCACCTATGCATTCATGGGCCACCACAGTGTTGTGTGAATGTTGTCCTTGATATTTAGACACAAAGAGGGCTTGTGTTATTGCTTTTCTGTGGTGTGAAATCAGTCCAGGAATTTCTGTGTGTGCTGGAGAGGAAGAGAAGGACAGCTGGGTTGAGAATTCAGAAGAAAGACACAAGAATGTTCTGACATGAGGGTTGGGAAACCAAATCTGTCTGAGACCCAGAGATCTGTAATGTCAGTGAAAACCAAAGTGAGCCAAATTCATCAAGAATTTAGTCCATGCCAGTAGGACAGACCATAGACACACCAGCACAGATGCCAATAGTAAATTCTAGAAGATAATTCAGCAGACAAGTTTCAAACAAGGCAGTCAAGACAACTCAAGACCATAATGTGTCTGAGGCCACAATCCCCATCCCTAGGCATCATGAGCAACAGTAAATTCCAACTTGATTCCAGGTTCATCTAGGATTGCAACTAGAGGCAAGAAGAGTCTTTGAGCTTGACTACCAAAAAGAAACTATGTTGGCCAGAAATTTCTTTGAACTAGAAAGTTCTAACTATAATATAGCAAATTGGCACTTTTTAATTGGTTTTTCATCCCTACCCCATCACACCTGACTATCCAGAAAAGTATAGAGATCACGGTGGTGATTAAAACAGCTTTTTTTTTTTTTTTTTTAGTAAAGAATATGGAGAAAATTTTTGTATGCCCCAATTTATAGAGTGTCCAATTACAAGCAACATTTATACAGAACATAAGTTCTATGTGAGATTAATAAATATTATTCAAAATATTTCCTTGCTATGTAAAATTGGGAATATGACTTTAAAAATTAAAGAGTTTTCTATGGTGCACAAATTCTCAGAAACTTAAATTAGGGTCATTAGCATTGTGAGTCTATGAGAGCAGCTTATATATACCAAGTTTTGAAATGTACTGTTTCTAAACATTCTGACGTGTTAAATTTTCAATATTAAATTTTCCATATTCAATTCCCCCATTACTATAATTAGTATTACATAAAACACTCTTTGGAAAACAATGGCTTGGCTCAACATAAGGGATCTCTGTGATTGTTATATATAAAGTCAGGAGATCCAGATCCAGAATATGTATAGTTATATACACACACACATACACACACTCACAGGAGGCAGAGAGTAAGAGAGAGAGATCTAAATCTCTTTGGATGTATTATAAAATTACCTACTATTATTTTAGTGAAAATTACCAGAGTTGGCAATCTTATTCCACAAAATTTACATTATATAGTCATTTTGTGCTACAGAGTAAGATAGTGAGATTGTGTTTTCAGCTTAGTAAATTGTGTCATACATGACATCTGAGGACTATTGGCTAGAGTAAGATGGTCTAAATTTTGTGTTAACATTAGTTGAGAAAAGCTAAGTAAGTTTTCCTCCCTGCCTGCTCAAGCTCAAGATTCACTTTAGCACAGAGAATCAGAGGCTCTGGTATTCTTTTACTGGTGTAGATAATCCTTTATTAATTTGTATTAAAGTTTTGTATGAGTAAAATATTTTCTAGAAATATCTAGATGACCAAAGTAGGAGCTATTCCCAAACCCCACATATTTTGATTCTTTGTTTTTGCTTTTTTTTTAAATCTGACTTAATTGTACCTGAAAAACTTTAAGTTACATAAAATAATGAACATTTTGCTTTCTTGGACCCCTCTTGGAATACTTCTAAGGTTGTTCTATTTTACCTAATCGATTGTCAGGGATATCACTTCTAACTCCCAAGGCAGGTGTTGTAACACAATGGTTAGAAAATCTACAGCACATTATAATCAGTTATTCTGAAATGATCTTAATGTTGTATCAACACAAATAAGCTGTTTAAATTCCTGTTTTAGCAGCATCTGTTGCTGGCAGATTTAACACCTGATTGTCAGATCAGGATTTCTAAATCCTTTCATCCAGAAAATACTAAAAGAATAGTTAAAACATGTGACAAACCTTTATCTTTAGAGT
The DNA here is from genome assembly GCF_964662115.1 of Mustela nivalis. NCBI lineage: Eukaryota > Metazoa > Chordata > Mammalia > Carnivora > Mustelidae > Mustela > Mustela nivalis. The sequence continues at coordinate 37,169,417 of NC_139023.1, read as the reverse complement.
TCAGGATTAATTTGGAGAAGTCGTCATTTTCCTCCCGTTTTTAGCTTGTCTGGTTACTTTCAGTCAGGGAGATATATTAAAAGTAAATATAGAGAAACAAGGAAAATCACACACTCTAGAAACATGTATTACTGCTGGGGGGAATTAACAGTTTCCCCAGGTGTCCAAGAGCAGCTGTGGTTTCCTTGTTGAAGAATGTGACTATTAAAGATGCATGACTATGTCTCTTGATTCTAATGCTTATCCAGTACATCTGTTAGCATACGCATCACTCCCAACCACAGGTGCTCTTTCTGTCTCACAGTCATGCTCCCGAGAGAGAGAGAGAGAGAGAGAGACACTCTGACAGTTGGGCAGCCTTCCCATATTAAAACATGGCATAATTTTTATGAGCCCATGACTGTTTACATATGGCTGCTCATGGGCACAAATCTATTCCTGCTTTAAGTGAGCACTATCACAAAGGGAGGGTCCCATCATTAGCTTTCCTTGAAAATATGGGAGTTGCAGGCATTGTGAACCTAGTCCCCTTTCAATGCTTCTCAAGAACTAACTATGAAGGATCTACTTCCAACTGATACATAGCCTACCACGGTCTCATGGGTGCCAACAAAATATAAGAGATTCCTGAGTCAAAGACAATGGACAGCTTATTATTTACAGTAGTAGCAGTAGGCAAAGCATCCTCATTTTGTACCACTTTGCCAAGCCACAATTCCCAGAGAGCACCAGGAAAAGTGCAAGGTGATACATGCAGGAGAGGAATCTCAAGCTTAGGGAGCCTGAATCTCTTTAAATGGACTGTAAGCTATCCTGAACTTTTCCCCAGAAGGAGACATGCATCATCTTTATTATACTCGCTGTGGTTTGAATATATGTCCTCCCCCAATTCATATGTCAAAAACCCTAATGTCCAATATGATGATATCAAGAGATGGGGCTTTTGGGAGACACTTAGGTTAGGAGTGTAGAGGCCATTATAAGAGACACCCCACAGAGATCACTCACTCCTTTCACCTCGTGAGGATACAATGAGAATACTGTGGCATACAAGAGGGCCATCACCAGACCTCAAAAGCACCCTGGTCTTAGACTTCTAGCCTCCAGAACTTTGAGAAATACATTTCTGTTGTTCATAAGCCGGCCTGTCTATAGTATTGTAACAGCCTGAACAGACTGAGAAAATGGTGGAGAGCAAACAAAGATGAACTTTGCTCCAGAGAGTAGTATTTTAGTCTTCCAACGTTGTTCCCTAGACAAACATCTCTGAAGGACAGTTCAGCGAAAAAGTCAAGCAGTGCCGTTGCTTGCAAGAAACAGAGAAACACAAGAGAATTGTCTCCCAGAAGACTCCAGCTCAAAAAACGCTCAGAATGATTTATATGAAGAGATATAATTAGCTCTTTTCTGGCTAGAACCATGGAGAGTGCAGATGAAAAGAAAAAGAAGGTTCCTACTGTGCCAGAAACCTTAAGAAGGGGTGAAGGAATTTCACGGAGTTGAAGATCAAATGTCTGAGAAAGAAATTTGTTCAAAAGATGCTTCAAAAGGCAAGGAGGAAGCTTATCTATGAAAAAGCTCAGCATTACCATAAGAAACAGAACTAAGACTGGAATAATGAGGATAGCAAGAAAATCTGGCAACTTCTACATACCTGCAGAACCTAATAAATTAGCATTTGTCTTCATGATCAGAGGTATCAATGGTGTGAACCCAAAGATTCAGAAGGTGTTGCAGCTTCTTTGCCTTCACCAGATCTTCAATGACAGCTCTGTTAAGCTCCACAAGACTTTAGTTAACATGCTAAAGATTGTGGAACCTTATATAACATGGGGGGACCCAAACCTGAAGTCAGTGAATGAATTGATCTACAAGCATGGTTATGGAAAAATCAACCAGAAGTGAATTTCCCTGACAGATAACACATTAATTGCCCAATCTCTTGGTAAATATGGCATTATCTGCATGGAGGATCTGATTCACAAAATCTATACTGTTAGAAAATGTTTCAAAGAAGCAAATAACTTTTTATGGTCCTTCAAATTATCTTCTCCATGAGGAGGAATGAAGAAAAAGACCACCCATTTTGTAGAAGGTAGAGATGCTGGCAACAAAGAAGACTAGATTAATAGACTTATTAGAAGGATGAACTAAGGTATCTACCATGATTATTTTTATAATCTGGTCAGTAATAAAGAACTACTCTCAAATGGAAAAAAAAAGATACAAAATAACATTGGAAACATGAAATATTTGAGTTGCGTGTGAAAATTGAAAACATCAAGTGTGAACTCTTATCATTCATAGTCACCTCTTCCCATTCCAAGATCTCTACCAGATTCTGCCTTGAACTCGTTGCTTCTTCTTAGTGGCTTTATGATAAAACATTGAGAAAATTGACAAATATCTTTCAAACAGCCAGGGTCTCCATAGATATAAAGCATTTCCTGTTCATCTTAGCACCATAATTTCTTCTTCTTCTTCTTCTTTTTTTTGTAAAATACAAGGAGATATGAACAAAAGTTTTCCTGTTCTCAAAAACAGAGAACTCACTATAAGATCTCACTGATCCAACTATCAGCTACTATTTTCCTTCTAGTTAAACCTGTTATCATGGCTAACAATGGATATCTGAGGGAAATAATAAATTAACTTCCAGAAAGTAGCAGAGTATCATTAAGGTATTTTTGTTTTGTTTTTGTTTTATTGTTTTTGTTATTGTTTGTTTGTTTTGTTTTGATTTTTCTTACATAAACATGTATATCATATATTTCTGAATGCAAAACAGTAGTTGATTATGACAGAGACTCTATGCCTCTCAGATGCCTACTTTTCTTTTCTTTCTTTGCAATGATAGTCAACTAATTCAGACAATTAATATAATCATTTACAAGAATATATTACTTGACTGCTTTTATCTAGATATAGCCATGGAACTAAGGTCTACCAAAATTGACAAGATTGTAAACAGATGTTTTGGAAGTAAAGTGGGGAAGACTCCCTGAACGTTCAAGCTGATTCTTCATAGAGATGTGCTCTTTTTGTCTTTTCCCTCTACTTCATTACTGCTGCTTAAAATCTGAAAGCAATGGAGCTATAGAAGTCCCTGCTAAGGACTATGGACCAGGTTAGAAGCATCCTGAGTCTCTAAAGCCTTCCTGAAAATATTATACGAGCCTCCATACCCTCTATCTCAAAATTTCTAATACATGAGACTAAAACAAACATCCCAACTGTGTTTAAGCCATTATGTTTTTTCTTATGGGGGTGGGGGATGAGATAAGTTTTATTCTTTGCAGCCCAAATAATTGCTAACCATGTAGTGATTTTTATAGAAAATCTGGAAAGTATATTTAAAAATACAAGAAAAACAAAGCCATCTCATATTCTTGTTTTAGTGGCAAAATTTATCCAGATTATCAACATGGTAGAAATAGTAAATCTAAACCACCTCTAGTATGAGAAAACAAGCATTTTGTATTTAGAATTTTACCTCAAAAATTTATTGTTAGCTTCCTTTTTAAACATAACACATTCTTGGTTTTAGCAATTTAGGATCTAATTTCAGCTGTTGAAGTCTTCAGTAATGTCCATGAGTTAGAAATATTACACCTGAGATTTTCACTAGGTCTCAGGGTTTTGGTGGTATATCTAATGCCTTTCATTCATGTCTATTTTATTATTCATATAATGCAGGCACATAATACATTTAAATGGTGCAAAATATATAAAATAAAAAGCTCCCTTCTTTTCATTAAGTCCCTTCATTAAGCCCTTTTTCTTTTTTTATCAAACTATAAATGATAAATAACTTTTATTTATTGTTCCTAAAAAGTCATCATGTCTCCAAAATGAATACATGAATACAATGAGCATCTATTTTATACAAAAAGCTATTTTTAAATCCTAGGAATTCAGCAGTGAACAAAGCATATATTCTGACATTTTGGAATTTATTTTTTTCAAAAGAAACTTAGAAAGGAAGAAATAAAGAAAAAAGCAAATATTTAATATGACATCATGTGGTATGGCACTCACATGAAAAAAAAGAAGACAAGGAGTGATGGTAGAAAGCGACTTGAGTGAAGAGGTTGGAGTATTTAATATAGGGTGGTGAGGGACAATTTGTCTGGTAAGGTGTCATTTTAGAAAGTATATAAAAATATGATGGAATCTAATAAGTATATAGCAACTGTGGTTTTTTTTTTTTCACTTAATACTACATCTTGAAGATACTTCCATTTGCTTTGTATTCTCATTTTCAACATACCACACTTTATCATTTCATCAGATAAAGCCCAATATTTCAGATATTCCTAAATTTAATGAGTGGCATGAAACATAAGATTAGAAAAAAAAATTTATATCATCTAGTCTAATTTCCTTATGTTAAGAGTAAAAATACTGAAACACAGATATGTTCAATGACTTTGCTAAGGACATATAGGCGAATTCTATAGGATGAGTCTCAAATGTGGTTCTTGGCACAACTTCACACATTATTAGCACATTCAAAACAACAAAAAAATTAACTCAGATCTCTCAACTCCACCTGAGTGGCTCAGTCAGGTCATGATCTGAAAGCATCTGCGTTCAGTTCAGGTCATGATCCCAGAGTTCTGGGATCAAGACTTGCATCAGGCTTTCTGCTCAGCAGGGAGTCTTCTTCTCCTTCTGTCTGCTGCTCCCCATGCTTGTGCTTTCTCTCTCTCTCATTCTCTATCTCATTTTATCTCAAATAAATATATAAAATCTTTTTAAAAAAGTAATAACAGTTCATTATCATTTGGAGTACCCATTCAAAGCTGTGTTTGGCATCATCTTTATTCAAACATGAATGATCTGATAACTAAGTTATGAAATTAAATGCTAAGTCCATCAAGACTAGAGTTCAGTAGGGACTCCTGGGTAGCTCAGTTGGTTAAGTGTCTGACTCTTGCTTTCCACCTAGGTCATGGTCTCATTGCTGTGAGACTGAACCAGCTCACTGGTCTTTGAGCTCAGTGGGGAGTCTGTTTCAGATTCCTTCCCCTTCTCCCTCTGCCCCTCCCCACTTGTGTGTTCTCTCTCTCTCTCTAAATATTAATAAATAAAATCTTAAAAAAAAAAAAGAATAGTTCCCAGTAATGGGTAGAATCCAAAAATTCAATGGGCAATGTTACATTGTTTAAACATTTATATTTATAGATTATGTATATGCATATAGATGTGCATATGCCTGTGTATGCATATACAAATATATATATTATGTGTATATGTACAATGTAATTCAATTTTAAAAATTTGTGTTCACATTACAGTTCCAGTAGGCTAGTTGGCTGAAATGTATTTTAGCCATCTTAATTCATATTCCAGATAGGCTGGCTGAACCTTTAATCTCATTTTGGTTACAATGACTAATTTTTTAGTCAGTGATTTAAGTTATTGATTACTAGGCCTAGATGGTTTATAAACATTTAAGGATATTTTTAGTTGACATGAGAAAGGACCACAATACTTTGAAACACATAAATTTATTAAGTGAATAACTTGATATACCTTTTAGAAAACATAAAGAAAAATAGATGTAACAAAGAAAAATAGATGTGACAAGATGAAGCAATATCAAGGCATAAAGAATTCTTTACATTGTACATCATTCCTCCTCTAACGGATTTCATAAAATTTGGTGTTTAAGTTAGAATGAACATATGAAAAGCCTGGAGGTTGTCTAAAGAGCAGCAACCAAGATTTCAAAAGTGCAGCAATTTGGAAGCCTGGAAAAATGCATTTAAAAATTTAAAATGAATCAGAGTGACTGTGTTTTTTTTCTCTAGCTCCCCAAATAATCGAATGGGAGAGAAATGATGTTAGTTACTAGTGCACAAAATGAAAGTAAAAACAAGTTGATTTTTGCTCAAACATGGGGGGCCTCATCAGCAGCCTGATTAACATTTCACCTGTTCTGGGAGGCTGCAAGGACATAAAGGTTGAAGTTCAACATTGATCTAGGTGATTTAGGTGTTTTGCCTAAATCGAGGCCAAATAATCTAACCATTTGAGGCCATCCAGCCTCATTGTTCTCCCATGTTTTACCCCTTAAACACATTTTCTCTCCTGGCATTTTGTCCACTGAGGTGGTAATCCCAGGAATGAAATTGCATGCTATAAATAGTTTCAAAATATGAACTGCTATTCTGAACCAAATTTAAGCACGGTAGGTGTTTGTGATTTAAATTACCTGCAACAAAGGCAGCTTGTGTTGCAGCTTCTGTCAGCACCAAAAGTGAAAAGAAACTGCTCACATTTCTTTTTGAGCTTTTGAAATCTAAACACTTTTTTTTTTCTCACGGTAATGATTAATATAAAGATTATGATTGAATGAAATGGCAGAAAAATCACAAGTCAAAATGTTAAGGTCATTTTCCAAGAAAAAAATTTCTCCATGATGATGTAGAAGTTTTTTTATTATCAACAAAAAGCTGAAAATGTTTAAGTAAATTGGATAAAGAGAAAAAAATAAATTTAGGGGATGAGAATCAGAAGTGCAATGCAAAAGGCAGAAATGAGGGCATAAAATGGTTCAGAATATATAACAAGGGAAGATGGCATTGTACATACAAAAGAACTTGTAAACTGAGTCTTTACAAATATGAACAAAAAGTATGATCTTAAGGTTCTACATTAAGTAATAATTCAGAGTTCTAGATCCTTTCATTTGAAATCAAAACTTAATAAGTGATGCAGATTTATTTACTTTAAAAAGTATATTGGGGGGCACCTGGTTGGCTCAGTGGGTTAAGGCCTCTGCCTTCGGCTCAGGTCATGATCCCAGGGTCCTGGGATCAAGCCCCGCATCAGGATCTCTGCTCAGCGGGGAGCCTGCTTCCCCCTCTCTCTCTGCCTACTTGTGACCGCTCCCTCTCTCTCTGTCAAATAAATAAAAAAATCTTGAAAAAAAAAAAAAGTATATTGGGTGTCTCCTATACAGAACTTTATACAGAAGCTTAGCGTGATTAATATCACAGTGAAATGTCATTAAATGTGAGAAGAAGGAAGGTAAGAAAAGCAATTAAAGAAAGTTACTCTTTTAGAAATTTCCTTCATCGTGGACCATATTAGATCTTCTCTTCCAAACCCAATCTTCTAGGTTCAAATATAAATGTAAATGGTGTATCTATAGTCTCAAGAAGTTTCAAGGAATAGATCATATGTAGTGGACAAAAAGTTCCTTAAACAATAGGGAAAAAGTAGAATTTTGAATCCTATTATAAAAATTTGATTGATGAGCATTGATAGTAGATATGAATATGTGGAATAAAAGGTGAAGTATCAGCTCTGTCTTGGATTAATAGAAGTTAACAAGTTAAACAAGATAGAGGGATGAAGGAAAGCATGATTGAGGGGATACAGCACACAGTAAATCATTAGCTTGTTTGGGGACTACTGTATTGTCAGACCCTCTTTGATGTCAGATAAAGATGTCTTAGTGGTGAGATATAAATTCAGGTTATCAATTTGTCAAAAGGATTATAGCATAGGAACTGACTGGGAAAGCAAGAGAAACTAATTTCCACTGAGTGCCTTCTAAGATGCAGGCAGGAGCTTGATACTTTACCTAATTGATCTCCCTATTTACAGGAACAATAATGAAAGATGATTATACAAGTCAAGATTCAATGAGATAAAACTTCAAGCCCTAAAGTAGAAAAGTTGGCCAATTCCAACATTCCTAATGTGAAACAACTGGGAAAGTTCATCCACTGTTGCTGGAACAACCATTTTGGAAAACAGATTAATAACCAAAGATCCTGAAATTACTTCACCTGGATTGAAAAATAATATCAATGGTTAATTTGAAGTTGCAACCCTGGGACAAAGTGTGTGAGGGAAAATAAAATTAAGACAGGGAAAGATGAAAAGTAATACAAAGTGATGAGTTGCTCCACTGGTCACTGCTTCAGAATGAGCTAAGAATGAGCAAAAGCTAATTTTGGACAACTGCATCCTATGTGGTCATGTGGGAAGATTATGAAAAGGCTCTAGAAAAGAAAATACACACTAGAGTATTCCACCAGTTCCAAGAAAGAACAAGAATTTGTCTATCCATTCCTTTCTGTTTCCTTTCTTTCTTTGGTCAAAGTTTGCCCTGTAAGAAAGTCCACTCTGTCTCACTTTACATTGCTTCAGTGAGCCACCTGGGAAGCTGGATTCCTTGCTCTGGGACAGTCACTCCATCCAAGTCCAGAAGTGGTAAAAAGAGCCAAAGAATTTAGATGTGTGGCTGATCAAGACAACATGTTAGGCTTGGCAACAACTGAGGTTCATAAGATGGTAAAGATACAGATAAGATTAAAATAACTTGAGGAGGGATATAAAAAATGTCCAAAAGAATACCCTAGAAAATCTCTCTGCTCTGCAGGGAGCCTGCTTCCTCCTCTCTCTCTTTCTCTGCCTGCCTCTCTGCCTATTTGTGATCTCTGTCTGTCAAATAAATAATAAATAAAATCTTTAAAAAAAAAAAAAGGAATACCCTAGAAAATAACTTCCATACATGTAGTAATAAAGACAGTTCAATATTTGTTCTTCCAAGCCATAAGCATGGAGTGTTTTTCCATTTTCTGTGTCCTCTTCAATTTCTTTCATAAGTATTCTTAGTTTCCAGAATACAGATCTTTTACCTCCTTGATTACGTTTATTCCTTGGCATCTTATGGTTTTTGATACAATTGTAAATGGGTTTAATTCTTTGAATTCTCTTTCTGCTGCCTCATTATTGGTGTACAGAAATGCAGTCTATATATTTAATACAATCCCTAACAAAATACTACCAGAATTTTTCACAGAACTAAAACAAACAATTCCAAAATTTGTACAGAACCACACACACAAACACAAACAAACAAACAAACAAACAAACAAACTAGTCAAAGCAATCTTGAAAAGGAAAGCAAAGTAGAAGGCATCACAATTCCAGTCTTTAAATTATACTACAATGCTGTAGTCATCAAGACAGTATGGTACTGACACAAAAATAAACACATAGATCAGTGTAACAGAATAGAAAACCCAGAAATGGACCCACAACTATATGGTTAACTAATCTTTGACAAAACAGGAAAGAATATCCAATGAAAAAAGACAGTCTCTTCAATAAATAGAGTTGGAAAAATTGGGCAGCTATATGCAGATGAAACTGTATCACTTTCTTATACCAGACTCAAAATAGACTCATGATGGATGAAAGACTTAAACGTGAGACAGGAAACCATCAAAATCCTCAAGGAGAACACAGGTAGTAACCTTTTTGACCTCAGATGTAGCAACTTCTCTACAAGACATGCCTCTGGAGGCAAGGGAAACAAAAGCAAAATGAACTATTGGTGGAACTTCCTCAAAATAAAAAGCTTTTGCACAGAAAAGAAAATAATCAAGAAAACTAAGAGACAACCTATGGAATGGGAGAAGATATTTGCAAATGACATGTATCTGATAAAGGATTCATATCCACAATCTATACAGAACTTATAGAAAGTCAACACCCAAAAAATAATCTAAGAAATAGTCAGAAGACATCAACAGACATTTTTCCAAAGACATACAGATGGCTAATAGACACATGAAAAGATAGTTAACATCACTTATCATCAAGGAAATACAAATCAATGATGAAATACCACTTTATACCCATCAGAATGGCTAAATTTAACAACATAAGAAATGCCAGATGTTCGCCAGAATGGAGAGAGAGGGGAACCCTCTTACACTGTTGGTGGGAATGCAAGCTGGTACAGCCATTCTGGAAAAGAGTATGGAGGTTCCTCAAAAAGTTAAAAATAGAGCTACCTATGACTCAAAAATTGTACTACTAGGTGTTTACCCAAAGGACACAGAAAAACTGATTTGAAGGGGCATATGTATGCCAATGTTTACAGCAGCATTAGCAAAAATAGCCAAATTATAGAAAGACCCCAAGTGTTCATTGACTGATGAATGGATAAAGTGGTATGTACGTATTTATGTATGTATGTATATATGTACATATATGTGTACAACACATATGCATATAATGGAATATTACTCAGCCATTAAAAAGAATGAAATCTTGCCATTTGCAATGACATGAATGGAGCTAGAGTATATCATGCTAAGTGAAATAAGTCAGAGAAATACAAATTCCACATGATTTCACTCATGTGTAGAATATAAGAGACAAAAGAGATGAACATAGGGGAAGGGAAAAAAAAAAAAGAGAGAGGGGAAGCAAAATATAAGAGATTCTTAACTACAGAGAACAAACTATGGGTTGATGGAGGGAGGTGAGTGAGGGATGCATTAAATGTGTGATGGGTATTGAGGAGGGTACTTGTGATAGGCACTGGGTGTTATAGATAAGCAAAGAATCCCTAAATTCTACATCTGAAGCCAATTTTACCATACATGCTAAATAACTGAAATTGAAATACAAAAAAAAAATTCAAAACTGGATAAAAAAAGTAATATAATGTCCTTCTAAGGAGAAATAAAAACATATATTATAGTATAGTCACACAATTGAATTAAAAGCAGTTGTGAAATGAATGATTTATAACCACAATACCAACATGGCTGAATTATAAAACAATACTGAATGAAAGAACCAAGTCAGACATGACTATACACAATAACATTCCAACTATATCATTTAAAAACAGGAAAAGAATGAAATAGTATACGTTGAGTAGAGATAGCCACAAATGTGCGCATTCCAAAAGAAGGGCAAAGAAAATTTAGGATACTGATTTCTTCTGGAGTGGAGAGATATGTAATCGGGGTGAGACTTGAAGACTGCAGTAATAATTGATTCTTTAACTGCATAAAGAATACAAGGATATTTATTTTATTCATCTTTAAATTATTTATATAGATTTTTGTATACAATTTTTTGTATGTACAATACATTTAACAATTTAAATAAAACATTAGCTTCTTTAAAAAAAAGTCACTAATTGAGCTCAGCTCTCTCCCTTTCTACCAAGGCAGACCTATGAGATGGAAAGAGATTCTGTCCTTGTGTTATTATGGACAGGCTGCTCCCTAACCAGGAACACTCTGATTAAACTGTTACATGAGCAAGAAATAAACTTGTATTTTGTAGTTTTGGGGGCTACTGGTTTAGCAAGTAGCATTAATCAAGTATGTGTGTGAATGTGATATGTGAGTGTGCTGTGTTGTGTGTCTATGTGCATGATTCATATATGTGGTACACCAGGCAATAGAACATATGTGATGTACCTATAAATCATGAAGGATAATTATAACATGAACAACCATGATACCGAACCAACTTATGAACAGGAATAGCCACAGTATTGTTTAAACTCCATGTGTGAATCTGTTAAGGAAAAAACAACACTCAGGAATTTTTTCAGAAATTTGGATGCTTGCCAAAATTTTGCGCTTCCTAATCTCTGTACAAGCTGGTTTTATCTTTTCCCAGACATGTATACAGATGACTACCTCACCTCTTTCAAGTCTTCCTCACATTTTGTCTTGTAGTGTGGCCTTCCCTGGCCATGGTGTTTAAAATTTCACATGTAAATGCTCCAAAATAAAATCTTTATTTTTATTGTTTCCTTTTTATTTTTTATTTATATTATGGTACTTATTACCTTATAACTTAGCTAAATTTAATTCATTTTACTGTTGGTCTTCCACTACTAGAACAATAGAACAAAAACAGAGGACTTTTCTGCTTTGTGCACTTTTGTACATGTAATACATGTAATACATCCAATACTTGGAGTTACTCCATATGCCTTTATTAATTTATTCATTCATTAATCAATGGTTAGAAAACTGTGCCATCAACTCAGCCCAGTAAACTGTGTCATTTCCTAGGACACAATTCTGAGAGTTAGTTTTTGAAGAAGTGATCATTCTTTTCTAAGCATACTCTACCTTTTATATTTTGTGAACTGGCTCTAATTTGTATATATCTGAATTTAACTCTAAACAAAGAAAGTTCTACTCATATTCATATATTTCATTCTAGTCAAAGAGAATGTTTTCTTTTATATGCCTTCTTTAACTACATCATAGGAAAAACATACACATTTAGATCATCAATTTCTAGGTATTACCTGTACATCATAATCTTTATTTGGAAGTTTATTCTCAAAGGTCAGGGCTCCCTTTAGAGGATAAATAACCACACTTGGAACATGGATCATCCCGTAGAGCCTGAAGATTTTACCTTCTACCTTGGTTTACAGGCTTTAAACCTCAAGCCACTCTGTAACACAGACTTTTCCATAGTCCCACTGAATAAATCAGATAGAATCCTTTGACTCAACAATACTTTGACTTACAGAAAGAAAAATAGCCACATTAGGACGATGAACCAATTTTTTTTCCACTATGCTAAAAAAAAAAAAAAAAATGCAAAGCACTTGCTGACAGTATTTCTAAACAATTCCAAAGGGAATTATTTCGCTGCCATTTCCAAGGCAGAAACATATTCTTTTCATGACTGATTTAATGACTAAAATGGATTCCCAAGGGGAGAGCAGTCTCACACTGATATGATGCACAACAGGAGAGGGACAAAAGGTGAGAACCCTTCTCACCGAAGCCTATATGTGGTTTTGGCTATCTCTTTACCTGTGAAGGTATGTTTCAACAGGGGAAGTTCTGATTTTGACTCCCTTCTGCTAAGACCTTAGAAATCCATGGTCAAAGGAACCACTTTCAGAAAAAAAATTCTCATACTTATACTGTTTTATGTTGAATGACATCAAATATTATTATAATAACTCTGAAAACACTCTTAGTTTATATTTTCCACACAATAAAATAATCAAAATTGCTTATATATGTGAAATTGCAGCTGATTGATCAAGTGTAGATTTTAGTCCACTAAAACATTTAGTGCATATTGATATTTCACAGAAAGTAACATTAAACTTGTAAAATCCAGGTGTCTCAGTTGGACTTTTTAAAAATTAGCACTCATTTATGATTACAAGATACAGAACCAGTATATGTTTGATATGATATGAAGAGGTCTTTAATACAGAAAAAGGATGTGTGGTATTTTTTTAAAGATTTTATTTTATTTATTTGAGAGAGAGAGAGAGGGAGGGTGAGAGAAAAAAGCAGACTCCCAATTGAACAGGGAGCCCAATGCAGGGCCTGATCCCAAGACCCTGAGATCATGACTGAGCCAAAGGCAAACACTTAACAGACTAAGCCACTCAGGGGCCCCAAGGATATATAGTCTTAACATCTAAATCAAAGGGCTTTGAGAGCTCAGCCTTCATTTTTGTCAGCTGTCTATGAATGCTGCTTTATCTCAGACTCAAGTCTCTTCCCTGTAGCTGAGTCAACAACTCTTTATTTGCCTCAATGTCTTTGTGAACTACTAATTTAAGGTTGCAAATATGCAATACAAATTTTAATGAGTTTTACCAAAGAAAAATAAGTATTTTTAGTGTCATAGGGAAACTTAATGGTAGATTTCAGATAAGTTGATAGCTGGAAATAAACAGGAATTAATCAATGAGAAGTAGGCAAATGGACATTCCCTGGTAGTGAGATTCATTTGTGAAAAGGCACTGTAGCAAGAAAAAATTTGATGTGATCAAGAAATGGAATGTTAAAAGATCTTGGAAGTTTATTAATTAGAATAAAAAACTCAAATGCTCTAATAAATAACATAAAGTAACAACTTAACCTAATGAAAGCTTTTTCATTGTTGCAGATATTTCAGCTCCAAGTGGTGATTCAAACATATAGATTCTTTCCCTTGGATGTATTTGTCATTTCAGAATTCTCTTCCAAGGAACAAGTAGATCACATGGGAAAAGTCAATACGGCAAGTGGCGCACCTCATTTCCACTCACATTCTATTGATGACAACTGTTCATTTGTTCCTAGTTAGTTGCAAAAGTGAATGATAAATATAATCTTCCTTTTATGCTTAGAAAAGAGGCATATCTACAGTTTTCACCACAAAGGGAGAAGAGAGAGAAAAGCTAAGGCCAAAGAGTTAATCAGGTATCACATGATACAAAGTCTAAACATCCACTAACACACTGTTATTATACCTAAAAAATAGGAAGTCAAATGTTGACTTAAATGGTATAATTTAATTTGCACTTTTACAAGATCATTCTAATTATAATACGGCTATCAGGAAAGGAGTTGGATGTATGGGACTGCAACTCAAAGACAGGGCAATTTAGCAACAAAATTTGGAACTTGTCTTACAGGAAGTAATTGAAGTAAATGGACATGGATGAGTTTGCTACACGGGGGAAAAATGATATTTTCTGAACAAAAACTGTTGCAAACTATTATTTCTGATTTAATTCTTGTTTTTCAGTACAGCTTAAAGGCTAATGAAATGTCATTGATTTTCAGATCAATAATCATCATTATATTGTATATTCAGAAAAGAGAGAAAAAGGAGGGAATGTAGATCTGGCACTTTATTTTCCTTTTACCATCTGGAGAGTGCTGATACATGCAGCTTTATTGTACCTACTTCTTGGACTAATTTTGGAAGGAACACAAATAGTCTACATTTTTATTTCCAGAACATTTTTTTTTTTTAATGTGTGAAAAGATTTAAGTGTATGGATGAGTCAAAGGATAAGTTTCTATGAGTCATTGGGGAGTGAAGAATAGAAATGCCAATTTCAATCTCTAGTATCTGACAGTTTTGATAAACATTTATAAAACAAGACTATCTGTACCATAACATGCGGCAAGATGAAAATGCAGTGTAGAGTTTGCCCTTCATTAAAAGTTCCTGAATATGAGAATTTAAATGACTAGCTGATAAAGGGTCATCCCTAAGGTATTATGAGTAGGAAGGAGAAGGGACCAGAGCCAAGTTATTCTAGGTCAGCTATATTTTCCACAGGAAGCATTTGCTTACAGTCAAAATCCGGTTTCAATGACCACCAGGGCTCATTTACACATTCCCATCTATGGATCATTTGGTAATACCATAAAGAGAAGGTATAAACAAATATGAAGTGCTCGTTGCCTTCTGTAAGTGCCAGTGAACACCAGAGCAAGAGAATGGCCCAAGGTGTACATAGACAGACAGTAGAGGACTCTTAGAAGTTCTGGTTGAGAGGTGCCTAGGTGGCTCAGTTGGTTAAGTGTCTGCTTTTGGCTCAGGTCAGGATTCCAGGATCCTGGGATCAAGCCCCACATTGGGCTCCCTGCTTGGCTGAGAGCCTGCTTCTTTGTCTCCCTCTTCTGATCCCCCTGCTTGTGCTCTGTGTGTGTGTGTGTCAAATAAATAAATAAAATCTTTAAAAGAAGAAGAAGAAGAAGATCTGGCTGAAAGTAGCTTCAAAATCAATAGCATATAGATATAAATTTCATTCCGTACCCAAAGTCAATAGTTCTAATTTAATTACTATGCCACCAGTATGCCTTAGTTGACGTGCCCCACCAAGACTGGAGTAATAGGAGCTCTGTCCCTGAAGTAATTTGTTGTTAAGCAATAGGGGAGTTGCACTGAAACAAAATATTTCCAAAATTCCAAACTGTTTTCTAAATTCCACAGAATTTTTAAAGTATATGCATTTGTAGGGTTCAAAGAGACTTCAAACCTTTTTTACATCACAAAAATTCTTTGAGAATCTGATAACAGCTCTAGACCTCTGCTCCAAAAAATAAAATGTCAAACATATAGTGACACAATTTCTGGCTGCTTTTTTTACCTCTAAAACTCAACCATGTATCAGAAATTTGTGGCTTAGAGGGAGGATTTACATTTTCAGACTTGGAACTTGTGTTCTTTCCACTCTTGGTTCACTCATTTAGTCACCATTAGATATTCTTATCTCAATTCCATTTTTATAAGTATGCATTCATTCTGTAGACTTTTACTGACAGAAGGGCTTGCTGACTCTGCAATGGGCTCTGTATATAACCAAATTCATATAAAACTTGTCATCTGGTTTTAAATTTTCTCTTTAATAGAATAACTACAACATTTCTGAGACCCTCGCAAGTGGAGATGTATCTTTCCAAAAGGTCTGCCTTCTCTACTTTTCATAATTGTGCAGTTCCAGTTCCTTAATGTGACACTCAGTTCCAGGACATTACTTATTAACAAATTCTAGAGTCAGCTCTTTTGATTTATGAACTTTCTTTCTAATAATACCTCACTGTTTGGCATGGACACAATTACTGCAACTGGACAAAGACAGACAGAGAGAAAGAAACTAGGGCACCGTTGATACTACTTTAATATATTTTCTCAATCCAAAAATGGACAGACAGATAACAACAACATTGAGGTTGAGAATGGGCTTGAGTGACAAAGGGAATTGCTAGAGATTTTCTTCTACCCTACTTTATTATCTCTCTCATCATTCCCACTGTTTTGCTTACACATTAATTATTTTTAAGCTTATTCTATCCTGGAAAGTTAATGACAATTAGCAAATGCAAAAGTTTCATCTAATCACTAGGCATTGTTTTAGAGAATGATAGAAAAAACAATCTTTTATTTTGTGTACCTAACACACAAGCCCCAATACAAACTTTATGGTTTATCTATCCCAAATCTAAACCATCATCTTTGGAGACTAAATATTTTTCAATATAGAACTTCATTGGATTTTCTTTCTTCCCTGAATTTCAAGAATGTCTCCTCCTCGAGTGGGAGGAAAACAGAATGAGTATAGAATAAATTGACAATAAAAGAAACCACGAGTCAGCTGTTTCAAAAGGCAAAATAAGAAAAAAAAAAAAAGTTGCCTATCAGAAAAGGAGGTTAAACAAATTCTAAGAATACAAAGGAAAGGAATTAAATTGTTTAAATTGCTTCCAGACAATGGCGTTAGCCTTAGTTTTTGGATTAAGCAGCATCACAGAAGGAAATGGCAGATAATTGCCAACAATGAGAAGCACAGAATGGAGTGAAACAGTGAAAAGGCCACACAATTAACTCTATGTCCTGTTGCATAAGGTTAAACTTTTACTGTGGGCATGGATGCTCTTGTCCGTAAGGATTCTCTATCTTTATGGGACAAGAAATACAAAAATACTTCCTTTAATAAGGAAAGCATCCATTTTCTTGATGAATATAGTTTGATTTCAATGTGCTTTAAGGCATCTTTACTTTAAGGATAAATTTGACCTCTTCAATGTCTCATCTAACCTTTTTTGTAGCCCAGGGCTGGTGCTATAATGATATTCAATGGGCAGCAAACTCTACATTAGAAATAATGAAACATTAGAAGACCTGGATGCTCAAATTTATCTTCTAACTTTTCCAACTCCCGGATGTTTCACAGTGAATCATGCCTTGGGTCGAATGAATTATCTCTGAATGTCCTCTTTACAGTACAAATTTTGTTATTGGGGAAAAAAGAAAGAAAGAAATGCACTAACCAATTAGTAGCCACAGATTAGCATGGATTTGGGTATTGACTATTTGATTTATAAAATTTAGAGGTGCACCTGGGTAGATTAGTCAGTGAGGCATCTGACTCTTGATTTTGGCACAGGTCATGATCTTAGGATTGTGACACTGAGCCCTGCATCAGGCTCCACACTGGGCATGGAGCCTGCTTAAGATTGTCTCTCTCCATCTTTGCTGCCTTTCCCACCTCCATCTCAAAATAAATGAATAAACAAATAGATATATGAAAGAAAGAGTGAAAGATGAAAAAGAGGATGGAAGAAAGAAAGGAAGAAATGCCTGGGGGGCTCACTCATTTAAGCATCCCATTCTTGATTTTGGCTCAGGTCATAACCTTGGGGTTGTAGGCTCAAGCTTCATATTGGTCTCCATGCTCAGCACAGTCTACTTCTCCCTCTGCCACTGCCTCTACCTGAATGCTCTCTCTCTCTCAATCTCTCTTTTCTCAAATAAGTAAATCTTTAAAAAATTTTTTTTAAATATATAAAATAAAATTTAGAAACTCATAAGACATGGGAATGGGAGAAGGTGCTCAAAAAGTAGAAAAGGCCAGTTAAAAATGAATAAATGATGAAAATGTCATGTATAGCATGGTACTATAGTTAGTAATATGTATTACATATTTCAAAGTGCTAAAGTAGATCCCAAAAGTTCTCATCCCAAGAAAAATGTTCTATAACTATGTATGGTAACAGATGTTAACTAGACTTATAGTAGTGTTCATTTTGCGATATATACAAATATTGAATCTTTATGTTATATACCCAAAACTACCGTATGCCAATTATATCTCAGTACACACACACACACACACACACACACACACGTATACATGGTAGATATTCAAGGACAAATGGCACAATTGTTCTTCCAAAACAGTTTTCCATAGTCCAGAAGAGGAAAACTAAACTCTCAGAGCTTGGGATAGCACCCTAATGAGAATTGGAATGTGGGAAAGTAAATGAGGAGACCCCTACACACAACAAATACCCTATATGAATATTGCCAAAGGTTATGTGGGCACAACTCCAGGTTTGCCCAGGACCTTCCAGGTTTGCACCTGTTTTAATTATCATTAACTCCCTTTTCACTCTCACCCTGTCAAAGGTCTTTACTTCTAGCTTTCTCTTCTAATTAGAAAAGAAAGACTCGAAAAGGAAAAGTTTTACACATGAACATGAAATATCTTAGAGAGATTGTTGAAGACATTGAATACCAAATTAAAGCTTTAAGAAGTTATTCTTTGAGGCCAGAATCTATGTTTAAAAAAGGAATTTATTTTCCCTTGTGTCTACTCTATAAAATAGGAAGTTCTGACCTGCTCATGAGTTTATGCTCTTGAAGGAGTAAATGTGTTTGGTCACACCACACTATCTTCCTTTTCCTACACTAGCCATGTCATCTCCATTGCTAGTGTATCACTCTAGAGCCTTTTAGTGTTCTGGTTCCTCAGGGCTCCATCATGGGCATTCTCTTACCTGTTTACTCTCCTGGCTATCTCCACCAGTCCATAGTTCCAAATACAAATTTGTGGTGATGTCTACCATTTTTAAATCTCTAGTCCAATCTTCCCCTTGGAATTCCCAAAAGACACACAAAACTATTTTGACTTCAATACTTAGATGCTTCACAAACATCTTAAAATGGAAATTTTGACCTTTGCTCATTATAATTCCATTTCAATAATTGCCCAAATCAGAAACCCATAAGATATATTTTCTTTTTCTCTCCTTCACCCTTGATAAATAATCCATCAATGGATCCCATCAAATCTACCTCTAAAACATACCTGGAATCCATTTCTCTTCTATTTGGCTTTTCCCACTTTAATCTGGTCACCAGATTAAATCTATTAGCCACCCTTCTCACTGGTTTCCCCATTTTCATTCTTGACCTACTAATACACTTTCCACACACTAACCAAAAATATCTTAAAACATAAAACAATCATGTCATTGTCCAACCTTTTAAAAGCTCTCTATTACACATTGAATAAAACTCCTTACTATGGCCTTTGATCTAGCCCCCAGCTATTACCCCTACCTTTTTTTCCATATTATTATTTTTTTTAATTTTTTTTATTATAATTTTTTATTTTTTATAAACATATATTTTTATCCCCAGGGGTACAGGTCTGTGAATCACCAGGTTTACAGCAATCTACACATTTAATGCAATTCCTATCAAAGTACCATCCATCTTTTTCAAAGAAATGGAACAAATAATTCTAAAATTTATATGGAACCAGAAAAGACCTCGAATAGCCAAAGGGATATTGAAAAAGAAAGCCAACGTTGGTGGCATCACAATTCCGGACTTAAAGCTTTATTACAAAGCTGTCATCATCAAGACAGCATGGTACTGGCACAAAAACAGACACATAGATCAATGGAACAGAATAGAGAGCCCAGAAATAGACTTTCCATATTATTTTATTTTATTTTTTCAGTGTTCCAAAATTCATTGTTTATGCACCACACCCAGTGCTCATGCAATATGTGCCCTCCATAATACCCACCACAAGGCTCACCCAACCCCCCCCCCAACCCCCTCTGCTTCAAAACCCTAACCTTAACTCCTACCACTCTTCTCCCTGGACCCCGGGCATCATTCTCCTTGCTCTTCCTTGGAAACATCATGCTTTTCCTGACTTTCTGCTGAAATGCTCTGCCCTCTATGGGCACATATCAGCTCCTCTCTCACTTTAGGACTTGGTTTGAATTTCACCTTCTCAGGGAAAACTTCTTTGGCTTGTTCTAGTCCCTTATTTCTATAAAATATTGCTACTTACAATCATTTCATATATTTCTTCTTTTACTAATTTATTGGTTTTTCAAATTAAAAGTTTTAGGATGTCAGTTATCACTTCCATGCTTTTTACTTGATGACTCCAGGGCCTATAACATTATAAACACTAAGTAAATAGTTCTTTAATCAATCAATTAATTCATTAATCACAAGTAAGTTACTATTAATTAATATTTCATGAGTGCCAAAAAGGGATAAGAAAATAAAAAACCTTCTAGGGAAAAATTAATTAAAAGGCTTTATTTCTGGTCTGTAAAAAAATTTGATGTCTAAAGTTCATTTTCCAAAGCAGTCCTTTCCAGGGATGATTTAAGGGAAAAATGATGTGGGGAGATGTGTTTTCTCTGTAGATTTCAAAAACAGCCTTCTTTAGAGCTGTTTCTGGGATCTATAAGCTAGTTACAAATGTACAACATACTAGTCTCACTGTTAACTATGCAGTGGCCACTTTACTGACTTAAAGTAGATATCTGGACTTCATTTGATGGGCACCCTTACCATTTAAACACTCAATCCCACATTTCAAACATCCAATTAAAATGCATGGGGGAAGTTCACACCTTGGTATCTGCCTACATAGCTATCTATTTATGTAGCAAAAGCTGTCAACATGACAAGAGATAGAATTTTTTTCCTCCTGTTCAGGAAGTACACTAACAACATTAACAAAAGAAGGCAGAACAGATTGAATCTGTGTACTTCTTCCCATTCCAAGGTATACAAAGATGAGGAACCTTTTAAGTTGCTCAAATTGTAACTACAAGTGTATTCCTTGGTTTAAAATTTTATAGCTTTCTACTTTATACTTCCTTGTACCTTTTTGTTCTTCCCTATCCACGCCTAGAGCTGCGTATGTTGAAAGAGGCAGAGGTAACAATAAAGATTTAGATAGCCAAAATTCAATCACTTCCTCTTCTGCTCCTTCTCCCTCTCCCTGTCATATACATGCATATATACACATTTTTTTTTAACCTTTGAGAGATGGTTGCATACATCAAGGTCCTTTACTCCTATATACTTAATATATATGGTACATTTTTGGATGAATGAACAATGGTTTCTTTTATTGTTTTGAATCTACATATAAAATGTTAAGCCTTAATTAAGTATCCAGATGACAAGTTGTTCTAATTAATTAAGGCCCTATGCTAAGGGAACAACAGCCACTGAGGACCATTTTCTCCTTATTGGAAAGTTCTGGAGCTCCCCTAGGGATAGACAGAAACATTTGGTGCCTTCTTAAGTCTAGGTCTATAACTGGTAAACTGCCACCTCTGCTTATATTCTTTTGGCCAAGTTAAGTTATAATGTCAAGTCCAATAGTGGTAGAGCAAGGGAATACACTTCTGAAGAAAGGAGTCTGAAAAGAAGTGAGTATTTGTTAAATAATCTAATCTACCACACTCTACTTCCTTGTTCAAAAATATTTATGTACTTTCCCCATGCAAAATATCACTCCAGAGTAAAAAAAGGAAAAAAGACACTCTAAATGTCACAATCCAATTATGGCATGAGACCTCAAGTCCAAAATGCTGTGAGATGCGTGCGTGCACACACAGACACACACACACACATACATACCCCTACACTTTTTGGAAATATATATATATATATATATATATATATATATATATATATTCGGTGTCCAGAGACACAGAAACTAAAGGGGTAAGTGATATATTCCCACAACCTCAATATCCAGTATGGAAGAGGTACAGAATAACTATGATACTATATCCACTCAGAAAGCAGAATACTTCCTGGTACATAGCAGTCTCCACTCCCCAAAATTTCTGAGGTACTGCTGAAAAATATGAGTTTTCTCTACGATGGAGTGGGTAATTTTCCTTCATTAAGCACCAGTTATTCTGTCAGGAAGAGCTCCCTGGTCCATTGTTGCCATAATTCTTGGCTCTGCTCTCTCTCTCTTTTTTTTTTTTTTTTTTTTTTTTTTTTTTTACCACTTTGGACATCTACTTCTGAAGATGGCATGGGAGAACATATGATTTTTGATAGGAATAAGAGGTCCTTTTGCAACCTGAAGTACATCCCTGATTCTCTTAATTTAGGCTGGCAAGGGTTTTGCCGCCATACCCTTTCAGAAGTTTGTGTCTCAAACACATCTCTCAACATATTTAATTCTAGTCAGTGATATGTGCCAAAATATTCCCCACATGTTTTTTAGGCTTGCATCTTTCTGTAGACTTAATTATGGGTATATTGGGCCCTTTGGGCATTTATCTGACCATATCCTTAATTTTTCTGGAAGTTATTTTCTGGGAAGCTATTCCCAATTAGAAGAATCTACTAAATCTGCTCTTAAATTCTTTCTGGGTCCTATATAAGATTATTCAAGCCACAGCTTTGATTTGGTCTTTAAACTGAGGCTATGTCATAAGGGCCTCACTTCAGATTTGTTGAGAAGTAGTGTCATTTGCAATACTGTAATTTCTAAATTATTTATGTTTCCTCTAAATTCTTCTTGCAAATTGTATGTTTTTTTCCCAGACCTTATTTTTTTCTTGAATACTTTTGTCAAATGCAGTTAGTTGCAACCAGCTATCACTTCTGTTATTTTGCTTCAATAACATCCAGATCAAAGTTATAAGATTATTAATTATATATACTCTTTCAAGTAAAAGCAAGCCCAGTTTCATTAAATATATTGCCACTTACTAAAACAGCTCATCATTTGTCCACAACTGGTGAAATATCCCTTCCTGTTGACCACTTCTTCCCAAAGCTATTGGCCCATATTTCAGATTTTAATAATGTCAATGAGCTACTTTTGGGTGTATTTTTGTTTTTGTTTTTGTCTTTTTCTTTTTGCCAGATTGTCAGTCACATTAATTATCCAGTGCTATGTAATAAGTTACAACAGTCTTGTTGGGTTAAAACAATACACATTTGGTATTTCAGAGTCTCTGGGAGTCAGAGACCTGGGCATTGGTTAGTTGGATTCTGTGCTTTAAGAGCTTGTGAAGCAATCAGTGTGTGGGAGTAGGGCCTCATTTGGAGGCCCAGCCCATGCAAGTGGGAAAGGCTACTTTCCCACTTGCACGTTTGTTGACAACATTCATTTCCTTTCATCTGTAAGATTCATAGCAACTTGCCTTTGCAAAGACAATGATGGGAAAGAGATTCTCACAAGACATACTACAACCTTATGGATCATGTAAATGTAATCACATGCATCCTATTACCTTTCCAATATTTCACTGGTTAGAAACAAGTCACAGACCCTGCCCACACTTAAGGGAAGGGGATCATACAAGGATTTGAACACAGGAGATGAGGATCACAAGGTACCACATCTGTAGATCACACAGTACCACCAATCTCCCCTTTAAAGGGACAATTACAATACCAGAATCTACTAACTTGTGTATATGACTCTGAGCTAGAGTTTGCCATTGACAGAAACTTCTATATCATTTGGAAAATATAAGCAAAGTGAAGCCACTACTCATAGAAAATTGTGGGACCTAACACAGGGACTTTACAGACCTCTTCAGAAGTTTCTATGTTATGATCTTGGCAGCTTCTCAGATTTCCCCATGAATTCTATCTATTCCACATAATCTGGTGTGTCTGGACAGTCATTATTGGCTGTTTCTCAGATCGTCTGGTCACTTGTTTCAGACCT
The DNA here is from genome assembly GCF_964662115.1 of Mustela nivalis. Classification (NCBI taxonomy): domain Eukaryota; kingdom Metazoa; phylum Chordata; class Mammalia; order Carnivora; family Mustelidae; genus Mustela; species Mustela nivalis. Next base: position 37,145,551 of record NC_139023.1, on the reverse strand, counting down.
CTATTACCCCAGCTCTTCTCTAAATTCATGTAAATCCTAATTTCTATATTAAACATTTATTCTTGTTTAGTTATAGTAGTTATATAGTTATAGTAGTTCTATTTTTCTGACCAAAACTAGATAGATAAAATTCCCAAACCTGTCTTGTAAATAATTTGGGAGTATTTTTAGAAGCATATATTCCAAATCAGAATCCAAGAAAGGTAGGCCCTGGAATCTGGATTATCAGAACAAGTCTCCCAGATGATTTTAATGCAAAGTCAGTTTGGAGAGCCAATGAAGAATTAACCTGTAAACCAAAGTCCCAGCTCTTACAACAGTTAATATTCTGATACTCGATATGTCACCCAATCCCTCCATGTCTTTGTATGTAATAATATACAATATATCCTTGTATATGAAAAGAAATTAGATTATTTCCAAGGTTCCCTCTGTCTGAATTTGATCTTAAGATTTTATTTCAGACACTAACACCTTTAAGTTCTAATCCAAACTCCATTCACTTACTAGATCTGTGAACTTGAAAAGCACCCCCAGGCCTTGTTTTCCACATTTATAAAATGAGGATAATATTGCCGACATCTAAGGGTGATTAAGAATATTTTATTTATTAAATTATATAATTTTTAAATAGTGTTTGGAATATGGTAAGCACTGTAGAACTGCTTATTAAAGTAAAATGTAAAAGTACTTTGGAGCATAAAAACACTTATTGGCATAGGGACACCTGGGTGACTCAGTCAGTTAAGCATTCAACTCTTGATCTAAGCTCAGGTCTTGATCTCAGAGTCATGAGCTCAAACCCTGCATTGGGCTCCACACTGAGCATGGAGCCTACTTAAAAAAAATTTTTTTTCTGGCCCTAATATTCTAAGTTAATAGTGTAATATTCTAGGCAATAGGGATAGAAAATAAAGATGATAAGAACAATGCCCTTGTGGAGCTCACAAAGTGATGGAGAAGATGGATAAATAAATAATTATAAGAGCTATGATAGGTGGTCAATGCATAGGATTCCTTAAGGGGTCCTGGAAATGGCTAATTTTGCCTAGAGGAAACAGGGATAAGACTCTGAAGAAGTGACATTTGAGTTGTTTAGAAGAACATTGCCTGGGGGAGGAAGTAGTACTCCAGGACAGTAATTTATTCACATAGAGGGAAAGAGTAGACTGTCAAAATGTTTTTTCCTCAGGCAATATATAGGCTTTCAACAAAGATATCAGACCCATAAATAGGTAAAAGAGAACACTGTTGAAAGTTAGAAATGTGACTGGTAGCAGTTACCAGAAAAATCAACTTTGGGGGCTTAAATTGGTAGGAGTTTATTTGGTTCATATGAAAATAAGTGTGGGAGTAGATCACTCAGTTCTGATAAGGAGCCTCAAGGACACCTACTATTGGGAACTTAGGCAAGGTATCTGCATATGGCCATACAAGATATGCAGTCACAGTACTAGAAGCTACCAGCAACACTGACTGCAAAATAAGTCCAATCCTCCATCCCCTAGTCTCAGGCTTTTTCTGTCTTTGGCATCACCATCCTCAACATACAGGAACTGATCCTGAGTTGGTTGCTACATCTCCAGACCTCATATCTACTTTTCAGACAGCAAAAGCAGGGAAACGCAAATGGAATAAAAACAAATCCTCCTGATGAGGCTTCACTCAACTGACACCCTCCACCAGAACTTTCCAAACATCTCTTTGCGCAGAACTATGTCACAACCTAGCTGCAAGTGTGGTGGGAAGATTTAGTATGTATCTTCCCAGAAGAAGAAAGCAAGAGAAAAGGCGGATTTGACTGGAGGTTGATGTCCATTGACATACATTCTGAATCCTTTCAAGGAAATCATGCAATGTTTGAGCTTCTTGATTTCCATTAAATATGCTGTTGTATGAGGCAGCGACCCACCCCTGCTTATTTCATTTCTTTCCACTCTTCTCATGCAAATCAAAGTACACGGCATGCTGGATTTCCTTCAGTTTCTTGGACAGGCCGTGTTCTTGCCTCCAGATCTTTGTCTTGTTCTTCTTTCTGGAAATAGCTAATTTTGCCTAGATTTTTTCTCCCCTGTTCTTTCCTAGCTAACTCCTGTTCCTTTGTTGTCTTAAATATCATTTTCAGGGAGTTCTTACAAATGCCCAGGCCAGTTCTATGTCTAATAGCATTATATACTCAACATACTGTCAATTCTATTCCATATCTATCTTCCCCTTTAACTTGTAAGCTACAACTAGGCAGGAATTCTGTATTTGCTTACCTACCAGAGTGACGGGCTGATAATACAGTTTTGTTGATAAGTCTGTTCAATTGTTTAATCAAAAGGATGGTAAAATCAGAAGAATTCCTGCTTCTATGCACCCCAGGAGATACTTCAAAATAAACTGGTTTCTTGATACTATAGAAATTTAGATGTTAAAAATGCAACAATAACTTATAGGAGCCCACCAATGGAAGTGTGTTCATATGAGATCATATTTTCTAGGCCCACAGAAATAAAAACTATTTCTAAGAGACTTCAATTTAATCACTTCTTTACCCTTACATCTTTTCCCTAGGGATAAGAAGAATTTTCATAATATCCCATGTCTTTGTAAATATATGAGAAATCAAAATTTGACTTTCAGGAGCTCATGCTTGTCTTCAAATTCAGTATCTTGGTCTAGTATATTCCTTATATATGCCATGCCAATCTCTAAGACAAATTATTAACTTATTTTTTTCTCTTTATCAAGCATACACTATCTTTCTACTACATACCAAATACTTCTTTTCTGTACATTTTAATAAAAATTATTTCCATGTAGTGAAAATGTATATATTAACTTTAGAATTGCCACTTGTAATACATCTAAAAATGAATTCCTCATTTCATGAAGGAGAAATTAAACCACTTTAACCAAGAATGAATCAATTGGTTGTCCACTTTATTGGATTTTATTACCTGAACTTTTGTGGTACCTCATTAATAGCACATCTAACATATGATAGAAGAAATGAGGATAAAATTGAAAACCTTTTCTTACTCTAAAATAAAGGAAATGAATCCTTTATGTTGTCAATCAATTCAAATCTATTGTTGGTTCTAAATTCTCTCTTACTAATTTCCTGGCTTTGTCTTTAATATAATCAAGATGGTTAGTCTATTCCATGGAAATTTTCTTTAAAGGGGAGGTCTGCTCTGTGACTCCGTTCCACTTTTCTGAGTTTACAAAATATCCTCTATATCTTCATTGCCACAGATGTTGGCTTTGTTGTAATGCAATTAAACATGAAACAATTAAATGATGCATAAAGAACATCAATGTCAGATTAGGCTCTCAGACTCATTAGCAGACAGCACAATGATTACCCCAAGAGAGTATATTTTTGAGGAAGCAAAATAGTCAATGTACTTTCCACTTATTTCCTATCTCTTTTTAGAAGCAAATAGTATAGTACTTTATTTGCTTCAGTAGTCATGTTTCCAGAAACTAAAGAAAAAGGATCTCATCAATGCCAAGTTATGGTCAAAGTCATCTTCTAAATTTAGAAGAATCTTGAAACTGATGGCACATCAAGCTGTGAAAACTAGTTAGCTGATAAAGAAAAACATTCAATTAGGCTTGTTTCTAGTTGGCCTGGACACTAGGGAATAAAGAGGCAATCACTGATCTTGAACATCCAGGATGTACTACACAGGTAAACAACATTTTTGCATTATATGAAGGTTATATCAAGCAAAGAAGTAAAAAAAAAAAAAAAGTAATTAAGTAAAAGCAAGACATTTAGGAGTTCAGAATATGAAACTTCTAGTTAGCTGACAAATGATACATATTTAGTATCAGTTAAAATGGGCACTGAAAGAATCCAACTTGATTTGCATCTTAACTTCAATATAATGCACCACAATGAAATTCTAGTTTTTAAAGTACCCGCTGAGCCCCATTACTTCTTCTGTTTAGAGTATCCTCCCAAAGGTCAATGTACAATATGACTCTTAAATTATTGTTGTTAGAGTGAAGTTTATTGAAACTTTAAATGGTGTATCTTATTTTTTGACCAGTGATTTGATGGATTATTTTCACATTAGAGTTTTAAACTTATAAGATTTTTTTGTCAAATTCCCAAATCTATAATAAAAATTAAATACATTATAAAATAATAACTGTGGTACATATAGCATCTGAGATTACAAATTAAGGTGTTCTTTTCCTCAAAAAAATTATCTATTCATCTATTATCTATCTATCTATCATCTATCGGTCTATCTACCTATCTCTAGGGCATGTTCTTAAAGTCCCAAACACCAACTTTTGCTTTCATATCATTACTTAGAATTTAGTTGTTTGGCTACTTTTAACCACAAGGGAGGCTAGGTAACACGGTATTTCAGTTGGGCATTGGCTCTGTTAAACTAAAATGATGAAAGTTTTACTATATTTACAAGCTAACGAGTTATCTTGCCAAAGTTTTATATGTAAGTACTGACAGGAGCGACAAGATTTCTGTACTGTAATTTCAGACAGTTAATTACTCACTGTCTCAGTTCCTCAGGACTCAATTCCTTTCAAGACAACATGACTAGGAATTAAGATAACATCTGAATATGCAGTCATTTTAAATCACAGAAGAGGAACACCAAAATCATGAGTCTCAGTGTTTTATATAGAGAATTCTGGTCAATTACCCATCTTCAACTCCAAAGAAACATAGACTTTTACTCTAGAATATAAACAAACATTATCTGGGGGAGGGAGAGATAGGTTAAATCTCTCTAGGTTTCTTACCCTGGAATGTAAGTGATTATTCCTGGGAAGATACATCTCTAAATCTCTTAAGAGAAAAAATCTCTTTCTAGCTTTCAAGACATAGAAGTTCTTCAATCATCCTTTAACAAACCTTGTCAGTGGATTACTCAGAAGTCTCCAATCATATAGAAATATAAAAATATTTATGGAGAATTGTCTTCCAACAGTTGAACACACACAAAAATCACAATCTTATTAATATGAATATTGGAATGGATATTTTGGTAAACAAATAATGGCTTCTGTGATAACTAAGATTTGAATTAAAATTTTAAATATTCTTATTATATTGCATTATTTTCAATATTTAAAAAAATACTTTTTAAAAAATATTGCTTTTCATGATGAAGTACTTTTAGAACAAATTTTCTGGACCTCAGTGTCATCATTGATACAATGAGCAGATTCAATTGTGTAACAACCAACATTGCTCCAAAATTTAATGACTACATCAAATAAATTATAAATTAAACATATTCAGTTTAGGAATAGAAAACCTTTCATAATGTAATTTTGGAAAAATAGATGCTGAATTCCAAACTACAAATATATATTGAATTATCCAAAAAGGTTTTTATGGTATGGCTAAGAAATTTTTTTTATGTCTACCCTGCTTCCA